>NC_092335.1:227657500-228857500 GCF_046630445.1 Rutidosis leptorrhynchoides
CCCTTTTTATTAAGTCTGGTAATCTAAGAATTAGGGAACAGACACCCTAATTGACGCGAATCCTAAAGATAGATCTATTGGGCCTAACAAACCCCATCCAAAGTACCGGATGCTTTAGTACTTCGAAATTTATATCATATCCGAAGGGTGTCCCGGAATGATGGGGATATTCTTATATATGCATCTTGTTATTGTCGGTTACCAGGTGTTCACCATATGAATGATTTTTATCTCTATGTATGGGATGTGTATTGAAATATGAAATCTTGTGGTCTATTGTTACGATTTGATATATATAGGTTAAACCTATAACTCACCAACATTTTTGTTGACGTTTAAAGCATGTTTATTCTCAGGTGAATATTAAGAGCTTCCGCTGTTGCATACTAAAATAAGGACAAGATTTGGAGTCCATGTTTGTATGATATTGTGTAAAAACTGCATTCAAGAAACTGATTTCGATGTAACATATTTGTATTGTAAACCATTATGTAATGGCCGTGTGTAAACAGGATATTTTAGATTATCATTATTTGATAATCTACGTAAAGCTTTTTAAACCTTTACTTATGAAATAAAGGTTATGGTTTGTTTTAAAAATGAATGCAGTCTTTGAAAAACGTCTCATATAGAGGTCAAAACCTCGCAACGAAATCAATTAATATGGAACGTTTTTAATCAATAAGAACGGGACATTTCATTAGGGAACAGACCCCCTAATTGACGCGAATCCTGAAGATAGATCTATGGGCCTAACAAACCCCATCCAGGTTATAGATGCTTTAGTACTTTGATTTTATATACAGATGAGTGTACCTGTATATTTGGGGATATTTTAGATGCATTCGTTAATGTCGGTTACCAGGTGTTCACCATATGAATGAATTTTAATTCGCAGGTTATGCGTACTATTTTATTACACAGGTTATGTGTAATATAAAAATGAAATCTTGTGGTCTATTAAAATTATTGAAATGATTGTTATGATAAATTAATGAACTCACCAACCTTTTAGTTGACACTTGAAAGCATGTTTATTCTCAGGTATTAAAGAAATCTTCTGCTGTGCATTTGCTCATTTTAAGGATATTACATGGAGTCGATAATCCAATGGGACCAAATGTTGATGACTTCGTCCAGGTGGATTAGGACGGGGTATGACAACTATCCTTGGAGGAATGATAGTTGGTTGATACAGATTTACCTAAGTATAGATATGAGGATAAACTTAAAGCTATTACACGTTTTGGACTCTAGATAATAAAACCCACACCACTAATTGTTACAATAGTGGATACAACAATTTATAGTAGTCCTAATAACCGTGTAATGGTTCTATTGTCCACTGGCACATAAGATATCTGTACTTGTGGGGACAACTGCATCAGAGAGCGTGCTCTCCTCTTTCCTCTTTGGTAGCTATTTGCAGGAACACCCCAATTTGGTTTGGCACCATTATTCATTTAAACAAATAGAATGTTGTGTTTCCTAGTCATTGACAAAGTATAGCACATGTCTGCACATGCGTTAAACTTCTGCATTCCCACGTGGTCTTGTAAGGTCACTTGTCAGCCGCCGACGCGTGTCCTTTCCTGTTCAACTTTGTCTTTGACTTCTGTTGAATAGTTCAATTGATGTAGACCACTCAGGAAACCACCATGCTTGTAATGGAGCATGATTGTCTTGTGTTGTATGCTGCTTACCAGATTTACTGGTTCTTCTTCTGCTGAGTCACTTGATATTCTTGAATTGCTGGGTACTCATCCTGTGCTGATTCGAAGAATACGCTCTACCTTGTGATGATAGACTAGGCAGCATACTGACCACTTGACATAGCAATATTTGTTGTCTATACATAAACAAGCTTGTGCTGGCTGCACATAACATTTTAGTGCAAATAAATTGCAGTTTTGTCATAATTAAATCCTTAATTATTTTGGGGACTCAACAATATATATATATATATATATATATATATATATATATATATATATATATATATATATATATATATATATATATATATATATATATATATATATACACACATATATAACAGAATATAACTTTTATAGTAAAAAATTAAATAATAGATGAAAGAATTAATTTATTTTATTAACTAAAAAAGAATAAAATAAATAATAAATAATAAATAATATATTTCTTCTCTCCAAGATACTGAAAACTGACAATGAACGACTTTCCCACTTTATCACTAATGACAGTTTTTAAATGTCAGTACAGCCATCAGGAAGACGCTGAAACTGATACTGAACGACAACATTGCTCTTAGATCTAGCGTTATTGCTTTCGGGTTTCAGTTTGCATTATATTATTTCATTATTTTTCATTATTTTGTGACATCATTCTTTTTTCCAGCATAATGCACGCCATACACTAAGTGCGCGTGCCGCACACTCTATCTGATATGCTGAGATTTTTTTTGGTAAATCAAAGGCATTCGGGTATTAAAGTGCATATTTGTCAAAATCCTGATTTAACAACAAAATTGTAAGATCCTGTTTTTGCAGTGGCTTTGGACGCCGTCCAAAAGAGTGGGACGCCGTCTCATTGTGAAGGGCTGGACGCCGTCCAGTTGAACTGGAGAGCCAGCTTTTGTGTTTTTGATATTTAAAAGGGGTAGTTTGGTAATTTCACATTGTGAACGACTTTAAGGCCCTAGATCAGTTTGTAGAGCCTCATTTACTCCATTTACAACCACTAAACCTCTTCCACTTAAATTCTAGAGAGAGAGAGTGATTCAAGTGTGAGAAAGCTCAAATCGAAGTAGAAGGAGCTTGTTTCGGGTTAGAGCTCGAGCATTAAAATTGTTCATCTCCTCACTAGCTACATTTTGATTGTAGTGGTAAGTCTTAACCTTGATTTCCTTACTATTAATTGTTTAAGGGTTAGGGTTTGGGTTAGTGATGTGTATAAAACCCATTTGTTAGTGATTTGGGGATTTTGGGTGAGTTTGGGTCATGAAGACTCAAAGGATGACTAACCTAGGGTTTTGAAATGCTAAATGTGTTTATGAGTCTTAAATTGGTTAGTTAACTACTAGCACACCTAAATGTTATGTAAGTGGGTGTTATTTGGGCATGTGGTGACCCGAATGGGTGTGGAAACCTCGAATGGGTAAAACGGGTCTTTGATGACCTAAGTTGTCTTGTTAGGGTGAAAATGCGATAACATTGTGATTATATGTGTATTAAGACCATAAATGGCTAGAGTTAGGGTTTTTGGTGAAGTTGACCCAATATTAGGGTTAAAGGTGCAAATGGGTCGAAATTGCACCAAGGGTTAAAATGACGCTAGAATGGTGAGTGAGTTGGTTGACCAACTTGATCTTGTGATTGATTAATAGGTACGTTACATTGAAGATTGCAAGCTCGATTATCTTTCACAAAGGACTTTGAAGTGAGTGGAATAATTATATATGTATGTATACGATTTATTTGCTTGTGGGGTATGGATTCAAAGTTCGATGTTGACGATGCCATACCACTATTGTTTGTTGGATGAGGGTTTAAAGTTCGTTGTTGACGATACCTCATGTATGGAGTTAAAGTTCGATGTCGACGATGCCATACCGCTATTGTAGTGATTTTGATGAGGGGTTAAAGTTTGATGTAGACGATACCTCATGTGTGGGTTTAAAGTTCGATGTTGACGATACCATATTAATTGGGACGAAAGGGGTTTAAGTTCGATGTTGGCGATACCATTCGTTGGGCTAGCCTTGGGTTTTGAGTACTATGGATGTTGTGAACATCAATGTTATATATTCGTGTTGTAGCATGTTATATTGTTGTGTTATATGCTATTGTTATACTAGCTTTGTTATCGTGGTTTTTAGCATTATACATTGTAATGGTATGCTAAGTATGTAGCTAGTATGTATGCGGATTTGGTGTAAGTGTTTGCAAGTAAGTAAGTTATATATGTATATGTATAATTATTGCATTCACTAAGCTTTAACTTACCCTCTCGTTGTTTATCTTTTTATAGGCTTCGGCGTTGACAAGGGTAAGGGCATTCGATTAGATTAGAGATCCCGCTTGTTGTTTAGGGGATGCTTTTGGGTTTTGATAGCTTTTGGAGTTTGACCGAGACTTGGGTAGTTTAACCCCAAACACCATGCTCATAGTGTCGTTTGGAAATTAAACTAAGGTGGTTGAAACTCCTGATTTGTACGAAACTCGTAAAACGGCCGTTGTTGGCCCCATTTTGTAAAACTCGTTTCGATGTTGGAAATCTATTAGTTTTACTTATATTGATATGTTGCGATAATTCGTTTCGTTGGAAAGTGTCAGGAAGCGGGTTTTTCGTTCAAGCGTAAAGAAAACTGATCAATTCCCGTTAGTTCAATTGGAAGCCATCCAAAAAGGCTGGACGCCATCCAGGTCTTCAGTACTGGACGCCGTCCAGGAATCTGGACGCCGTCCAGATGTACATGTCCAAAAAAAAAATTTTTGGTCGTGTTTTTGGTATAACGAGGGTTGGGTCGTTACAAGTGGTATCAAAGCATGGTCTAAGGGATTTAGGTGACTTGAGATAGGTGCCTAGACTTAGATTTATTTGTGTATACGCTTTTTATGCGGGACTTGTAGGAGACGGGTTGGAACGGGAATTGTTAGTGCTAGTGTTTATGTGAATTAGCCTTGCACTAATTGTTTTGTGTTGTTTTACCAATCATCAAGCAAGATAGACATTGTACTAGCGAGTTAATGCGACGTGATCGCGTAACAATGATTAGCTACCATTGTTACGGGTTCAAATCGTGTCAAACAAGTGATGTACGACGATTGTTGAGCAAGATGGGTATTGTGGTGTATATGTATATACATATGTGTTAAGTCCTTTCGTTTCGTTGCTTAATTTACTTCATTTTATAGAATGAATATGAGAAATGGACACGACACCAATGACGGAAGTACGAGTGAGGACGTTGAACTCACGGGCAAGGTTGAGGCCATCTTTAAAAGGCTAAAAACGGAATTTCTTGAGGTTGTTCGAAAGGTTTTCCAAGAGTCGGTTGATGGGCAAGTAACCGAAATGATAAATGAGCGAATGAATGCCGCGATCGAGGAGGCATTAGAAGCTAGAAACATTCATCCTCGTGGCGAAGGGGGTGATGGTAAAGGTGGGAATGGAAGGCGGGACTTCCATTACAAAAATTTCAAGGATGCTCAACCCCCGATGTTTAATGGGGTACGAGATCTGTTAAAAAGCACATGTTGGATCTCCGATATCGATGGAGCTTTTCGTACCGCGGAATGTCCTCCTGAGAAGAAGGCGAGGTATGGTTCTAGCATGTTACGAGAAGAGGCGAAGTTATGGTGGGATGATAAGATTCAATTGTACAGGGAAGAGCAATGCATGAGCTTAACTTGGGAAGAGTTTAAGAAGGAATTTTTCAAAGAATACCGAACTTCTTCTGACCTCGATAGAATCCGGGACGAGTTGCACAATTTGCAACAAGGTTCAATGGACTTGGTTACTCTCAAGTCTACCTTCTTGGCAAAGACTCGTTGTTGTCCGGAATATGTTGGTGATGATCACAAGTTAATGAAATATTTCTACCGTACGTTAAGCGATGAGTTGAAGGGTAAGATTAGTCGGGGAGCGGCTAAGTCTTTTGACGAGTTATTTGAATTGGCTCGGGGTTTTGAGCCGGAGGTTCCAAGAAAAAGCGATTTCACTTTTTCTAAAAGAAAGTTTGAAGGATCAAGTCATTCGAACTTTTCAAACAAGAAGTCAAAGAAGGGTCCCGAAAGTGTAAATAGTGTGAAGAAGGGTGGTTTTGAGAACTTTGTCCCTACTTCCTACAATTGTGGGGTACGTGGACATATGGCTCTAGATTGTCCGAAGCCAACTTCAACAAACAAGCTCACTTGTTTTAATTGCAACAAAGAAGGACACCGAAAGTCGGAGTGTCCCGATTTGCGAAACGAGAATGTTAAGCGTCTAGAGAAAGCAGCGGGCACGGCTAGGGGTCGCAACTACTTGATGATGAATGATGAAGCCAAGCAATCCAATGAAGTTGTCTTAGGTACTTTTATGGTTAACTCTAATCCGGCAAGGATTCTATTTGATAGCGGTGCGAATTTGTCGTTTGTGTCTCCAAAATTTGTGCCTAAACTTAATAGACCATTAGCTAAGTTAAGTCATTCGGTAAAATTCGAAATAGCAGATGGCAAAACGGTGCTAGTGGTTGATGTGTTTAAAAATTGTAATGTTGTATTTGGTGCTGAAAGTTTTAAAATTGACCTCATCCCGATGACTTTGGGTGACTTTGATATCGTTGTTGGTATGGATTGGCTCGATCGTTATAGAGCCGATATTGCATGCCATGAAAAATCTATTTGTGTGAAGACCCCAAGTGGGGGAGAGTTAATTATTCATGGCGATAAGCGAAGAAGACTTGTGCCGATATGCACTTTTGCACGGGCACGTCGTTCTCTTGTTAGTGGTGGCATGGCTTTTCTTGCCCATGTTGTTGATACTCGTGATGAGCCACCACCCATTTGTGAAATTTCGGTAGTTAGTGAATTCGAAGACGTTTTTCTGGACGAGTTACCGGGTGTTCCGGCGGAAAGACAAGTTGAATTTCGCATTGAGTTGGTTCCGGGAGCTACTCCCATTGCTAAAACTCCTTATTGTTTAGCGCCGACGAAAATGCAAGAGTTGTTAAATCAAACCCAAGAGTTGCTTGAAAAAGGTTTTATTCGACCGAGTGCTTCGCCATGGGGCGCTCCGGTTTTATTTGTGAAGAAGAAGGATGGTAGTATGCGGATGTGCATCGATTATCGAGAGTTGAATAAAGTGACGATCAAGAATCGTTATCCATTGCCTCGGATTAACGATTTGTTTGACCAACTCCAAGGTGCAACGTATTTCTCTAAAATCGACCTACGGTCCGGCTATCACCAAATGCGGGTCCGTGAGGAAGATATTGAGAAAACGGCTTTTCGAACGCGTTATGGGCATTTTGAGTTTGTGGTAATGCCTTTTGGTCTTACGAATGCACCGGCGGAATTCATGGATCTTATGAACCGAGTGTGCCAACCTATGTTGGACAAGTCGGTAATTGTGTTCATTGACGACATACTTGTCTATTCAAAGAGTATGAAGGAACATGAACTTCATTTGCGGTGTGTGTTAAAGACGTTGCGGAAGGAGAAGTTGTATGCTAAATTCTCCAAATGTGAATTTTGGCTAAGGGAAGTTCAATTCCTTGGATATATTGTAAACGAAAATGGTATTCAAGTAGATCCGGGAAAGATTGAGACGGTAAAGAGTTGGGGACGACCGACTACGCCTACGAAAATCCGAAGTTTTCTCGGATTGGCCGGTTATTATTGTCGGTTTATTCAAGACTTTTCTAAGATTGCTTCACCATTGACGAAGTTAACAAGAAAGAACGCGAGATTTAATTGGGAGAACGAACAAGAAATTGCTTTTCAATTGTTAAAAGAGAAGTTATGTCAAGCTCCGGTGTTAGTGTTGCCGGAAGGGGTAGAAGTGAAATGTCCCGTTCATATTGATTATAAACGTTCCATATTAATTGAGTTCGTTGCGAGGTTTTGACCTCTATATGAGACGTTTTTCAAAGACTGCATTCATTTTTAAAATAACCATAACCTTTATTTTATCAATAAAGGTTTTAAAAACATTACGTAGATTATCAAATAATGATAATCTAAAATATACTGTTTACACACGACCATTACATAATGGTTTACAATAGAAATATGTTACATCGACATATGTTTCTTGAATGCAGTTTTTACACAATATCATACAAACATGGACTCTAAATCTTGTCCTTATTTTAGTATGCAACAGCAGAAGCTCTTAGTATTCACCTGAGAATAAACATGCTTTAAACGTCAATAAAAATGTTGGTGAGTTATAGGTTTAACCTATATATATCATATCGTAACAATAGACCACAAGATTTCATATTTCAATACACATCCCATACATAGAGATAAAAATCATTCATATGGTGAACACCTGATAACCGACATTAACAAGATGCATATATAAGAATATCTCCATCATTTCGGGACACCCTTCGGATATGATATAAATTTTGAAGTACTAAAGCATCCGGTACTTTGGATGGGGTTTGTTAGGCCCAATAGATCTATCTTTAGGATTCGCGTCAATTAGGGTGTATGTTCCCTAATTATTAGATTACCAGACTTAATAAAAAGGGGCATATTCGATTTCGATAATTCAACCATAGAATGTAGTTTCACATACTTGTGTCTATTTTGTAAATCATTTATAAAACCTGCATGTATTCTCATCCCAAAAATATTAGATTTTAAAAGTGGGACTATAACTCACTTTCACAGATATTTCCTTCCTCGGAAAAAAGACTTGGCCACGGATTGATTCACGAACCTATACAAATATGTACATATATATCAAAGTATGATTGATGTTGTGCGAGGTGTATATGAAATAGTTATATTTTTATTGCGAAATACTATTAAATATGATACAATTTTACACAAGTTATTTATTTATATATTGAATGGGATATACCTAAACCTTGCTACAACACTTATAGGCAGTGTACCTAATCGTAGAGTAGTGTAGTTTTTAGTAAGTCCGGTTCGTTCCACAGGGAGCTAGCTGAGTTTAACACTATATTTTTTTTACAACTATATTTTTATATAATATATATAATTATATATAGTAATATTATTATAAAAGGGGGTTTTTACCGTTTAATGACCGGTTTGTCGATTTTATATTTTAAGTGTAAAGATAAATGACGATAATATAAATGACAGAATTTAAATTGCGATAAAGTAAATTACAGTAATTAAAATGATAGTAAATAAAGGTACGATGAAATATGAAATAAAAATATTATGCTTATTTAAACTTCCGTAATCATGATGTTTGACGTGTTGATTTTAGTTTATTACCATGGTTAATTGTCCTTTGTCCTGGATTATTCAATATGTCCATCTGGTTTTTGTCCATAACAGTCCATCAGTCATAAATATAAAGTGCTAGTGTCCTCGTCAAATTATGCTTATATCCGAAGTCAAATATTCCAACTAATTGGGGACTTAAACTGTAACAAGGTCTTAATACTTTGTTTAATAATTACACCAGGATATCGACTGCGTGTAACCCAAGGTTTTAATACTTTGTTTAATAATTATACCAGGATATCGACTGCGTGTAACCCAAGGTTTCACCCCTGTTTTAATAATTTCATTGACTATTAATCTATTTCCGTGTCCGGTTAAATGAATGATTATTAGTACTTATAAATATCCCGCCCATCGTGTCCGATCGAGTGTATAAGGTTATTTATAGGTACGTCCAATTGTAAATCTTTATATTAAATTAACAAACTATCATTTAGTTAAACAAATATAAAGCCCATTAATAGCCCATAGTCTAATTTCCACAAGTGTCGTTCTTTTATCCAAACCCCAATTATGGTACAAAGCCCAATTACCCAATCTTTAATATATTAGCCCAACATCATGATTACTTCGATTTAAATAAGCATAATAATAATTTAGTTACAAGACATTAATTTAAAAAGGAGAACATAACTTACATTGAGTATTTATCGCGTAGCTTTACACAGACAGAACTTCAACTTGATAACCCGTAAAATAAACGTTACGCTACCCAAACTTGTAGAAATGTAACCACTAAATTAACCTACTCCTACTCCTAAAACTAAATTACATAAAATAAAAATTAAAAACTGAATTTGAAAATATAAAAGAGTGTGTTTGAAGCTCGAGCACAGGCCTGGTATTTATAGCATTTTGGCCTGCTACAGTAACCCATGCGATCGCATGGGTTTTATGCCTATTTCCCATGCGATTGCGGGCCGCCAGATCCAGCTCTCATATTTTTTGTACACTAGCTTGTCGACATATTAATAAATATATATAATATATATATAATTTTATATAATTATATATATATTATATTATATTCTTGTGCATAGTTGACTTGTAATTTTAGCTCCAATGTTTCGTACATTTACACCCGGTTTATGTCTTGGTTCCGGTTTCTCGAACGTCTTTTCGTACAATTTAATATCGTGCAATTTGCGTTCCGCTACTTGCGTTCTTGTTAATCTTTAGACGTTTTTCTTCGATAAATTAAACCACTTGGAGTGTAACTTGTACGTTTGAGCATTTTGGACGTTTTCGCCTTTTAAATCTTCATTTTCGACTTTAAATCTTCGTTTTCGAGCGATCTTCGTCTTTCGTCTTCACACTTATTTATTTTAAACAATTACAACTAAAAATAAGGAAATTACAATTAAAAACATTACATTTTGGAATGATATTGCGACTAAATATATGTTCTTTTGGAGCAATATCAATTATCCCTACACTTGAGCGTTGCTTGTCCTCAAGCAATACAGAACTTGAAATTAAATCACACGAATCACTTCTTTATTCTTCACACTTTATACATTAGTGATTTTGATACGGCGGTATAAATAATGATAGTAACGTTGTGGTTTACAGTCTCACATGACTATAAAAATTTAGATCCTTAAGGAAATTGGATCTTTATGAAAACATTTGATCTTTTGAAAATTCATTCTAGCTTTTACCCTAGATAAGTTTTCCGGAATAACCCTTCACCGGTGTATGCAAAATTTTTTTGTGGGTTTGGTGGGTTTCAGATTTGAAAATTTTAGCTCAAAACTTATGGTTTTGTGTCACCCACTTGCTAACCTTGTATTAGGAAAGCAACACGTCCAGTATACTTGCTCCGTATATTACCTTTCGGTAAACTATCATCCGGTTGTAAAGGAAAGCGTTGAACAAGCAACTGTTAGGGAAATGTCTAATGACATGCAGATGTTCATGGTCTACAACGTGTCGGATGAAATTACTATCCTTTGTAGGAGCAATAGTAAAGATCACCCTATAATTTTTTTTCAGTCTGGCACAAGGTCCTGTCTTCGACCATGCTATGCAACCATCGTTCTTACGGTTGACACCAGATTTGGTTCAGGTGACCTAATGAATTCCAGGTGAATTCCTAGGATTTTACGTTCAATGGTAATGAACGCATTGAAAATGGGTTTTCAGAAAATAAATCGGTTTTAATTTGATCAAAATATTTTCTCGTTCAAGCTCGAGTTTAGATATCATCGAATTCCATGAGTTTGTAATTCTCAATCTTTAAAGTCAATCTCAAGGATTGAGTAATATCAGTCTTAAAAGCTGATTTTTAATCTTTAAGGAGATTATCCTTTCTGGGGGTCTGATTCATTAGTCTTATCAAGTTAATTTGCACGGCGCCCTCCCCATTTTACGAGACAGATCCTCTCATGGTTAGGATAAGTCTGACCACTTGGCGACCCTGTTTGATGCTGAGGTCCGTGGATTTCCTGCTGATTTTAGAGATGACTTTTCTAGATTTTTCGTCAACCTACAGCTGGTCTGGACAACAACTTCTTGACCTAAATCAAGAAGCGCGTGTCTTTTTTAGAAGACTTTACTTCCTTTTAATGATGGAATTGATTCATCGTGTAGATCCATCTTTTCTTTTATCTTTATTATAATATTGCGGGTAAAACAGTCAATTTAGTCCAAAACAAAAGCACCTGCAATAACTTTACAGAAACATGTGATAGATAGTTTTTTTTAATTGAATAACTTGGTACATTCTCCCCACACTTAGTTTCTTTTTTTTGCCTTTTTATTCTCTTTTATTCCATTTTAAATGAATTCAAGTGTTTCAGGGTGTTTCTCATTTTATGTCCTTTCCGAGGTAACGATAATTTCGGTATTAACACCTAGTTTTCATCGTTCATAAATATGTATAAACATGATTTTGAATTCATTTATTTGAAAATTTTTCAAATTTTCACAAAATTTGGCAAATAAACCAAGTGCAAACCCGAGAGAATATATAACCCTTCCCCACACTTGAGATCATGTAATACCCTCATTTGCAAGAAATCGGACTATAATTATAAATTCACGAGGGTGATAAGTGTAGAAAAATGATTAAAAATACACAGTTTGTAATTACAAAGCTCGTCAAATGATAGATGGCGCGCCTCATCATTCATTCCTTCTTGTTTTATCACACATGTTTTTCTTCAAAAACGGTTGCTTTTCTGAACTGTTTGCTAATCTTTGAAAATGCGTCTTTTACCCTAACTTATTATGCATGTTTATTAACGAGTTATGCACTAACCCGAACCCCGAATTTAATGTTAAGTGAGGTTAGACTTCCCCATACTTAACTGATGACATGTGAAGTCGGTAGAATAAGTTCCACGAATTAGAATAGTGAGCCAGTTATTTACATCTCGGGTGGTATAAAATATATCAATGGGTTTAAAGTTTAGACCCACCCGATCGTCACTACTTAATTCTTTTTTAAGTGTAGCTTTTAGTAAATGGATATGTCTTTTTTCTGGTTCTTGGTCAAATGGATAGATATACACCGACATACATATTTCTATAGGGTGGACAATTCCTAACATTTCCTTTCGTTCATTCTCGGGATCAAGGTTTTCACCTCTATTACCCAATTGGGTGAAATTCGAGGTGTCAATATCTATTACAGCTTGTAGTTCATCTTTGGTAGATGACTCATCTATTGTGAATATTGGGTTAGAAGGTTGTGGAATGGTAAATTTCGGGATCGAAGCAAATTCTTCTTCATTAATGGTACTTATCGGTGTAGCGACCCCGACAAATCGTCAAGTGACGGCGTCGGCTACGTGGGTCCCATTACCTGATTATAAGTCTTTAAGATAACGTTTGACCAAAATATGTCGCCTTCATTTCAAAATAAAGATTGTTTCAAAGTTTACAAGAATTGTTCAACCAAAAGTTAAGTTACAAGGTTATAAGTACAAATGAAATCTAGGCGACACGGTTTAAAGTAAAGTCAAAAGACGCTCCCTGAAAAGCATGTATACTCGACATCCAATGCAAGTATCAAATAATGAGCGGAAGCATGTATCACATATCGTGCAAGACCTGAGAAAAACATAGAAATCTGTCAACGAAAACGTTGGTGAAATCATAGGTTTAGCAAGTAAATTGTATTGAACCACAAGGTTCTTTAAGAATTGTTCAACCAGAATCGTTCACATTCCAAAATAGTATTTGTATCACGAGCACCCAATTATCAAGGCTTAACCGAATCTTCCCTCTGAATTTTGAATTTAGTGTTAGAACTTACACTATACATTGTTGAAATTATATTTCATTCACTAACGGTAGCGAACCATCTGAATGAGGGTTTGTTAAACCCGTATGGCCACACAACATAATTACACGCTTACACTTACACCCTGCAAGTGGAACTAATGATAATTGGATTGAGGACTTTTGTTCAAACTCGTATGCATCTTTGTATTCGTATTTGTTCACAATGTAAAAGCATGAAAAGTAAATAAATATGAAATGTATGTGTTTCTCAGCCCACGATGTAAAGAATAAAAGTGATTGAAAAAGTGGGACTATGATCTCACCTTTGATTGCACGAGTATAAATGTACTTCACAAAGTAAACGTGTGCATGAATGTTGCTTAGCCTTAACCTAAACAAATAAGTTGTATCAATTAACCGGTTACGACACAAGGTCGGGTGAAATGTGTTCAATTAGTCCTATGGCTCGTTACGACTCGATTAAGTATAGCATGTGAATCACGTTGTCAAGTTTCATACAAGAAACAAGTATAAAAGCATGTTAGAATGATTGTATAAAAGTTTGGTTAAGTTTGACTAAAAGTCAAACTTGGTCAAAGTCAACGAAAAAGTCAACACGTTCGGGTTCGGTCCCGAACTATTTTTCTGAGGTTTTTATTCATATATGAGCATATTAGAACAAGTTTCATGTGAATCGGAGGTTGATAGCTAGTCAAACATTTCGCGTGAAATGCGCCAAAGTGAGCAGAATCTGGCCAGGCGATTCTGCGCGCCGCGCGGGGATGTGGCGCGCCGCGCCACTACCTGGCCAGAGAATTCTGGTCAGTTTTCAAAGTATGCACGAACCAAAACACAAACATTCACATTTTATGATCCGCAAACAATTAGAACATGTATTTTATATCATCGGAAAGCTATTTCGACAAGGAATACAACTAACCACATATCATTAATCAAAAACATCATTTACAATAACCGAAAACTCGTCAATTGATCGAGAAAGGTTTATCTTCAAAGTTTCAAGTTCGTAAAACGTATTTTATGATTCGGGAATCCAATTTACACATACGATATGCCGTTTTGAAGGTAATGAAGCATACATTACAACTAAACACTTACTAATAACATTTCATGGCATTCAAGCATCAAAAGTTCATGTCAAGAACTATCAAACCCTAGTCAAACATCACAAAATCAATATTCATGTTTTTGAAGTTTTCTTAATCAACCTACGCATCAAAACGAAGCTAGTGATACTAGTAACACAATTAAAACATGCACTTTAACAATCTAACAACATTAACTCATCCAAAATCAAGGATTAAGCACACCCATTTCAAGTTCATGCTAGTTACTCCAAAAACAACAAATCGAGCAAACCAAACATATATTCATGTTAGACTTGAGCCATAGACACTAACTAACACCATTTCAAATCAAAAACACGAATTTAGAGAAATCTAGAGTTTTAGAAATGTTACCCAAACGAGATGAAGTTGGTATCAAATTGTAGAGGATGAAGAGAGGATTCCAAATATGTAATCGGATTTGTTGTGAGCTTCCAAGATTGAATTTAGATGATGAATGAATGGAATGGGTTTGTGTGTGTGTTCTTGAGATGGAGAGAAAAGGGATGAGGGAGATGATGGAATGGATGAAATGGGTTGACTAGTTGACCTAGTCAACTAGTTTGCCCATTTGGCAACTCCGGTCCCTCGAGTTTCAAAGCGGGTGCGGGATTTAACCGATCGAATATTTTTAAAACGCAAGTTAACGAGAGATGTTATAATTAAATGACGGAATTATTATGAACGTTAGTCAACGGAAACTACGAATTTAAATAACGAAAGGTATTATTTAAAAGAAAAAGACGGTGTTAAAAATAAATTTAACGGAAAAACGCGGGATGTTACATTATCCACAACTCAAAAGAAATTTCGCCCCGAAATTTAGTTGGAAGTAGTAGTCGATATCTCTTACTCGAGACTTTACGTTGTCAATGCTATGAATAAGTGAAAGTACGTTCTTGAGGGTTCTCATGAATTTGGATAGTCAGGGTTTTACGTTGCATTAAGGTTCGGTTTTTACGATCCCCAGTTTCAACTGGTTTTCCTATGAAGAGAAGTTTGTCATCGATAGTTGATGTATCCAGCAGGATTGCACGTTCCTGTTCCGCAGGACACGTTTCTAAGTTTGTTACACGAAATGTAGGGTAAACGGAAACTTAATTGAGTCGGAAGTTCTAAACGGTAGGGAGCGGTTCCAATACGCCCCAATGTTTCAAAAGGGTTAACATGTCGCGGGTTTAACTTTCCCTGATTCCCGAAACGGATTACACCCTTCCAAGGTGCGGGTTCTCAATATTACGCGGTTACACACTGGGATTTGTGAGGTTCTCCTCTAAGTTTGGTATAACTCTTCTGGCGACAATGGGTTGTCTCGAGCCCTTCTCGGACTTGAACGATCTCAATTGTTGTTTCTTGATGGAGTTCAGATTTCGGTGGTTGATGCTTTGGTTAAATGAACCGGGGTATGACATTAGCGGTCATATAAGGTTTCGAAAAGTGCGCGTGAACACACGAGTGGTAACTACTGTTGTAAGAGTGATCTACTAAAGGTGACAATACGAGTTTGTGAGATGTCTTTCCAAGACGTAAATCGTTCGTTTGCTCGGTTCGTCAGTTTGTGGGTGGTACGCGGTACTCACGTCTAAGCAGGTTCCCAAGGTTTCTTGTAAAACTAGAAGTGAAACGAGTATTTCGATACAGAATAATTGACAAAGATACACCGTGTTGGAAAAGAATCTCTTAAGATACGTTTGAACAAGTTAGTTAGGGTTCGAAAAATGTTCGTTAGGACTATTCACCCTCGTGGCGAATACTTATGTAATATGAGGAGTTTCTCTATCCATGGAGAAATGTTACAAGGAGTTTCTTTAAACGGAAATGCGAACGGTAAAGATAGTAGTGAAATGAGGACTTAGAATAGGATGAGTTTACATCTCGAGGTTGCCATAACGTGCCTCTAGTTGTCAAAAGTTGAAGTCTGAAAGAGAAATGAGATAGTACACGTAGTTGTATAGTTCGGGGTTGCATAATAGTTGGCCGATTATCAGAAACACAAGGGCGTTAAGTCAAAGAAGAGTGAAGTATCGTTGGATTGTGTGTTATCTTAAATTCCAGTAATATCGGACGGTAATGGTGAAATATCAGGGGTATGTAGTGTGGTACGTGATGACGAGAAAATTGATCGGATCCACAATTTAGCATTCGACTTCTCCGTGCAAGATAACGAATTTAACTAGAAATGTTGGTGTGAAGAATCACGCTCAAGGTTCGATCGCGGAGAGATTAAAGTCGTGTAACACGAGAAAAGTCAGAAATGAATTTTCGGTAATAACAGACGAGGTCTAAGATTTTACGAATACAAGTCTGAGTGGGGAGAGTTTCCTGATTACATGTGGCTTGATTTTGAGATTGATTGAAATGCCTTGATCATTAACATTATGGTCTAGAAAATTGGACTTCGTTCAACAGAAATTCTCACTTGGAGAATTTGGTATAGAGTTGCTCTTTTCTCAAAAGTTCGAGCGTAAGATGGTGATGTTGTTCGTTTTCCTTCTTTACTTAAATAAGTTAAGATGTCATCTATAAATACGATAACAGATTAGTCTATATGAATTTGCATACGCGGTTCAAGAGGTTTATGGATACGGGCGAGCCCTAAATAAATCAAGCGGTACTAAGAGAGATTTACAACTAACGTTGCGAGTTCGGAAAGTGGCTTAGGAGACATCGTCTCACTTAACCCCCAATTGATGATAACCGGAACGGAGGTCGATTTGGAACATACGGGATTCGTGAAAATAATCATGAGGTCATGGATGCGAGGGAGAGGGTATCGGTTTCCAACCGAAAATTACTCAGTTCACAATAATCTATACAAGATGATGGGGAAACATTTTTTTTTTTTTTTTTTTTTTTTTTACGAATAGGTTCCGAGCTCCCTAGTTCTATAGGTGTCAAGTCAAAAGTCTTAACGTATTTCCTCCAATAAAATTTATAGGCACACAATATTTTTCCGTTGGTCGCTTAAATTGCCTAAGTAGTGTCTAGGGAAAGAAAAAAAATAGAGTGCAAAGAGCACGAGTCAAAGACTTGGTTATAAAACGTCTAACGGTAATGAAATCGAATAAGTATGAAGTATACGGTTTGTTGTGAAGAAACGTACCCGTTACTAGTCCATCGTCGTTCCGGGCATCCTTGGTGTCGATGTCGAAAGTTTAACAGCGTGCGTTGGGGTTGATTTTCTTATTTGGGCACGCACTCCTAAAATGACCCGGTTTGCCACATTCAAAACAAACACCCGTCTTGGGTGCATTGTGCTCCTTTTGGGCGACGGGAGCGGTATTCCTACAATCGTGGGCTACATGGCCACTTCTTTGACACTTCAAGCAAAATGGTTTGCCACATTCACCTAAATGATGTTTGTAGCACTCGTTACAATACGGTAGGTGTCCGGTATAACCTTTCTTGCCGTTGGGGATGAAGGGCTTCTTGGCGAGGTTGTTGTAATTGCTTGATTGGGGGGCTTCCCATTTTCTTTTGTTGTCACCCGACTCATCCTCGGCTTTAGGTGCCGGCACTTCAATCTCGTCCACTGTTTCAATCAACTGACGGGCCATATTCAAAGCCTCTTGGTGGTTAGCGGGTTTGGATGACATTACTCCCTGTTTGATGCTCTTGGGGAGACCATCCATGTAAAGTTCAACCCTTAAAGATTCGGGGTTCACGAGGTTTGGGCACATCAAAGCAAGTTCGGAGAATCGTTGATTATAGGCCTTAAGGTCATTCCCGACCGCTTTTAAAGTTCTTAGTTCGTGTTCGAACTTACGGGTCTCTTCGCGCGGGAAGTATTCGGTGATCATCTTTTTCTTTAAGTCGGCCCATGAGAGAGTGTGAGCTTCATCGATACCCACCGACAGCACATACGTATTCCACCATGTGAGGGCGATACCGGCAAAAGTGTGGGTGGAATATTTGACTTTGTCTTGGTCCCGACAACCGCTTATGCTAAAAACGGCTTCTGTTTGCTCAAACCATCGGGTGAGCACAACCGGTCCTCCGGTCCCATCGAAGGTGTGAGGTTTGCACCCCATGAAAGTTTTGTAGGAGCAACCCTCGTTTGAATTACCGGTTCCATGGTTGTTGTGGTTGTGGTTGTTATTGATGTCGGAGGAGATACTAGCCATAGCCGCACCTATGGCGGTGGCTATCATACGTTGGAGGGCTTGTTCGGGAGTTTCGGGAGGAGCGCGTCGACGAGCCATTGTTCCTTCATGACACAAAAATATCGTTGGTTAGTATTCTAAATAATACTAACCGCGATATGGAATAAAGAATAAGAGAAAATTATCCTTGACTCGCCTTAAATTCTTTATGTCATAATGTCGGAACGTCCATGTGAATCACCGTAATATAATCCCGGAAATTATATTACCCTGATTCTCATGTGCATTTAACATTACTTCATAAAGTCAAGGTGGCGCGTCAACAAAATTTATTAACGTAAGATCAAGATCGAATACGAGTTAGATATGATAGAAGAGTTCGAGTATAAATGCACAAATAGTCAAGTAATTCCTACTTCAGTCTATATGCCGGTTGTAGTCTAGATTCACCTATGTACCCTATGACTCGGGGTGGACACAAATGAACTCTAAATCCCTACAACCAAGGCTCTGATACCACTTGTAGCGACCCCGACAAATCGTCAAGTGACGGCGTCGGCTACGTGGGTCCCATTACCTGATTATAAGTCTTTAAGATAACGTTTGACCAAAATATGTCGCCTTCATTTCAAAATAAAGATTGTTTCAAAGTTTACAAGAATTGTTCAACCAAAAGTTAAGTTACAAGGTTATAAGTACAAATGAAATCTAGGCGACACGGTTTAAAGTAAAGTCAAAAGACGCTCCCTGAAAAGCATGTATACTCGACATCCAATGCAAGTATCAAATAATGAGCGGAAGCATGTATCACATATCGTGCAAGACCTGAGAAAAACATAGAAATCTGTCAACGAAAACGTTGGTGAAATCATAGGTTTAGCAAGTAAATTGTATTGAACCACAAGGTTCTTTAAGAATTGTTCAACCAGAATCGTTCACATTCCAAAATAGTATTTGTATCACGAGCACCCAATTATCAAGGCTTAACCGAATCTTCCCTCTGAATTTTGAATTTAGTGTTAGAACTTACACTATACATTGTTGAAATTATATTTCATTCACTAACGGTAGCGAACCGTCTGAATGAGGGTTTGTTAAACCCGTATGGCCACACAACATAATTACACGCTTACACTTACACCCTGCAAGTGGAACTAATGATAATTGGATTGAGGACTTTTGTTCAAACTCGTATGCATCTTTGTATTCGTATTTGTTCACAATGTAAAAGCATGAAAAGTAAATAAATATGAAATGTATGTGTTTCTCAGCCCACGATGTAAAGAATAAAAGTGATTGAAAAAGTGGGACTATGATCTCACCTTTGATTGCACGAGTATAAATGTACTTCACAAAGTAAACGTGTGCATGAATGTTGCTTAGCCTTAACCTAAACAAATAAGTTGTATCAATTAACCGGTTACGACACAAGGTCGGGTGAAATGTGTTCAATTAGTCCTATGGCTCGTTACGACTCGATTAAGTATAGCATGTGAATCACGTTGTCAAGTTTCATACAAGAAACAAGTATAAAAGCATGTTAGAATGATTGTATAAAAGTTTGGTTAAGTTTGACTAAAAGTCAAACTTGGTCAAAGTCAACGAAAAAGTCAACACGTTCGGGTTCGGTCCCGAACTATTTTTCTGAGGTTTTTATTCATATATGAGCATATTAGAACAAGTTTCATGTGAATCGGAGGTTGATAGCTAGTCAAACATTTCGCGTGAAATGCGCCAAAGTGAGCAGAATCTGGCCAGGCGATTCTGCGCGCCGCGCGGGGATGTGGCGCGCCGCGCCACTACCTGGCCAGAGAATTCTGGTCAGTTTTCAAAGTATGCACGAACCAAAACACAAACATTCACATTTTATGATCCGCAAACAATTAGAACATGTATTTTATATCATCGGAAAGCTATTTCGACAAGGAATACAACTAACCACATATCATTAATCAAAAACATCATTTACAATAACCGAAAACTCGTCAATTGATCAAGAAAGGTTTATCTTCAAAGTTTCAAGTTCGTAAAACGTATTTTATGATTCGGGAATCCAATTTACACATACGATATGCCGTTTTGAAGGTAATGAAGCATACATTACAACTAAACACTTACTAATAACATTTCATGGCATTCAAGCATCAAAAGTTCATGTCAAGAACTATCAAACCCTAGTCAAACATCACAAAATCAATATTCATGTTTTTGAAGTTTTCTTAATCAACCTACGCATCAAAACGAAGCTAGTGATACTAGTAACACAATTAAAACATGCACTTTAACAATCTAACAACATTAACTCATCCAAAATCAAGGATTAAGCACACCCATTTCAAGTTCATGCTAGTTACTCCAAAAACAACAAATCGAGCAAACCAAACATATATTCATGTTAGACTTGAGCCATAGACACTAACTAACACCATTTCAAATCAAAAACACGAATTTAGAGAAATCTAGAGTTTTAGAAATGTTACCCAAACGAGATGAAGTTGGTATCAAATTGTAGAGGATGAAGAGAGGATTCCAAATATGTAATCGGATTTGTTGTGAGCTTCCAAGATTGAATTTAGATGATGAATGAATGGAATGGGTTTGTGTGTGTGTTCTTGAGATGGAGAGAAAAGGGATGAGGGAGATGATGGAATGGATGAAATGGGTTGACTAGTTGACCTAGTCAACTAGTTTGCCCATTTGGCAACTCCGGTCCCTCGAGTTTCAAAGCGGGTGCGGGATTTAACCGATCGAATATTTTTAAAACGCAAGTTAACGAGAGATGTTATAATTAAATGACGGAATTATTATGAACGTTAGTCAACGGAAACTACGAATTTAAATAACGAAAGGTATTATTTAAAAGAAAAAGACGGTGTTAAAAATAAATTTAACGGAAAAACGCGGGATGTTACAATCGGTCCCACCATTTTGGTCTCGGGGGTAAAATTTTCAACGTTATCATTTTCCCAAGAGTACCAATTTGTCACCCTTACTTCTTCTTCATCCATTGATGGATCGATGATTTCGTTGGTAGAGGCTAATGTGTCGATATGTTGTGAAATTGGTAAGAGTGAATAAAAAGTATCATCGGGATAGTTGGTGATTTCGGAGCTCTCGAATTCATCAAAATTCGATGATATGAGATTTTCTTGCACACGACTCCTCAGATCAACATCTGTGTAATCTGATAGAGTTTCAGCTTGCCGATTTACAAACTCTCTCAATTGTTCATTTTGAGCATCAAGTTCTTCGAGTTTGATTTTCATATAATCTAAAGAATTTTCAGGCACATAATTTTCCTCGTCTTCTGGTTGTTGACTTTGGATATATTCTTGGGAATAATCCCAATTAGAATTGTATTCCTCATAATCATTCCATTCAGGTTCCATGGGTGCATAATTTTCCATAGGAACGTAATAATAACATTCCCATGTTGATATTCTCCACAGATTTCACAACCAGTTATTGTTTCGTCATTCCTGATCCAAGATTGATCGAACGAATTGTCATCAACACCCGTTTGAGAGTATTGATTAAATTGATTTCGGATGTCATAAAGAGTTTCCAAAATATTCTCGAGATTTTCCATAATGCGCTTATTACCAAATTTTAGCTACAATGTGGTGCATTTACAAATTATCCTATTAGTTATAAAACTAAAAATTATATAAGTTATCAAATTAATAGACTTTTCTGATTTTTGCCCACGTTTCGAATAGCCAATAGATGCAGCAGGTAGCCAAGACCCTTTAAATCGGAAGCCCACAACTCGCCACTAACAAATTCAACTATTACTACGAACCAGAAAATTTTGGATGTCTATCAATTTAACCACTTAAAATAATTTTTCGTCGAAATTTTGAAATTTTAGAGAAGAAATAGAAAATTCTATGTCCTAAAACTAGAGCGAAGAGAAATAAGAAAGAAAAACAGCGCGTCGAAAAACGTCGAAAAATAAAAGGTCAAAAAATAAAAATAAGAAAGAAAAACGTCGAAACTTAAAAGTCTAAAAATTATATCTAAAAAGTTGCGCCTAAATGTCTAATGGTAAATGAAATTTTATTCGGAAAATGGAAATCACTTAAAAGGCACTAAAATCTATTTAAAACTAAAGCGATAAGCGACGTCGTAAAATTCTAAAGCGCCTAAATCTTAATTCTAAAGAAAAAGCAATTAAGGGATTTTACGGCAAAGCCTAAAAATCTAGAAATATAAAATAACTACGGCAAAAACTAAGTTTAAAACTAATTACGAACGATAAATATACAAATGTTTAAAATATACAAATATAAAAAAATGATAAACTTACAATTTTTATATAAATATTATTTTTATATTATTATTTTATAAGAGTATTAACTCTTTTAATTTAATAAAACTAAATTAAAACTTAATTATTACAAATAATAATAAAATTATATATTTAATTAAAACCCTAAATTAATTAAATAATATTAATTAAAAATAAACCCTATGCATAATAAATGTTGTGATCAAAACTGTCAGGGCACCCCATGCGATCGCATGGGGTTTTGGCTTTTAATCCATGTGATCGCATGGAACACGAGTCCAGGTTTTTTTTTAAAAATTTTATATTGTTTTTCTAAAAATTATATACAATTATATTTTTACAAATATATATTAAAAATATAGCGTTTCGCCGAGTCCCCGGCAGCGGCGCCAAAAACTTGATGTTGTGCGAGGTGTATATGAAATAGTTATATTTTTATTGCGAAATACTATTAAATATGATACAATTTTACACAAGTTATTTATTTATTTATTGAATGGGATATACCTAAACCTTGCTACAACACTTATAGGCAGTGTACCTAATCGTAGAGTAGTGTAGTTTTTAGTAAGTCCGGTTTGTTCTACAGGGAGCTAGCTGAGTTTAACACTATATTTTTTTTACAACTATATTTTAATAAAATATATATAATTATATATAGTAATATTATTATAAAAGGAGGTTTTTATCGTTTAATGACCGGTTTGTCGATTTTATATTTTAAGCGTAAAGATAAATGACGATAATATAAATGACAGAATTTAAATTGCGATAAATAAATTGCAGTAATTAAAATGACAGTAAATAAAGGTACGATGAAATATAAAATAAAAATATTATGCTTATTTAAACTTCCGTAATCATGATGTTTGACGTGTTGATTTTAGTTTATTACCATGGTTAATTGTCCTTTGTCCTGGATTATTCAATATGTCCATCTAGTTTTTGTCCATAACAGTCCATCAGTCATAAATATAAAGTGCGAGTGTCCTCATCAAATTATGCTTATATCCGAAATTAAATATTCCAACTAATTGGGGACTTAAACTGTAACAAGGTCTTAATACTTTTTTAATAATTACACCAGGATATCGACTGCGTGTAACCCAAGGTTTTAATACTTTGTTAACAATTACGCCAAGTGTCCTTGTACATAATTTCACCCCTGTTTTAATAATTTCATTGACTATTAATCCATTACCGTGTCCGGTTAAATGAACGATTATTAGTACTTATAAATATCCCGCTCATCATGTCCGATCGTGTGTATATGGTTATTTATAGGTACGTCCAATTGTAAATCTTTATATTAAATTAACAAACTATCATTTAGTTAAACAAATATAAAGCCCATTAATAGCCCATAGTCTAATTTCCACAAGTGTCGTTCTTTTGTCCAAACCCCAATTATGGTACAAAGCCCAATTACCCAATCTTTAATATTTTAGCCCAACATCATGATTACTTCGATTTAAATAAGCATAATAATAAACTTAGTTACAAGACATTAATTTAAAAAGGAGAACATAACTTACATTGAGTATTTATCGCGTAGCTTTACACAGACAGAACTTCGACTTGAAAACCCGTAAAATAAACGTTACGCTACCCAAACTTGTAGAAATGTAACCACTAAATTAACCTACTCCTACTCCTAAAACTAAATTACATAAAATAAAAATTAAAAACTGAATTTGAAAATATAAAAGAGTGTGTTTGAAGCTCGAGCACAGGCCTGGTATTTATAGCATTTTGGCCTGCTACAATAACCCATGCGATCGCATGGGTTTTATGCCTATTTCCCATGCGATCTCATGGCCGCCAGATCCAGCTCACATATTTTTTGTACACTAGCTTGTCGACATATTTAATAAATTTATATAACATATATATAATTTTATATAATTATATATATATTATATTATATTCTTGTGCATAGTTGACTCGTAATTTTGGCTCCGATGTTTCGTACATTTACGCCCGGTTTATGTCTTGGTTCCGGTTTCTCGAATGTCTTTTCGTACAATTTAATATCGTGAAATTTGTGTTCCGCAACTTGCGTTCTTGTTAATCTTTAGTCATTTTTCTTCGATAAATTAAACCACTTGGAGTGTAACTTGTACGTTTGAGCATTTTGGACATTTTCGCCTTTTAAATCTTCGTTTTCAACTTTAAATCTTCGTTTTCGAGCGATCTTCGTCTTTCGTCTTCACACTTATTTATTTTAAACAATTACAACTAAAAATAAGGAAATTACAATTAAAAACATTACATTTTGGAATGATATTGCGACTAAATATATGTTCTTTTGGAGCAATATAAATGATCAAAATATAATTAAAAATATTTTTATTATGTTTTAAAGATTTGAGTGTATTAAGTCAGTTGTCCTCGTTAGTAACCTACAACTAGTTGTCCACAGTTAGATGTACAGAAATAAATCGATATATATTATCTTGAATCAATCGATGACCCAGTGTATACACGTCTCAGGCTAGATCACAACTCAAAGTATATATATTTTTGGAATCAACCTCAACCCTGTATAGCTAACTCCAACATTACTGCATATAGAGTGTCTATGGTTGTTGCAAATAATATATATACATGGGTCGATATGATATGTCAAAACATTTGCATACGTGTCTATGGTATCCCAAGATTACATAATATATTAGAATACATGTATAATACAATATAAGTTAGCTAGGATATGATTTGTATAGATTTGTTAAACATTTCCCGTAGCTAAAAAGATCAAAAATATCCAATCTTGTTTTACCCATAACTTCTTCATTTTAAATCCGTTTTGAGTGAATCAAATTGTTATAGTTTCATATTGAACTCTAATTTAAGAATCCAAACAGAAAAAGTATAGGTTTATAGTCGGAAATTTAAGTTACATGTCAATTACTAAAGAGGTAGTCATTTCCGTCGAAAGAACGACATTTTGATGACCATTTTGAAAAACATACTTTCACTTTGAGTTTATCCAAGATTTTTGGATATAGTTTCATGTTCATATGAAAAATCATTTTCCCAGAAGAACAACTTTTAACTCAAAGTTTATCATAGTTTTTAATTATCCAAACCAAAACAGCCCCCGGTTTCAATACGACGACGTATATCCGATTTTATGGTGTTCATCGTGTTTTCAGGTTTTAAATCATTAAGTTAGATATAGAACATGTTTTTGGTTGATTTTAAAAGTCAAGTTAGAAGGATTAACTTTTGTTTGCGAACAAGTTTAGAATTAACTAAACTATGTTCTAGTGATTACAAGTTTAAACCTTCGAATAAGATAGCTTTATATGTATGAATCGAATGATGTTATGAATATCATTACTACCTCAAGTTTTCTGGATAAAACTACTGGAAATGAGAAAATTGGATCTAGCTTCAAAGGATCCTTGGATGGCATGAAAGTTCTTGAAGCAGAATCATGACACGAAAACAGTTCAAGTAAGATTTTCACTCGAAATAAGATTGTTATAGTTGTAGAAATTGAATCAAAGTTTGAATATGAATATTACCTTGAATTAGAAAGATAACCTACTGTAAATAACAAAGGTTCCTTGATCTTAGATGATTACTTGGAATGGATTAGAAAGCTTGGAAGTAGACTTGCAAACTTGGAAGTATTCTTGAATTTTATGAAACTATACTTATGGAATTTATGAAGAACACTTAGAACTTGAAGATGGAACTTGAGAGAGACAAATTAAATGAAGAAAATTGAAGAATGAAAGTGTTTGTAGGTGTTTTTGGTCGTTGGTATATGGATTAGATATAAAGGATATGTAATTTTGTTTTCATGTAAATAAGTCATGAATGATTACTAATATTTTTGTAATTTTATGAGATATTTCATGCTAGTTGCCAAATGATGGTTCCCACATGTGTTAGGTGACTCACATGGGCTTCTAAGAGCTAATTATTGGAGTGTATATACCAATAGTACATACATCTAAAAGCTGTGTATTGTACGAGTACGAATACGGGTGCATACGAGTAGAATTGTTGATGAAACTGAACGAGGATGTAATTGTAAGCATTTTTGTTAAGTAGAAGTACTTTGATATGTGTCTTGAAGTCTTTTAAAAGTTTAAGAATACATATCAAAACACAACATGTATATACATTCTAAAGGAGTCGTTAAGTCTTCGTTAGTCGTTACATGTAAGTGTTGTTTTGAAACCTTTAAGTTAACGATCTCAATTAATATTGTTAACCCAATGTTTATTATATCAAATGAGATGTTAAATTATTATATTATCATGATATTATGATGTATGAACATCTCTTAATATGATACATACATTAAAATATCGTTACAACGATAATCGTTACATATAAGTCTCGTTTCGTAATTCTTGAGTTAGTAGTCTTATTTTTACATATGTAGTTCATTGTTAACACACTTAATGATATATTTAAATATCATTTTATCATGTTAAATACAATGTATCAATATCTTAATATGATACATATGTATTTAGTAGACGTTATCATAACGATAATCGTTATATATATCATTTCGAGTTTCTTAACTTAGTAAACTCATTTATTATGTATGTCACACATTGTTAATATACTTAGTGAGATACTTACTCATCATAATCTCATGTCAACCATATATATATATGTCTATATATACCAGAACATGTAGTTTTCACAATTTTGTAACGTTCGTGAATCGCCGGTCAACTTGGGTGATCAATTGTCTATATGAAACTTATTTCATTTAATCAAGTCTTAACAAGTTTGATTGCTTAACACGATGGAAACATTTAGTCATATAAATATCAATCTCAATTAATATATATAAACATGGAAAAGTTTGGGTCACTACAGTTCCTACCCGTTAAATAAATTTCGTCCTGAAATTTTAAGCTGTTGAAGGTGTTGACGAATCTTCTGGAAATAGATGCGGGTATTTCTTCTTCATCTAATATTCACAGTCCTCTACGAGCATTCCATCGAACCTTAACAATCGGTATCTTGTTTTGCTTAAGTCTCTTAACCTCACGATCCATTATTTCGACGGGTTCTTTAATGAATTGAAGTTTTTCATTGATTAGTATTTCGTCCAACGGAATAGTGAGATCTTATTTAGCAAAACATTTCTTCAAATTCTAGACGTGGAAAGTGTTATGTACAGTCGCGAGTTGTTGAGGTAGCTCCAGTTGGTAAGCTACTAGTCCGACACGATCTATAATCTTGAATGGTCCAATGTACCTTGAATTTAGTTTCCCCCGTTTACCAAATCGAACAACGCCTTTCCAAGGTGAAACCTTAAGCATGACCATTTCCCCAATTTCAAACTCTATATCTTTTCTTTTACTGTCCGCGTAGCTCTTTTGTCGACTCTGGGCGGTTTTCAATCGTTGTTGAATTTGGATGATTTTCTCGGTAGTTTCTTGTATTATCTCCGGACCCGTAATCTGTCTATCCCCCATTTCATTCCAACAAATCGGAGACCTACACTTTCTACCATAAAGTGCCTCAAATGGCGCCATCTCAATACTAGAATGATAACTGTTGTTGTAGGAAAATTCTGCTAGCGGTACGTGTCGATCCCAACTGTTTCCGAAATCAATAACACATGCTCGTAGCATGTCTTCAAGCGTTTATATCATCCTTTCACTCTGACCATCAGTTTGTGGATGATAGGCAGTACTCATGTCTAGACGAGTCCCCAATGCTTGTTGCAACGGTTGCCAGAACCCTGAAACAAATCTACCATCCCTATCAAAGATAATAGAGACGGGTATTCCATGTCTGGAGACAACCTCCTTCAAATACAATCGCGCCAACTTCTCCATTTTGTCATCTTTTCTCATTGGCAGGAATTGTGCTGACTTGGTGAGACGATCAACAATTACCCAAATAGCATCATAACCACTTGCAGTCCTTGGCAATTTAGTAATGAAATCCATGGTAATGTTTTCCCATTTCTATTCCGGGATTTCAGGTTGTTGTAGTAGACCTGATGGTTTCTGATGTTCAGCTTTGACCTTAGAACACGTCAAACATTCTACTACATATTTAGCAATATCGGCTTTCATACCCGGCCACCAAAAGTGTTTCTTGAGATCTTTATACATCTTCCCCGCTCCGGGATGTATTGAATATCTGGTTTTATGTGCTTATTTAAGTACCATTTCTCTCACATCTCCAAACCTTGGTACCCAAATTCTATCAGCCCTATATCGGGTTCCATCTTTCCGAATATTAAGATGTTTCTCTGATCCTTTGGGTATCTCGTTCTTCACCTTTCCTTCTTTTACAACCTCCTATTGCGCCTCCTTTATTTGAGTAGTAAGGTTAGTACGAATAATTATATTCATAGCTTTTACCCGTATAGGTTCTCTGTCCTTTCTACTCAAAGCGTCGGCTACCAAATTCGCCTTCCCCGGGTGGTATCGAATCTCAAAATCATAGTCATTCAATAGTTCAATCCACCTGCGTTGTCTCATATTCAGTTGCTTCTAATTAAATATATATTGGAGACTTTTGTGGTCGGTATATATAACACTTTTGACCCCATATAAATAATGCCTCCAAGTCTTTAATACAAAAACAACAGCACCCAATTCCAAATCGTGAGTTGTATAATTTTGCTCGTGAATCTTCAATTGTCTAGACGCATAAGCAATCACCTTCGTTCGTTGCATTAATACACAACCGAGACCTTGCTTTGATGCATTACAATAAATCACAAAATCATCATTCCCTTCAGGCAATGACAATATAGGTGCCGTAGTTAGCTTTTTCTTCAATAACTGAAACGCCTTCTCTTGTTCATCCTTCCATTCAAATTTCTTCCCTTTATGCGTTAATGCAGTCAAGGGTTTTGCTATTTTGGAGAAATCTTGGATGAATCTTCTGTAGTAACCAGCCAATCCTAAAAATTGACGTATATGCTTCGGAGTTTTTGGGGTTTCCCACTTTTCAACGGTTTCGATCTTTTTCTGGTCCACCTGGATACCTTCTTTGTTCACTATGTGACCGAGGAATTGAACTTCTTCCAACCAAAATGAACACTTTGAAAACTTAGCGTACAGTTTTTCTTTCCTCAATACTTCTAGCACTTTTCTCAAATGTTCTTCGTGCTCTTGATCATTCTTTGAGTAAATAAGTATGTCATCAATGAAAACAATGACAAACTTGTCAAGATATGGCCCACACACTCGGTTTATAAGGTCCATGAACACAGCTGGTGCATTAGTCAATCCAAATGGCATAACCATAAACTCGTAATGACCATAACGCGTCCTAAAAGTAGTTTTTGGAATATCATCCTCCTTTACTCGCATTTGATGATATCCAGAACGTAAATCAATTTTCGAATAAACCGACGAGCCTTGTAGTTGATCAAATAAGTCGTCCATTCTTGGCAGTGGATAACGGTTTTTGATGGTAGGTTTATTCAACTCTCTGTAGTCAATACACAACCTAAATGTACCATCCTTCTTGACAAACAAAACAGGAGCTCCCCAGGGTGATGTGCTTGGTCGAATGAAACCACATTCTGATAGTTCTTGCAGTTGGCTTTGTAGTTCTTTCATCTCGCTGGGTACGAGTCTATAAGGAGCATGAGCTATTGGTGCAGCTCCTGGTACAAGATCTATTTGAAATTCAACAGATCGATGTGGAGGTAGTCCCGGTAATTCTTTCGAAAATACATCGGGAAATTCTTTTGCTACGGGAACATCACTGATGCTCTTTTCTTTAGTTTGTACTTTCTCAACGTGTGCTAGAACAGCATAGCAACCTTTTCTTATTAGTTTTTGTGCCTTCAAATTACTAATAAGATGTAGCTTCATGTTGCCCTTTTCTCCGTACACCATTAAGGGTTCTCCTTCTTCTCGTACAATGCGAATTGCATTTTTGTAACATACGATCTCTGCTTTCATCTCCTTCAGCCAGTCCATGCCAACTATTACATCAAAACTCCCTAACTCTACTGGTATCAAATCAATCTTAAATATTTTGCTACCTAGTTTAATTTCTTGATTCCGGCATATATAATCTGCTGAAATTAATTTACCGTTTGCTAATTCGAGTAAAAATTTACTATCCAACGGCGTCAATGGACAACTTAATTTAGAACAAAAATCTCTACTCATATAGCTTCTATCCGCACCCGAATCAAATAAAACGTAAGCAGATTTATTGTCAATAAGAAACGTACCCGTAACAAGCTCCGGGTCTTCCTGTGCCTCTGCCGCATTAATATTGAAAACTCTTCCGCGGCCTTGTCCATTCGTGTTCTCCTGGTTCGGGCAATTTCTAATAATGTTGCTCAGTTTTCCATATTTATAACAAACTACATTGGCATAACTTGCTCCGACACTACTTGCTCCGCCATTACTCGTTCCGACACCATTTGTTCCTTTCGTTCTGTTAACCCCTGGTCCGTAGACCTCACACTTCGCCGCGCTATGACCATTTCTTTTACACTTGTTGCAAAATTTGGTGCAGAACCCCGAGTGATACTTTTCACACCTTTAGCATAGCTGCTTCTGATTGTTGTTGTTGTTGTTGCGGTTGTTATTATTGTTCTGATGATTGTTGTAGTTGTTGTTGTTGTTTTTTTGCCGTTTGTTGTAGTTGCGATTGATGTTGCGATTGTTGGGATAGTTGTTGTTGTTTTGGTGACTCTTATCACTGTTTTCCTCCCACTTTCTTTTGACTAGCTTCACGTTGGCCTCTTCGGCCGCCTGTTCTTTAATTCTTCCCTCAATCTGGTTCACTAGTTTGTGAGCCATTCTACATGCCTTTTGTATGGAGGCAGGCTCGTGTGAACTTATATCTTCTTGGATTCTCTCCGGTAACCCTTTCACAAATGCGTCGATCTTCTCTTCCTCATCTTCGAATGCTCTCGAACATAATAGGCACAATTCTGTGAATCGTCTTTCGTACGAAGTAATATCGAATCCTTGTGTTCATAACCCTCTAAGTTCTGACTTGAGCTTATTGACCTCGGTTCTCGGATGGTACTTCTCGTTCATCAAGTGCTTGAATGCTGACCATGGTAGCGTGTAAGCAGCATCTTGTCCCACTTGCTCTATATAGGTATTCCACCATGTTAACGCAATACCTGTGAAGGTATGCGTAGCGTACTTCACTTTGTCTCCTTCAGCACACTTACTTATGAAAAACACCGATTCAACTTTCTCGGTCCACCGTTTCAATCCGATTGGTCCTTCGGTCCCATTAAATTCTGAAGGTTTGCAGGCAGTGAATTCCTTGTAGGAGCATCCTATACGATTTCTTGCGCTGTTAGCTGTATTGCTAGATTCAGAGTTATTGTTGGTATGTAGCGCGGCCTGTACTGCGGCTATGTTTGAAGCAAGGAAGGCACGGAATTCCTCTTCGCTCATATTCAAGGTGTGTCGAGTAGTCGGTGCCATTTCCTTCAAAATAGTCAAATGAAACAAGTTAATCATATAGAATATTAAGAGTAGTCAATAGTATCTCGTAGCATAATATGAACTCATTTATAAAAGCTTTTTCTTCATATTAGCGTTTTATAAGTTTAAATTCGGGTACTACCTAACCGTTAAGTTCATACTTAGTAGCTAATATACAATTCAACTACTACAATTCCATATGAAAAACTGATTATAATAATATATCACATACAAATATTCTTCAAACTTACAACTTCGCTATATTACATATAACATGAATTATAGTACACTATGATACAGGATAGTTTTGAAGATAAATCTAGTTAATACGCAAGTTGTTCAGCAAAGGAAATAAAGACACGTAATTCATAAGTCCAGAAACAAGTCATGCATTCTGGTTTTACTAAGACGACTTCCCATCCTTGGTCTTGTGGAAAATAACCGTTATGACCATTGGCAAGGCAGCATGTTGTAATGTCATCAAAAGGATGAGGGTTTTGTAATGTCCAACAGCCCCGTAATAATTTAAAAACCTTGTTTCTCACCCCAACTACTGAATCCGTCACTTGTGGGAAAGTTTTATTTAAAAGCTGCAATCCGATGTTCTTTTTCTCACTTTAGTAAGAAGCGAACATCACTAACCCGTAAGCATAACATGCTTCTTTATGTTGCATGTTAGAAGCTCTTTCTAATTCACGAAATCCTATGTTGGGATATGTTGTGTCAAAATAGGTTCTTAACCCGTAGCGTAAAATTGCATTTGGGTTCCCCGCATTTAACACTTTAAAGAAAACACGGCTTAACTTAAAGTCTCCCCAATGTGATATACCCCACCTATCAAAGGAAAGCCTTTTATAAACTAAGGCATTTCTGGAAAGTCTTTCAAATGTTTAACAAGTTAATTTCGCCATAACTAAATGTGCTGATGAATTCTGACCGACTCTAGACAAGATTTCCTCAATCATATCCTCTGGTAGGTCTTCTAAAATATTTGTTTGTCTACCCTTAACGTCCATTTTGTTTTTATACTGTAAAATAGACAAGGATTAGATTCGTAATAACAAACAATTCAAGAAATTTTTACATTGAACATAAAAGTACAAGCACACTACAATACATTTATTACACAACATGCTCACACCCCTCTAATCTGAATCACTAGTTTCTTCTTCTTCGGACTTGGTTCTTTTTCCTAATCTTCTAGGGATATATGATGTTCCTCTAATACAAGTCGTCATTTTCCACATTGGTTTAGAAAAACCTGGTGGTTTAGAGGTTCCCGGGTTATTGTCACGATATTGAAAATACGGGTGTTGACGGTACATATAAAGTTCATCGGGGTCGGAATCAGATTTCTCTATTTTGATGCCTTTTCCCTTATTATTTTCTTTTTCCTCATTAAATTGGGTCGGGGTAATTTCTATAACATCATCGGAATCCTCATCAGGATCCGATTCATCGAAAAATTGGTAATTTTCCCAATATTTTGCTTCCTTAGCGGAAACATCATTGACCATTATTAACTTTGGTCCATTGGTTGAGGATTTTCTTTTATTTAACCGGTTTTCTATGGTTCCTACTATTCCCCCTCTGGAACCTCTTCTTCTTCCAGTTCCTCTTCTTCTGGTTCCTCTTCTTCCGGTTCCTCTTCTTTCAGTTCCGTTTCCTCTTCTTCTGGTTCTTCGGGAACTTGTGAATCTTGCCAATATATATTCGACTCTTCGTTATTATTAGGTGAGTCAATGGGATTTGTGCTAGAGGTAGACATCTATCACACAATATCAAACATGTTAAGAGATTAATATATCACATAATATTTACATGTTAATAATATATAGTTTCCAACAAAAATGTTAAGCAATCATTTTTAAAGAAAACACGGTCGAAGTCCAGACTCACTAATGCATCCTAACAAACTCGATAAGACACACTAATGCAAATTTTCTGGTTCTCTAAGACCAATGCTCGGATACCAACTGAAATGTCCCGTTCATATTGATTATAAACGTTCCATATTAATTGATTTTATTGCGAGGTTTTGACCTCTATATCAGACGTTTTTCAAAGACTGCATTCATTTTTAAAACAACCATAACCTTTATTTTATCAATAAAGGTTTTAAAAACATTACAAAGATTATCAAATAATGATAATCTAAAATATACTATTTACACACGACCATTACATAATGATTTACAATAGAAATATATTACATCGACATATGTTTCTTGAATGCAGTTTTTACACAATATCATACAAACATGGACTCCAAATCTTGTCCTTATTTTAGTATGCAACAGCGGAAGCTCTTAGTATTCACCTGAGAATAAACATGCTTTAAACGTCAACAAAAATGCTGGTGAGTTATAGGTTTAACCTATATATATCAAATCGTAACAATAGACTACAAGATTTCATATTTCAATACACATCCCATACATAGAGATAAAAATCATTCATATGGTGAACACCTGGTAACCGACATTAACAAGATGCATATATAAGAATATCCCCATCATTCCGGGACACCCTTCGGATATGATATAAATTTTGAAGTACTAAAGCATCCGGTACTTTGGATGGGGTTTGTTGGGCCTAATAGATCTATCTTTAGGATTCGCGTCAATTAGGGTGTCTGTTCCCTAATTCTTAGATTACCAGACTTAATAAAAAGGGGCATATTCGATTTCGATAATTCAACCATAGAATGTAGTTTCACGTACTTGTGTCTATTTTGTAAATCATTTATAAAACCTGCATGTATTCTCATCCCAAAAATATTAGATTTTAAAAGTGGGACTATAACTCACTTTCACAGATATTTCCTTCCTCGGAAATAAGACTTGGCCACGGATCGATTCACGAACCTATACAAATATGTACATATATATCAAAATATGATCAAAATATAATTAGAACCATTTTTATTATGTTTTAAAGATTTGAGTTTATTAAGTCAGTTGTCCTCGTTAGTAACCTACAACTAGTTGTCCACAGTTAGATGTACAGAAATAAATCGATATATATATTATCTTGAATCAATCCACGACCTAGTGTATACACGTCTCAGGCTAGATCACAACTCAAAGTATATATATTTTTGGAATCAACCTCAACCCTGTATAGCTAACTCCAACATTACTGCATATAGAGTGTCTATGGTTGTTCCAAATAATATATATACATGGGTCGATATGATATGTCAAAACATTTGCATACGTGTCTATGGTATCCCAAGATTACATAATATATTAGAATACATGTATAATACAATATAAGTTAGCTAGGATATGATTTGTATAGATTTGTTAAACATTTCCCGTAGCTAAAAAGATCAAAAATATCCAATCTTGTTTTAAACATAACTTCTTCATTTTAAATCCGTTTTGAGTGATCAAATTGCTATGATTTCATATTGAACTCTAATTTAAGAATCCAAACAGAAAAAGTATAGGTTTATAGTCGAAAATTTAAGCTACATGTCAATTACTAAAGAGGTAGTCATTTCCGTCGAAAGAACGACATCTTGATGACCATTTTGAAAAACATACTTTCACTTTGAGTTTAACCAAGATTTTTGGATATAGTTTCATGTTCATATGAAAAATCATTTTCCCAGAAGAACAACTTTTAAATCAAAGTTTATCATAGTTTTTAATTATCCAAACCAAAACAGCCCCCGGTTTCACTACGACGGCGTATATCCGATTTTATGGTGTTCATCGTGTTTCCAGGTTTTAAATCATTAAGTTAGCATATCATATAGATATAGAACATATTTTTAGTTGATTTTAAAAGTCAAGTTAGAAGGATTAACTTTTGTTTGCGAACAAGTTTAGAATCAACTAAACTATGTTCTAGTGATTACAAGTTTAAACCTTCGAATAAGATAGCTTTATATGTATGAATCGAATGATGTTATGAACATCATTACTACCTCAAGTTTTCTGGATAAAACTACTGGAAATGATAAAAATGGATCTAGCTTCAAAGGATCCATGGATGGCTTGAAAGTTCTTGAAGCAGAATCATGACACGAAAACAGTTCAAGTAAGATTTTCACTCGAAATAAGATTGTTATAGTTGTAGAAATTGAATCAAAGTTTGAATATGAATATTACCTTGAATTAGAAAGATAACCTACTGTAAATAACAAAGGTTCCTTGATCTTATTTGATTACTTGGAATGGATTAGAAAGCTTGGAAGTAGACTTGCAAACTTGGAAGTATTCTTGATTTTTATGAAACTATACTTATGGAATTTATGAATAACACTTAGAACATGAAGATAGAACTTGAGAGAGATCAATTAGATGAAGAAAATTGAAGAATGAAAGTAGTTATAGGTGTTTTTGGTCGTTGGTATATGGATTAGGTATAAAGGATATGTAATTTTGTTTTCATGTAAATAAGTTATGAATGATTACTAATATTTTTGTAATTTTATGAGATATTTCATGCTAGTTGCCAAATGATGGTTCCCACATGTGTTAGGTGACTCACATGGGCTACTAAGAGCTGATCATTGGAGTGTATATACCAATAGTACATACATCTAAAAGCTGTGTATTGTACGAGTACGAATACGGGTGCATACGATTAGAATTGTTGATGAAACTGAACGAGGATGTAATTGTAAGAATTTTTATTAAGTAGAAGTACTTTGATATGTGTCTTGAAGTCTTTCAAAAGTGTAAGAATACATATCAAAACAAAACATGTATATACATTCTAATGGAGTCGTTAAGTCTTCGTTAGTCGTTACATGTAAGTGTTGTTTTGAAACCTTTAAGTTAACGATCTCAATTAATGTTGTTAACCCAATGTTTATTATATCAAATGAGATGTTAAATTATTATATTATCATGATATTATGATGTATGAATATCTCTTAATATGATACATACATTAAAATATCGTTACAACGATAATCGTTACATATAAGTCTCGTTTCGTAATTCTTGAGTTAGTAGTCTTGTTTTTACATATGTAGTTCATTGTTAACACACTTAATGATATATTTAAATATCATTTTATCATGTTAAATATAGTGTATCAATATATTAATATGATACATATGTATTTAGTAGACGTTATCATAACGATAATCGTTATATATATCATTTCGAGTTTCTTAACTTAGTAAACTCATTTCTTATGTATATCACACATTGTTAATATACTTAGTGAGATACTTACTCATCATAATCTCATGTCAACCATATATATATATATGTCTATATATATCAGAACATGTAGTTTTCACAATTTTGTAACGTTCGTGAATCGCCGGTCAACTTGGGTGATTAATTGTCTATATGAAACTTATTTCATTTAATCAAGTCTTAATAAGTTTGATTTCTTAACATGTTGGAAACATTTAGTCATGTAAATATCAATCTCAATTAATATATATAAACATGGAAAAGTTCGGGTCACTACAAGAAGACATGACGGTTTATTGTGACGCGTCTTTAAACGGGCTCGGGTGTGTTCTAATGCAAAGAGGTAAAGTCATCGCGTATGCCTCCCGACAATTAAAGGAACACGAAACGAGATATTCGACTCATGATCTTGAGTTGGCGGCGGTTGTTCATGCGTTGAAAATTTGGCGCCATTACTTGTATGGTGTCAAGTGTACGATTTATTCGGATCACAAGAGTTTGAAACATCTTTTTGATCAAAGAGATTTGAATTATCGTCAACGTAGATGGATGAATGTGGTGAAAAACTATGATTGTGAAATACTTTATCATCCGGGTAAGGCGAATGTGGTCGCGGATGCGTTACGTCGAAAGATTCAACATCCGGTGATACGAGTAGGATCGTTATGCATGATTATTACTAAAAATTTTCTTGTAAAGCTTGGCGAGACTCAAATCGAAGCTTTTGTTAACAATAAGCATGAAGAACGAATCGTGGGACAAACGGAGTTCATTACCTTAGGTCCGCATGGCTTGTTATCTTTTCAAGGAAGAGTGTGGGTGCCTAAAATGAGTGATCATCGAAAAGTGCTACTTGATGAAGCACATAAGTCAAAGTATTCTATTCACCCGGGCACGACGAAAATGTATCTTGATTTGAAGAAAGAGTATTAGTTGCCGGGCATGAAACGTGACGTTGTAAAGTATGTTGAACAATGTGTCACGTGTTTGCAAGTTAAAGCCGAACACCAAAAGCCGTATGGTAAGTTACAACCGTTGGAAATGGGAGCACATTACCATGGATTTCATCACAAAGTTACCAAAGATGGCGAGAACCCAATTTGATTCAATTTGGGTGATAGTTGATCGATTGACGAAAAGTGCTTTGTTTCTTCCCATTCGAGAAGCGATATCATCGGAGACCTTGGCTAAGTTGTTTATCAAGGAGGTGATAGCGAGACACGGGGTTCCTATATCTATTATTTCGGATCGAGATACCCGTTTCACATCTCGGTTTTGGGAAAAGTTTCATGAAGATATGGGTACACAATTGAAATTGAGTACGGCGTATCATCCTCAAATGGACGGTCAAACCAAGCGTACGAATCAAACTTTGGAAGATATGTTACGGGCGTGCATTATTGATTTCAGTGGTAGTTGGGATGAGCACTTACCTTTGGTGAAATTCTCGTACAATAATAGTTATCATACTAGTATCGGGATGCCACCTTACGAGATGCTTTATGGGCGGAGGTGCCGAACTCCGATTTGTTGGGGTGAAATTGGTCAAAGAGAGATGGGGAGTACTGATTTGGTTTTAGAGATGAATAGCAAGATTGATATGATTCGGGCTCATTTGAAAAAGGCTCAAGATAGACAAAAGTCGTATGCCGACAAACGTAGGCGAATGATTGAATTTCAAGAAGGTGACATGGTGATGCTTAAGGTTTCGCCATGGAAAGGTATTATTCAGTTCCGAAAACGGGGAAAGTTAGCTCCTCGATTTATTGGCCCATTTAAAGTTTTAGCTCGTATTAGTGAAGTTGCATATCGTTTGGAATTACCCGAAGAACTTGCGGGGATCCACAATACATTTCATGTTTCCCATCTCCTTAAGTGTCTTGCGGATGATTCTTCGTGGGTGTCTTTAGACGAAATTGAGCTAAACAACAAGTTGGAGTATATTGAGGAGCCGGTTGCTATACTTGACGAAAAAGTGAAAAGATTTAGAAATAAAGAGGTGAGAACTTTTAAAGTTCAATGGCATCATAGTATAGGTTCCGAGTTTACTTGGGAGCCCAAAGAGTTTGTTCTTGTGTATCTTCCTGCTTGTCATGCGGCATGGATTGCGAGGTCGCAATCCGGTTCAAGTGGGGGAGAGTTGTAATTCCTATTTTTGCAGTGGCTTTGGACGCCGTCCAAAAGAGTGGGACGCTGTCCCATTGTGAAGGGCTGGACGCCGTCCAGAATTCTGGACACCGTCCAGTTGAACTGGCGAGCCAGCTTTTGTGTTTTTGATATTTAAAGGGGTAGTTTGGTAATTTCACATTGTGAACGACTTTAAGGCCCTAGATCAGTTTGTGGAGCCTCATTTACTCCATTTACAACCACTAAACCTCTTCCACTTAAATTCTAGAGAGAGAGAGTGATTCAAGTGTGAGAAAGCTCAAATCGAAGTAGAAGGAGCTTGTTTCGGGTTAGAGCTCGAGCATTAAAGTTGTTCATCTCCTCACTAGCTACATTTTGATTGTAGTGGTAAGTATTAACCTTGATTTCCTTACTATTAATTTTTTAAGGGTTAGGGTTTGGGTTAGTGATGTGTATAAAACCCATTTGTTAGTGATTTGGGGATTTTGGGTGAGTTTGGGTCATGAAGACTCAAAGGATGACTAACCTAGGATTTTTAAATGCTAAATGTGTTTATGAGTCTTAAATTGGTTAGTTAACTACTAGCACACCTAAATGTTATGTAAGTGGGTGTTATTTGGGCATGTGGTGACCCGAATGGGTGTGGAAACCTCGAATGGGTAAAACGGGTCTTTGATGACCTAAGTTGTCTTGTTAGGGTGAAAATGCGATAACATTGTGATTATATGTGTATTAAGACCATAAATGGCTAGAGTTAGGGTTTTTGGCGAAGTTGACCCAATATTAGGGTTAAAGGTGCAAATGGGTCAAAATTGCACAAAGGGTCAAAATGACTCTAGAATGGTGAGTGAGTTGGTTGACCAACTTGATCTTGTGATTGATTATGTGCATAATGTAATATGTACGTTACATTAAAGATTGCAAGATCGGTTATCTTTCACAAAGGACTTTGAGGTGAGTGGAATAATTATATATGTAATTATACGATTTATTTGCTTGTGGGGTATGGATTCAAAGTTCGATGTTGACGATGCCATACCACTATTGTTTGTTGGATGAGGGTTTAAAGTTCGTTGTTGACGATACCTCATGTATGGAGTTAAAGTTCGATGTCGACGATGCCATACCGCTATTGTAGTGATTTTGATGAGGGGTTAAAGTTCGATGTAGACGATACCTCATATGTGGGTTTAAAGTTCGATGTTGACGATACCACATTAATTGGGACGGATGAGGTTTAAGTTCGATGTTGACGATACCATTCATTGGGCTAGCCTTGGATTTTGAGTACTATGGATGTTGTGAACATCAATGTTATATATTCGTGTTGTAGCATGTTATATTGTTGTGTTATATGCTATTGTTATACTAGCTTTATTATCGTGGTTTTTAGCGTTATACATTCTAATGGTATGCTAAGTATGTAGCTAGTATGTATGCGGATTTGGTGTAAGTGTTTGCAAGTAAGTAAGTTATATATGTATATGTATAATTATTGCATTCATTAAGCTTTAGCTTACCCTCTCGTTGTTTATCTTTTTATAGGCTCCGGCGTTGATAAGGGTAAGGGCATTCGATTGGATTTGAGATCCCGCTTGTTGTTTAGGGGATGCTTTTGGGTTTTGATAGCTTTTGGAGTTTGACCGAGACTTGGGTAGTTTAACCCCAAACACCATGCTCATAGTGTCGTTTGGAAATTAAACTAATGTGGTCGAAACTCATGATTTGTATGAAACTCGTAAAACGGTCATTGTGGGCCCCGTTTTGTAAAACTCGTTTCGATGTTGGAAATCTATTATTTTTACTTATATTGATATGTTGCGATAATTTGTTTCGTTGGAAAGTGTCGGGAGGCAGTTTTTCGTTCAAGCGTAAAGAAAACTGATCAGTCCCCGTTAGTTCAATTGGACGCCGTCCAAAAAGGCTGGACGCCATCCAGGCCTTCAGTACTGGACGCCGTCCAGGAATCTGGACGCCGTCCAGGAATCTGGACGCCGTCCAGATGTACAGGTCCAGAAAAAAAAATTTGGGTCGTGTTTTTGGTATAACGAGGGTTGGGTCGTTACAAAAATTTGAAAATTTGAGTTATTTTGTAGAGACCCATCCTAATCCATCCAGACGAAGTCAATATCGATTATAAACGATTCACAACAGTTGATTTCATCGCGAGGTACTTGACCTCCATATGATACATTTTACAAACATTGCATTCGTTTTTGAAAAGACAATCTTTCATTACATCAAAAGTTGACGGCATGCATACCATTTCATAATATATATATCCAACTATAATTGACCTAGTAATAATCTTGATGAACTCAACGACTCGAATGCAACGTCTTTTGAAATATGTCATGAATGACTCCAAGTAATATCTCTAATATGAGCAAATGCACAGCGGAAGATTTCTTTCATACCTGAGAATAAACATGCTTTAAAGTGTCAACCAAAAGGTTGGTGAGTTCATTAGTTTATCATAAATAATCATTTCAGATAGTATAATAGACCACAAGATTTTATTTTTATAAACATCATTCTCGTATCAGGCATTTTGCAAACTGCATAGAGATAAAAATCATTCATATGGATTGAACACCTGGTAACCGACGTTAACTTAATGCATAGAATATCCCCAAAACAGAACCTCTCGTCTGTATAATAATAATCTCAAAGTACTAAAGCATTCGTACCCCGAATGGAACTTTTCAAGGTCCATAGATCTATCTTTAGGATTCGCGTCAATCAGGGGCCATTTCCCTAGATTCTTAGGTTACCAGACTTGAAGGGCGATATTCGGTTAATAATCTAACCATATAATGTAGTTTTGATTACTTGTGTCCATTCCGTAAAACATTTATAAAAGTAGCACATGTATTCTCAGTCCCAAAAATATATATTGCAAAAGCATTTAAAAAGGGAACAAATGAAACTCACTATATTTTATTTTGTAGTAAAAATACGTATGACGAAACTGAACAATGCAGGGTTGGCCTCGGATTCACGAACCTAAATCAGTTACGTATATATTAAAACATATAACAAGTTTTTATATTAACACTCATTAAATAAACAAGTATACATATTTATATTAATAATAACATATGTGTTATATTAATAATAAGTTATATTTATTCTATATATTCTAAGTAGTTAAAAAAAATTATATCAATTAATATAATAAATACTTTTTAAAATAGTTTAATCATTTATTTATGATTCAATATAATATATCAATAATACAAATAATGTTAATAAAAATACAATGATAGTAACGATAATTTTTCTAAAACGTTAGTTTTAAATTTTATGCTTTTTAATAATAATATCTTCTAATAAAAATGGTAATTTTTAATAATAATAATAATAATTTTTAATAGAATGATAGTTTTAATAACAAATGATAAATTTTAATTAATAATTGATGATAACGATGTTTTAATGTTAACGATAATAATAATTTTCAATAATCTAAATTGTCTTAATAATAATTTTTACTAATTATAAAACTTATCATAATAAGGATAGTAATAATAATATTAATCTTACACATATTAATGATAATAATACTAAAATGGTAAAGTTCATAATAATAATAAAGATAACTACCTCAAAAAGGCTAAAACAAATAACTGCTCGCAACTGGACTCGAAATCGCGACCTCTCCTTACCCAGACACAACACCAAACTACTCAGCTGTTACCTCTTTTCTGTTATTAAGCATAACTTAATTCTATATAACCAGTATCTTTCGGTTTCCATTTTCTTCTTACATTTCATCATTGTTATTCGGCCCAACAATACAAGGGGATTTACGGCCCATCTCCAAATAAGCCCATCTAGTAATTTATGGCCCAAAAATTACAGTTTGATCTAAAATATTTAAAGGGTTTTGGGTTTTTAATCGAATAGAAGACAGAAAAAAAATTGCAGTAGCTCTTTCATTTCATCATCAATATACTCGTTATCAAAACATGATTCATCATCATTCTCTACATCGTATCCCTTATTCTTCTTCTTCCATCTTCTTCAACCTCCTGCTCGTCAAATGCCTACCACTACCGTATCATCACGATCAAAATTATCCTCATCATTGTTTTACTGTATATCACTATATTCACCATCATTATAATCATTAGATCATCATGTTGTAGAAACCCATCCTAATCCATCCGGACGAAGTCCATATCGATTATAAACGATTCACAACAGTTGATTACATCGCGAGGTACTTGACCTCTATATGAAATATTTTATAAACATTGCATTCGTTTTTGAAAAGACAATCTTTCATTACATCTAAAGTTGACAACATGCATACCATTTCGTAATATATCTTACTATAATTGAATTAATAATAATCTTGATGAACTCAACGAATCGAATGCAACATCTTTTGAAATATGTCATGAATGACTCCAAGTAATATCTCTAAGATGAGCAAATACACAGCGGAAGATTTCTTTCGTACCTGAGAATAAACATTCTTTAAAGTGTCAACCAAAAGGTTGGTGAGTTCATTAGTTTAACATAAATAATCATTTTATAATTTTAATAGACCACAAGATTTCATATTTTCATTTCTCATAAACATACGTCCCATGTATAGAGACAAAAATATCATTCATATGGATTGAACACCTGGTAACTGACATTCACAATATGTATATAAGAATATCCCCATCATTCCGGGATCCTCCTTCGGACATTATATAAATTTTGAAGTACTAAAGCATCCGGTACTTTGGATGGGGCTTGTTGGACCCGATAGATCTATCTTTAGAGTTTGGGTCAATTAGGGTGTCTGTTCCCTAATTCTTAGATTACCAGACTTAATAAAAAGGGGCATATTCGATTTCGATAATTCAACCATAGAATGTAGTTTCACGTACTTGTGTCTATTTCGTAAAACAGTTATAAAACCATCGCATGTATTCTCAGTCCCAAAAACATATATTGCAAAAGCATTTAAAAAGGGATTAATGAAACTCACCTAATATATTTTGTAGTAAAAATACATATGACTATATTGAATGACTGAACAATGCAGGGTTGGCCTCGGATTCACGAACCTATATTATTCATATATGTATTAAAACATATTCTTGTACTCGAATAAATATATATGTATTATTATTATTAGTGATGTAATTGTTTTATTTATTAACTTATAAATTTCATTATTTATTTATATATTTTCATGTTGTAAATAATAATATTAAGATAGTTAAGTTATATAATTTAAATATATTTTTGTATGTATAATCTTTATATATATACTTATAGCCTTAACAACGTCATTAAAACTTTAATAATAATGATATAGATAATACTGATAATAAATATAACGATGTTAATAAAAATGATAGAAATAATAGTTTTTATAGAATTTTCGTAACTATATGTTAATACTAACATTTAATGTCAAATGTTAATTCTAATACTAATAATAATGATACTTAATAATATTAATAATAATAATGGTATTATTAATAATAATACTTATATTAACAACAATAATAATACTAACAATCATAAAACAATACTAATACTAATATTAATGAAAACAATAATAGTTTTTATCATCTTCATAATAATAATATTTATAATTGTATCTAATATTATAATAATGATAATAAATGTTAACTTTTATAAATACACCTTTATCAATATTAATAATAATAATAAGTATGATTATAATACTAGCGATAATATATATATTTAGTAGTAATAACAATACTTAATGATCAATACTAATAATAATAATAATAATAATAATAATAATAATAATAATAATAATAATAATAATAATAATAATAATAATAATAATAATAATAATAATAATAATAATAATAATAATAATAATAATAGAATTAGAAATGAAAATAAAAGAGTATACCCTTGAAAATTTCCTCTAAAAAAAAACTGCCCAAGATGGGGCTCGAACTCACGACCTCTAGTTCACCCGCTAACACCTTAACCATCCTTCCAATTTTCATTTTTCTAACTTATACTCCGAATTAAAAACCATATACTTGTTATCGATCTGGCCCAACATAAATTCCTAAATCCATTTAAAACAAGGATGGCCCAACTGTCTAGAATTGATCTCGGCCCAAACATTTAAAAGGAATTACGGCCCAACAGAATCAATCCAAAATCTATAGTTGTTGGGTTTGCGGTTCAGTTCAACAAACGTAGGGGAAAAAATATCATCATCGTTCAATTCAATTCGCAATCGTCATCGTTCAGTTCATTATAATCATCATCATTCAGTTTATCAATAATCATCATTCATCATCATATTACATCATCACTTCATCATGTATGTATCATCATCATTATTCTCCATCACAGCCGCCATCATCATTATCTGTATTCCTCATCCATCATCTTCATTATTCTCGCACATAAAATTACGTCATCATTATTCTCCTAATCATCCTCTTCTTCGTTAATCATTGTAGCAGGATGTGGGTTTCGATAACAACACATAGGCATAAATTAACGATCAAAAATCAGTGGTGGTCGATGGTTTTTGGGTAGTTCATGGCTGCAGCAGGTGTGGTGGTGATGGATGGTGGTCCTTGATGGTGACTGAAACAGAAATAGAAGGCTATCAGAAAAAATTAAAAATAAACAAGGATGATTACCGTGGTCCTCAAAAGTTGTAGTTTGTTGTGGTGATTGATTCGAAAATAAACAGAAGTAGTAGGTTGTTCGTAGGTTCGAATAATAACAGGGAAAAACGCAGAAGGTTTTTGTGGTGATTAAACAGAAAAAAATAAATGGCTGTAGCAGTATTAGCAAGGGAGGGTTTTGGGTAGCTTGATGGTGGTTTTGTAGTTGTAATAGAAAGAAACCGAAACAGACCAGAGAGGAACAATAAGCACGATGATGTTTGATTAGATGAAGGTGGAGTGGTGATTGAGCATGAAGGTTGATAAAGGCGATTGGTTACATGTGTTGAACCAACTACCGAAAGAAACGGTTAGTGTTATTATGTTGTGTACCTGGGTTGGTTAACCGAAAGAGAGAAAGAAAAACAGAAAATATGGATCTCGATGGGCTGCAAAACAAGATGTATGTTTTCATTGATGATGGTTTGGATGGAGTGGAGGATGGTGTCCAAAGGTGATCCGTAATGAATTCGATGCACGAACTCCATGATACGGATACGATGTTGTTCTGGGTTTGTAAGTGATGTACAATATTTAAAATAGATAATTGAAGACAGAATATGGGATAAGATGTAGTTTTATTTCTCTCTCAAATTACAAATACAGTGTTCGTAAATTTAAGGTCTATCACCTAAAACTCTTATTGACTCTTCCCACTTGTCTTGAATATCAAAAGGTGTGGATTTGTTTGTGATCTCCTTTTCCCCACAAATCATTAAAGGAGTAATGTATAATTAAGAAAAGAGGAAAAGAAATATAATATTTAAATAAGAAAGGAAAAAAAATAAACGTGGGCTATGACTAATAATTCTCATATTTGTAACATTGTGTAGTAATAATAGACTAATAATAATTAATAATAATAATAGTTTATTAGAAAGCAAAAGAGACGTGTTCACAAACAGTTAGCTACCCTTATATTTGTTTTCTTATACCGATGATTTATCCCGAATGGCAATATCGTGTCCATTGCTAAACAGTTGTCGTATAAAAGTGTTCCTAAAAATCCCAAACTTTTAGATTAAATATAATTAATTTTTTCACTCATTAACCGTTTGAAACCTGATCAAAAAGGTACGTCTAATAATTATTTGTAGTTCCAAGTAATATGCACGGAGTATTAAAATTCAAACTAAAAAGATAAAAAAAATTCTATCAAACCTATAATCTTCGTGATCTATTTACAGACCATCTTTCATTTTAAATCTTCATAAACTCATATTAGTTCTATATAAACACTCACGAAATGTCAACCGAGTATTTCAATCGTTTACTATTTAAGCTCGAAATTATTTATTTTCAATATATACTATATGTATATATATAAATACCTTTCAATTTCAGATTTTATTATATAACTAGATATATTAAATATATATTTTCTAATAAATAAATTTAATATTTAATCTTATATATTTACAATTAATTGTTCGTGAATCGTCGAGAGCAGTCGAAGGGTAATTGATTACATGATTATAGATTTCAAAACTTTCGAGACTCAACATTACAGATTTTGCTTATCGTGTCGGAAACATATAAAGATTAAGTTTACATTTGGTCGGAAATTTCCAGGTCATCACAGTACCTACCCGTTAAAGAAATTTCGTCCCGAAATTTGAGTGAGGTCCTCATGGGTAACCATAAAAATGTTTTCATGACGAATATGAGTTGATGAATAGAGTTTTATTACTATATAGTAATATGAATAAAACAATTCGATTACCTGAAGAGTACGAATGAAGCTATCACTAAATAGTGAAATGAGAAAGACAAGTTTCATCATAACTTTTGACTAGTCATGGTTGAATTCAGAAAATAATGTGCGTCTTAACTTTTGACGTTGTCTTTGTTGAATTTCGGAATTCAAGAGATTTAAAGAAAATTTTCGAAATCTAAAAGATTTGATTCTTCGGCGAATAAAGAAATTAATATTTCTATAATTAAATACGGGGATCTGCCTCGATTATTCTGTCTGATATCTCCATTATAAATTAAGCTCTTCCGTTCCATTATCCTTACCATTCCTATACTTTCCTTCTTGTTTCATACATCCATAAGATTCTGAAAATGCTTAATCCAATTCTGATCCTTGTCCTTATCCTTACTATTGCAACAATCATTCTCCTTTTCCAACTTCCACTAGAGGAATCTGCTTTCTTCTACTTCGCCCTTGGGATTATAATGTTTTTAATTCTCCTGTGTCTTTATGTCGCGATAAACATTGATATACACGGTTTGTAATTTATGTGTTGTTATCGGGCTTTATATTCTCCCTTATATTTCAAAGCTCTATGCTTTTGTTTTCTCTTTCCGACTTCAAGTCAAGCGAATAATGGTCCAGAATTTGTAGATATAGTGTTTCGAATGATTAGAATGTTCTAAGCAGGAAGGAACGTGATAGCACGATTTGATTTTTAAATTTATCAACATTACGGAAGATAGAACCATCAAGAATACATTTTCTTGATTTGTTCAGGAGTTAAGTAGAATAAAAGAGTTATGTAACATGGCACATGATGACGTTATGATCTGTGAATCATCACGTCCCATTAGAAGCTCAGCATGACTTACTGTAATATAATCACATTGATCAAGTGTCATTATATTATACTAACTCATGCATCAGTTCCCAACATTACTTCAATAACATTCATATTTTAAGCTCAAAAGTTTACAGAATATAGAAACTAACAGTTTCTATATGATGTAACACTGATAGCACGGAGAGATTAATGATCCTAGATAAGAATATTTATCAAAATATCTTCAAAAATATGGAGGATATTTATAATGAAAGATACGATAATATCTCAGAATATCTAAGATCATAGGATGATAGAAACTATTATCCGCAAGGGTTTAGAGTATGGAGCAAGATATTCGCTATAGACTTTAGCAGGCATTGAATCATTTGGATTCTTTGAAGTCAAACTTATTCTTTGTGATTTGTCCACGGCTTCCTTCATAGTTTCGCATAATTCGCTTTTCGGTACTAAATTTTCTATTGAATGTTTCCAATACTCCATTCTTTATCGTCAAACTTTCGACGATTAAGGTCGTTTACGGTTGCCCACAGTTTCTGTTGCTTCATTCAGCTTTTTCAAAGTTCAATGTATTGATTCATAGGCTGGGTGCTTTTCAAAATTTCTGAATGAAAGATCATAAATCTAAGAGATAAATGTTATATGTTTACATATAACTGTTGATGTAGACATGCTGCGAGGTTTCAAAATACTGATTGCTGATTCCCGATGATTCGTATGGCAATTCTTGTTACAAGATGCAGATGAGTAAATGTTGAGGTTTTGATAAATATAATGATTTTTCGGAAAATCCTAGGTCATTACAGTTGCTGATAAGTTTACTGCTAATGTGGTGGAATATAAGTGGTTCTTCGGTAACGGTGATGAAAAGCAAAATTATATATCAAAGTTATGATAGAGTTTATTCGAATGAAAAGTCGAAATTGATTTGCTGAAGCTGTGATAAAATTGGCAAATTTGTAAAGAAATTGCATTGTTATTTTTGGAATAACAATGCCAAAGGAGCTAGCACAGATACGTGTTAAACATTTACACAGGTTCTGAGAGTTTTTCAGGTGCATAACTATATGCATCAATCTTTTCTTCCGTAGCTGAAGTGTGGTTGGTTCGTTCTCTTAATTGAGGGGTTTTCAAGAATCGTGAAGGGTTTGAACGCAGATTGTAATCGTCGAGATACAAGTGAGGTTTAAGATGAAATCAAGTGGCAAACTTGAAGGAATGTTTAGTTTCATATGTTATAATCAATATTTTAATTCATTTTAATTTGTCCAATGTTATTAGTCCTCAGTCGATACTCCACAGTTGACAGTCCAATAATTCATATATAGTTAAATATATAATATTCAAATTAATTAATACATATCGTGACCCGTATACGTCTCAGACTCGATCACAACTCAAACTATGTATATTATTGTAGAATCAACCTCAACCCTGTATAGAGAACTCGTTCATTACTGCATATAGAGTGTCTATGGTTATTCCAAATAATATATATAAATGCGTCGATATGATATGTCAAAACCTTGTATACGTGTCCCGATATTTAAAGTGCGTAAAATAAATAACAGAAATTAAATGACGAAAAATAAAGTGCGTAAAGTAAATAACAGAAATTAAATGATGATAAATAAAATTGCGATAATTAAATTGTGATAAATAAATGTAATAAGGAATTAACAGTTAGCTAGAATTTTGTTAGCGTGGTTTCTTAACAGGATTTCTTATAGTTAATTTGTTTGTTTCTAACAAATTTCTATTTTGTCTAATGTTTTTCTTCATTATGCCACTTGTTAGATTCTGATGAATCAAAATCCAAATATGAAATTGAATGAAAATGGTTATTCTGTGGTGAACGGATTCGTATAGCTGTGGTTGAAAGTAGGATAGTAAATAACTGTTGAATCAGACTCGAAGAACGTACAATGTAACTTAGTAATGTGAAATCTAAATATTTCTCGGGTATTACCTACCCATTAAAATATTTTCACCATTAACAGTTTGTACAAAAGAATTTTTAATTACAATCTTTATGAAAACATATATACATATATATTTTCTTCAGATGTAATCATGGATTTAATGAGTTAATATGATATTAATCTCATCAGATTTACGGCTAGAACTAGAGTACATAATTTCTAAAACATTAGAGATTACATAATTGCCATGAAGGACGAAGATAGTTTATGTAGAACGATTCGTAGAACGATGATTATGCTTGAGGTATAGATTGCGAGGTTGAGACGTGTGATGATGTTGTTGTTTGTTGGTACTGGTTATGCTGCTGGTGCTGCTGATGATGGTACTGTTGCTGTCAGTGCTACAAGTGTTGTTGGTGTTGAGGTTTGTGATGATGTTGGTGTAGTAAGTATAGCTTGTAGATCACGCACCATTCTTGTCAGGGTTTCTATCCTACCCTCTATCATTTCTATCCATCCACTCATCTGATTCGATAGATCTTGATTATCAATTCAAAGTTCTCTAACTTCTTCTAATATTCCCCTTCGATTGGTATTCGGAAGTAGAGGTTGAATATTTTCTGAGATTGCAGTAATGCGACCTTCGAGGCGGAATATTTTAGCAAGAAGGGTGAATACAGTGTTGCGCATAGGTTCACCGGTGAGTACATCATTTTCTCCGATGTTAGGAGGTAAGTTTGGTTCACGGTAGGGCTCGTCTTCTTCATTTCTCCATCGAGTGAGTAAGTCTCGGACCCACTCCCATCTCCTCCAGAAAGAAGAATAGCTAAACGGTGGAGACACTTCGGGTTCATTGACTTCGGAGTCTGCTTCAATATACATCTCGAAATCGCTTCCGGAACTAATGGAATCCAAGCTAGGTGTAGGATCCATCTTTCACGATCAGTTAAAGGGTTTTGATATGAAATGATTTTCAAATATTGAATGATATTCGAATTATATATAGAATATCTATACATACTTCCAAAGATCCCGTGAATTACGGAGAAAATTAAGGAAATGTGTCAGATAAAGACTACAGTGACAGATACACTAAGATATAGATTTTGTCTATACACAATTCATGCAATCATTGCAGTAAGATGTGTATAGACTAAGAATGATAAGCAGGCAATTTCCTAAGGATAATAAACAGATGATTTCCGACAAAAATGATAAGTAAAACTTTTGACATGCAGACACAGTCGAAGTCCAGACTCACTAATGTATCCTAATGACTATCAGTTAGACACACTAATGCAAGACTTGGTTTGCTAAGACCACCGCTCTGATACCAACTGTAGAAACCCGTGCTAATCCATCCGGACGAAGTCCATATCGATTATAAATGATTCACAACAGTTGATTACATCGCGAGGTACTTGACCTCTATATGAAACATTTTACAAACATTGCATTCGTTTTTGAAAAGACAATCTTTCATTACATCTAAAGTTGATAACATGCATACCATTTCGTAATATATCTGACTATAATTGAATTAATAATAATCTTGATGAACTCAATGACTCGAATGCAATGTCTTTTGAAATATGTCATGAATGACTCCAAGTAATATCTCTAAGATGAGCAAATACATAGCGGAAGATTTCTTTCGTACCTTAGAATAAACATGCTTTAAAGTGTCAACCAAAAGGTTGGTGAGTTCATTAGTTTAACATAAATAATCATTTCATAATTTTAATAGACCACAAGATTTCATATTTCCATTTCTCATAAACATACGTCCCATGCATAGAGACAAAAATATCATTCATATGGATTGAACACCTGGTAACCGACATTCACAATATGTATATAAGAATATCCCCATCATTCAGGGATCCTCCTTCGGACATGATATAAATTTCGAAGTACTAAAGCATCCGGTACTTTGGATGGGGCTTGTTGGACCCGATAGATCTATCTTTAGAGTTTGCGTCAATTAGGGTGTCTGTTCCCTAATTCTTAGATTACCAGACTTAATAAAAAGGGGCATATTCGATTTCGATAATTCAACCATAGAATGTAGTTTCACGTACTTGTGTCTATTTCGTAAAACAGTTATAAAACCAGCGCATGTATTCTCAGTCCCAAAAACATATATTGCAAAAGCATTTAAAAAGGGATTAATGAAACTCACCTAATATATTTTGTAGTAAAAATACATATGACTATATTGAATGACTGAACAATGGAGGATTGGCCTCGGATTCACGAACCTATATTATTCATATATGTATTAAAACATATTCTTGTACTCGAATAAATATATATGTATTATTATTATTAGTGATGTAATTGTTTTATTTATTAACTTATAAATTTCATTATTTATTTATATATTTTCATGTTGTAAATAATAATATTAAGATAGTTAAGTTATATAATTTAAATATATTTTTGTATGTATAATCTTTATATATATACTTATAGCCTTAACAACGTCATTAAAACTTTAATAATAATGATATAGATAATACTGATAATAAATATAACGATGTTAATAAAAATGATAGAAATAATAGTTTTTATAGAATTTTCGTAACTATATGTTAATACTAACATTTAATGTCAAATGTTAATTCTAATACTAATAATAATGATACTTAATAATATTAATAATAATAATGGTATTATTAATAATAATACTTATATTAACAACAATAATAATACTAACAATCATAAAACAATACTAATACTAATATTAATGAAAACAATAATAGTTTTTATCATCTTCATAATAATAATATTTATAATTGTATCTAATATTATAATAATGATAATAAATGTTAACTTTTATAAATACACCTTTATCAATATTAATAATAATAATAAGTATGATTATAATACTAGCGATAATATATATATTTAGTAGTAATAACAATACTTAATGATCAATACTAATAATAATAATAATAATAATAATAATAATAATAATAATAATAATAATAATAATAATAATAATAATAATAATAATAATAATAATAATAATAATAATAATAATAATAATAATAATAATAATAATAATAATAGAATTAGAAATGAAAATAAAAGAGTATACCCTTGAAAATTTCCTCTAAAAAAAACTGCCCAAGATGGGGCTCGAACTCAAGACCTCTAGTTCACCCGATAACACCTTAACCATCCTTCCAATTTTCATTTTTCTAACTTATACTCCGAATTAAAAACCATATACTTGTTATCGATCTGGCCCAACATAAATTCCTAAATCCATTTAAAACAAGGATGGCCCAACTGTCTAGAATTGATCTCGGCCCAAACATTTAAAAGGAATTACGGCCTTGATGGTGTGGTGGTGATGGATGGTGGTCCTTGATGGTGACTGAAACGGAAATAGAAGGCTATCAGAAAAAAAAAATAAACAAGGATGATTACCGTGGTCCTCAAAAGTTGTAGTTTGTTGTGGTGATTGATTCAAAAATAAACAGAAGTAGTAGGTTGTTCGTAGGTTCAAATAATAACAGGGAAAAATGCAAAAGGTTTTTGTGGTGATTAAACAGAAAAAAATAAATGGCTGTAGCAGTATTAGCAAGGGAGGGTTTTGGGTAGTTTGATGGTGGTTTTGTAGTTGTAATAGAAAGAAACCGAAATAGACCAGAGAGGAACAATAAGCACGATGATGTTTGATTAGATGAAGGTGGAGTGGTGATTGAGCATGAAGGTTGATAAAGGCGGTTGGTTACATGTGTTGAACCAACTACCGAAAGAAACGGTTAGTGTTATTATGTTGTGTACCTGGGTTGGTTAACCGAAAGAGAGAAAGAAAAACAGAAAATATGGATCTCGATGGGCTGCAAAACAAGATGTATGTTTTCATTGATGATGGTTTGGATGGAGTGGAGGATGGTGTCCAAAGGTGATCCGTAATGAATTCGATGCCCGAACTCCATGATACGGATACGATGTTGTTCTGGGTTTGTAAGTGATGTACAATATTTAAAATAGATAATTGAAGACAGAATATGGGATAAGATGTAGTTTTATTTCACTCTCAAATTACAAATACAGTGTTCCTAAATTTAAGGTCTATCACCCAAAACTCTTATTGACTCTTCCCACTTGTCTTGAATATAAAAAGGTGTGGATTTGTTTGTGATCTCCTTTTCCCTACAAATCATTAAAGGAGTAATGTATAATTAAGAAAAGAGGAAAAGAAATATAATATTTAAATAAGAAAGGAAAAAAAATAAACGTGGGCTATGACTAATAATTCTCATATTTGTAACATTGTGTAGTAATAATAGACTAATAATAATTAATAATAATAATAGTTTATTAGAAAGCAAAAGAGACGTGTTCACAAACAGTTAGCCACCCTTATATTTGTTTTCTTATACCGACGATTTATCCCGAATGGCAATATCGTGTCCATTGCTAAACAGTTGTCGTATAAAAGTGTTCCTAAAAATCCCAAACTTTTAGATTAAATATAATTAATTGTTTCACTCATTAACCATTTGAAACCTGATCAAAAAGGTACGTCTAATAATTATTTGTAGTTCCAAGTAATATGCACGGAGTAATAAAATTCAAACTAAAAAGATAAAAAAAATTCTATCAAACCTATAATCTTCGTGATCTATTTACAGACCATCTTTCATTTTAAATCTTCATAAACTCATATTAGTTCTATATAAACACTCACGAAATGTCAACCGAGTATTTCAATCGTTTACTATTTAAGCTCGAAATTATTTATTTTCAATATATACTATATGTATATATATAAATACCTTTCAATTTCAGATTTTATTATATAACTAGATATATTAAATATATATTTTCTAATAAATAAATTTAATATTTAATCTTATATATTTACAATTAATTGTTCGTGAATCGTCGAGAGCAGTCGAAGGGTAATTGATTACATGATTATAGATTTCAAAACTTTCGAGACTCAACATTACAGATTTTGCTTATCGTGTCGGAAACGTATAAAGATTAAGTTTAAATTTGGTCGGAAATTTCCGGGTCATCACACATGTATCGTCCCTCATCATCATCGTACAATCATCACTGTTACGATCATCATCATCATCCTTATATTCATATCATCGTTATTTAACTGTAAAAAGAAACAGAATGTACTGTAGCTGCAGCTTGATGGTTACGGTGGTTGTTTCAGACAGAAAACAGAAACAAACATGTGAGTTTTGGGATGTTAGATCGAAAATAAAATAGCAACAACAGGAAGAGGATAGTTGCAGGTTTTAGAGAGAGAAAGAGAGCTGTAGAGAGAAGAAGTGATGGTGGTTCCTGGTTTTATTTTTGTAATCGTAACGGACAAGAAACGAGCTGCAGTTTTTGTGGTTGTTTAATTCATGAAGGAAAAAAAAAATGGAAATGGGTTTTGATGGTTTTCGAAGAAAATAGTGATGATGGTGGTTTAGTGGTGGTGATTTTCGGTGGTTTGGTTGTAGGAGGTGTGTTGTGGTGTTCCATGGTGGTGATGGTTTATCAGATGTAGCAGCGAGTGGAAGATGAAGTGTGGGAGGGGGTGGTAAACCGAATCAAGAAGAGAAAGAGATAAATAAGATGGTGGGTGAATGATTGAAACAAAAGTTAAACACAAGTTAGTTATGATATTTTCATATAACAATACCTATCGTCTGTATATTTAACTTATATATAATATAATATTAATAATAATTAATAATAATATAATTATAATATAATAATAATACTTATTATTCAACATGTGGAGCAGTAAGCAGCCGGCCTTTTTGTACTCTTCTTATTGCATCGAATTTTTATGGGTATTAATTCGTGTTCCGTTGTTTATCAGTGACGTATAAAAGTCTTCGAAAAATCCCAAATTTTTGTATTAATTATATTTATTTGTTTTGGTCATTATGGTACAAAATTCGATCATTAACTTAATAAATAAAAATTACATCGACTGTCCCTCTCATTTATGGGTAAAATATAAAAAGTGTTAAAATTAAATAATTAGATCTTAAATATACTTTTAATAAGCCTATAACTTATATAACTCATTTTCGGATCACCTTTTATTTTAAAAATAATATAAGTTCGAATTAAACTTCTCTAAATAATAATCGAAACGTCCAACGAGTATTACAATCATTAAATATTTATTTTTAATATACTTTTATTTATATATATAGATATGTTTTAATTAATAATAATTATTATATTTTGTTTTATTTTACATAGATAAATTTTGGTAACAATAACATACAATATTTAAAATTATATTTCTAATTATTATTTATATATATATATATATATATATATATATATATATATATATATATATATATATATATATATATATATATATATATATATATATATATATATATATATATATATACACACATATCAAGTTACAATTAATTGTTCGTGAATCGTCGGAACTAGTTGAAGGTCAAATGATTTCATGAAACAGTTCAACAATTTTGAGACTCAGTTTAATAGACTTTGCTTATCATGTCAATACTATATAAAGATTAAGTTTAAATTTGGTCGGAATTTCCCGGGTCATCACAGTACCTACCTGTTAAAGAAATTTTGTCTCGAAATTTGATAGAGGTCGTCATGGCTAACAATAAGAATGTTTTTATGACGAATATGAGTTGATAAATCGAGTTTTATCACTGTTGGGTAATATGGATATGATAATTCGATTACTCAAAGAGTACAAGTGAAGCTATCACTAATTAGTGAAATGAGAAAGACAAGTGTCATCATAACTTTTGACTAGTCATGGTTGAATTTAGAAAATAAGGTTCGTCTTAACTTTTGACGTCGTCTTGGTTGAATTTAGAAAAATAAGGTGCGTCTTAACTTTTGACGTCCCCTCGGTTGAATTCCGGAATTCAAGGGATATAAAGAAAATCTTCGAAATCTAAAAGATTTAATTCTTCGGCGAGTAAGGAAATTAATATCTCTATAATTAAATATGGTGATCTACCTCGATTGCTCTTTCTGATATTCCCATTATAAATAAAACTTTTTCCGTTCCATTAGTTTCACCATTCCTATACTTTCTTTCTTAGTTCATATATCCCAAAAGATTGTGAAAATGCTTAATCCAGTTCTGACCCTTGTTCTTTTCCTTACATTTGCAACAATCATTCTCCTTTTCCAACTTTCATCGGAGGAATCTGCTTTCTTCTACTTCACACTTGGGGTTATAGTGTTTTTAATTTTCCCGTGTCTTTATGTTGCGATAAATATTGATATACACGGTTTGTAATTTCTACGTTGTTGTTGGATTTTTTTTATCATCCCTTATATTTCGGTGTCCCTGCTTCTGTCTCCTATAATCATTGTCATCCACAGTTAATGCTCTCTCTTATTTGCTGCGATTTATACCCCATTTCTATTTCGGATCTTCATGCTTTTGTTTTCTTTTCGCAAGAAATGGTCCAGAATTCGTAGGTATGGAGTTTCGAATTAGCATAATATATAAGGTAGAAAGGAAAGGTAGTAGCACGATTTGATTTGTCAAATTACCTTAATCACTGAGAATAGAACTATCAAGAATATATTTTCTTGATATGTTCAGAAGTTAAGTAGAATGAAAGAGTTATGTAACATGACACATGATGACGTTATGATCTGTGAATCATCACGTCCCATTAGAAACTCAGCATGACCTACTATATTATAATCACGTTGATCAAGTGTCATTATATTATACTAACTCATGCATCAATTTCCCACACTACTTCAAAACATTCATATTTTAAATTCGAAAGTTTACAGAATATAGAAACTAACAGTTTCTATATGATGTAACACTGATAGCACGAAGAGATTAATGATTTCAGATAAGAATAATTATAAAAATATCTTCAGAAATATGGAGGATATTTATAATGAAAGATACGATGATATCTTGGAATTTCTAATATCGAAGGATGGTGAAGAAAATTTGTCCGCATGAGTTTGGAGTTAGAAGCAAGGTATTCGCTAAAGATTTCATCAGAAACAGAATCATCAGGATTCTTAATGTACAAGTTTAGTCCTTGTGATTTGTTCAGAGACTCTTTCGTAGTTTGCTCAAAATTTTTTTTTTTTTTTTTCAGTTTCAAACTTTTTCTGAGCTTTGCCAACATACAATTCTTTATCATCAACTTCCGACAATTAAGGTCGTTTACGGTTGCCTACAGTTTCTGCTGCTTCACTCAGCTTTTTCAAAGTTCAATGTATTGATTCGTAGGCTGGGTGCTTTTCAGAATTTCAGAATTGAAGATCGTAATTCTAGGAGATAATTGTTATATGTATACATATAACTATTGATGTAGAAATGCTACGAGATTTGAAATACTGATTGTTGATTCTTGGTAATTGGTATGTCAATTATTGTTACAGGGTATAGATGAATACACGATGGGGTTTCAATGAATATAATAATTTTTCGAAAAGTCCAAATTCATTGAAGTTGTTAGTAAGTTTACTGCTAATGTGGTGGAATATAAACGGTTCCCCGGTATCGATGATGAAAGACAACTTATATATCAAGGTTATAATAAGCTAATCCGAGTGAAAAGTCGAAGTTGTCTTGCTGGAGCTGTGACAAAATTGGCTATTTTGAAAAAGAACTGCAAGGTTATTTTGGGTAATAATAATGCCAAACGAGCTAGAACAGACACGTGTTAAACGTTTACACAGGTTCCGAGTGTTTTCAGGTGCATAACTATATGCATCAATCTTTTCTTTCATAGATGAAGTGCGGTTGGTTCATCCTCTCGATTGAGGTGTTTTTAAGAATCATGAAAGGTTTGAACGCAGATTGGAATCGTCAAGATACAAATGAGGTTTAAGATAAAATCAAGTGGCAAACTTGAAGAATTATTTAGTTTCATATATTATAATCAATATTTTAATTCATTTTAATTGTCCAATGTCATCAGTCCACAGTCGATAATCCACAGTTAACAGTCCAATAATTCATATATAATTTAATATTTAATATTCGAATTAATTAATACGTATCGTGACCCGTGTACATGTCTCAGACTCCATCAAAACTCAAAGTATATATATTATTATAGAATCAACCTCAACCCTGTATAGAGAACTTGATCATTACTGCATATAGAGTGTCTATGGTGATTCCAAATAATATATATATATATATATATATATATATATATATATATATATATATATATATATATATATATATATATATATATATATATATATATATGCGTCGATATGATATGTCAAAACCTTGTATACGTGTCCCGATATTTAAAGTGCGTAAAATAAATACAGAATTTAAATGACGATAAATAAAATGCGTAAAGTAAATAACAGAAATTAAATGACGATAAATAAAATTGCGATAAATAAAATGTAACCAGTTAGCTAGGAACAATTAGCTAGGAACAGTTAGCGTGAATTCTTAACAAAATTTTTTTATTTTTTTATTTTTTTCTCGTAGTTAATTTGTTTGTTTCTAACAAATTTTATTTTGTCCAACGTTTTCTTCATTATGCCACTTGTTGGATTCTGATAGATCAAAATCCAAATATGAAATTGAATGAAAAGGGTTATCCTGCGGTGAACGAATTCGTATCTCGGTGGTTGTAAGTAGGATAGTAAATGACGGTTGAATCAGCTTCGAAGAATGTACAATGTAACTTATTAATGTGAAGTCTAAATATTCCTCGGGTATTACCTACCCGTTAAAATATTTTCACTATTAACAGTTTGTACGAAAGAATTTTTTAATTACAATATTTATAAAAACATATATACATATATATTTTCTTCAGATGAAATTTTGGATTTAATGAGTTAACATGATATTAAACTCATTTAGTTTACCGTTAGATCTAGAATACATAATCTCTAAAACATTTAGAGATTACTTAATCGCCATGAAGAACGAAGATAGTTTATGTAGAACAATTCGTAGAACGATGATTATGCTTGAGGTATAGATTGCGAGGTTGAGACGTGTGATGATGTTGTTGTCGTTGGTACTAGTTATGCTGCTGGTGCTGCTGGTGGTGGTACTGTTGCTGTCGGTGATACAAGTGTTGTTGGTGCTGAGGTTGGTGATGATGTTGGTGTAGTAAGTATAGCTTGTAGATCAGACACCATTCTTGTCAGGGTTTCTATCCTACCCTCTATCATTTCTATCCATCCACTCATCTGATTCGATAGATCTTGATTATCAATTCGAAGTTCCCTAACTTCTTCTAATATTCCCCTTCGATTGGTATTCGGAAGTAGAGGTTGAATATTTTCTGAGATTGCAGTAATGCGACCTTCGAGGTGGAAAACTTTAGCAAGAAGGGTGAATACAGTGTTGCGCATAGGTTCACCGGTGAGTACATCGTTTTCTCCAATGTTAGGAGGTAAGTTTGGTTCGCGGTAGGGCTCGCCTTCTTCATTTCTCCATCGAGTGAGTAAGTCTCGGACCCACCCCCATCTCCTCCAGAAAGAAAAATAGCTAAACGGTGGAGACACTTCGGGTTCATTGACTTCGGAGTCTACTTCAATACGCATCTCGAAATTGCTTCCGGAACTAATGGAATTCAAGCTAGGTGTAGGATCCATCTATTAAAATCAGTTAGAGGATTTTCGATATGAAATGATTTTCGGTTATCGGATAATATTCTAATTATATAGAATATCTAAAATAGTGCAGAAGATCCCGTAGATTACGGAGGGAATTAAGGAAACGTGTCAGATAAAGTCTACAGTAACAGATACGCTAAGATATGAATTTTTGTCTATACACTATTCATGCAATCATTGCAGTAAGATGTGTCTAGACTAAAAATAATAAGCAGGTAATTTTCGTATGGATGAATAGCAGATGATTTTCGACTAGAAATGATAAGCAAAACTTTTGACATGCAGACACGGTCGAAGTCCAGACTCACTAATGCCTCCTAACGACTTATCAGTTAGACACACTAATGCAGACCTGGTTCGCTAAGACCTCCGCTCTGATACCAACTGTAGAGACCCGTCCTAATCCATCCGGATGAAGTCCATATCGATCATAAACTATTCACAACAGTTGATTTCATCGCGAGGTACTTGACCTCTATATGATACATTTTACAAACATTGCATTTGTTTTTGAAAAGGTAATCTTTCATTACATCAAAAGTTGAGGGCATGCATACCATTTCATAATATATATCCAACTATAATTGACCTAGTAATAATCTTGATGAACTCAACGAATCGAATGCAACGTCTTTTGGAATATGTCATGAATGACTCCAAGTAATATCTCTAATATGAGCAAATGCACATCGGAAGATTTCTTTCATACCTGAGAATAAATATGCTTTAAAGTGTCAACCAAAAGGTTGGTGAGTTCATTAGTTTATCATAAATAATCATTTCAAATAGTATAATAGACCACAAGATTTCATTTTTATAAACATCATTCTCGTATCAGGCATTTTGCAAACTGCATAGAGATAAAAATCATTCATATGGATTGAACACGTGGTAACCGATGTTAACTTAATGCATAGAATATCCTCAAAACAGAACCTCTCGTCTGTATAATAATAATCTCGAAGTACTAAAGCATTCGTACCCTGAATGGGACTTGTCAAGGTCCATAGATCTATCTTTAGGATTCGCATCAATCAGGGGCCATTTCCCTAAATTCTTAGGTTACCAGACTTGAAGGGCGATATTCGGTTAATAATCCAACCATATAATGTATTTTTGATTATTTGTGTCCATTCCGTAAAACATTTATAAAAGTAGCGCATGTATTCTCAGTCCCAAAAATATATATTGCAAAAGCATTTAAAAAGGGAGCAAATGAAACTCACTATATTGTATTTTGTAGTAAAAATACGTATGACGAAACTGAAAAATGCAGGGTTGGCCTCGGATTCACGAACCTAAATCAGTTACGTATATATTAAAACATATAACAAGTTTTTATATTAACAATCATTAAATAAACAAGTATACATATTTATATTAATAATAACATATGTGTTATATTAATAATAAGTTATATTTATTCAATATATTCTAAGTAGTTAAAAAAAATTATATCAATTAATATAATAAATGCTTTTTAAAAGAGTTTAATCATTTATTTATGATTCAATATAATATATCAATAATACAAATAATGTTAATAAAAATACAATGATAGTAACGATAATTTTTCTAAAACATTAGTTTTAAATTTTATGCTTTTTAAAAATAATATCTTCTAATAAAATGGTAATTTTTAATAATAATAATAATAATTTTTAATAAAATGATAGTTTTAATAACAAATGATAAATTTTAATTAATAATTGATGATAACGATGTTTTAATGTTAACGATAATAATAATTTTCAATAATCTAAATTGTCTTAATAATAATTTTTACTAATTATAAAACTTATCTTAATAAGGATAGTAATAATAATATTAATCATACACATATTAATGATAATAATACTAAAATGGTAAAGTTCATAATAATAATAAAGATAACTACCTCAAAAAGGCTAAAACAAATAACTGCTCGCAACTGGACTCGAACCCGCGACCTCTCCTTACCCAGACACAACACCAAACCACTCAGCTGTTACCTCTTTTCTGTTATTAAGCATAACTTAATTCTATATAACCAGTATATTTCCGTTTCCATTTTCTTCTTACATTTCATCATTGTTATTCGGCCCAACAATACAAGGGGATTTACGGCCCATCTCCAAATAAGCCCATCTAGCAATTTATGGCCCAAAATTACAGTTTGATCTAAAATATTTAACGGGTTTTGGGTTTTTAATCGAATAGAAGACAGAAAAAAATTGCAGTAGCTCTTTCGTTTCATCATCAATATACTCATGATCAAAACATCATTCATCATCATTCTCTACATCGTATCCCTTCTTCTTCTTCCATCTTCTTCAACCTCCTCCTCGTCAAATGCCTACCACTACCGTATCATCACGATCATAATTATCCTCATCATTGTTTTACTGTATATCACTATATTCACCATCATCATAATCATTACATCATCATGTATCGTCCCTCATCATCATCGTACAATCATCACTGTTACGATTATCATCATCATCCTTATATTCATATCATCGTTATTTAACTGTAAAAAGAAACAGAATTTACTGTAGCTGCAGTTTGATGGTTACGGTGGTTGTTTCAGACAGGAAACAGAAACAAACATGTGAGTTTTGGGATGTTTGATCGAAAATAAAATAGCAGCAACAGGAAGAGGATAGTTGCAGGTTTTAGAGAGAGAAAGAGAGCTGTAGAGAGAAGAAGTGATGGTGGTTCCTGGTTTTATTTTTGTAATCGTAACAGACAAGAAACGAGCTGCAGTTTTTGTGGTTATTTAATTCATGAAGGAAATAAAAAAAAATGGTAATGGGTTTTGATGGTTTTCGAAGAAAATAGTGATGATGGTGGTTTAGTGGTGGTGGTTTTCGGTGGTTTGGTTGTAGGAGGTGTGTTATGGTGTTCCATGGTGGTGATGGTTTATCGGATGTGGCAGCGAGTGGAAGATGAAGTATGGGAGGGGATGGTAAACCGAATCAAGAAGAGAAAGAGATAAATAAGATGGTGGGTGAATGATTGAAACAAAAGTTAAACACAAGTTGGTTGTGATATTTTCATATAACAATACCTATCGTCTATATATTTAACTTATATATAATATAATATTAATAATAATTAATAATAATAATATAATAATAATACTTATTATTCAACATGTGGAGCAGTAAGCAGCCGGCCTTTTTGTACTCTTCTTATTGCCATCGAATTTTTAAGGGTATTAATTCGTGTTCCGTTGTTAATCGGTGACGTATAAAAGTCTTCAAAAAATCCCAAATTTTTGTATTAATTATATTTATTTATTTAGGTTATTATGGTACAAAATTCGATCATTAACTTAATAAATAAAAATTACATCGACTGTCCCTCTCATTTATGGGTAAAATATAAAAAGTGTTAAAATTAAATAATTAGATCCTAAATATACTTTTAATAAGCCTATAACTTATATAACTCATTTTCGGATCACCTTTTATTTTAAAAATAATATAAGTTCGAATTAAACTTCTCTAAATAATAATCGAAACGTCCAACGAGTATTACAATCATTAAATATTTATTTTTAATATACTTTTATTTATATATATAGATATGTTTTAATTAATAATAATTATTATATTTTGTTTTATTTTACATAGATAAATTTTGGTAACAATAACATACAATATTTAAAATTATATTTCTAATTATTATTTATATACATATATATACACATATCAAGTTACAATTAATTGTTCGTGAATCGTCGGAACTGGTTGAAGGTCAAATGTTTCCATGAAACAGTTCAATAATTTTGAGACTCAGTTTAATAGACTTTGCTTATCGTGTCAAAACTATATAAAGATTAAGTTTAAATTTGGTCGGAATTTCCCGGGTCATCACATATTTCACATCAACATTCCAGACATTTAGAAAGAAGCAGAAATGGCGATTGTCCTTTCAATTAAGAGGGTGCATGAGACTTGTGGGTGCTATTAATCACCAATCTATAGTGTACAATTGCTAATTTTCTTCAATCTCTTATTTGGTAAGAACCCTAATTTCTTCTTGGTGATTCAATTTAGGGGTTTAGGGTTGGACTAATGGACTTCACTAGCAAGGGGCTAGTTTGTGGGCTTGGTAATTGTAGGGTCAATTACCATACGTGACTTGTCATGATTGGATTCGGCCAAGTGAGGCCATCTTGGAATCCGGATGATTATCATTGGGCATGTTTGTAATGTGAATGTGTGTTGTAACTTACTCTTATTTATTGTTGTTGCCAGCTTGTATTCACTAAGCTTTAAAGCTTACTCGTTTATTTGTGTTGTGGGTTTTAGGTTCAAGTGGTAGTAAACTTTATATTGAGGGCAACAAGTGGCTAAGGAGTAGCGGAGGGTACATAGGTGTCTTTCAGCATAAGGAAGATAGGCAATAGCCTAGGGCACAAAAATTTAGAGGGACCTTAAATTTTGAATATTTAAATATTTTTATCAATATATTTTAATTAAATCAAATAAACAATTATCACTTAAAGTTAAAATACCTTGTTTTTAATAATTAAATACAATGTAGGTAAATAAATAGATAAATTAGAGTATTATTTTTTTATGCGTAGTAAAAAATTTTAACATGTATGTAGACCCATTTTTATTTTCGTCTAGGGCCTTTAAATTGTTGAGACGGCCCTCAGAGGGTATTTTAGTGGTAAGTGGATTGTCTATCTCTTATCACCGTGAAGATGTCACCACTTGATAATAAATGCCAATTTGGGAGTATATTTTAGGTGCCATATGTGTTTTTCGAAACTAAATGAAATGGTGGTTATTTTGTGAACATGGCATGTGGGTATATGTATGGTCTATACGACATTGTAAGTGTCATGGGCCTCTTGATGAATATAAATGTGTTTTGAGTTTTGTGACAAGTTGTGTTTATTTCTAATTATGATGTAAATATTTGTTGTGATAATTCGGTTTTCTTAAACTTATTATTTTACTGTTGTTGAAAACATGTACTTTAAAACTGAGCAAAATTTTATTGTAATGCTTTCTGAATCAGGTGTCCAATTAGGTAAAAGGGGAAGAAAGAAAAAAAAAAAAAAAAAAAAAACTGAATTTTCTGGAACAGGGCATGTTCGTGCACATGGGTTGTAGGCACCGCACACTAACCCTAAAAATGGGGACAGGTCAAAACGCAATGTAGCGCACGGTAGCGGAAGATAATACAATCGGGGTATCCGCTACACCTGAATTTTACGGGAAAAAAAAATTTACACTAAATTTTTTTCCGTAAAAAATAAGATTTTTTTGGTGTTTACCCGTGCTGACAATGAAGAATTTATTGAATTTTTACATTCTCCTCATCTGTATTCGAGTTCAAGTTCCGCCACTACGCGCGCCGCACACTCAAGCGAGTGCCGCGTAGTAAATTTGTAAAAAAAAATATATCTGGGTGGCGTTTCATATTTACCAACTCAATATCTTTAAAATTTTTAAGCACATAACAAAGTTTGAAAACAGATGTAATGAAAGAGCTTAGCTTATACAGAGCTTAGCTTATACAACACAAAAACCATACCACTAAAATCAAAAGAATCAAGTGGGGTTTGTTGAATGTCATAAAACGGTTTTATAACTATATTCATGGATACCTTGCACGCCATTCACTTATCCTCTGTCTTTCCGTAATCTTTATTCATTTATTTATTTACAATATTCCATGTCAAAATAGTATATGATTTACAAATGAAATTCGTTTTTATATAAATTAACTAACTAATCCAAATAATTAAATGATTATATGTATTCATAACGTCGATTGAGATCAATAAAAACAATTTAAATGGTAGATAATTGAACAAAATAATATACACGGATAACTTAAACAGATTATTTTCAAAGAAAAATATGTTATTTAAACTTGCCGTGGAATTAAAGGTTAAGTTGCTTATCATGAAGAAACTCTAGAAACCAAAGGTAAAAGAGTTACTATTATTATTAATTTTATTTTTTGTAAAAAAATAATGAAAATTAGTTTATAAATACCAAAATGTTTTCAAAAAGAAAACGTCTTCAACAAAAAGTACAAGGAAATACCTGATGAGGTTCGTACATAAAAAGCGGAGAACATACATAACTATCTATAACCGAGTTCCACCTATAAAAATCAGGCAATCGAAAAACGTCGGAACAAACTAACCAAACTAGCCCTCAACTAAACAACACGCAACGGAACATAACAAAAAATATATATAAATTAGGGATCAACTTTAACCATATATTTTAGGGTTAATAATCTCGCGCCAGAAATTTTACCGGACCGATATATTTAATCTTGAACGATGGAACATTAGAGGAACCATTTCCAATCAACGTATCCAACGAGGATTGAATGGACCCATGATCCGCCAATTTTTGGAGAATCCAAATACTTTGATTGCACCTAACGAAGCTCCCTTTTCATCATTCAACGGACCCTTAAAGGTAAATGAGTTAAAACTTGGTCGATATCATAGTCTAATGGATGTATCAAACATAAGTTTTACAAGCAACATTTTCTTCAGTTTGTGCAAAAATGTAACAATTAAACACGAAAGCAATTCAGATGATGTTAGTATTATTATTTTGACTAGTGAGTGATTCGTATACTACTAAATTTAATTCGTACATCATCAAACACGATTTATAATATTATACAATACAACACTTAATACTCTAATGGTATATGGATGAAAATTAATAATATATATGATAATATGAATATGATATATAATAGCATCCCGTTATTGTTATTATCACTTTTATTATTAGAAACCACTTTTTCACTTTACTCAACAGTTTTCCTATAAATAACATTTGGGGACAAGTTGAAGTCTTCAAACATCCAAAAAAATATGGGAAACCTATTATGTTTATTAGCAAATATGATCTTCATCAAGAGAAACAAGCCAATGCCCAGTGAAACCACCATCAACCTATCTTCTCAACCAACCAACGTTCCTCAAGGTATAAAAATGACAAGATCACCTTAAATGGTAGAAATATGTTGCTAATTACATACACTACATAAGTTTTGTTGCTAAACTGTTTGTTTATGTATTTAATGTTAACTTTCTACGTTTGAAATATGATTACAGGAGGCGGTTTTGCAAAGGGGATTATCGACTTAGGAGGATTAGCAGTGTTTCAAGTGTCTTCCTTTAACAAAATTTGGGCCACCCACGAAGGTGGCCCAGATAATCTTGGTGCAACGTTCTACGAACCTATAATACCCGATGGCTACTTTACGCTTGGTCACTATAGTCAATGCAACAATAAGGTTTTATTCGGTTGGGTTTTAGCCGCTAAGCCCAATACAAATGACCCATTATTACTTGCAAAACCAACTAATTACTCCCTAATTTGGAGTAGTGAGTCCCAAAAGATTAAACGAGACAACGACGGATATATTTGGCTCCCGATCGCTCCTGATGGCTACAAAGCCGTCGGTTATGTTGTCACGGTCTCATCGGAAAAACCATCTTTGGAAAAAGTAAGATGTGTTAGATCAGATTTAACTGAAACTATTGAATTTGATAGGTGGATTTGGGGCTTAAAAAATGAGATTGATCCAAATGGTTTAAATGTGTATGGGTCAAGGCCCAAAGTTAGGGGAGTCCAAGCTATGGGTGTTTCAACAGGGTCATTTTTAGTCCAAAACATTAGTGGTTCAACTAATGTGTCACTACCTTATTGTTTGAAAAATACCAAAAAAAACCTTTTGGCCATGCCCAATTTGTCTCAGATTGAGGCTTTAATTCAAACTTATTCTCCAATTATATATTTTCATCCTGATGAAAGTTATCTCCCTTCTACTGTTAATTGGTAATTTAAAAATGGTGCGTTGCTGTACCAAAAAGGTCACGAAAATGAACCTATTCGAATTGAACCGGATGGTTCTAACCTTCCTCAAGGCGGTTCAGACGATGGCTCATATTGGCTAGACCTTCCTAAAGACGACTCGTCCAAAGAAAGAATCAAGAAAGGTGACTTGGACAGTGCTAACGCGTATTTCCACATAAAGCCCATGTTTGGTGCAACGTTTACGGATATAGCCATATGGGTCTTTTACCCGTTCAACGGGCCCGCAAGGGTAAAAGTGGAATTTGTCAATATTTCACTGGATAAAATAGGAGAACATGTTGGTGATTGGGAACATTTGACATTAAGAATTAGTAACTTTGATGGTCGTTTAAAATCTATCTATTTTTCGGAACATAGTGGAGGTACATTACTTGATGCATCACAAATAGAGTATGAAAAAGATAATAAACCCGTCGCGTATGCTTCCTTAAATGGGCACGCGTTTTACCCTAAACCCGGGCTTGTTTTACAAGGAAAAGGCGGGAATGGGATAAGAAACGATACGGCTAAAGGAAAATTGAAGATGGACACTGGAGTTAGAGCTGTGATCGTGGCAGCCGAGCATTTAACCACGGTTGTAGTCGAACCACCGTGGTTAAACTATTGTAGAAAATGGGGTCCAAAGTTAAGTTATGAAGTTGAAAAAGAGATTGACAAAATTAAAAAGGTTTTGCCTTCCAAGCTTAAGAATGCATTTGAGAAAGTTGTGAATGATATTCCACGTGAAGTGTTAGGAGAAGAAGGTCCTTCTGGTCCTAAAATGAAAAATAGTTGGAATGGAGATGAAAAATACTAAATTATATTTTTAAAGACAATATTTCTAGTGTATAAATATTTCAAAGGGATGTGATCTCTTATTTTGGTTTTTTGGGAACGATTTCAGAGATTATGCTTGAGGTGAAAACTTCTAAAGAACACATAAAATTTGCTACTTTTTCAATATAACATAACATTTTTTTTAAAATTTGATCACTCCCCTAAACTTATATATTATCTTGTATGCAAAAGTTTAATGTTTAATGTTACTAACGAGGATTAAAAGTCCGCACTTCGTTGCGGGATGATTTTGATCGCTTAACGGAACGTTAAGAAAACAGTTAACGGGTCAATAAACGGTCGGTTACTGTAAATATTAAGTTAAAAAGATAAAGGGAAAAAAGTGATAAAAATGAAGTAAAAAATAAAGGAGTGGAAAAAGGGAGGAGAAAAAGAAAGTATAAAAAAAATTATTAAAATTTTTTTTTTCCAAAAAAAGGAAACAAGGTTTACCAAAATGCCCCCGAAGTGGAGGGATTTAAGGTGATGCTACCGTGAATAGTAACCCCTCACCACAATTATTATTATTGATAATGGCAATGATAATGGTAATCCTTTAAGGATGGCAAAACATGAGAAAAACATTATCGGCAACCAAAAACATTATGGGCAACCAAAAGTTTGTTGTTTAATGTCACTAATTCTTTTTTAAGGATGGCAAAACATAAGGACAACATTATGGGCAACCAATATCTATATTAGAGTGTCTCATTATTCTGGAACATGGATGTGTTGTGAAATTACATTATCCTTTTTTTTTTTTAATAACACCATATATTACGCGGGACAACGAGCCAGAAATGTTGAGCCACAACGATTACAACGGGCTGTGTAGGACCGTTATGGTCCTTTTCGTTGTGCTGTTGTGGGGTGCACCACGATGGTTACTCATCAAGCATAGACTAAATCCAAGGGGATCGGTCTACACATCTCAACGAAAGTAGGGGGTTTAAGGGTCATTCGAGTTTAACTCTCCGGTCTAGCGCACCGTGAATAACCTCATTGTAAGATGAAGATCTCAATAGGGGTGGTCAAACGTCGATCCACCATCGTCGAGTTAGCCGGTATCGATGGCCCAAGGGAAGGTATTAGGATTTATGTTCATGGAACGTTGCCTGCAACCGTCAGCGCAGCTCTGAGCTGTTTGGAATTCCAGCACCACGAGTTAAGTACTTAAAGATGAAGATAAAGACGATAATAGAAAATAGATGTGTGGTATATTAAATACTCAATGCTTTATGGTATAGTTTTAATGCTCCATTTAAAGCCGAACACCTTTGTCACTTATTTCCATGTAATAGGACAAAAAGAACATGCTTGATATCTGTCGTTCTATTTCGTCTGCAAAGCTGCCAAAAAGGAAAAGCATATTCTGACGAGCATGTCCACTGTTTGCAACAGTGGTTATGCAGACTGTTGCGCCGTCTGGTGATTGTACCTTGTCGTGATTGTGCCAACCATCTGCATTATTTTTTGTTTGTTTGTGCTGTGCCCATGAACCGTAGGTTGCAGTCCTTAATTTAGGCTTTACGAAAACGCATGTTTGTTCATGTCAGTGCTCTATGCTTCGCGCCTGGCACATGACTGCCCCGTTGGTTGGAGTACTTATGCTAGCTAAAACTGCTAACTAACTAATAATAGGCATGTGAGCAGTACGTGTGATATGACCAAAACAGACGGTTTTATTTATGCGGTCGTTAAGTCGCAAAACGTCTGGATTAGTTATCAGGAAAGGGGCAATGGTTTTATTATTTATATTTAGCTGGGTTTTCCTAGCTATATTTCACCTACTTGTCTTCCTTTAAACGAGTAAATGGTAAGTATAACTTAGGTTCATATTTTTGTATGTTTGCTTAGTAATGTGGGACAAAAGTTCCTATAAAGTCAACCCTAATGACAAGTGATGAAAGAATAGATTTAACTAAGATAGTATGAATTATAAATATAAAAGGGATATGTATGGAGAATATAGTACTGATGGAGAGCTTTTAAAAGAGTTTAACTTCCTATAATGAACACTATACCTCAACTAATCGGGTTAAGAACCTAATCGATTTGTCATTAAGAGTTTAGGCTTTGAAGATTCTAGCTAAGACGGATATCCCTACTCCCAACTTTAACCTTCAAGGGTTTAAACGACCTTGAGGATGCAATCCTAGGTACATGAATAAAGTGGTATATCCTTAAAGGAAAGTCTCAACTTTTCTTAATCCTAGCTGGTTTAACTACAGTAACATTCTTCCACTTAATACTAAGCTATGCCTTAACATTAACAGATGTGCAATCTTAGATATCCTAAGGTACTGCTAATTGGGTTAAAGGTCTCTCCTTTGCGATCACCTACTCAACTCCGAATCATCTTACAATATCTCAAGAACATTGCTTCTAATGCAAACCATGCTTTTGAGTAAGCTAGTGTTCACCGAACTCTATATTGCCTACTCTAATCACAACCAAAATGGGCAGATCTTCTTTGACGAATAAATGATTAACAATACATAGGTACTATTTCCCTATTGTGACTTTAAACACATATAACTACTTACTTTGTATCCTAAGATTGATCAGGTCCTAACACTAGGTTATAGCTGATCGAACATAAATCTGTCGCATAAGACTGATCATATGTTGAGTGCCATGTGGGAGTGTTTAAGAACATTATAGTGTTAATCTCCGATAAATGGTTACCGTGGATAACCCTTATTGAGATGAAGATCTACGAAAGGGTGATTAAGGACTTAGTTCACCATTAATGGCTTAGCCGTAATAATGGCCACTTAGGTGGTTTCGTAGGGTTACAGTTCATAATGAACACACCTGTTACCGTAGAGTGTTTTCTGGATGCAATCTAATGGAGTAATACAGAAAACGTTGATCGTTATTCGATGATCAATGAGCTAGGTTTAGGGTTTTATTTATAGCTAAACCCTAACCCTAGATGTATCCTTAAACGGTTCTAGATCCTTCTGTATCAATCCCATAAATATAGGCATTATAGTTAGGAATAAGATTTCAGTTATCTAAGGATAAGATATGCTTCATTAGCCGTCTTACTTATTCGCTAAGCAAGAGATTACCGAATGCGCGCAATAGACACAATGCGGGACATGTTATACGTGCAACCAGCACGTGATACGCACGATGCGCTAGGTGCAGAGGTACGCGTATCATTAAGTCCTCCCAGTTTAATGTGATACACGTTTCTAAAAAGCGTATAATAAATTGATTATTACCAAAAAATAACACAAAATTGTAACAACCCAAACCAACCCGCGATTATATTTACAAAATAAAAAAAAATTTGTTGAACTGCCACCTGGCGCGGCGCGCCATATAGGCCGCGCGGCGCGCCAAACCTGACTGTCCGGAAAGTCTTTAAATGCGAAAATGTTTGACTAGTTCCCGACATGTTTAGGCGTAACGCTTTTAACCCCATGTTCTATATATAAAAACTAGCACGTTCTATTAATAAAATTATGTTTACGAAGCAGGGCCCACATCGACCTAAATTAAGCTTTAAGTATCAAAATACAATTTTCGACCATAAGACTTTTAATACAAAACAAAGCCGAGCATGGCGATTGGGGATACGCTACCCAATCCTAATAAATCCAAAAGCAAGCCTTCTACGCAAACTATGCAAGTCCTCTAATCCTCGCGCTTACCCGAGCCACCATCCGCATGCAATCTATAAAAAGAGTCAACAATGAGAGGGTAAGCTAACGCTTAGTGAATGATAATATACTACATACATATATATGTATAAAATGGACACGCCACAGAATAACAAATACCGCATACCGAGGCATCCATATAAGGCACTACACTAAGCATACCGTACGATCTCTAAGCAACGAGCTAAAGATACAATAACAATATAAGTTCACCAACGACGATGTGAACAACGCCAAATAGCTACACCCGGAGGGTTAGCTACAACACAACAATACATTAATATATAACAATATAAACGAACAAGGTTAACACCTTAACCCAATACCGAGAACCAAATACCACAATGAAGATTGGCCGAACTACACGAGCCTTAGTAATCCGAAACCACACGAGATTACTATCTTCACAACATCGAGGTTGGCCGAACTACACGAGCCTTAGTAATCCGAAACCACACGAGATTACTACCTCAATAAGATGACCGAACTACACGAGTCACCATGAATCCGAACTACACGAGATTCATTTGATAAGATGACCGAAACCACACGCGTCATCGTGAATCCGAAACCACACGCGATTCACATCTCCAACTCAAACCCACGGTCACGGGATTATAAAATCCACCACATCGGGGCTACAACATCCAAATCACAATCACGTGTGATAATGTACACACGAACGTGTACTTCGCCAAAGATGGTCAACCAAACGCACAACCGTGCCAATTGGACTCATACAAAAGTCCATCAAGTCCTCCTACATGTGAAGTGAGCTCTATAGCCGAGAATCACTCCACCCGACCCGCACCCATCCTACACATACATATGTACATAGGATAATATCACTCACCTTGAAGTCTTGAAGAGTGCTTCCAAGTAATCCGCAAGTTGCCAATGGGAAATACCTAATCCATTATCACAATTACAACATTACACTTAGAGTGGATTCACAATTCAACCCAATTCAACCATTAGTGCAATTTCGACCCAAATGCACTTCCAAGCACAAACCGTGCCCAAACTAACCCATAATCACTAACACAAGTGAGAATGGTCCCAATATGTCAATTAAACTCGAACTCAAGAGTTAAACACGTGTCATACCCATTTTGACACTTAAACCCTAATTTTGACCCATAAAGGTCAAAATCTCATCCTTTACAAGTTTTGACACCTAAACACATTTAACTCGGTTCTATACTTCAACTTAATCCATTTTAAGTTTATAAACATCATTAAATCGCCAATTGGGTCATAATTACCACCGAACCCTAATTTGACCCAAAGTCACAATTAGTCAACCATAATACCCTAAATGGGTTCCAATACTTCAATAATCACTATACCTAGTGATTAAACTCCAAACCAAAGCCTAATCAAGGCCAAATCGTCATCCAACCCAAAACCCGCCAAGTGACAAGAATAACTAGTCACCATAAACCCATTTCATCACCTAAAAGGGTTACACAACAACTTAACTCAAAACCCTAACTTGAATATCAAATCAAATAAATGAAATTCGGAGTTTGAGCTTACCAATACCACCACAACGTAGCTAGGAACGAAAGGAACAACTTTAAAACCCGAGACTTTGAACGATTCGAGCTTCTTCTTCACCAAAACCTCAAATCTCTCTCTAGACCTCTCTCTCTCTCTAAGAATGGATGAAGATGATGAGTGGATGTGAATGGGATCCAAAACTGATCCAAACTAGCTCATAAGCCTCACAAATCCGGCCCCATGTGATTTTACCCTTTTACCCCTCATTAAAGCAATTAAAAATAAAGAGGGTTCTGTCAGCAGCAATCGGCGCGGCGCGCCCCAACCCTGCGCGGCGCGAAACACAGCTGAACCAGATCCCTTTGCATATTAATTCCATATAAATATTAAACGAAGCCCGATCTCATATGTCTTTTATAAACAAGTATACAAAATAAATATTCGGGTCTTACAACTCTCCCCCACTTAAACTCGATCACGTCCTCGTGATCCTCATCACTTGACCAAACGGACTCCACTCTACGGTCCTCAACATAAGTCCAATCCGACTTTCCTAAGCAATTTTTCCCAACGAATCGCCTTCCACAAGTAAATCGTCACCCGCGATTTATCAAATCCACAATCCGAGCACTAACACCATGCTCATTCCCTAACACTGGGAAAACCCAACCAATCTCATACCGAGATATTAATTCCTTAGTGTACTATTACCGAGTACAACGCTAAAAGCACCCAAGTCCCAACCTAAGGTCAACAACCCGAACCGATGAAGACCGATCCAAACGAATCCTTACGGATAACACCACTCAATAGACATCCCTTGTAGTGCGCAATACGACCAATACGCAACTACCGTAACATCATAATCCAACGGTTAAAAACCGATAGTGCCCAAACGACTATGGAAACGCAAATCCCAAGGTGTACGAAATCAACCATCGTCACACCCGTAACCAACATGTGAGCGAAACACGGCTATCGCATCACTAATCTCACAACATGGTCCTCACGACCCCACCATCGGTGTATAATACAACCGATAGATCACACAACACGAAGGCTGGCCGAAAACACACGCGCCTTAGTGAATCCGAACTACACGCGACTCACTACCTTCACCACAACAACAATCGGGAATGGCCGAACTACACGCGCCATAGTGAATCCGAACTACACGAGAGTCACTATCCCGGAGGAATGACCGAACTACACGAGTCATTTGTGAATCCGAATTACACGAGACTCACTCCTCAATACAATGACCGAAACCACACGAGTCATTTGTGAATCCGAACTACACGAGATTCACTTCCACAACATCGAGGTTGGCCGAACTACACGAGCCTTAGTAATCCGAAACCACAAGAGATTACTACCTCAATAAGATGACCGAGCTACACGAGTCACCATGAATCCGAACTACACGAGATTCATTCCGATAAGATGACCGAACTACACGCGTCATCGTGAATCCGAAAACACACGCGATTCACAACCATGATGAAGTCAGCGGACCCGAAGATCATGCTTCACCAATCTCAACACCGGATGAAGTCAGCGGACCCGAAGATCATGCTTCACCGATATAACACCACGCTCATGATGAAGTCAGCGGACCCCGAAAGTCATGCTCCACCAATCACGTACTCCCATGATGAAGTCAGCGGACCCTAAAGATCATGCTTCATCAATCAACCATACCATAATGAAGTCAGCGGACCCCGAAAGTCATGCTTCATTAATCACAATCCCATGATGAAGTCAGCGGACTCCGAAAGTCATGCTTCATCAATCAACAATCCCACGATGAAGTCAGCGGACTCCGAAAGTCATGCTTCATCAATCAACAATCCCACGATGAAGTCAGCGGACCCCGAAGGTCATGCTTCATCTATCACATACGCACTTTCGGCCTCAAACACCGAGTCGTGCAACATCACGCTCTGCTACACTACAGTGAACCCTAGCGGACCACTAACCATCCATAATCGAGCAAGAACCACCTATACCAAACATAGGTACCAAACAATAATTCTCCAAAAGAGAACCCGACACACACCTCCCTTAACCGAAGGATTTCACCTTACTCGCCACATACGTCCATTATCCCTCAACGAGATTTACCACATTACCACCTTGGTGATAATTCAAATCCAAAATCATAAGTACAATTTATCCAAAATTGTGCTCTACCACAAATCGACCCAACCAGGTCTCGACAGCATTTTCCGGATCTACCAATAGCATCATCCGAAATCTCACACTAAAACTTCCTCGTGCGGGAGTGTAACTCCCCCACTTAGAACCACGTTCCATATCCACAACTCGTACAACCGCACAATGCTACCACAGGTAGACTTTACCAATAATTGGGCTCACACGACCCATTACCACATCTTGCTCCAACCTTGAGCACACGAAGGATTTTAACCAACCCTTAAACACTTTGTACAAAAAGTGTACCGCAACACAATCGGAGTCGAACACCACGCTAGTAGGTATAAAAGAGGCACCTAATGTCGCGTCATAAAGACTCCATTACCAACACACATCGAGATTTAAAACACTCGATCTCAAGGGTTCCAACCAACCGACGAACCTCATGATTCGTCACTTCAACAAAAAAAACGAACACGCGCTTAACAACCAAACACCAAAACCATTTCCGTGGCTTGGTAGAAACGTTTCCCAAATACTAAGGAATGCTTGGTTGCACTAAGTCTTACGCCCTTCGCCCGTCAATCAATCATCAACATAGGGTACTTCCATTAGGAACGTCACCCATAGCATAACATGCACAACAAAGGCACGCAACTCAAACTCAAACGGCATTTAATAAATAATCAAAAGACATATTTATCAAAATTAAACGTACCTTAACGTCTCCTGGCCGCACCCGTCCCCGCTAACTTGGGACATTCCGACTTACGATGTCCTTCTTTTTGGCAATTGAAGCACACCATACCATCACCCTTTGGTACCGAACATTCCCAAGACTTGTGACCCCTCACGCCACAATTGTAACATCTAGCCGCACTAGAATCCGACATACTCGTTCGCGTACCACCCGTGCTCACACTCGGACCCTTGGCCCTCTTACTCGGAGCACCATAAGAAACGACCCTTCGCTCACTTGAAGGTTCACCCTTTTTTGATCGTGAATACGACTCGAAACCTCTAGCCAAGTCGAATAATTCCGAAAACGATTTCGCTTGACCCCGGCTAATTTTACCCTTCAAGTCATCATTCAAGGTCCGATAGAAATCCCCCATTAACAAACGATCATTCCCCAAATACTCCGGACAAAAACGAGCCTTCGCCATAAAGGTCGTCTTAAGAGTACTCAAATCCATAGATCCTTGTCGCAAATTTCGCAACTCATTACGCAATTCCCACAAATCGGCCGAAGTCCGGAACTCCTCGAAGAATTCCTCCTTAAAGTCGTCCCACGATAAAGCCATAAACGTCTCGCCACCGACAAGATCAATCTTACCATCCAACCAATCCCTTGCCCTATCCCGCAACAAACTCGTAGCGAGTCTCGTCTTTCTCTCGGGAGGGCAATCAATAGTACGGAAACACCCTTCGACGTCCGAAATCCAAGTTGTGCTTACCAAAGGATCCGACTTTCCGTCATACATCGGGGGTTTAGTCCTCATGAAGCTCTTAAGATAACGCTCCATTTCACCATTACTTTGAAGTTCGGAATACCTCCTTTCCATTCTTTCCTCTAACGCACCCATTTGCTCCGCAACGGCAGCCGCAACCCTAGCGTTAAACTCCACGTCATTCGCCTCGGTCTCGTTTCGCGTCGTCATTCTAAAGAATGCAAAACGATTAGTCCACGAACGTGTAAAACCGTACACACGACACAGCCCCATCTTGCTAAACACTCATCGTACATCACTTGTTAGACACGATTTGCACCCGTAATAAGGTTTGCAAGTTCTTATTACGCACACATGCCGCATCGACTCGTTAGTACAACGACCGTCTCGCTCGATGATATACACAAATACAACCAAAATTGTACGCGGTACAAACACACGCGAGAATTATTATCACAACACAACAACATATTAATAATATCCGCATTACTAATATAAACGTTATTCAACCTATAGCCAAGGCACTAACCAAACCCATTCCGACCCGTAATCCTACAAGTCCCGCAACAATTTAAGCACACACAAGTCTAAGTCTAGGCACCTATCTCAAGTCACCTAAATCCCTTAGACCATGCTCTGATACCACTTGTAACAACCCAAACCAACCCACGATTAAATTTACAAAATAAAAAAAAAAATTGTTGAACTGCCACCTGGCGCGGCGCGCCATATAGGCCGCGCGGCGCGCCAAACCTGACTGTCCGGAAAGTCTTTAAATGCGAAAATGTTTGACTAGTTCCCGACATGTTTAGGCGTAACGCTTTTAACCCCATGTTCTATATATAAAAACTAGCACGTTCTATTAATAAAATTATGTTTACGAAGCGGGGCCCACATCGACCCAAATTAAGCTTTAAGTATCAAAATACAATTTTCGACCATAAGACTTTTAATACAAAACAAAGCCGAGCATGGCGATTGGGGATACGCTACCCAATCCTAATAAATCCAAAAGCAAGCCTTCTACGCAAACTATGCAAGTCCTCTAATCCTCGCGCTTACCCGAGCCACCATCCGCATGCAATCTATAAAAAGAGTCAACAACGAGAGGGTAAGCTAACGCTTAGTGAATGATAATATACTACATACATATATATGTATAAAATGGACACGCCACAGAATAACAAATACCGCATACCGAGGCATCCATATAAGGCACTACACTAAGCATACCGTACGATCTCTAAGCAACGAGCTAAAGATACAATAACAATATAAGTTCACCAACGACGATGTGAACAACGCCAAATAGCTACACCCGGAGGGTTAGCTACAACACAACAATACATTAATATATAACAATATAAACGAACAAGGTTAACACCTTAACCCAATACCGAGAACCAAATACCACAATGAAGATTGGCCGAACTACACGAGCCTTAGTAATCCGAAACCACACGAGATTACTATCTTCACAACATCGAGGTTGGCCGAACTACACGAGCCTTAGTAATCCGAAACCACACGAGATTACTACCTCAATAAGATGACCGAACTACACGAGTCACCATGAATCCGAACTACACGAGATTCATTTGATAAGATGACCGAAACCACACGTGTCATCGTGAATCCGAAACCACACGCGATTCACATCTCCAACTCAAACCCACGGTCACGGGATTATAAAATCCACCACATCGGGGCTACAACATCCAAATCACAATCACGTGTGATAATGTACACACGAACGTGTACTTCGCCAAAGATGGTCAACCAAACGCATAATCGTGCCAATTGGACTCATACAAAAGTCCATCAAGTCCTCCTACATGTGAAGTGAGCTCTATAGCCGAGAATCACTCCACCCGACCCGCACCCATCCTACACATACATATGTACATAGGATAATATCACTCACCTTAAAGTCTTGAAGAGTGCTTCCAAGTAATCCGCAAGTTGCCAATGGGAAATACCTAATCCATTATCACAATTACAACATTACACTTAGAGTGAATTCACAATTCAACCCAATTCAACCATTAGTGCAATTTCGACCCAAATGCACTTCCAAGCACAAACCGTGCCCAAACTAACCCATAATCACTAACACAAGTGAGAATGGTCCCAATATGTCAATTAAACTCGAACTCAAGTGTTAAACACGTGTCATACCCATTTTGACACTTAAACCCTAATTTTGACCCATAAAGGTCAAAATCTCATCCTTTACAAGTTTTGACACCTAAACACATTTAACTCGGTTCTATACTTCAACTTAATCCATTTTAAGTTTATAAACATCATTAAATCGCCAATTGGGTCATAATTACCACCGAACCCTAATTTGACCCAAAGTCACAATTAGTCAACCATAATACCCTAAATGGGTTCCAATACTTCAATAATCACTATACCTAGTGATTAAACTCCAAACCAAAGCCTAATCAAGGCCAAATCGTCATCCAACCCAAAACCCGCCAAGTGACAAGAATAACTAGTCACCATAAACCCATTTCATCACCTAAAAGGGTTACACAACAACTTAACTCAAAACCCTAACTTGAATATCAAATCAAATAAATGAAATTCAGAGTTTGAGCTTACCAATACCACCACAACGTAGCTAGGAACGAAAGGAACAACTTTAAAACCCGAGACTTTGAACGATTCGAGCTTCTTCTTCACCAAAACCTCAAATCTCTCTCTAGACCTCTCTCTCTCTCTAAGAATGGATGAAGATGATGAGTGGATGTGAATGGGATCCAAAACTGATCCAAACTAGCTCATAAGCCTCACAAATCCGGCCCCATGTGATTTTACCCTTTTACCCCTCATTAAAGCAATTAAAAATAAAGAGGGTTCTGTCAGCAGCAATCGGCGCGACGCGCCCCAACCCTGCGCGGCGCGCAACACAGCTGAACCAGATTCCTTTGCATATTAATTCCATATAAATATTAAACGAAGCCCGATCTCATATGTCTTTTATAAACAAGTATACAAAATAAATATTCGGGTCTTACAAAAATATATTGGGAATTATCGAGATAACCCAAAAATCGCGTGCCTACAAGCATTAAATGCAGCCTCCTTGCTGTCAATCAAACGTCAGCCAATGATGACTCTGTATCGGCGGGAGTCAGTTAATTATGACAGGCTGTCAAATCCTAACCGCAAGAGCTTTGCTATCGTACACGGATGATAAGCAGGCTAATGGGTTTTTCTATCGTGCACCGCTTTTTTTCACTACAACCCATTAGGATTGCGATACGTGTACGACCAGTGGTGCGCCTCACGCGTTCTTTACGTTATTTACACCCTAGCCATTTGTGCTATAAATAGGGCAATGATTTTACCAAATTTGGTAAAAAATTCAAAAAATTCACCTCTTTTTCTTTTTAGCAACTCCGATCAAGTTCCGGCTAGTTTTCCATTACATAACCCAGGTCAGTTTAATCTTCTAAATTTATCCCCTTTTTAAATTGTAAATATGTCGTCTGCATCTTCAACCACTTTTCAAGTCCATTCCATCTCTTCCACCATAGATGATGAATCCATTAAAGCTGTTATCGACTGGTATCCACCAATTGCTCAATACACCCCTACTCTTCCACTCACAAATCAACGAGCCCATAAACCTCCAACCAACATGGTGGCACTCTACGACGTAACCCAAGAAGTCGGAAACACTCGCGTCCCTCCGACTAACTTTTTCATGGCAGTTTTGTCATCGTATAACATTGGCCTAGGCCAATTACATCCATATGGTGCTGCTCGTCTATCGTTATTTGAGATGTGGTGCAGGGCAAACAACCAGGAATCATCGATTAACGTCTTTAAGAACATTTTTCGTTACCAAGTTAATGAGCACGATTGGTACAGTTTCACCGATCGGGCAGCTTTTACGGCTGGAATGAAGAAAGGCTTGAATACCTCCTGGAAAGATTCTTTTTATTAGGTTGATGACAAGTTTGTTCCACAACAATTCGTGAACATTCTTCAATGGCCCTCTGGTGCTAACCCTGCTCTTAATCCCCCCCCCAATGACACCGCCGAAACATGAACAGTTTAACCTCTGTTCCAGTAAGAAACTAAGCATTAAGGTTTACCCAAACAGAGTTTTTTGCTTGGCCGAAATCTCTTCCTACTCGCAATACAGTGGGTTCCGTCCATTCATATTGCTTAATGGAAGGGGTACAATTTTATCTTGAAATAATTATGCATTATTTACTTTTAAATACAGAGCATGCTAACCATTGTATGTCATTGCTTGTAGAGATGAATCTTTACCAAGTTATGGTTGAAGAAAGTTTGAAGGGTTATTCTGTGAAAAAGGAAGTTGCTGATGAAGACATGCCGGTTAATGTTGCAGAGGATTTAAGTGCTCCGGCTGAGGAAGACAAACAGCCGCTTAAGCACAGAAGCTCTGTGCGCTTAAATCCTCTCGTGAAGAAGAAAAAGTCAGATGCCTTATCCTCTGAAGGTACAACATTGTGTTGCATACAGTTTTCATTATATTATACCTTCATTACTTGTTTGGAGACTAACTCGTATGTTTTTGCATTGTCAGTTGTGAATCTTGATGAAGATGCGCCCCTAACAGTGACTCTTGCTCAACCTGCCATCAATACGCCCATGTCCACACCTGCGCCCTCAGCAACGTCTGCGCCCCTTGAATCAACTGTCTGGATACCCGCGACCTGTTCCAATCCGGTTCCACTTGATTTTATTGCGCCCTTGCCAACCAATCTCGTAACTCCTGCTGCTACTGGTCCCTCGATTGCTTCTGTCTCGGGTCCCAAACTGAACATTAACCCTTATGCACCCATCCGCATTGATAACTTGGAAGCAATTCTAAATGTTTCCAAGCGTGCTGCAATGGAGCAACACATGTATATGCAATGATGTGCTCCTGCTGACATAAGGCGTGAGTTAGAGAAGATGACGCCGAACCAAAAGGCATGTTTTGAAATGTAGTTATCGTTTCTAACATGGGCAAGGGATTGCGATCGTTTAAGCAGCGAGCGTTCTCATAAGGAAGAGGTGAATCTTTCTGGACAGTTACAGAGTAGGTTGATTGTCGCAGAGTCAAAGCTTAAAGTGGCCGATGAAGCATTGAAAACAGTGGAGGCCACTGCTGAAGTGTTAAAGAAGGAAAAGGCTGAGCTTCTTGACGCACAAGCTGATCTAGTGGAGGAAAACAATTCGCTCAAGGATGAACTTTCTACTGCTAATTCCAACCTTGATTTGTTAACCTTTGAAAAACAGGACATCTACGCGCACCTCGACCTGGTGGCCACTGACCGCGATTCAGCATTAAACAACTTTTTCACACTAAAAGCTGCTCTTTCACAGATTACATCGAAGGTTCTCAGTTCTTCTACCGTGGGCAAAATTTACTCAGATGCAATCAGGGCCGTAAAGGCGTTAGAGCAGGTAAACTTTTGGAAGCTCATTTCTGACAACATAGAGGTTCCGACAGATTTGCCCAAAGTTGTTGCTGATCAGCTTGAGAGTGATGCTTGAGCCAAGGCGCTCGAGTCCAGTCGTGCGATGGAGAACATTCAAATTCAACCCTTGATTCAGGAAAGTGTTAACCCTGCGACTTTAGTGCAGGATTTGTTGGAGCTCGTGATGTAAGGAGGTGAGCCATAGGGCTCGGGTACTGCTATGGCGTGCTTTGTGAGGCGCATAGTAGTTTTTTTTGAAGTGGGGAGAGTGCAGGTGAACCGTGGACATGTAATTTCTTCAGCCCTGCGCGCCCACACTTTGGGGGGTACATCCTCAGGTAGCATGCTCGGTTATAGGTGCTACCTGCAACATGGATGTGCTCCCCACCTTTCTGTACAGGACCACATATAGGTCAACCTTTGTTTTTCTTTTCACATGGGGTGATCCGCCTGATCGCTGCGTGCGAAGGTTCGAAGGATCACTTCCGTTAGTGTAGGCCAGCGTTCCAAATAATGCCACATAGTTTAGATTTTTCTTTCTCTTTTTTTTTATAGTTAGGCCTGCATGCCAATCGTTAACGCTTTGGCCTGCGTGCCATATTTTGCGTATTGGGCCTGCGTGCCCCTAGTACTCTTTTAGTTAATGTTTTCTTTTGGCACTATTATAACTTAGTGCAGCATTAATGAAATTTCTTTTGCTATCTTTATTGTCTCAAGTCTTTATTACTCTTAACAAATATTGTAATTGTGATTCTTACAAACCAATGTATACTTTTTTTATACTCAAAGTTTAATAATGCTAACCGACGCCAAACTATTGTGCACATTGTAGTGACCCGAACTTTTCCATGTTTATATATATATTAAATGAAATTGTTATTTACATGATGAAGTGTTTCCAACATGTTAAGCAATCAAACTTTTTAAGACTTGATTAATTGAAATAGGTTTCATATAGACAATTGACCACCCAAGTTGACCGGTGATTCACGAACGTTAAAACTTGTAAAAACTATACGATGACATATATATGGTTATATATATAGTTAACATGATTTTATTATAAGTATGTATCTCATTAGGTATTTTAGCAATGAGTTATATACATAAAAATGAGACTATTAATTTAAGAAACTCTAAAACGATATATATAACGATTATCGTTATAACAACGTCTTACTAAGTACATATGAATCATATTAAGATATTGATACACTTGGTTAATTATTTTAAATGATAAGTAAATATATTATTAAGTGTATTAACAATGAAATACATATGTAAAAATAAGACTACTAACTTAATGATTTCGAAACGAGACATATATGTAACGATTATCGTTGTAACGACATTTAACTGTATATATATATCATACTAAGATATATTATACATCATAATATCATGATAATATAACAATTTAACATCTCATTTGTTATAATAAACAATGGGTTAACAACATTCAACAGGATCGTTAACCTAAAGGTTTCAAAACAACATTTACATGTAACGACTAACGATGACTTAACGACTCAGTTAAAATGTATATACATGTAGTGTTTCAATATGTATTCATACACTTTTGAAAGACTTCAAGACACTTATCAAAATACTTCTACTTAACAAAAATACTTACAATTACATCCTCGTTCAGTTTCATCAACAATTCTACTCGTATGCACCCGTATTCGTACTCGTACAATACACAGCTTTTAGATGTATGTACTATTGGTATATACACTCCAATAATCAGCTCTTAGCAGCCCATGTGAGTCACCTAACACATGTGGGAACCATTATTTGACAACTAGCATGAAATATCTCATAAAATTACAAAAATATGAGTAATCATTCATGACTTATTTACATGAAAACAAAATTACATATCCTTTATATCTAATCCATACACCAACGATCAAAAACACCTACAAATACTTTTATTCTTCAATTTTCTTCATCTAATTAATCTCTCTCAAGTTCTATCTTCAAGTTCTAAGTGTTCTTCATAAATTCCAAAAGTTCTAGTTTCATAAAATCAAGAATACTTCCAAGATTGCAAGTTTACTTCCAAGTTTTCTAAATCCATTCCAAGTAATCATCCAAGATCAAGAAACCTTTGTTACTTACAGTAGGTTATCTTTCTAATACAAGGTAATAATCATATTCAAACTTTAATTCAATTTCTATAACTATAACAATCTTATTTCGAGTGGAAATCTTACTTGAAATTGTTTTCGTGTCATGATTCTGCTTCAAGAACTTTCAAGCCATCCAAGGATTCTTTGAATTTAGATCTATTTTTCTCATTTCCAGTAGGTTTATCCAAGGAACTTAAGGTAGTAATAATGTTCATAACATCATTCAATTCATACATATAAAGCTATCTTATCCGAAGGTTTAAACTTGTAATCACTAGAACATAGTTTAGTTAATTCTAAACTTGTTCGCAAATAAATGTTAATCCTTCTAACTTGACTTTTAAAATCAACTAAACACATGTTCTATATCTATATGATATGCTAACTTAATGATTTTAAACCTGGAAACACGAAAAACACCGTAAAATCGGATTTACGCCGTCGTAGTAACACCACGGGCTGTTTTGGGTTAGTTAATTAAAAACTATAATAAACTTTGATTTAAAAGTTGTTATTCTGGGAAAATGATTTTTATTATGAACATGAAACTATATCCAAAAATTATGGTTAAACTCAAAGTGGAAGTATGTTTTCTAAAATGGTCATCTAGACGTCGTTCTTTCGACTGAAATGACTACCTTTACAAAAACGACTTGTAACCTATTTTTCCGACTATAAACCTATACTTTTTCTGTTTAGATTCATAAAATAGAGTTCAATATGAAACCATAGCAATTTTATTCACTCAAAACGGATTTAAAATGAAGAAGTTATGGGTAAAACAAGATTGATGAAATCTTGTCTAGAGTTGGTCAGAATTCTTCGGCACAACTATTTACGGCGAAATCAGTTTGTAAGACATTCGAAGAACGTTCCAAGAATGTCTTGGTTTATAAGAGACTTTCATTTGAAAGATGGGGGATATCACATTGGGAAACCCATAAGTTACGATGTGTTTACTTTGACGCATATATTGCGGGGAACCCAAATGCTATTTTACGCAACGGGTTAAGAAATTATTTTGACTCAATGTATCCAAATATAGGACTTCATGATTTAGAAAAAGCGGCTAACATGCAACATAAAGAAGCATGCTATGCTTACGGGTTAGTAATGTTCGCTTCTCACCAAAGTGAGAAAAAGAACATCGGGCTACAACTATTAAACAAAACATTCCCACAAGTGACGGAGTCGGTAATTGGGGTAAGAAATGAGGTTTTTAGGTTATTACGAGACTGTTGGTCATTACGTAACCCTCGTCCCTTTGACGACGTTACAACACGCTGTCTTATCAACGGCCATAACGGTTATGTTCCACAAGACCAAGGATGGGAAGTAGTCCTAGTAAAACCAGAATGCATGACTTGTTTCTGGACGTATGAATTACGTGTCTTTATTGCCTTTGCTGAACGAGTTGTGTACTAGCTAGAATTATCTTGACAACTATCTTGTATCAAAGTTATTGTGTGCTATATTTCATGCTTTATGTAAAATAAGCGGTATTGTAAGTTTTTAAAATATTGTATAAAAGTTTGAACGCGAAATATTATTATAATCAGTTTTTCATATAGAATTGTAGTAGTTGAATTGTATATTAGCTACTAAGTATGAACTTAACGGGTAGGTACTACCCGAATTTAAACTTATAAAACACTAATATGAAGAAAAAGCTTTTATAAAGGAGTTCATATTATGCTACGAAATACTATTAACTACTCTTAATATTCTGTATGATTAACTTGTTCCATTTGACTATTTTGAAGGAAATGGCACCGACTACTCGACACATCGTGAATATGAATGAAGAGTAATTCCGTACTTTTCTAGCTTCAAACATAGCCGCAGTACAGGCTGCGCTACATACCAACAATAACCTTGGATCTAGCAGTACAGGAAATCGTGTAGGATGTACCTACAAAGAATTCACTGCCTGCAAACCTTTGGAATTTGATGGAACCGAAGGACCGATCGGATTGAAACGGTGGACCGAGAAGGTCGAATCGGTGTTTGCCATAAGTAAGTGTACTGAAGAGGACAAAGTGAAGTACGCTACGCATACCTTCACAGGTTTTGCGTTAACATGGTGGAATACATATCTAGAGCAAGTGGGACAAGATGATGCGTACGCACTACCGTGGTCAGCATTCAAGCACTTGATGAACGAGAAGTACCGTCCCAGAACCGAGGTCAATAAGCTCAAGACAGAACTTAGAGGGTTACGAACCCAAGGATTTTATATTACCACGTACGAAAGACGATTCACAGAATTGTGCCTATTGTGTTGATGATGTAGCGTGAGGGTACGAAATAGTATTATTTTTAATACAAAATACTACAAAATATGACACAAGTTTTATTAATTTACGGATGGGATATACCTAAACCTTGCTACAACACTATAGGCAGTGTACCTAATCGTAGAGTAGTGTAGTTTTTAGTAAGTCCGGTTCGTTCCACAGGGAGCTGGTGATACTTACTATATTTTTAACTATATTTATATAAAATATATATAATTATATAAGTAGTAATATTATTATAAAAGGGGGGTTTTACCGTTTAATGACCGGTTTGTCGATTTTAAAACTTTAGTCGCAGTTAAAACCTAATGTAAAATATAAAATAAATACAAGACTTTAAATTAAAGCGTAAAGTAAATAACGATAATGAAATTGCGAAAAATGCGATAAAATTAAATTGCGATAATTAAAAGTACGATAATTAAAAGTGCGATTAAATAACAATAAAAGTGCGATAATTAGAAGTGCAATTAAATGTAAAATAAAGGAAATAAAATATGAAATAAAAGAATTATGCTTATTTAAACTTCCGTAATCATGATGTTTGACATGTTGATTTTAGTTTTATGCCCATGGGTTAATTGTCCTTTGTCCTGGATTATTTAATATGTCCGTCTGGTTTTTGTCCATAACAGTCCATCAGTCATAAATATAAAGTGCGAGTGTCCTCATCAAATTATTCTTATACCCGAAGTTAAATATTCCAACTAATTGGGGATTCGAATTGTAACAAGGTTTTAATACTTTGTTTAATGAATACACCAGGTTATCGACTGCGTGTAAACCAAGGTTTTACTACTTTGTTAACAATTACACCAATTACCCTTGAATGTAATTTCACCCCTATTTTAATTATTCTAGTGGCTATTAATCCATTCCCGTGTCCGGTTAAATGAACGATTATTCGTACATATAAATACCCCGCCCATCGTGTCCGATCGAGTGTATATGGTAATTTATAGGGACGCCTAATTGTAAATCTTTATATTAACATTAACAAACTATCATTTAGTTAAACAAATATAAAGCCCATTAATAGCTCATAGTCTAATTTCCACAAGTGTCGTTCTTTTGTCCAAACCCCAATTATGATACAAAGCCCAATTACCCAATTTTAATATTTTTAGCCCAACATCATGATTACTTCGTCTTAAATAAGCATAATAATAACTTAAGTACGAGACATTAATTTAAAAAGGAGAACATAGCTTACATTGATTATTTATCGCGTAGTGTTACACGGACAGAGCTCCGACTTTAAAACCCGTAAAAATAACTTTTACATAACCCAAACTAATCTAATATAACACTAATCTATACTATATATATATATATATATATATATATATATATATATATATATATATATATATATATATATATATATATATATATATATATATATATATATATATATATTTATATTATACGGAGTATTATTATTCTTATGTTATGGGTGTGTTGGTGTGGTAAAACAATTCGGCCAGAAAACTGCCTTTTATAGAACTTTTTGGATTTTTGATCCCCATGCAAGTTGCATGAGGTTTAGTGTATTTGCCATGCAACTTGCATGGGCTTGTTTTCCAGCTCAAGTTTTGGCATTTTACTTGCCGACATAATATAATATAATTATAAATATAAAATATAAATAATTAATATAATTATTTATATATTATATTATATTCTTGTGCATAGCAGACTCGTAATTTTTGGTCCATTGCGTCGGGCGTTTCTTCTTGGCTCAGGTCCCGGTTCCGGATTTTCGATCGTCTTTTCGTACAATTTAATATCGTGTACTTTGCGTTCCGCAACTTGTACTCTTGTCATTTTTAGACGTTCTTCATCAATAAATTGAACCTTTTTAATTGTATCTTGTACATTTGAGCATTTTGGACCTTTCCGTCTTCAATTCGTCGTTTTCGCCTTTTGTCTTCGCACTTATTTAATATAAACGAATATTACTTGAAAATGGAACAATTGCAACTGAAAACTTGTCATATCGGAAGGATATTGATACTAAATATATGTTCATTTATAGCACTATCAAATATCCCCACACTTGAACGTTGCTTGTCCTCAAGCAATACAGTCTTGAAATAAAAACATACGAATCACTTCTTTATTCTTCACATTTTATACATCAGTGATTTTGATATGGCGGTATAAACAATGATAGTAACGATAGAACCATGGTTAAAGGTGGGTGTGTCATCCACAGTTGCCTCGGGTTTAGGTCAACGACACTTGCAATCAAATAGCCGATTTACTTTCGGTTTCTAAAGCAAAGTGCACATTTGAAAGGCGGTTTACAGTCCCACATGACTATAAAAATGTAGATCCTTAAGGAAATTGGATCTTTATGAAAACATTTGATCTATTGAAAATTCAAGCTAGATTTTACCCTAGACAAGTTTTCTGATTTGATCCACCATCGGTGTTGCAAAATATATTTGTGGATCAATATTTTGGCTAAAGCTTTTAGGTTCGTGTAATCCACTGCTATCCCGGTATCGGAAAGCACACATCCAGTTTACTTGTTCCGTATATTACCTTCTGGTAAACTACCGTCCGGTTGTAAAGGAAAGCGATGAACAAGAAACTGTTAAGGCAATGTCTAATGACATGCATTTGTTCATGGTCGAATTACGTGTCGGATGCTAGTACTATCCTTGGTAGGAGCAATAGTAAAGATCATCCTATGATTTTTCGGTCTGGCACAAGGTCCTGTCTCCGACCATGCTATGCAACCACCGTTCTTACGGTTGACACCCGATTTGGTTCAGGTGACCTAATGAATTCTAGGTGAATTCCTAGGATTTTACGTTCAATGGTAATGAACGCATTGAAAATGGATTTTCAGAAAACAAATCGGTTTGCAATTTTGATCAAAATATTTTCTCGTTCAAGCTCGAGTTTAGATATCATTGAATTCCATGAGTTTGAATTCTCAATCTTTAAGGTCAATCTCTAGGATTGAGTATTATCAGTCTTAAAAGCTGATTTTTAATCTTTAAGGAGATTATCCTTTTCTGGGGATCTGATTCATTAGTCTTATCAAGCTAATTTGCACGGTGCCTCCCCATTGTACAAGATAAATCCTTCTCATGGTTAGGATAAATCTGACCACTTGGCGACCCTGTTTGATGTTGAGGTCCGTGGATTTCCTGCTGATTTTAGAGATGACTTTTCTAGATTTTTCGTCAACCTACAGCTGGTCTGGACGACAACTTCATGACCTAAATCAAGAAGCGCGTGTCTTTTTCGGAAGACTTTACTTCCTTTTAATGATGGAATTGATTCATCGTGTATATCCATCTTTTCTTTTCTTTCATCGGGTAAAACAGTTAATTTAGTCCAAAACAAAAGCACCTGCAATAACTTTACAGAAACATGTGATAGATAGTTTTTAATTGAATAACTTGGTACATTCTCCCCACACTTAGTTTTTTCTTTGCCTTTTTATTCTCCTTTATTCCATTTTAAATGAATTCAAGCGTTTTTGGTTGTTTCTCAATTTATGTCCTTTTTGAGGTAACGATAATTTCGGTATTAACACCTAGTTTTCATCGTTCATAAATATGTAAAAAAAAATGATTTTGACTTCATTTAGTTGAAAATTTTTCAAATTTTCACAAAATTTGGCAAATAAACCAAGTATAAACCCGAGAGAATTTATAACCCTTCCCCACACTTGAGATCATGCAATGCCCTCATTTGCATGAAATCAGACTATAATTATAAATTCATGAGGGTGATTAGTGTAGAAAAGTAATTAAAAATACCTAGTTTGTACTTACAAAGCTCGTCGAATGATAGATGGCGCGCCTCATCGTTCATTCCTTCTTGTTTTATCACACATGTTTTTCTTCAAAAATGGTTGCTATTCTGAACTGTTTGCTAATATTTGAAAATGCGTATTTTACCCTAACTTATCATGCATTTTTATTAACGAGTTATGCACTAACCTGAACCCCTAATTTAACGTTAAGTGGGGTTAGACTTCCCCACACTTTAGCTGACGATATGTGAAGTCGGTGGAATAAGTTCCACGAATTAAAATAGTGAGCCAGTTATTTATATCTCGGGTGGTGTATAATATATCAATGGGTTTAAAGTTTAGACTCACCCGAACGTCACTACTTAATTCTTTTTTAAGTGTAGCTTTTAGTAAATGGATATGTCTCTTTTCTGTTTCTTGGTCAAATGGATCGATATACACCGACATACATTCTATAGGGCGGACAATTCCTAATATTTTCTTCCTTTTATTCTCGGGATCAAAGTTTTCACCTCTATTACCCAATTGGGTGAAATCCGAAGTGTCATTATCTATTACAGCTCGTAGTTCATCTTGGGTAGATAACTCGTCTATTGAGAATATTGGGTTGGAAGGTTGTGGAATGGTGAATTTCGGTTTGGCCTCGGGGGTAAAATTTTCAACGTTATCGTTTTCCCAAGAGTACCAATTTGTCACCCTTACTTTATCTTTATTGGTTGATGGATTGATGCTTTCGTCAGTAGAGGCTAATGTGTCGATATATTGTGAAATTGGTAAGACTGAATAAAAAGTATCATCGGGATAGTTGGTGATTTCGGAGCTCTCGAATTCATCAAAATTCGATGATATGAGATTTCCTTGCACAATACTCCTCAGATCAACAGGTGTGTAGTCTGATAGAGTTTCAGCTTGCCGGTTTACAAACTCGCTCATTTGTTCATTTTGAGCATCGAGTTCTTCGAGTTTGATTTTCATATGATCTAAAGAATTTTCGGACACGTAATTTTCCTCGTCTTCTGGTTGTTGAGTTTCGATAAATTCTTGGGAATAATCCCAGTTTGAATTGCGTTCTTCGTAATCGCTCCATTCAGGTTCTGTGGGTACGTAATTTTCCATAGGAACATAATAGTAACATTCCCATGTTGAGTGATAATCTCCACAAATTTCACAACCAGTTATTGTTTCGTCGTTCGCGATCCAAGATTGACTGACCGAATTGTCATCAACACTCATTTGAGAGTATTGATTTAATTGATTTCGGAGTTCAAAAAGAGTTTCCAAGGCTTTGTTTTCAAATTTTTCCATTTTATTGCGATGGCCAAATTTTAGCTACAATGTGGTGCATTCACGAATTATCCTATTAGTTATAAAAAATAGAAAAACTTATCTAAGTTGTCCAATTAATAGACTTTTCTGATTTTTGCCCACGTTTCGAATAGCCAAAAGATGCAGCAGGTAGCCAGGACCCTTTAAATCGGAAGCCCACAACTAGCCACTAACAAATCCAACTATTACTACGAACCAGAAAAATGTCAACGTCCATTAATTTAACCACTTAAATAATTTTTCTTTCCGTTTGAGAATTAGATAAGAAGTAGAGAAAATTTCTAAGTCCTAGAAAACTAAAGCGTCGAGAAATAAGAAAGAAATAGATTGCGCGTCGAAAAGTGTCGAAAAAATAAAAAGGTAGAAAAATAGGCGTCGAAAAATAAAAATAAGAAAATAAAACGTCGGAACTTAAAAGTCTAAAAACTAAATCTAAAAAGTTGTGCCTAAAGGTATTAAGGCTTAGAAGCAATTCTATAGGAAATCCGCAATTACTTAAAGGCACTAAAATCTATTTAAAACTAAAGCGAAAAACGGCGTCGCAAAATTTTAAAGCACCTAAATCTTAGTCTAAGGAATAAGCACTTAAGGGATTTTACGGCAATGCCTAAAAATCTAAAAATAAAAATAACTACGGCAAAAATAAACTTAATACTAAAAGTTGCGACTATAGTCTAAAAAAAAACTAAAGGTAATAAAACTTAAAATAATTTTTTTATAGACAAAATCTTAAAAATATATAATTTTTTAAATAATATTTTTTTTTTTATTTTTTTTTTTTAAAAACGAATTTTTTTTTTCTTAAAAAAAACGTTTTTTTTACAGATTTTTTTTTTTTTTTTTTTTTACGTTTTTTTTTTTTTTTTCAAATATAAATTAAAAAATATAGTGTTTCGCCGAGTCCCCGGCAGCGGCGCCAAAAACTTGATGATGTAGCGTGAGGGTACGAAATAGTATTATTTTTAATACAAAATACTACAAAATATGACACAAGTTTTATTAATTTACGGATGGGATATACCTAAACCTTGCTACAACACTATAGGCAGTGTACCTAATCGTAGAGTAGTGTAGTTTTTAGTAAGTCCGGTTCGTTCCACAGGGAGCTGGTGATACTTACTATATTTTTAACTATATTTATATAAAATATATATAATTATATAAGTAGTAATATTATTATAAAAGGGGGGTTTTACCGTTTAATGACCGGTTTGTCGATTTTAAAACTTTAGTCGCAGTTAAAACCTAATGTAAAATATAAAATAAATACAAGACTTTAAATTAAAGCGTAAAGTAAATAACGATAATGAAATTGCGAAAAATGCGATAAAATTAAATTGCGATAATTAAAAGTACGATAATTAAAAGTGCGATTAAATAACAATAAAAGTGCGATAATTAGAAGTGCAATTAAATGTAAAATAAAGGAAATAAAATATGAAATAAAAGAATTATGCTTATTTAAACTTCCGTAATCATGATGTTTGACATGTTGATTTTAGTTTTATGCCCATGGGTTAATTGTCCTTTGTCCTGGATTATTTAATATGTCCGTCTGGTTTTTGTCCATAACAGTCCATCAGTCATAAATATAAAGTGCGAGTGTCCTCATCAAATTATTCTTATACCCGAAGTTAAATATTCCAACTAATTGGGGATTCGAATTGTAACAAGGTTTTAATACTTTGTTTAATGAATACACCAGGTTATCGACTGCGTGTAAACCAAGGTTTTACTACTTTGTTAACAATTACACCAATTACCCTTGAATGTAATTTCACCCCTATTTTAATTATTCTAGTGGCTATTAATCCATTCCCGTGTCCGGTTAAATGAACGATTATTCGTACATATAAATACCCCGCCCATCGTGTCCGATCGAGTGTATATGGTAATTTATAGGGACGCCTAATTGTAAATCTTTATATTAACATTAACAAACTATCATTTAGTTAAACAAATATAAAGCCCATTAATAGCTCATAGTCTAATTTCCACAAGTGTCGTTCTTTTGTCCAAACCCCAATTATGATACAAAGCCCAATTACCCAATTTTAATATTTTTAGCCCAACATCATGATTACTTCGTCTTAAATAAGCATAATAATAACTTAAGTACGAGACATTAATTTAAAAAGGAGAACATAGCTTACATTGATTATTTATCGCGTAGTGTTACACGGACAGAGCTCCGACTTTAAAACCTGTAAAAATAACTTTTACATAACCCAAACTAATCTAATATAACACTAATCTATACTATATATATATATATATATATATATATATATATATATATATATATATATATATATATATATATATATATATATATATATATATATATATATATATATATATATATATATATATTTATATTATACGGAGTATTATTATTCTTATGTTATGGGTGTGTTGGTGTGGTAAAACAATTCGGCCAGAAAACTGCCTTTTATAGAACTTTTTGGATTTTTGATCCCCATGCAAGTTGCATGAGGTTTAGTGTATTTGCCATGCAACTTGCATGGGCTTGTTTTCCAGCTCAAGTTTTGGCATTTTACTTGCCGACATAATATAATATAATTATAAATATAAAATATAAATAATTAATATAATTATTTATATATTATATTATATTCTTGTGCATAGCAGACTCGTAATTTTTGGTCCATTGCGTCGGGCGTTTCTTCTTGGCTCAGGTCCCGGTTCCGGATTTTCGATCGTCTTTTCGTACAATTTAATATCGTGTACTTTGCGTTCCGCAACTTGTACTCTTGTCATTTTTAGACGTTCTTCATCAATAAATTGAACCTTTTTAATTGTATCTTGTACATTTGAGCATTTTGGACCTTTCCGTCTTCAATTCGTCGTTTTCGCCTTTTGTCTTCGCACTTATTTAATATAAACGAATATTACTTGAAAATGGAACAATTGCAACTGAAAACTTGTCATATCGGAAGGATATTGATACTAAATATATGTTCATTTATAGCACTATCATGTGTCCGGGAGCATTCGAAGATGAGGAAGAGAAGATCGGCGCATTTGTGAAAGGATTACCGGAAAGAATCCAAGAAGATATAAATTCACACGAGCCCGCCTCCATACAACAGGCATGTAGAATGGCTCACAAACTAGTGAACCAGATTGAGGAAAGAATTAAAGAATAGACGGTTGAAGAGGCCAATGTGAAGCAAGTCAAAAGAAAGTGAGAGGAAAACGGTGATAAGAATCACCAGTACAACAACAACAGCAATTACAATAATAATCGCAACAATTATCCCAACAATCGCAACATCAATCGCAACTACAACAAACGGCCCAACAACAACAACAACAACAACAACAACAACAACAACAACAACAACAACAACAGCAACTACAACAATCATCCCAACAACAATAACAACCGCAACAACAACAACAATCAGAAGCAGCTATGCCAAATGTGTGAAAAGTATCACTCGGGGTTCTGCACCAAATTTTGCAACAAGTGTAAAAGAAATGGTCATAGCGCGGCGAAGTGTGAGGTCAACGGACCAGGGGTTAACAGAATGAAAGGAACAAATGGTGTCGGAACGAGTAATGGTGGAGCAAGTAGTGTTGGAGCAAGTTATGCCAATGTAGTTTGTTATAAATGTGGAAAACCGGGCCACATTATTAGAAATTTCCAGAACCAGGAGAACACGAATGGACAAGGCCGCGGAAGAGTTTTCAATATTAATGCGGCAGAGGCACAGGAAGACCCGGAGCTTGTTACGGGTACGTTTCTTATTGACAATAAATCTGCTTACGTTTTATTTAATTCGGGTGCGGATAGAAGCTATATGAGTAGAGATTTTTGTGCTAAATTAAGTTGTCCATTGACGCCGTTGGATAGTAAATTTTTACTCGAATTAGCAAACGGTAAATTAATTTCAGCAGATAATATATGCCGGAATCGAGAAATTAAACTGGGTAGCGAAATATTTAAGATTGATTTGATACCAGTAGAGTTAGGGAGTTTTGATGTAATAGTTGGCATAGACTGGCTGAAGAAGGTGAAAGCAGAGATCGTATGTTATAAAAATGCAATTCGCATTGTACGAGAAGAAGGAGAACTCTTAATGGTGTACGGAGAAAAGGGCAACATGAAGCTACATCTTATTAGTAATTTGAAGGCACAAAAACTAATAAGAAAAGGTTGCTATGCTGTTCTAGCACACGTCGAGAAAGTACAAACTGAAGAAAAGAGCATCAATGATGTTCCCGTCGCAAAAGAATTTCCCGATGTATTTCCGAAAGAATTACCGGGACTACCTCCACATCGATCTGTTGAATTTCAAATATATCTTGTACCAGGAGCTGCACCAATAGCTCGTGCTCCTTATAGAATCGCACCCAGTGAGATGAAAGAACTGCAAAGCCAACTGCAAGAACTATTAGAACGTGGTTTCATTCGACCAAGCACATCACCATGGGGAGCTCCTGTTTTGTTTGTCAAGAAGAAGGATGGTACATTTAGGTTGTGTATTGACTACAGAGAGTTGAACAAACTTACCATCAAAAACCGTTATCCACTGCCGAGAATTGACGACTTATTTGATAAACTACAAGGCTCGTCGGTTTATTCGAAGATCGATTTACGTTCTGGATATCATCAAATGCGAGTAAAGGAGGATGATATTCCAAAAACTGCTTTTAGGACGCGTTATGGTCATTACGAGTTTATGGTTATGCCGTTTGGATTGACTAACGCACCAGCTGTGTTCATGGACCTTATGAACCGAGTGTGTGGGCCATATCTTGTTAAGTTTGTCATTGTTTTCATCGATGACATACTTATTTACTCAAAGAATGATCAAGAGCATGAAGAACGTTTGAGAAAAGTGTTAGAAGTATTGAGGAAAGAAAAACTGTACGCTAAGTTTTCAAAGTGTGCATTTTGGTTGGAAGAAGTTCAATTCCTCGGTCACATAGTGAACAAAGAAGGTATCCAGGTGGACCCGGCAAAGATCGAAACCGTTGAAAAGTGGAAAACCCTAAAAACTCCGAAGCATATACGTCAATTTTTAGGATTGGCTGGTTACTACAGAAGATTCATCCAAGATTTCTCCAAAATAGCAAAACCCTTGACTGCATTAACGCATAAAGGGAAGAAATTTGAATGGAAGGATGAAGAAGAGGAGGCGTTTCAATTATTGAAGAAAAAGCTAACTACGGCACCTATATTGTCATTGCCTGAAGGGAATGATGATTTTGTGATTTATTGTGACGCATCAAAGCAAGGTCTCGGTTGTGTATTAATGCAACGAACGAAGGTGATTGCTTATGCGTCTAGACAATTAAAGATTCACGAGCAAAATTATACGATGCATGATTTGGAATTAGGCGCGGTTGTTTTTGCATTAAAGACTTGGAGGCACTACTTATATGGGGTCAAAAGTATTATATATACCGACCACAAAAGTCTTCAACACATATTTAATCAGAAACAACTGAATATGAGGCAGTGTAGGTGGATTGAATTATTGAATGATTACGACTTTGAGATTCGTTACCACCCGGGGAAGGCAAATGTGGTAGCCGACGCCTTGAGCAGAAAGGACAGAGAACCCATTCAAGTAAAATCTATGAATATAATGATTCACACTAACCTTACTACTCAAATAAAGGAGGCGCAACAAGGAGTTTTAAAAGAGGGAAATTTAAAGGATGAAATACCTAAAGGATCGGAGAAGCATCTTAATATTCGGGAAGACGGAACCCGGTATAGGGCTGAAAGAATTTGGGTACCAAAATTTGGAGATATGAGAGAAATGGTACTTAGAGAAGCTCATAAAACCAGATACTCAATACATCCTGGAACGGGAAAGATGTACAAGGATCTTACGAAACATTTTTGCTGGCCAGGTATGAAAGCCGATATTGCTAAATATGTAGGAGAATGTTTGACGTGTTCTAAGGTCAAAGCTGAACATCAGAAACCATCAGGTCTACTACAACAACCTGAAATCCCGGAATGGAAATGGGAAAACATTACCATGGATTTCATTACTAAATTGCCAAGGACTGCAAGTGGTTATGATACTATTTGGGTAATAGTTAATCGTCTCACAAAGTCAGCACACTTCCTGCCAATAACAGAAGATGACAAGATGGAGAAGTTAGCACGACTGTATTTGAAGGAAGTCGTCTCCAGACATGGAATACCAATCTCTATTATCTCTGATAGGGATGGCAGATTTATTTCAAGATTCTGGCAGACATTACAGCAAGCATTGGGAACTCGTCTAGACATGAGTACTGCCTATCATCCACAAACTAATGGGCAGAGTGAAAGGACGATACAAACGCTTGAAGACATGCTACGAGCTTGTGTTATTAATTTCGGAAACAGTTGGGATCGACATCTACCGTTAGCAGAATTTTCCTACAACAACAGCTACCATTCAAGCATTGAGATGGCACCGTTTGAAGCACTTTATGGTAAAAAGTGCAGGTCTCCGATTTTTTGGAGTGAAGTGGGGGATAGACAGATTACGGGTCCGGAGATAATACAAGAAACTACCGAGAAAATCATCCAAATTCAACAAAGATTGAAAACCGCCCAGAGTCGACAAAAGAGCTACGCGGACAGTAAAAGAAAAGATATAGAGTTTGAAATTGGAGAAATGGTCATGCTTAAGGTTTCACCTTGGAAAGGCGTTGTTCGATTTGGTAAACGGGGGAAACTAAATCCAAGGTACATTGGACCATTCAAGATTATAGATCGTGTCGGACCAGTAGCTTACCAACTGGAGCTACCTCAACAACTCGCGGCTGTACATAACACTATCCACGTCTCAAATTTGAAGAAATGTTTTGCTAAAGAAGATCTCACTATTTCGTTGGACGAAATCCAAATCAATGAAAAACTTCAATTCATTGAAGAACCCGTCGAAATAATGGATCGTGAGGTTAAGAGACTTAAACAAAACAAGATACCGATTGTTAAGGTTCGATGGAATGCTCATAGAGGACCCAAGTTCACCTGGGAGCGTGAAGATCAGATGAAGAAGAAATACCCGCATTTATTTCAAGAAGATACGTCAACACCTCCAACTTCTTAAAATTTCGGGACGAAATTTATTTAACGGGTAGGTACTGTAGTGACCCGAACTTTTCCATGTTTATATATATATATTAAATGAAATTGTTATTTACATGATTAAGTGTTTCCAACATGTTAAGCAATCAAACTTGTTAAGACTTGATTAATTGAAATAGGTTTCATATAGACAATTGACCACCCAAGTTGACCGGTGATTCACGAACGTTAAAACTTATAAAAACTATACGATGACATATATATGGTTATATATATAGTTAACATGATTTTATTATAAGTATGTATCTCATTAGGTATTTTAACAATGAGTTATATACATAAAAATGAGACTATTAATTTAAGAAACTCGAAAACGATATATATAACGATTATCGTTATAACAACGTCTTACTAGGTACATATAAATCATATTAAGATATTGATACACTTGGTTAATTATGTTAAATGATAAGTAAATATATTATTAAGTGTATTAACAATGAAATACATATGTAAAAATAAGACTACTAACTTAATGATTTCGAAACGAGACATATATGTAACGATTATCGTTGTAACGACATTTAACTGTATATATATCATACTAAGATATATTATATATCATAATATCATGATAATATAACAATTTAACATCTCATTTGTTATAATAAACAATGGGTTAACAACATTCAACACGATCATTAACCTAAAGGTTTCAAAACAACATTTACATGTAACGACTAACGATGACTTAACGACTCAGTTAAAATGTATATACATGTAGTGTTTTAATATGTATTCATACACTTTTGAAAGACTTCAAGACACTTATCAAAATACTTCTACTTAACAAAAATTCTTACAATTACATCCTCGTTCAGTTTCATCAACAATTCTACTCGTATGCACCCGTATTCGTACTCGTACAATACACAGCTTTTAGATGTATGTACTATTGGTATATACACTCCAATGATTAGCTCTTAGCAGCCCATGTGAGTCACCTAACACATGTGGGAACCATCATTTGGCAACTAGCATGAAATATCTCATAAAATTAAAAAAATATGAGTAATCATTCATGACTTATTTACATGAAAACAAAATTACATATCCTTTATAGCTAATCCATACACCAACGACCAAAATCACTAACAAAGACTTTCATTCTTCAATTTTCTTCATCTAATTGATCTCTCTCAAGTTCTATCTTCATGTTCAAAGTGTTCTTCATAAATTCCAAAAGTTCCAGTTTCATAAAATCAAGAATACTTCCAAGATTGCAAGTTTACTTCCAAGTTTTCTAAATCCATTCCAAGTAATCATCCAAGATCAAGAAACCTTTGTTACTTACAGTAGGTTATCTTTCTAATACAAGGTAATAATCATATTCAAACTTTAATTCAATTTCTATAACTATAACAATCTTATTTCGAGTGGAAATCTTACTTGAAATTGTTTTCGTGTCATGATTCTGCTTCAAGAACTTTCAAGCCATCCAAGGATCCTTTGAAGCTAGATCTATTTTTTTCATTTCTAGTAGGTTTATCCAACGAACTTAAGGTAGTAATGATGTTCATAACATCATTCGATTCATACATATAAAGCTATCTTATTCGAAGGTTTAAACTTGTAATCACTAGAACATAGTTTAGTTAATTCTAAACTTGTTCGCAAATAAAAGTTAATCCTTCTAACTTGACTTTTAAAATAAACTAAACACATGTTCTATATCTACATGATATGCTAACTTAATTATTTAAAACCTGGAAACACAAAAAACACCGTAAAATCGGATTTACGCCGTCGTAGTAACACCGCGGGCTGTTTTGGGTTAGTTAATTAAAAACTATGATAAACTCTGATTTAAAAGTTGTTATTCTGGGAAAATGATTTTTATTATGAACATGAAACTATATCCAAAAATTATGGTTAAACTCAAAGTGGAAGTATGTTTTCTAAAATGGTCATCTAGACGTCGTTCTTTCGACTGAAATGACTACCTTTACAAAAATGACTTGTAACTTATCTTTCCGACTATAAACCTATACTTTTTCTGTTTAGATTCATAAAATAGAGTTCAATATGAAACCATAGCAATTTGATTCACTCAAAACGGATTTAAAATGAAGAAGTTATGGGTAAAACAAGATTGGATAATTTTTCTCATTTTAGATACGTGAAAATTGGTAATAAATCTATTCCAACCATAACTTAATCAACTTGTATTGTATATTATGTAATCTTGAGATACCATAGACACGTATACAATGTTTCGACCTATCATGTCGACACATCTATATATATTTTGAAACAACCATAGACACTCTATATGTGAATGTTGGAGTTAGCTATACAGGGTTGAGGTTGATTCTAAAATATATATAGTTTGAGTTGTGATCAATACTGAGATACGTATACGCTGGGTCGTGGATTGATTCAAGATAATATTTATCGATTTATTTCTGTACATCTAACTGTGGACAACTAGTTGTAGGTTACTAACGAGGACAGCTGACTTAATAAACTTAAAACATCAAAATATATTAAAAGTATTGTAAATATATTTTGAACATACTTTGATATATATGTATATATTGTTATAGGTTCGTGAATCAACCAGTGGCCAAGTCTTACTTCCCGACGAAGTAAAAATCTGTGAAAGTGAGTTATAGTCCCACTTTTAAAATCTAATATTTTTGGGATGAGAATACATGCAGGTTTTATAAATGATTTACAAAATAGACACAAGTACGTGAAACTACATTCTATGGTTGAATTATCGAAATCGAATATGCCCCTTTTTATTAAGTCTGGTAATCTAAGAATTAGGGAACAGACACCCTAATTGACGCGAATCCTAAAGATAGATCTATTGGGCCTAACAAACCCCATCCAAAGTACCGGATGCTTTAGTACTTCGAAATTTATATCATATCCGAAGGGTGTCCCGGAATGATGGGGATATTCTTATATATGCATCTTGTTAATGTTAGTTACCAGGTGTTCACCATATGAATGATTTTTATCTCTATGTATGGGATGTGTATTGAAATATGAAATCTTGTGGTCTATTGTTACAATTTTATATATATAGGTTAAACCTATAACTCACCAACATTTTTGTTGACGTTTAAAGCATGTTTATTCTCAGGTGAATACTAAGAGCTTCCGCTGTTGCATACTAAAATAAGGACAAGATTTGGAGTCCATATTTGTATGATATTGTGTAAAAACTGCATTCAAGAAACTGATTTCGATGTAACATATTTGTATTGTAAACCATTATGTAATGGTCGTGTGTAAACAGGATATTTTAGATTATCATTATTTGATAATCTACGTAAAGCTTTTTAAACCTTTATTTATGAAATAAAGGTTATGGTTTGTTTTAAAAATGAATGCAGTCTTTGAAAAACGTCTCATATAGAGGTCAAAACCTCGCAACGAAATCAATTAATATGGAACGTTTTTAATCAATAAGAACGGGACATTTCACACATAGCCAGCGCTTTTCATTGCATTACTAAGTAAAGTACTTATAGTCTTCCAAGTGAACCAACACTTAGGTTAGTGGGCAAGCAACCTCAATGCTTGTCGTTTATTGTCATGACTCGCAGTCTTCTAGCCTGCTAGGGTGTGTTGGTCTAGACAAACCAATGTCTGTTACCCACCCTAAAATCTAGCCTTGTAATCAAACAAACTTCTGCCACGCAGGATCTAGAGATCATCCCTTAAAAGGCAGGATGCACGTAACTGCTATAAAAAATGTGCGCTGAAACATAACCAAATGTTTCCATACAAAAATAAAAATCTATTCATGACAAAATAAATAAAATCCATAAGTCATAACCAAATGACAAACCATCACAACCAAAAAGAAATACTAACTGTCTTTGGAAATAAAGCAACATTTTAAGTAAACTAAAAAATGTAGGAGCTCATAGTGCGGGGTGATCAATCCCATGTGCTGCAGCCTGACAATTATATATAGCATCTTTTCAAATTGGTTGAATGCCAAGTACGAGGTACTCGTTCTCCAGTTATTTCAGCTAGGATATAAGATCCTGTAGCACATGTGTCAATTATTTCATAGGGACCCTCCCAATTGGGCCCAAGCTTTCCAGTATTCTCTGCTCGGCTTGCCTTATTATTGTGCCATACATACTCTCCTACTTTGAATGTCAACGGCTTGACACGCTTATCACAATACTTAGATATTTTATGCTTGGTCATGGCTTCTCGTATAGCTGCTATTTCTCTACACTCTTTTAGCATATCTAGGTTAGCGTGCAAGCCTCCACCATTGCTTGACTTATCGAAGCTTTGGACTCTCTTTGTGGGCACCAATATTTCTGCAGGGATAATAGCTTAAGTCCCATAAACCAAGCTGAAGGGAGTCTCACCTGTGCTATTCTTATGAGTAGTTCGAAGCACCCACAATACACTTAGGAGCTCATCGACCCATTCATTTCCATATAAGCCCAAGCGTGCCTTTATCCCCTTAACAATATCCCGATTAGTTACTTCACATTGCCCATTCGCCTGAGGGTGTGCGACCGAAGTGAAAGATTGCTTAATGTTCAGGTCTTGACACCAGGACCGGAATGGTTCTCCTTCAAATTGGGTTCCATTATCGCTGACAATTTCATTGGGAATACCAAACCTGTACACAATATCTTCCCAAAAGAAGTTGCGAATGCGCCTGCTGGTAATTGTTACCAATGCCTTCGTCTCCACCCATTTAGTGAAGTAATCAATTGCTACCACCAAGAATTTGATTCCCTCTGAGTAAACAATGATTGCATTAATACTATGAAAGGGCGTAATTAGCAAAGTATTATTCAGATAAATTATTCCACGCGTACCTGGGCACGCGGTAATTGGGCCGACAATGTCGATGGCCCTCTTGCAAAATGGCCAAGCTGCCGTTATTGGTATCATAGGATGTCGCGGTGCTCTGCTGATGGGCGCGTGTTGTTGACATAATTGACATGCTCTCACGACCTCAACTGCATCTTTGTGAATGGTGGGCCAGTAATACCCAATGCGCATAACCTTTGCGGCTATAGTCCGATAGCCGGAGTGCAAAGCGCAATGCCCTTCATGAATTTCTCTGAGCACTTCTTTCGCTTGATTTGGACCAATACACAGTAGGCTTGGTCCAAGGAACGACTTTCTGTAAAGAGCTCCATCCACCAAAGTGTACATAGGTGATTTCATGCGTACCTTTCTTGCTTCCTTTTCATCTGTAGGGAGCATTCCTTCTACTAAAAATTTAAGTACAGGTGTCATCTAGTTTGGGCTTTCCTCCTCGACGGGTGCGACAGTAGACTTCTCATCAATAGAGTTCTGCGTCAGTTCTTCCACCAATACACTTTTGCGCAAGTGATCGAACGCTAGAGCAGCCAACTTGCTAAGCGCATCTGCTTTCTTATTCTGACCCCTAGGCACCTGCGTTAGTCTGAACGCGTCGAACTCTTCTATCATATTTTGTACAAGTTCTAGGTAGCTTTTCATAGAGGCGTCATGCACCTTAAACAACCCATTAACTTGATTTGCCACGAGTTGCGAGTCAACGTATGCATCTAAACACTTAATACCTAACTGCTGCGCTATACGCATCCCTGACAGCAGCCCTTCATACTCTGATTCATTGTTCGTAGCTGTGAACGAGAATCGAAGCGCATAGGTGTGCTCTTCCCTCTCCGGACTTGTCAAAACTAACCCTGCGCCTGAGCCCTCCAGGCCGTAAGCTCCATCAGTATACAACTCCCAAGGTTGACTTTCCAGTGGTTCGGTTGCGATACTTTCCTTTCATGCTTCTATCTCAACCGTAGTTTCAGCCAAGTAATCTGCCAATATCTGTCCTTTGACCGCTGTTCGTGGAGAGAAGTTTATTTCGTGCTCCCCCAATTCTATGGCCCATTTAGCCAATCGCCCCAAAGCCTCAGGTTTGTACAGCACCTGTGACAATACAACCGTTGTCAATATATCGCATTTAATCCATGCACGCTAAAAGTGACTTATAAGATTGCTTTATACATAGGTAGTGCGTTCCGCGACTTGTACCTGTCTTATTGGTTGATCAGTCAATACCACTATAGGATGGGCTTGGAATACCGACGCAACCTACGAGCTGTGTGCACAAGCGTGTATACCAGCTTTTCAATTATAGTGTAATTGACCTCACTTCCACTAAGCGCCTTACTGATAAAGTATACAGGCATCTGTACCTGCATTTTTAAAGAATGGGCTGCACATACACATAAACATATGTGACGCTCCGTACAAAATCAACGTGTACGGATCATCATCAACAGGATCATCACACGGTTACAATACTATATGCTGTTTTAAAACAAGATTGTATTCATGGAAAGATAACGTTTTACAAAATATAGCGTGCTTCTATGAATAGAAAGCAATTAACATAAGTACGAGACCCAAGGGTCATTACAAATTCATTGTTCAAAAGTAACATAGTTTGTGAATGCAAGGTAAAAGTTTCATGCAGAGACATCTCTAATCAAAGCAGGGGGAGTCTACACAGCAAGTCTAGCGAGACTAATACAGCAGAAGCATCAAACGTCTAAGCACCTGAGAAATAACATGCTTAAAAAGTCAACACGAATGTTGGTGAGCTATAGTTTAATTGTAACAGTAATGTAATGTAGGCCACGAGATTTCGTATTCAAAATAGTATGAAAAGTATATGCTTAACTGTGGGCACTTGGTAACTAACTTAACGTAAAAATCACCACCTAATAGTACACTTGGAGAGTGCGTATGTTCTCGAAGTATTAAACACCCGTTAAATGCTAGCGCGACTAGCCTGAGTGGGGATGTCAAACCCAATGGATCCATATCTAAGATTCGCGTTCACAGGTTCAAAAACCAATGACTAAACGTTACCGAGCTAAGGGGAAAGTTTATGCCGTTATATCACCCACACATATATAATAAGTTTAAGTACTCGTGCCTAGTAAGTAAAACATAAAAAGTGCATGTATTCTCAGTCCCAAAAATAGTTAAAGTAAAAAGGGATGCTATAACTCACAGTGAAAATGCGGTAAAAGTCGATATAAGGTAAGTAAGCAAGTAAGTCGGTCCGAAAGGTCCTAAACCTAAGTAAAAAGTTACTAAGTCAGTAAGTTATCCCAAAAGGGTTTAAAACTACGTAAGTTAAATCATAAGTGTCATCATCATCAACATCATATGTAAAAAGTAAAGTAAGATTTAAATCAAGAATAGAGATCGAAACAAAGGCTGACTTCGTTCAGCTTCTACGACCTCTATACAAATTGAAATGACATGAGACCAGTGGCCAAGGCTCCGTATATGAGTCCTCTAACCGCTGACCAATTTACAGAACCTAACTCCTCTTCGTTTGACCGTGGCGACAGTTTAAGTGCGAGTAGGTCAGAAATTTCAGCACAACGTTACAAGGGCGTAGTGACTTTCGGAAGGCTATAAATCCTAAACCGTATATCGGATTAAGACGAGGCCTAAATTGAAAATCATATACTCGAACTGAAATAATTTAAAATAAACTTTTCCAGTAGCCCAGGTGATTTATCAGATCTAGAAAACAGTAAACAATGCTCCGGTAGGGTTCTTGGGGCTTGATGCTCATCACAGTTCTCATCCTTGATGCTTATAGCTTCAAGTGTACAACTCGTTGATGTGTTTGCATCACTATGACCAAGGTTCTACCATCAACACACAATGATAAAGACTAAGAATCAAAACACAACTCATGTGAGAGTTTGAGCAAGGTGATGAACCAAAGTTGCATCACTTTTCTTAGTTTCAACACAATTACAAGTCTTATTAAGCTATAAACTTTGAATTAAACTAAATAAGCAATACCGTAAGCTAGAGAGCTTAGATCTTAACTAGTCATTGAAGATCTTAGACTAAAAAGTTTAGATCCCATGTTCTTGGTGAAACCCTAAGTCAAAACACTTAGACTTTCCACTTTACACAACCATAAGCTATGAAACTTAGATTTTGTAAAGTAAAGTGAGCATAAATAAATAAATTCTTGTTTTAACAAGTTAGATGACCATAAGTTATATATCTTAGATGAATCTTACATGTGTGAAAGTTATAAACTAGTAAGCTTAAACTTTCTTGTTCTTGAACCTTCAAAGTTAGACTTTGGTTACAAGATTTATGAGATCAAAGTTACCAAGTAATCTTTGACCAAGTAACTCAAACAAATCAAATTCCATAACAATAATAATAGATTTAAAGTTAAAAGTAAACAAGTTCAAGTAAGGATCCTTTATGTAAAAAGATATCAAGTCATAAACTTGAATCTTCATTAAATGAACTTCAAAGTTCCAATACTTGAATATAAAGAAGATCATAAAGTAACTTGATCTTAAAAGTTGTAATAAGTTCATGTAGAATCAAAAGCTACAAAGCTTTGATCCTTGTTCTTGCTTCTTTATCATAAAAGAGATCAAAGAATGCAAGATCACATGAGGATTGAAGTTATAAAAACCAAAATCTAAAAATAGATAATGATGATGGTGATTTACGGTTTTGGGAAGAAAAAAGGAAGAGAAAAAGATTCAAACCTTCAAGTTTTCTTCAAGAAATGATGAGAGGAAGTAGAGAGAAAATTGAGAGGATAAGTGTGTGTGTTTGAAATGAAGTGAATGAGAATGTAATAAGCCTTAAAAAAATAAAGTGAGGGGGTATGTGTGTGGGGTGGCCGACGGCCAAGGGAGCGGGGGGGGGGGGGGGGGGGGCATGACTTGCTATTGGATGGTGGTACATGGTGGTGGTTGTACATGTTGGGTGGTTTGAGACATAATACTAGTATTAGTACACAAGCATGCATGATAATTGTCTCATTACTTCATGGACTTAATTATTAATTTCCTGGGCTAATTAACCCATTAAGTGGTCCACTAAGTTGAGTAAGTTGGGCCATAGAAGTCCATTAAGGTGCTAAGTCCATTAAGGTGCTAGTAAGCCCAAGTAAACACCTAAGCATAATTAAGGAACCATAAAACTAAGTAATTGTTATTAATAAGCAACAATTACGTTTACTGATAATGCTAAAAACGAACATATATTTCATAGCATTATCCCTCAAGAAAGACAAGCTTTTAGTTGCAATTGTTCTATTTACAAGTGATATTCGTTTAAATAATAAAAGGTAAATACAAAAGACAGATTCGACGAATTGAAGACGCAAACGACCAAAAAGCTCAAAAGTACAAAGTACAATCAAAGTGGTTCAAATTATTGATGAGAAACGTCTCAAAATTACAAGAGTACAAGCCGCAAAACGCAAAATACAAGATATTAAATTGTACGCAAGGATGTTCGAAAATCCGGAACCGGGACCAGAGTCAACTCTCAACGCTCGATGCAACGAACTAAAAATTACAAGTCAACTATGCACATAAATATAATATAATATTTAAATTATTCTTAAAATTATTTATATATTATATATATATATATTTATAAACCGTCGGCAAGATGCAAACAAAGTCATGTGAGCTGGAAAAGCAGGCCATGCAATCGCATGGCCTGACAGTTATAAAACCATGCGATCGCATGGTGTACAGTATCAGGCCACACTCCTATAAATTTCGCAGTTTGGTGATCAACTTAACACATCATTTTCTTTCTCCAACTCTCACGTATATATATATATATATATATATATATATATATATATATATATATATATATATATATATATATATATATATATATATATATATATATATATATATATATATATTATAATTTTAATTTTAATTTTAATAATAATAAGGGTATGTTAGCGAATGTTGTAAGGGTGTAAGTCGAAATTCTGTCTGTGTAACGCTATGCTATTATTAATCATTTTAAGTTATGTTCACCTTTTTAAATTAATATCTCATAGCTAAGTTATTATTATGCTTATTTAAACCAAAGTAATCGTGATGTTGGGCTAAAATATTAAGACAGGGTAATTAGGCTTTGTACCATAATTGAAGTTTGGACAAAAGAACGACACTTGTGGAAATTAGACTATGGGCTATTAATGGGCTTTATATTTGTTTAATTAAATGATAGTTTGTTAATTTAATATAAAGATTTACAATTGGACGTACCTATAAATAACCATATACACTCGATCGAACACGATGGGCGGGATATTAATAAGTATTAATAATCATTCATTTAACCGGACACGGGAATGAATTAATAGTTAATGGACTTATTAAAACAGGGGTGACTTATATACAAGGACACTTGGTGTAATTATAGTTTTAAGTCCCCAATTAGTTGGAATATTTGACTTCGGATATAACGATAATTTGACGAGGACACTCGCACTTTATATTTATGACTGATGGACTGTTATGGACAAAAACCAGACGGACATATTGAATAATCCAGGACAAAGGACAATTAACCCATGGTAATAAACTAAAATCAACACGTCAAACATCATGATTACGGAAGTTTAAATAAGCATAATTTATATATTTCATATTTAATTGCACTTTTAATTATTGCAATTTTATTTACTGTCATTTTATTTAATTGCACTTTTAATTATTGTACTTTTTAATTATCGCAATTTTATTTTATCGCACTTTTATTGCAATTTCATTATCGTTATTTACTTTACGCTTAAAATTAAGTTATATTTATTTTTAATATTTTACATTAGGTTTTAACTGCGACTAAAGTTTTAAAATTGACAAACCGGTCATTAAACGGAAAAACCCCCTTTTATAATAATAATACTACTTATATTTATATTTATATTTATACAAATATAGTTTTTAAAAATATAGCGTTAAACTTGGCGAGTTCCCTGCGGACGAACAGGACTTACTAAAAACTACACTATTGTACGATTAGGTACACTGCCTATAAGTGTTGTAGTAAGGTTTAGGTATATCCACTCTATAAATAAATAAATAACTTGTGTAAAATTGTATCGTATTTAATAGTATTTCCGACTGAAATATTATAGTATTTCCGACTAAAAATACGCTTTTGTAAAAATACATTTTAATTATTAAAAATACAAAAACCATAAAAAGAAAAGAAAAACAAAATTTATATATTTTTAAGAGTTTGTTATATATATATATATATATATATATATATATATATATATATATATATATATATATATATATATATATATATATATATATATATATATATATATATAAAATTTCTTTTTATAAAAGTTTCTTTATTTTTATTTCAGTTTGTAAAAATATAAGTTTTATTTAATTTATATAAATATTTTTGTATAAATATATAAAACAGAAAAAAAATATAAAAGTAAAATCTCTCGGCTCGGTACTGTAGCAGCCCATATTCTGGCCTGGAAACTTAATCCATGCGACCGCATGGAGTTTTAACTCCAATATCATGCGATCGCATGACTGGCTCTGACACGCCAGGTTTGACCTCTTTCAGCATTAATTACGGTGTAATAATTATTATTGTTATTATTTAATTAAAACCCTAATTAGGGTTTATTATAATAATAATAATTAAGTTTTAGTTTTATATTTTTGTATTTTAAGTTTAATTAGTTTTTATAAATATAAAAAATTAATAGTTTTATAAAATAAATAATATAAAAATAATATTTTTATAAAAATTGCATCTTTTTATAACTTTAAGTTTATTTTTATAGTTTGTATCTTTTTATTTGTTTTAGCGTAATATTTGTATTTTTCGTTCGTAATTAGTTTTAAGTTTAGTATTTTGCCGTAGTTATTTTTATTTCTAGATTTTTAGGCTTTGCCGTAAAATCCCTTAAGTACTTTTTCTTTAGACTAAGATTTGGGTGCTTTAGAATTTTGTGACGCCATTTTATAAATTTTAGTACTTTTTAAGTTTATACCGTTTTGGATATAGTATTTCTTTTAAGCTTTAATACCTTTAGACGTAACTTTTAATTCTTAGTTTTTAGACTTTTAAGTTTCAACGAGCTACGTTCTTTTTATTATTTTTCGACCTTTTATTTTTCGACATTTTCCGACGCGATCTTTTTCTTTCTTATTTCTCGACGCTCTAGTTTTTAGGACATAGAATTTTCTATTTCTTCTCTAAAATTTCTTTAAACATCAACGAAAAATTATTTTAAGCGGTTAAATTAATAGACATCCAAATTTTCTGCTTCGTAGTAATAGTTAGATTTGTCAGTGGCTGAGTTGTGAGCTTTCGATTTAAAGGGTTCTGGCTCCCTGCTACTTCTTTTGGCTATTCGAAACGTGGGCAAAAGCAGAAAAGTCTATTAATTTGATAACTTATATAATTTTTATCTTTTATAACTAATAGGAAATTCAGTGAATGCACCGAGCAAAACGTTCACCACCTTTTATACGTTCACCACCTGTAACTCGATCAAGACATCTAGCCAATATTGTCGTCGTTGATTTTTCTTTAGAATCGTCATCCAGTCAACCAAGTACTCCAATTCAAATTTCCGATAATCCATTTTTTGAACCCGACCTCACAATTGAGAATCCGGAGAATATTCAGGGACAATTCCGAGATCCTTAACCATTAATCTTTCCTCCGGAACTACCAATCATTCAAACGGAGATTGTCGAGGAACAACCCATTAAATCAGAATCCTCTAGTGATTCAGATTCAACAAATTCAATAATGGAAAATCTGGAACCTCTAAGTATGGAAGACCGAATGAGAGCTAAACGCACTGGCCAAGGTCACACAAATTACTCAACCTGACATTAATGCTCCAGATTATGAAATTAAAGGACAAATCCTACACATGGTGACTAATCAATTCCAATTTAGTGGTGCGCCGAAGGAAGATCCAAATGAACATCTTCGAACCTTTAATAGGATCTGTACTTTATTTAAAATCCGAGAAGTGGAGGATGAACAGATATATGTCATGTTATTTCCCTGGAATTTAAAGGGAGAAGCCAAAGATTGGTTAGAATCGTTACCTGAAGGGGCGATTGATACATGGGACGTGTTAGTTGAAAATTTTATTAAACAATTCTTTCCGGCATCTAAAGCCGTGAGACTTCAAGGAGAAATAGTTACGTTTACACAAAAGCCAAATGAAACTCTATATGAAGCATGGACAAGATTTGGAAAGTTATTAAGAGGATGTCCGCAACATGGTTTAGACACTTGTCAAATAGTACAAATATTCTACCAAGGATGCGACATCGCTACAAGAAAAGACATCGATATAGTAGCTGGTGGTTCCATTATGAAGAAAACCGCAACTGACACTTACAAAATTATTGATAACACTGTTTCCCACTCACATGAGTGGCACCAAGAAAAAGATATCGTTAGATCATCTAAAGCAGCTAGAGCCGATTCTAGCCATGACTTCGATTCCATTTCTGCAAAGATAGATGCTGTCGAGAGACGAATGGAAAAGATGACTAAGGATATTCACTCAATAAGAATTAGTTGTGAGCAGTGTGGAGGACCACATTTGACAAAAGATTGTCTCGGTATTGAACAAACAATGGAACAAAGAGAGAGTGTTTCATACATGAACCAAAGGCCTGGAAATAATTATCAGAATAATTATCAACCGCCAAGACCGATCTACAATCAAAACCAGAATTATAACCAAAATATTCCATACAACAACCAACAAGGTCCTAGTAATCAACAAGTATCCAATAATACTTACAATCAGCAAAGACCTATTTTTCAAAACAAACCACCACAAACCGATGATAAAAAGCCAAATTTAGAAGACATGATGTCGAAGCTAGTTGAATCTCAAACACAGTTTTTCACATCTCAGAAACAAACGAATGAACAAAATGCTCAAGCATTTAGAAATCAACAAGCTTCTATTCAAAATCTGGAACAAGAAGTGAGCAACCTAGCAAGGTTAATAGGTGAAAAAAAACCGGGAAGTCTACCTAGTGATACAAATGCTAACCCCCGGAATGAAACAGCTAAAGCCATTACCACAAGAAGTGGTATTACACTTAAATCACCTGAAATGCCTGTAATCTCTGATGAAGCTATTCCTACTTCACAAGAACCACAACCTGAGCAAGATAAGGAAACAGAACCGGTAGTTGAAAAGGTTAATGAAGATAACACAGTTAAAGCTAAACCTTATGTTAAACCATACCAACCACCACTTCCTTACCCGAGTAAAATGAGAAAAGAGAGACTTGAAGCCGAGCAATCCAAATTCTTGGATATGTTTAAACAAATAAATGTCAATCTTCCTTTCATTGATGTGATTTCAGGAATGCCTAGATATGCTAAATTCTTGAAAGATCTAATCACAAATAGAAAGAAAATGGAAGAACTCTCGGCTGTTACTATGAATGAAAATTGTTCTGCAGTACTGTTGAATAAGATACCAGAAAAACTATCAGATCGAGGAAGTTTCACAATTCCATGTTTTCTGGGTAGTCTTAGTTCAATAGAAGCATTAGCAGATTTATGTGTGTGATGACCCGGAAATTTCTGACCAAATTTAAACTTAATCTTTAACGTTTCCGACACGATAAGCAAAGTCTATGAATTTGAATCTCAAAATTTTGAACTATACAATTACCCTTCGACTGTTCTCGATGATTCGCGAACAATTATATGTAAATAGATACCTATATATACTATAACCTGAAAGCGTAATAAGGTATTAATTGTATGATACCGTACATTGAACTTATTGGTTTATATATCTATTTGAATATATATGATAAGTTGGAATAGTAATTGTATGAATAACTTGCGACGTATATTTAAAACGTGGTTATGAATATTGAATATAATTAGTTCTAGAAAACTAAATTTTATAATATTTATATATGAAATGATAAAAATTTACTATTAAACGATGCTTTTTATATTTAAAAATTTTACGTATTAAGTCGTTTTATTTTTATGATATAATTTTTGTAATTTTTTTTAAGAAACGAAGTTAAATTAAAAATGTACAATTTGTAAAGCATAACGTACAACAACGTGTAGCTTAAATAGTTGAATTTAAATTAATTCATTTACTATTCATTGAATAGTAAATGAAACGAAATTAATTAATTTACTATTCACATGAAAGCGACATGATAGAAATTATTAATTATAAGTTACATAATATAACCCTGAAGTATTTAATAAATACGACTTTTTTTAAACATTTACGATTCAAATTTGATTCTAAATATATTATTATATTATTATATTTTATTTCAATATTATTATATTATTATATATATTATATTTAAATATGTCGACAAGGAAAACAACAAAAATGATTATTATTTTATTATTTTATTATATTATATTAATGTTTTATTATATTATTAAATTTAAAATATCTACATCTATATCTCTATATATATACGCATATGGATAGATAGATGGATTACACTCAATCATTTTTTTTTATAAAACACACTTGTTACTTCATAGTATCAATATTTTATTATTATACTTAATATTATTATTATCAATTTTATTACTATTAGTATTATTATTTTTATGATACAAAAATAATAATATACATAAAATACAACGACGGGGTTATGTTCGGGTGATTTTGAAAACGAGTTTCAAGTGGGTTATAGCTAAGGAGGTTATGGATAATGTTCGGGTGTATTGTTCGTGAATCTCAGACCAACTATGCATTCGTTGTTGTCATTGCATCTACATATTTTGCCTACAATATTGAACCACAATATTGAAATGTGAGTTTCATATGACCCTTTTTCTCTCAATATTTTTGGGCTGAGAATACATGCAAATGCTTTATTAACTGATTTACAATATTTATATGGGTGAGTTTCATACGATCCCTTTTTAATTGCTTTTGCAATATATATTTTTGGGCTGAGAATACATGCACTTTATTTTAAACATAATGGATACAAGTACATACTAAATTCTACACCGAGTTTGAACCGAAAATCCCTTAGCTTTGGTAACTGTTAACTGCCAGTTATAAGAACTGGTGGGCGCGAGTAGTAGTATATGGATCCATAGGGTTTGACATCCCCGTCTGTTCCAGGTATAGAAATCCTATCCTGAACTATAAAACAGACGTATGCTATTTGAGTGTATTGTACATGTTGGTTGCATATTAAACGAGGGGTACTTATTATATAGACGTTAAAGCTTAGTTACCAGGGTGCTCATTCTTGTAGAATATTTTGATAACCATTTATGGAAGAAACAACTGAAATCTTGTGATCCATCTTTATATACAGATTATGCGAAACATATAAACTATGAACTCACCAACCTTTGTGTTGACACTTGTTAGCATGTTTATTCTCAGGTTCCCTAGAAGTCTTCCGCTGTTTGCTTATATGATATACAAGCTATGTGCATGGAGTCTTACCTGACATATTTTTCAAGAAAACGTTGCATTCACCAATTCATCACCATGTACCTTATTTGACTGTATTGTCAACGAAAGCACTATTGTAAACTATTATATACGGTGATTGTCTATATTTAGAAATCATCAGTTGTCGAAAACCTTTGATTTAAATATACATTTATGGTGTTCCTTTTCAAAAGAATGCAATGTTTACAAAACGTATCATATAGAGGTCAAATACCTCGCAATGAAATCAACGAATGACGTGTTCGTCCATATGGATTTGGAGCGATCGTCTCAGTTGGTATCAGAGCGTTGGTCTTAGCGAATCAGGTCTTGCATTAATGTGTCTAACTGATAGATGTTAGGATGCATTCATAAGTCTGGACTTTGACCGTGTCTGCATGTAAAAAGTTTTGCTTATCATTTCTTGTCGGAAATTACCTGTTTATCAATCTTACGTCTTGACACGTGTTTTTGCATTTATTGCATACACGGTGTATATACAAATCATATCCTATCATATCTACTACAGTGAATCTTATTTGGCGCTTTTCGAAATTTCCTCCGTAAATTACGGAATCCTTTTACTATATATACGTATGCGAGAAGACGAAGGTATCATCCAGTATTCAACCCTCAATTTATACCAAGAATCATTTCATAACTTTCTGTGAACACGTAAGATGGCCTCCTCGAATAGACCAAGTCCCTCCAACTCCGAAGACAGCGTGACGGGACCGCATCGACCGATCAACTACCGTGATTTCTTTAGAAAGTGGAGATGGGTTAGCGAAATACTTACCCTATGGAGAAATGAAGAAGGTACTCCATACCACGAGCCGAACCTACCGCCTAACGTCGGAGTACTCGATCCACTTACTGGCGAACCTGTTCGCAACACCGTTTATACTCTTTTTGCGAGAATTTTTCATCTTGAAGCTACCATTAACGGAACCAGAAAAGATATCCGACCTCACACCGATAACCAACCAGGGTTAGTAGAAGAAGTTAAAGAACTTCGAGCTCGAGTGTTAACTTTAGAGAGCACGGTACACAATTTACAAACACCAGCAGTATCACCAACACCAGTAACATCACCATCCTCAGCACCAACAGCACTAGTACCACTGACAACAACACCAACAGTACCATTACCACCACCAACAACATCCACATCATACGCCTCAACATCACGATCTGTACCTCGGATATCAACATCATACGCACCATAGATACCAAGGAGTATCAACAACAATAAACGATGAAGTATTGATTCATAACTTCATCGGAGAAACATTATACGGCGATTATGTAATTTCTAAAGTTTAGAGATTATCTATTCAAGCCTTAACCATAAATCAGATAGATTAGAAACCTTGATCGGAATAGTGAATGATTTACAAGTTAGACTTGTTATATCACAATAACAACAATACCCTTAGCCTCACCAGCACAGTCAGTGCTGTCAATATCGTTAGAATCGTCAGCACCTCTAACATCACAAGCTCCTCTAGGTCAAGAATTACCGTGGACATCATTACGAATCAATAACGCGTATATTGAATCAACGAGTTATAAAATAATAACTCATTCCCTCCGAAGAAATTATATGTATATCTTATATATATATAAATTTTAAACTCTAATAAATCTTTCTGTGCTAAGCTATTATGTATGAAACTTAACTACTCTGTTAATTCATATTACTAATATGATATGATGTACAACCTTCGTTAACTACAATCTCTGTTTCAATTCAATGAATTTCGTTTCATAATAAACCAAGTGTATTATTCAATAACATGGTTGATTTTACACTTTCATCTTCGATGCACTCGAAACTTTCTAGAAAACATCAATTGCACCTTGCAAAGTTAGCAAGAATTCCACGAATACCAACATCCTTTATTGAGGAATATTAATAAGAATAAATAATGAAGTATTGATTTCATTAGTGAAATACTCCGCGAAGATTATGCAATCTCTAATGTTTTAGAGATTATTCATTTCTAATTCAAGCCAAAAATCAAATGAGCTTAATATGATATTAACTCATTAAATCTGTATTACATCTGAAGAAAATATACATACATATATTTTCATAAAGACTGTAATAAAAATTCTTTTGTACAAAATGTTAATTGTGAAATCTTTAACGGGTAGGTAATACTCGGGAAATATATAAGTTCGCAATTAATATGTTAGATTGTACATTCTTCAACTTTGATTCACAAATCTATTAATCATGCTCACAATGATACCCAATCATCTCATACAAATTCAATTACACATTCTGATATTGACGGATCAGAATCCAATTCATAACTCTGAACCGGTGACATCATTCTTAGATCTCTACATCTTTCAAAGCTATACTTTGACTTCAAAACCGTGCAAGATCCTTTAGCGTTGTTTTTACCGAAAATAATCTTGCAATTCCTTTTCAAGGTATCTAGTGTTATCACCCTTGCAACCAGTAAATTTCGACCTTTCAGATTTGTAACCTTGACATATATGATATTGTTACCGGGGAACCTTTTATGTTCCACCACATTTACCAACAACTTCATTTGTTCTTGACCTTCTGAAAAATCCGTATACTCATTATAACCCTATCATGTACTCATCCACATCTCTTAACAATAATTGCCATACGAATTAAAGGAAATTAGCAATCAGTATTTTGAAATCTTGCAGCACCTCTACGCCAACAGTTACATACTTTGAATGTGAAGTTTCTGAAAAACACCCTGAACTGCGAACTAGTTCTAGAAATGCTGATGAAGCAGCAAAAACTGTAAACGACTTTAACAGTCAAAAGTTTGATGATAAAGAATGGTATGATGGTAAAGCTGAGAAAAGAGGAGGTTGGAACTGGAAAACGGATTGAGCAAAGTATGAAGGAGGATAAATCACAAAGATTGAACCTGCCTTCAAAGAATTCAAATGATTCAGTATCTGCCGAAGCCATTAACGAATACCTTACTCCTTACTCTAAAACCCTTACGGATAATATTCTTCATCATCATCTTATCTTGAATATTCTAAGATATCATCGTATCTTTCATTATAAATATCCTCAATATTTCTGAGGATAATTTCGTGACTATCTGAAATTATTCATTCCTTCACGCTATCTGTGTTACATCATAAAAGAAACTGTGTTAGTTTCTAAATTCTGAAAAATTCAAGTTTAAAATATGAATGTTATGAAGTAGTGTTGAGAACTGAAGCATGAATTAGTATAATATAATGACGTCAGGCCAACGTGATTATATTACAGTAAGTCATGCTGAGTTTCTAATGGAACGTGATGAAGGTTCACAGATCCCACCCTCATCATGAACCATGTTACATAACTCTTTCATTCTATTTAACCTCTAAAATTATCAAGAAAACATATTTCTTGATGATTCGGCCTTTTCCAGATATTCTGGTAATTTGACAAATCAAGATCGTGCCATTACAATTTCTTTCCTTGAACATTAATTATGTTCATTCCGAAATCCATACCTAAGAATTCTGGACCATTATTCGCTTGACTTAAAGTCGGGAAGAGAGAACGAAAGCATGGAGCTCCGAAATATAACGGAGGATATAAAACCCTGGAACAACCCCGAAATTACAAACCGTGTATATCAATACGTATAGCAATATAAAGACACGGGAGAATGAAAAACACTATAACCCCAAGGTAATGGTAGAAGAAAGTAACTTCCTCTGGTGGTAGATGAAAAAGAAGAATGACAGATATGAAAGTTAGGAGTATATCAAGAATCAGAACTGGATTAAGCATTTCACAATCTGTTGAAAGTATGAAATAAGGAAGAAGATTATAGGAGTGGTGAAAATAAATGAAACGGAAGTGGTCAATTTATAGCGAAATATCAGATATAGCAATCGAGGTAGATTACGCATTCAATCAAAGGAAAACTTAATTTCCCTAATTCCCGAAGAATCAAATCTTATTTAGATTATGAAGATTTTCTATTCCTTAAATTCCGGAAATCAATCGTTACTACATCAAAAGTTAAGACGAATCTCTATTCCTTCAAATTCACTATTATGCGATAACTTCTCTCTTACGCTTCGAGTAATCGGATTGTTATATCCATATTATTCAACGGTGATAAAACTCTATTTATCGACTCATATACGTCATGAAAACATTGTTATTGTTAGCCATTACGACCTCACTCAAATTTCGGGACGAAATTTCTTTAACGGGGGGATACTGTGATGACCCGGAAATTTCTGACCAAATTTAAACTTAATCTTTAACGTTTCCGACACGATAAGCAAAGTCTATGAATTTGAATCTCAAAATTTTGAACTATACAATTACCCTTCGACTGTTCTCGATGATTCGCGAACAATTATATGTAAATAGATACCTATATATACTATAACCTGAAAGCGTAATAAGGTATTAATTGTATGATACCGTACATTGAACTTATTGGTTTATATATCTATTTGAATATATATGATAAGTTGGAATAGTAATTGTATGAATAACTTGCGACGTATATTTAAAACGTGGTTATGAATATTGAATATAATTAGTTCTAGAAAACTAAATTTTATAATATTTATATATGAAATGATAAAAATTTACTATTAAACGATGCTTTTTCTATTTAAAAATTTTACGTATTAAGTCGTTTTATTTTTATGATATAATTTTTGTAATTTTTTTTAAGAAACGAAGTTAAATTAAAAATGTACAATTTGTAAAGCATAACGTACAACAACGTGTAGCTTAAATAGATGAATTTAAATTAATTCATTTACTATTCATTGAATAGTAAATGAAACGAAATTAATTAATTTACTATTCACATGAAAGCGACATGATAGAAATTATTAATTATAAGTTACATAATATAACCCTGAAGTATTTAATAAATACGACTTTTTTTAAACATTTACGATTCAAATTTGATTCTAAATATATTATTATATTATTATATTTTATTTCAATATTATTATATTATTATATATATTATATTTAAATATGTCGACAAGGAAAACAACAAAAATGATTATTATTTTATTATTTTATTATATTATATTAATGTTTTATTATATTATTAAATTTAAAATATCTACATCTATATCTCTATATATATACGCATATGGATAGATAGATGGATTACACTCAATCATTTTTTTTTTATAAAACACACTTGTTACTTCATAGTATCAATATTTTATTATTATACTTAATATTATTATTATCAATTTTATTACTATTAGTATTATTATTTTTATGATACAAAAATAATAATATACATAAAATACAACGACGGGGTTATGTTCGGGTGATTTTGAAAACGAGTTTCAAGTGGGTTATAGCTAAGGAGGTTATGGATAATGTTCGGGTGTATTGTTCGTGAATCTCAGACCAACTATGCATTCGTTGTTGTCATTGCATCTACATATTTTGCCTACAATATTGAACCACAATATTGAAATGTGAGTTTCATATGACCCTTTTTCTCTCAATATTTTTGGGCTGAGAATACATGCAAATGCTTTATTAACTGATTTACAATATTTATATGGGTGAGTTTCATACGATCCCTTTTTAATTGCTTTTGCAATATATATTTTTGGGCTGAGAATACATGCACTTTATTTTAAACATAATGGATACAAGTACATACTAAATTCTACACCGAGTTTGAACCGAAAATCCCTTAGCTTTGGTAACCGTTAACTGCCAGTTATAAGAACTGGTGGGCGCGAGTAGTAGTATATGGATCCATAGGGTTTGACATCCCCGTCTGTTCCAGGTATAGAAATCCTATCCTGAACTATAAAACAGACGTATGCTATTTGAGTGTATTGTACATGTTGGTTGCATATTAAACGAGGGGTACTTATTATATAGACGTTAAAGCTTAGTTACCAGGGTGCTCATTCTTGTAGAATATTTTGATAACCATTTATGGAAGAAACAACTGAAATCTTGTGATCCATCTTTATATACAGATTATGCGAAACATATAAACTATGAACTCACCAACCTTTGTGTTGACACTTGTTAGCATGTTTATTCTCAGGTTCCCTAGAAGTCTTCCGCTGTTTGCTTATATGATATACAAGCTATGTGCATGGAGTCTTACCTGACATATTTTTCAAGAAAACGTTGCATTCACCAATTCATCACCATGTACCTTATTTGACTGTATTGTCAACGAAAGCACTATTGTAAACTATTATATACGGTGATTGTCTATATTTAGAAATCATCAGTTGTCGAAAACCTTTGATTTAAATATACATTTATGGTGTTCCTTTTCAAAAGAATGCAATGTTTACAAAACGTATCATATAGAGGTCAAATACCTCGCAATGAAATCAACGAATGACGTGTTCGTCCATATGGATTTGGAGCGATCGTCTCAATGTGCTAGTATAAATTTAATGCTGTATTCACTATACGCTAAACTAGACCTTGGAGAATTGAAACCAATACGAATAAGCATACAACTAGCCGATCGATCAGTAAAATATCCTAGAGGGATAATGGAGAACATGCTAGTTAAAGTTGGTACTTTAGTATATTCAGTAGATTTTGTTATTCTGGACATGGAAGAAGATTCTCGAGTTCCTCTCATATTAGGAAGACCATTCTTAACTACGGCTAAAGCAATAATAGACGTTTTTGGTAAGAAACTGACCCTAAGTATAGAGGACGAGAGTGTTACTTTTTCAGTTGATAGAGCCATGCAACAACCGCAATCTGCAGATGATACATGTTATTATATTCAAACTATAGATTCACATGCAGAATTGTTAGAAGAATTTCTAGAATTACAAGGAACATGAGAATGTTCTTTAGGAGAAGGAACTGAACCAATTGATGAAACTGAAATGTTAGCTACACTTATGGCTAATGGATATGAACCGATAACAGAAGAAATTCAAATGCTAAAAGAAGAAGACAGATATCGATATAAATCATCGATAGAAGAACCACCGAAATTAGAGTTAAAGCCACTTCCAAACCATTTGGAATATGCTTATTTACATGGTGAATCTGAATTACCTGTAATAATATCGTCTTCTCTTACTGAAAATAAAAAATCTCAACTCATTTCTGTGCTAAAAGCTCATAAACCAGCTATTGCATGGAAAATTCATGACATTAAAGGAATAAGTCCTTCGTATTGCACACATAAAATCCTTATAGAAGAAGGTCATAAAACGTATGTGCAACGCCAACGAAGACTAAATCCTAATATGCAAGATGTTGTTAAGAAAGAAATTATTAAACTGCTTGATGCAGGTTTAATTTATCCAATCTCTGATAGTCCATGGGTAAGCTCAGTTCATTGCGTACCTAAGAAGGGTGGCATGACTGTCATCACAAATGAGAAAAATGAGCTTATTCCTACTAGGACTGTAACAGGATGGCTTGTTTGTATTGATTATAGAAAATTAAATGACGCCACCAGAAAAGATCACTTTCCTTTACCTTTCATTGATCAAATGTTGGAAAGATTAGCCGGAAATAGTTACTATTGTTTTCTTGATGGTTTTTCCGGATATTTTCAAATTCCAATAGCACCCGAGGACCAAGAGAAAACCACATTCACGTGCCCTTATGGTACTTTTTCTTACAAACGCATGCCATTTGGACTTTGCAACGCCCCTGCAACCTTTCAAAGGTGCATGATGGCGATTTTTCACGACATGATAAAAGAATGCATGGAAGTTTTCATGGATGACTTTTCTGTCTTCGGTGATACTTTTGAATCATGTTTAGTTAATCTTGAACGAATGCTTATTAGATGCGAACAATCAAATCTAGTTCTTAATTGGGAAAAATGCCATTTCATGGTTAAAGAAGGCATCGTTCTTGGACATAAAATCTCAAAGGAAGGAATTGAAGTGGATAGAGCTAAAGTAGATGTAATTGCTAAACTTCCACATCTCACCAATGTTAGAGGAGTTAGGAGTTTTCTAGGGCATGCCAGTTTTTACCGACGTTTCATAAAAGATTTTTCTAAAATTGCCACTCCTATGAATAAACTCCTAGAAAAAGATGCTCCATTCATCTTTTCAGATGAATGCATCAAAGCTTTTAATATTCTTAAAGAAAAACTCACTAATGCGCAGATTATGATAACTCCAAATTGGAATCTACCATTTGAACTCATGTGCGATGCAAGTGATTTTGCAATGGGAGCCGTTTTAGGACAAAGGATTGAAAAATGATTTCAACCTATTTATTACGCTAGTAAGATGTTAAAGGAGCACAAATGAATTACACAACTACTGAAAAAGAACTCCTTGCTATTGTCTTTGCTTTTGACAAATTTCGTTCATATATCGTTCTAGCTAAAACGGTGGTCTATACCGACCATTCTGCTCTTAGATACCTATTTTCGAAACAAGATGCCAAACCACGGTTAATCCGTTGGATCTTACTCTTACAAGAGTTCGATATTGAAATCCGAGATAAAAAGGGAGCAGAAAATCTCGCCGCTGATCATCTTTCTCGTCTTGAAAATCCCGAATTAGAAGTTCTAAATGAATCGGTCATACAAGACAACTTTCTTGATGAATATCTATTGAAGATAGATTATAGTGAAATTCCATGGTTTGCAGACTATGCAAACTACTTAGTATGTGGATACCTTGAAAAAGGGTTGTCGTACCAAAAACGAAAGAAATTCTTTAGTGATATAAAACACTATTTCTGGGAAGATCCACATTTGTTTAAAAGTTGTCCCGATGGAATAATACACCGATGTGTATTCGGAGATGAAGCTAGTCAAATATTAAACCATTATCACACAGGACCAACAGGAGGGCATTATGGGCCTCAACTCACAGTAAGAAAAGTTTACGATGCTGGATTCTATTGGCCTACAATTTTCAAAGATGCACACCTTCTTTGCGAATCCTGTGATGCTTGTCAAAGGGCCGAAAAAATAAGTCAACGTGATTAAATGCCACAAAATATCATTCAAGTATGTGAAGTATTTGACATTTGGGGTATTGACTTTATGGGTCCATTTCCAAAATCTCATAATAATCTCTACATTCTCGTTGCCATTGATTATGTATCTAAATGGGCGGAACCACAAGCTCTCCCGACTAACGATGCACGAGTTGTAGTCAACTTTTTAAAACATCTTTTTGCAAGGTTCGGAACACCGAAAGCTTTAATAAGTGATCGGGGTACTCATTTCTGTAATAATCAACTTGAGAAAGTTCTCAAAAGATATGGAGTAACTCATAAAATCTCTACTGCTTATCATCCACAAATAAGTGGACAAGTTTAAAATTCCAACCGAGCTTTAAAACGTATTCTAGAGAAAACCGTAGGATCAAATCCGAAGGAATGGTCTATGAAATTGGAGGATGCACTCTGGGCTTTTAGAACAGCCTACAAAACTCCAATTGGAACCACACCTTTCAGACTCATTTACGGAAAAGCATGTCACCTTCCAGTAGAAATTGAACACAAAGCATTTTGGGCTTTGAAGACATGTAATCTTGATTTACATGAAGCTGAACGTCTACGGTTAAGCCAACTAAAAGAATTAGAAGAATTAAGACATGAAGCATATGAAAATTCGTTAATCTATAAATAAAGAACGAAGAAATGGCATGATAAAAGAATCAGAATTTCAAAAGAATTTAAAGAAGGAGACAGAGTTCTTCTTTTCAATTCACGATTCAAGCTATTTCCTGGAAAATTGAAATCAAGATGGTCTGGACCATTCATTGTCAAAAGAGTTTTCCCATACGGAACAAAAGAGTTAATAAATTCAAATGGGATTGAATTTAAGGTTAATGGTCACAGATTTAAACATTACATAGATAATCCAATGGAAGTTGAAGATGAAGTTAATCACAATTTCGACACCACAGCTAACTAAGTGTGGGAAGGTTCGAATCTTTTTAGGGTAATATATATATTTCTGCTAGAGTTAGATATTCTGTTTTCATGTAGTTTCCGAGAATGGAATCCGAATGGTCTTTCCCTAGCAGACCCTAAAGAACTAGTCTTCTCCCCCCATTCTGAATTTTTATTTTTTTAGGTTTTACGAGATGAAGAATTCCTTTGATCTGAACCATGGTCTAATGCTACACGCTTTGATTACTAAACGTAATAATGACATACTCCCGAGTGACCTGGTGTCAGTAATAAGAAGCAGATGTGACGAAGTAAGAAAAGAACTCAGAAAAGATCATCATAAGATAGATTTTGGTAAAGGAAAATCAAAATCCGTAACAAAAAGAAGAGCACGCCACCTTGAAAGATGTTACAAATGCGGAAAATGGTCACACAAAGGTAAATGTTCAAATAATCTAACATATTCAAATACCGAATTTGTTACTCTATGCTGAGAAGGACCGTTCATATGTTTAGAAGAAAAGATATTGAAGATTCGAGGTTATGCTTACGTAGCTATGGAAAAACAAATCACACGACTCTCCTATGAGTCGGCTAAAGCAGGTCTCTGAGAATTCTTTCTCATAGAGATTTACTAATACTGATGGTGCATCATCATCATCTAGACAACCTGCTCCAGAACCTAAACCAGAAATGCAATATGAACCTGAACCGGAATAACAACAGAAACCACAACAACAAACTGATCAACATGTACCTTATTATGATCCGTATCAAGAATATGTTGATGCTTACATAGTATTTCCGATGCATCCGATAGTAGCACATCCGGCGATTCATGAAGAACAGTTGCATCCCAATCTAAGATTTGATCGAAGCTGAAAAGATTACCCGACATATCAAAGTAACAAATTCAAACTGGTACCGAAAAATGTAGAAGTGCCAAGGGTAATTGATTGGGAACCTTTGGAAAGAGTCCAACTAGTTAACTCAGTTAGACAGCATTTGATCCAAAGGTATGGCAGCTATTCTTTCCCCGATTGGGAACGTTTATTCACTATTCGTAGACCTGTATATATGGAATAGTGCATTGAGCTTATGAGTACTATAGCGTTAAATGCGGATGTAGATAGATTAGATGATAGAAGTTTTCTTAGATTTATACTTGGCCGTAGGATGTACAGGATATCCATGCTGGACATGGCCAGGGCTTTACAGATATATACGCCCAAAGAATTGCTATTACCCGATTATACAAACTTGATTTATCGTGGTGAAAGGGTAGATAGGAATTTTGATGCTAACGCCGTCTGGAGGCGTATGTCAGATTTTAATGTTTTTGGGCAGGCAGGAACACATACCTACTTACATATTAACAAAGTCGAACTCCGTATAATTCATAGATTTTTGACTAACTCGATTACACAGAGAGGTCACAACAAGGAGAAAATGACCTTACATGATTTATTCTACCTAAAGTGTATTCGAGACCCAAGAGGCTTTGTTAATATCCCTTACTGTGTTGGTTTTTATTTGTCTAAGATGGTGGAAGGAATACAGGAAGGGGGAATAATAGGAGGAGGTATTTTTGTTACTCTCATTGGAGAGTATTTGGGTGTAGATAGGGATCAAGGGGGTCCACTTATGGTATGTAGGGAACAGGTTGAGCCTTTAGGATTGAGGGTCTATTAGGATGCTAAGGTATTGAAAAGTAGACGCAATTACCCAATACCATATGTTGGTAATCATCCTCAGGTAGAGAGAGGTTCAGATGAGGAAATGGAGGAAGCAGATGACATTAGGGATGTCATTAGGGAGGCTATGACTGACGTCTACCAGCGTGTAGATGAGGTAGAAATGACAAACGAGGAGAGACATAGACGGTACGAGCAGTGGCAAGCCCGGAATGAGTACGAGCATTCTAGGCAACGACAGCATGATAGATGGGACTATCATCAGCGTCAGATCATGAGCCGGGTATCACTTCAGGATCACTACCTACCGACCCGACCAGCTTACTATCCTCCACACCAGCCCGAGATGAGACCACCATATACTCTCTACGACCCTAACCAAGCCTACCAGTACACCTATCACCAACCATGGAACCCGACCGATGACATGAACTGGAACCCCTATCCAGATTGATATAGTTCCTGTTGGTGATTTCTGTAATTTTTATCTTTTTATTATTTTTATTTATTTATGTTTAAACATATAATATTGTGATACTTTTATTGTAATATTTAATATTTTTATTATGTTGTACTAATATTTCATATTTGATTTGAAAGTGGGATTTTAAGTCCCATTTCAAATTACCATGCATGTTTATATTTGTATTGTATGTATTTTATTTCATATACACAACAGGGTAAAACAGCGCATTTTCAAAGACTGGTATTAAGTTCAGCAAAAGCTACTAATTTTGACGACAAAATGAAAAAAAAAATGTGATGTAACAACAAGACGGAATGAACAAATGATGTGCACCATTTATCATTCAGCAAACAAACACTAATCATCCTCAATAATTTAAATTGTTACTGATTTCTTGCAAATGAGGGCATTGCAAAATCTTAAGTGTGGGAAGGGGTTAAATTATTTCGAATTTTTAAATTTTTTTACTTAAACACTTGGTTACCATTAAAAATACTAGTAACACAGTAGTTGTATTAGAATCTAGTGCTCTCTGATAATAAAGAACAGCCCTAGTCTTATATACTGACTACCAATTCTAGTAAAATTTTTTAAAATTTTCAAATAAATGAATTCAAAATCATGTTTATACATATTTATGAACGATAAAGTTAGGTGTTAACACCGAAATTATTGTTACCTCGGAAAGGACATAAATTGAAAAACAACCCAAAATGTTAGAATTCATTTAAAATGGAATAGAGGACAATAAAAAGGCAAAGAAAGGAAAATAAAAGCCAAGTGTGGGAAAAATTTACCAAGTTATTTAAAACATATATCACATATTTTTGTACAAATAATTGAAGATACTTTTGTTTTGGACAAAATTAACCGTTTTACCCGGTAAATTTTAATATATTCAAAAGAAAAGATGGATCTACACGATGAATCAATTCCATCATTAAAAGGAAGTAAAGTCTTCCAAAAAAGACACGCGCTTCTTGATTTAGGTCAGGAAGTTATCGTCCAGACCAATTGTAGAGTCTACGAAAAACTTTGAAATGTTTTCTCGAAAATCAGCTGAAAATCCATGGACCTCAGCATCAAACAGAGTCGCCAAGTGGTCAGACTTATCATAACCATGAGAGGATCTGTCTCGTAAAATAGGTAGGGCGCCGTGAAAATTAGCTTGATAAGACTAATGAATCAGACCCCCAGAAAGGATAATCTCCTTAAAGAAAAAAAATTTAGCTTTTAAGACTGATATTACTCAATCCTTGAGGTTGACTTTAAAGATTCAGAATTACAAACTCATGGAATTCGATGATATCTAAACTCGAGCTTGAACGAGAAAATATTTTGATCAAATTACAAACCGATTTGTTTTCTGAAAACCCATTTTTAATGCGTTCATTACCATTGAACGTAAAATCCTAGGAATTCACCTGGAATTCATTAGGTCACCTGAACCAAATCGGGTGTCAACCATAAGAACGGTGGTTGCATAGCATGGTCAAAGACAGGACCTTGTGCCAGACCGAAAAACCATAGGGTGAGCTTTACTATTGCTCCTACCAAGGATAGTAATTACATCCGACACGTTATAGACCATAATCAAAAGCATGTCATGGGACATTGCCTTAACAGTTGCTTGTTCAACGCTTTCCTTTACAACCAGAAGGTAGTTTACCGAAAGGTAATATACGGAGCAAGTATACTGGACGTGTTGCTTTCCCAATACAAGGTTAGCAAGTGGGTGACACAAAACTGCAAGTTTTGAACTAAAATTTCAAATTTGAAACCCACAAAACCCACAAAAACAATTTGCAAACACCGGTGAAGGGTTATTACGGAAAACTTATCTAGGGTAAAAGCTAGATTGAATTTTCAAAAGATCAAATGTTTTCATAAAGATCCAATTTCCTTAAGGATCTAAATTTTTATAGTAATGTGGGACTGTAAACCACATCATTACTACCATTGTTCATACCGCCGTATAGAAATCACTGATGTACAAAGTGTGAAGAATAAAGAAGTGATTCTAGTATTTTTATTTCAAGACTATATTGCTTGAGGACAAGCAACGCTCAAGTGTGGGAATATTTGATAATGCTAAAAACGAACATATATTTCATAGCATTATCCCTCAAGAAAGACAAGCTTTTAGTTGCAATTGTTCTATTTACAAGTGATATTCGTTTAAATAATAAAAGGTAAAGACAAAAGACTGATTCGACGAATTGAAGACGCAAACGACCAAAAAGCTCAAAAGTACAAAGTACAATCAAAGTGGTTCAAATTATTGATGAGAAACGTCTCAAAATTACAAGAGTATAAGCCGCAAAATGCAAAAAACAAGATATTAAATTGTACGCAAGGATGTTCGAAAATTCAGAACCGGGACCAGAGTCAACTCTCAACGCTCGACGCAACGGACTAAAAATTATAAGTCAACTATGCACATAAATATAATATAATATTAAATTATTCTTAAAATTATTTATATATTATATATATATTTATAAACCGTCGGCAAGATGCAAACAAAGTTATGTGAGCTGGAAAAGCAGGCCATGCGATCGCATGGCCTGGCAGTTATAAAACCATGCGATCACATGGTGTACAGTATCAGGCCACACTCCTATAAATTTCGCAGTTTGGTGATCAACTTAACACATCTTTTTCTTTCTCCAACTCTCACGTATATATATATATATATATATATATATATATATATTATAATTTTAATTTTAATTTTAATTTTAATAATAATAAGGGTATGTTAGCGAATGTTGTATGGGTGTAAGTCGAAATTCTGTCCGTGTAACGCTACGCTATTATTAATCATTGTAAGTTATGTTCAACCTTTTTAAATTAATGTCTCGAAGCTAAGTTATTATTATGCTTATTTAAACCAAAGTAATCGTGATGTTGGGCTAAAATATTAAGACGGGGTAATTGGGCTTTGTACCATAATTGGAGTTTGGACAAAAGAACGACACTTGTGGAAATTAGACTATGGGCTATTAATGGGCTTTATATTTGTTTAATTAAATGATAGTTTGTTAATTTAATATAAAGATTTACAATTGGACGTACCTATAAATAACCATATACACTCGATCGGACACGATGGGCGGGATATTTATAAGTACTAATAATCGTTCATTTTGAAATGTCCCGTTCATATTGATTATAAACGTTCCATATTAATTGATTTCGTTGCGAGGTTTTGACCTCTATATGAGACGTTTTTCAAAGACTGCATTCATTTTTAAAACAACCATAACCTTTATTTTATCAATAAAGGTTTCAAAAGCATTACGTAAATTATCAAATAATGATAATCTAAAATATACTGTTTACACACGACCATTATATAATGGTTTACAATAGAAATATATTACATCGACATATGTTTCTTGAATGCAGTTTTTACACAATATCATAGAAACATGGACTCCAAATCTTGTCCTTATTTTAGTATGCAATAGCGGAAGCTCTTAATATTCACCTGAGAATAAACATGCTTTAAACGTCAACAAAAATGTTGGTGAGTTATATGTTTAACCTATATATATATATATCAAATCGTAACAATAGACCACAAGATTTCATATTTCAATACGCATCCCATACATAGAGATAAAAATCATTCATATGGTGAACACCTGGTAACCGACATTAACAAGATGCATATATAAGAATATCCCCATCATTCCGGGACACCCTTCGGATATGATATAAATTTCGAAGTACTAAAGCATCCAGTACTTTGGATGGGGTTTGTTAGGCCCAATAGATCTATCTTTAGGATTCGCGTCAATTAGGGTGTCTGTTCCCTAATTCTTAGATTACCAGACTTAATAAAAAGGGGCATATTCGATTTCGATAATTCAACCATAGAATGTAGTTTCACGTACTTGTGTCTATTTTATAAATCATTTATAAAACCTGCATGTATTCTCATCCCAAAAATATTAGATTTTAAAAGTGGGACTATAACTCACTTTCACAGATTTTTACTTCGTCGGGAAGTAAGACTTGGCCACTGGTCGATTCACGAACCTATAACAAATATGTACATATATATCAAAATATATTCAAAATATATTTACAACACTTTTAATACATTTTGATGTTTTAAGTTTATTAAGTCAGCTGTCCTCGTTAGTAACCTACAACTAGTTGTACAACGTTAGATGTACTGAAAAAAAAATTGATATATATTATCTTGAATCAATCCATGACCCAGTGTATACACGTCTCAGGCTAGATCACAACTCAAAGTATATATATTTTTGGAATCAACCTCAACCCTGTATAGCTAACTCCCTCATTACTGCATATAGAGTGTCTATGATTGTTCCAAATAATATATACACATGAGTCGATATGATATGTCAAAACATTTGCATACGTCTGTATGGTATCCCAAGATTACATAATATATTAGAATACATGTATAATACAATATAAGTTAGCTAGGATATGATTAATATAGATTTGTTACCAATTTTCACGTTGCTACAACAAGAAAAATTATCCAATCTTGTTTTACCCATAACTTCTTCATTTTAAATCCGTTTTGAGTGAATCAAATTGATATGGTTTCATATTGAACTCTATTTTATGAATCTAAATAGAAAAAGTATAGGTTTATAGTTGGAAATATAAGTTACAAGTCGTTTTTGTAAAGGTAGTCATTTCAATCGAAAGAACGACGTCTAGATGACCATTTTAGAAAACATACTTCCACTTTGAGTTTAACCATGATTTTTGGATATAGTTTCATGTTCATAAGAAAAATAATTTTCCCAGAAGAACAACTTTTAAATCAAAGTTTATCATAGTTTTTAATTAACTAACCCAAAACAGCCCGCGGTGTTACTACGACGGCGTATGTCCGGTTTTACAGTGTTCTTCGTGTTTCCAGGTTTTAAATCATTAAGTTAGCATATCATATAGATATAGAACATGTGTTTAGTTGATTTTAAAAGTCAAGTTAGAAGGATTAACTTTTGTTTGCGAATAAGTTTAGAATTAACTAAACTATGTTCTAGTGATTACAAGTTTAAACCTTCGAATAAGATAGCTTTATATGTATGAATCGAATGATGTTATGAACATCATTACTACCTCAAGTTTTCTGGATAAAGCTACTGGAAATGAGAAAAATGGATCTAGCTTCAAAGGATCCTTGGATGGATTGAAAGTTCTTGAAGCGGAATCATGACACGAAAAACAAATTCAAGTAAGATTTCCACTCGAAATAAGATTGTTATAGTTATAGAAATTGAATCAAAGTTTGAATATGAGTATTACCTTGTATTAGAAAGATATCTTACTGTAAATAAGAAAGATTTCTTGAGGTTGGATGATCACTCTACAAGATTGGAAGTAAGCTAGCAAACTTAGAAGTATTCTTGATTTTATAAAACTAGAACTTGTAGAATTTATGAAGAACACTTAGAACTTGAAGATAGAACTTGAGAGAGATCAATTAGAGGAAGAAAATTGAAGAATGAAAGTGTTTGTAGGTGTTTTTGGTCGTTGGTGTATGGATTAGATATAAATGATATGTAATTTTGTTTTCATGTAAATAAGTCATGAATGATTACTCATATTTTTAAAATTTTATGAGATATTTCATGCTAGTTGCCAAATGATGGTTCCCACATGTGTTAGATGACTCACATAGGCTACTAAGAGCTGATCATTGGAGTGTATATACCAATAGTACATACATCTAAAAGCTGTGTATTGTACGAGTACGAATACGGGTGCATACAAGTAGAATTGTTGATGAAACCAAGGTTGCAAAAGACGCGAGACGGGGTCGAGACGGTCGGGTCCTAAAAGGGTCGAGACGGTCAAGACGGGGTCGAGACAGAGGTCTAGACGGATGTTGACTAACGTTGACTTTTAAATAAAAATGTTATATATTATATATATATTGTACATTACATTATTCCAAACATAAGCATTTCACACATGTTTAAATACTTCAACATTTCAAACATAAAAAAAGAAACCCAAGTAGTAGCACAACGTTTAATATAAAAAAAAAAATTAAAAAAAAAAAAAAACCTTGAAAAAAATCAGAAAAACCCGTTTTTTCCTGTCTCGGACCGTGTTTGACCGTCTTTTGACCGTTTTTTGGCCGATTTCCGTTTTTTCAAACGTTTTATGTATAAACGGGACAGGGCACTCCAAAATCCATCTACACCCCCGTCTACACCCCCATTTTTTCTGATTTTTACAACACTGGATGAAACTGAACGAGGATGTAATTGTAAGCATTTTTGTTAAGTAGAAGTATTTTGATAAGTGTCTTTAAGTCTTTTAAAAGTGTATGAATACATATTAAAACACTACATGTATATACATTTTAACTGAGTCGTTAAGTCATCGTTAGTCGTTACATATAAGTGTTGTTTTGAAACCTTTAAGTTAACGATCTTGTTAAATGTTGTTAACCCAATGTTTATAATATCAAATGAGATTTTAAATTATTATATTATCATGATAATATGATGTATGAATATCTCTTAATATGATATATATACATTAAATGTCGTTACAACGATAATCGTTACATATATGTCTCGTTTCAAAATCATTAAGTTAGTAGTCTTGCTTTTACATATGTAGTTCATTGTTAATATACTTAATGATATGTTTACTTATCATAATATCATGTTAACTATATATATATATATATATATATATATATATATATATATATATATATATATATATATATATATATATATATATATATATATACATCCATATATGTGTCATCATATAGTTTTTACAAGTTTTAACGTTCGTGAATCACCGGTCAACTTGGGTGGTCAATTGTCTATGTGAAACCTATTTCAATTAATCAAGTATTAACAAGTTTAATTGCTTAACATGTTGGAAATACTTAATCATGTAAATAACAATTTCATTTAATATATATATAAACATGGAAAAGTTCGGGTCACTACAGTACCTACCGGTTAAATAAATTTCGTCCCGAAATTTTAAGCAGTTGGAGGTGTTGACGTATCTTCTGGAAATAAATGCGAGTATTTCTTCTTCATCTGATCTTCACTCTCCCAGGTGAACTCGGGTCCTCTATGAGCATTCCATTGAACCTTAACAATCGGTATCTTGTTTTGTTTAAGTCTCTTAACCTCACGATCCAATATTTCGACGGGTTCTTCAATGAATTGAAGTTTTTCATTGATTTGGATTTCATCCAACAGAATAGTGAGATCTTCTTTAGCAAAACATTTTTTCAAATTCGAGACGTGGAAAGTGTTATGTACATTCACAAGTTGTTGAGGTAACTCAAGTCTGTAAGCTACTGGTTCGACACGATCAATAATCTTGAATGGTCCAATATACCTTGGATTTAATTTCCCTCGTTTACCAAATCAAACAACACCTTTTCAAGGTGCAACCTTAAGCATGACCATCTCTCTAATTTCAAGTTCTATGTCTTTTCTTTTAATGTCGGCGTAGCTCTTTTGTCGACTTTGGGCGGTTTTCAACCGTTGTTGAATTTGGATGATCTTCTCGGTAGTTTCTTGTATTATCTCCGGACCCGTAATCTGTCTATCCCCCACTTCACTCCAACAAATCAGAGACCTGCACTTTCTACCATAAAGTGCTTCAAACGGCGGCATCTCAATGCTTGAATGATAGCTGTTGTTGTAGGAAAATTCTGCTAACGGTAGATGTCGATCCCAACTGTTTCCGAAATCAATAACACATGCTCGTAGCATGTCTTCAAGCGTTTATATCGTCCTTTCGCTCTGCCCATCAGTTTGTGGATGATAGGCAGTACTCATGTCTAGACGAGTTCCTAATGCTTGCTGTAATGTCTGCCAGAATCTTGAAATAAATCTGCCATCCCTATCAGAGATAATAGAGATTGGTATTTCATGTCTGGAGACGACTTACTTCAAATACAGTCGTGCTAACTTCTCCATCTTGTCATCTTCTCTTATTGGCAGGAAGTGTGCTGACTTGGTGAGACGATCAGCTATTACCCAAATAGTATCATAACCACTTGCAGTCCTTGGCAATTTAGTAATGAAATCCATGGTAATGTTTTCCCATTTCCATTCCGGGATTTCAGGTTGTTGTAGTCGACCTGATGGTTTCTGATGTTCAGCTTTGACCTTAGAACACGTTAAAAATTCTCCTACATATTTAGCAATATCGTCTTTAATACCTGGCCACCAAAAATGTTTCTTAAGATCCTTGTACATCTTCCCCGTTCCAGGATGTATTGAGTATCTGGTTTTATGAGCTTCTCTAAGTACCATTTCTCTCATATCTCCAAATTTTTGTACCCAAATTCTTTCAGCCCTATACCGGGTTCCGTCTTCCCGAATATTAAGATGCTTCTCTGATCCTTTGGGTATTTCATCCTTTAAGTTTCCCTCTTTTAAAACTCCTTGTTGCGCCTCCTTTATTTGAGTAGTAAGGTTAGTGTGAATCATTATATTCATATATTTTACTCGAATGGGTTCTCTGTCCTTTCTGCTCAAGGCGTCGGCTACCACATTTGCCTTCCCCGGGTGGTAACGAATCTCAAAGTCGTAATGATTCAACAATTCAATCCACCTATGCTGCCTCATATTCAGTTGTTTCTGATTAAATATATGTTGAAGACTTTTGTGGTCGGTATATATAATACTTTTGACCCCATATAAGTAGTGCCTCCAAGTCTTTAATGAAAAAACAACCGCGCCTAATTCCAAATCATGTGTCGTATAATTTTGCTCGTGAATCTTCAATTGTCTAGAGGCATAAGCAATCACCTTCGTTCGCTGCATTAATACACAACCGAGACCTTGCTTTGATGCGTCACAATAAATCACAAAATCATCATTCCCTTCAGGCAATGACAATATAGGTGCCGTAGTTAGCTTTTTCTTCAATAATTGAAACGCCTTCTCTTGTTCATCCTTCCATTCAAATTGCTTCCCTTTATGCGTTAATGCAGTCAAGGGTTTTGCTATTTTGGAGAAATCTTGGATGAATCTTCTGTAGTAACAAGCCAATCCTAAAAATTGACGTATATGCTTCGGAGTTTTTAGGGTTTCCCACTTTTCAACGGTTTCGATCTTTGACGGGTCCACCTGGATACCTTCTTTGTTCACTATGTGACCGAGGAATTGAACTTCTTCCAACCAAAATGCACACTTTGAAAATTTAGCGTACAATTTTTCTTTCCTCAATACTTCTAGCACTTTTCTCAAATGTTCTTCGTGCTCTTGATCATTCTTTGAGTAAATAAGTATGTCATCGATGAAAACAATGACAAACTTGTCAAGATATGGCCCACACACTTAGTTCATAAGGTCCATGAACACAGCTGGTGCGTTAGTCAATCCAAACGGCATAACCATAAACTCGTAATGACCATAACGCGTCCTAAAAGCAGTTATTGGAATATCATCTTCCTTTACTCGCATTTGATGATATCCAGAACGTAAATCGATTTTCGAATAAACCGACGAGCCTTGTAGTTAATCAAATAAGTCGTCAATTCTCGGCAGTGGATAACGGTTTTTGATGGTAAGTTTATTCAACTCGCTGTAGTCAATACACAACCTAAATGTACCATCCTTCTTCTTGACAAACAAAACAGGAGCTCCCCATGGTGATGTGCTTGGTCGAATGAAACCACGTTCTAATAGTTCTTGCAGTTGGCTTTGCAGTTCTTTCATCTCGCTGGGTGCGAGTCTATAAGGAGCACGAGCTATTGGTGCAGCTCCTGGTACAAGATCTATTTGAAATTCAACAGATCGATGTGGAGGTAGTCCCGGTAATTCTTTCAGAAATACATCGGGAAATTCTTTTGCGACGGGAACATCATTGATGCTCTTTTCTTCAGTTTGTACTTTCTCGACGTGTGCTAGAACAGCATAGCAACCTTTTCTTATTAGTTTTTGTGCCTTCAAATTACTAATAAGATGTAGCTTCGTGTTGCCCTTTTCTCAGTACACCATTAATGGTTCTCCTTCTTCTCGTATAATGCGAATTGCATTTTTATAACATACGATCTCTGATTTCACCTTCTTCAGCCAGTCCATGCCAACTATTACATCAAAACTCCCTAACTATACTGGTATCAAATCAATCTTAAATATTTCGCTACCCAGTTTAATTTCTCGATTCCGGCATATATAATCTGCTGAAATTAATTTACCGTTTGCTAATTCGAGTAAAAATTTACTATCCAACAGCGTCAATGGACAACTTAATTTAGCACAAAAATCTCTACTCATATAGCTTCTATCCGCACCCGAATCAAATAAAACGTAAGCAGATTTATTGTCAATAAGAAACGTACCCGTAACAAGCTCCGGGTCTTCCTGTGCCTCTGCCGCATTAATATTGAAAACTCTTCCGCGGCCTTGTCCATTCGTGTTCTCCTGGTTCGGGCAATTTCTAATAATGTGGCCTGGTTTTCCACATTTATAACAAACTACATTGGCATAACTTGCTCCGACACTACTTGCTCCGCCATTACTCGTTCCGACACCATTTGTTCCTTTCGTTCTGTTAACCCCTGGTCCGTAGACCTCACACTTCGCCGCGCTATGACCATTTCTTTTACACTTGTTGCAAAATTTGGTGCAGAACCCCGAGTGATACTTTTCACACCTTTGGCATAGCTGCTTCTGATTGTTGTTGTTGTTGCAGTTGTTATTGTTGTTGGGATGATTGTTGTAGTTGCTGTTGTTGTTGTTGTTGTTGTTGTTGGGCCATTTGTTGTAGTTGCGATTGATGTTGCGATTGTTAGGATAGTTGTTGCGATTATTGTTGTAATTGCTGTTGTTGTTGTATTGGTGATTCTTATCACCGTTTTCCTCCCACTTTCTTTTGACTTGCTTCACATTGGCCTCTTCAGCCGCCTGTTCTTTAATTCTTTCCTCAATCTGGTTCACTAGTTTGTGAGCCATTCTTCATGCCTGTTGTATGGAGGCGGGCTCGTATGAACTTATATCTTCTTGAATTCTTTCCGGTAATCCTTTCACAAATGCGTCGATCTTCTCTTCCTCATCTTCGAACGCTCTCGGACACAATAGGCACAATTCTGTGAATCGTCTTTCGTACGTGGTAATATCAAATCCTTGGGTTCGTAACCCTCTAAGTTCTGTCTTGAGCTTATTGACCTCGGTTCTGGGACGGTACTTCTCGTTCATCAAGTGCTTGAATGCTGACCACGGTAGTGCGTAAGCATTATCTTGTCCCACTTGCTCTAGATAGGTATTCCACCATGTTAATGCAGTACCTGTGAAGGTATGCGTAGCGTACTTCACTTTGTCCTCTTCAGTACACTTACTTATGGCAAACACCGATTCGACCTTCTCGGTCCACCGTTTCAATCCGATCAGTCCTTCGGTTCCATCAAATTCTAAAGGTTTGCAGGCAGTGAATTCTTTGTAGGTGCATCCTACACGATTTCTTGCGCTATTAGCTGCATTGCTAGATTCTGAGTTATTGTTGGTATGTAGCGCAGCCTGTACTGCAGCTATGTTTGCAGCAAGAAAGGTACGAAATTCCTCTTCGATCATATTCATGGTTTGTCGAGTAGTCGGTGCCATTTCCTTCAAATAGTCAAATGAAACAAGTTAATCATACAGAATATTAAGAGTAGTCAATAGTATCTCGTAGCATAATATGAACTCATTTATAAAAGCTTTTTCTTCATATTAGCATTTTATACGTTTAAATTCGGGTAGTACCTACCCGTTAAGTTCATACTTAGTAGCTAATATACAATTCAACTACTACAATTCTATATGAAAAACTGATTATAATGATATTTCGCGTTCAAAATTTTTCACAATATTTTACAAACTTACAATACCGCTTATTTTACATATAACATGAAATATAGCACACAATAACTTTGATACAAGATAGTTGTGAAGATAATTCTAGCTAGTACACAAGTCATTCAGCAAAGGCAATAAAGACACGTAATTCATACGTCCAGAAATAAGTCATGCATTCTGGTTTTACTAGGACTACTTCCCATCCTTGGTCTTGTGGAACATAACCGTTATGGCCGTTGATAAGACAGCGTGTTGTAACGTCGTCAAAGGGACGAGGGTTACGTAATGTCCAATAGTCCCGTAACAATCTAAAAACCTTGTTTCTCACCCCAACTACTGAGTCCGTCACTTGTGGGAACGTTTTGTTTAATAGTTGTAGCCCGATGTTCTTGTTCTCACTTTGGTGAGAAGCAAACATTACTAACCCGTAAGCATAACATGCTTCTTTATGTTGCATGTTAGCCGCTTTTTCTAAATCACGAAGTCCTATATTCAGATATATTGAGTCAAAATAATTTCTTAACCTGTTGCGTAAAATAGCATTTGGGTTCCCCGCAATATAAGCGTCAAAGTAAACACATCGTAACTTATGGATTTACCAATATGATATCCCCCATCTTTCGAACGAAAGCCTTTTATAAACCAAGGCATTCTTGGAACGTTTTTCGAATGTCTTACAAACTAATCTCGCCTTAAATAGTTGTGCCGAGGAATTCTGACCGACTCTAGACAAGATTTCATCAATCATGTCTCCGGGTAGGTCTCTTAAAATATTGGGTTGTCTATCCATTTTGTGTTTTTATACTGTAAAATAGACAAGAGTTAGATCCATAAAAAAAATACTTATTAATACAAGCAATTTTTACATATATCAGAAAGCATAAGCACACTATATTACATATATTACACCACACGAATACAACTATCTTATTCCGACTCGCTCGTTTCTTCTTCTTCTTCGGTTTTGGTTCGTTTTGCGAAGTTTCTAGGGATATATGATGTTCCCCTAATACGAGCCGTCGTTTTCCACATTGGTTTAGAAAAACCTGGTGGTTTAGAGGTTCCCGGGTTATTGTCACAACTTAAGAAATACGGGTGTTGACGATACATATAAAGTTCATCGGGTTTGGAATCAAATTTCTCTATTTTTATGCCCATTCCCTTATTGTTCTCTTTTGCCTTATTAAATTGTGTTGGGGTAATTTCTATAACATCATCAGAATCCTTGTCGGGATCCGATTCATCGGAGAATTGGTAATCCTCTCAATACTTTGCTTCCTTGGCGGAAACACCATTGACCATAATTAACTTTGGTCGGTTGGTTGAGGATTTTCTTCTACTTAACCGTTTTATTATTTCCCCCACTGGTTCTATTTCTTCTCCCGGTTCCGATTCTTCTTCCGGTTCCGATTCTTCTTCCGGTTCCGACTCTTCTTCCGGTTCCTCTTCGGGAACTTGTGAATCAGTCCACGAATCATTCCAATTTACATTTGACTCTTTATTATTATTAGGTGAGTCAATGGGACTTGTTCTAGAGGTAGACATCTATCACATAATATCAAACACGTTAAGAGATTAATATATCACAAAATATTCACATGTTAAAAATATATAGTTTCCAACAAAATTTGTTAAGCAATCATTTTTCAAGTAAACACGGTCGAAGTCCAGACTCACTAATGCATCCTAACAAACTCGATAAGACACACTAATGCAAAATTTTGGTTCTCTAAGACCAAAGCTTGGATACCAACTGAAATATCCCGTTCATATTGATTATAAACGTTCCATATTAATTGATTTCGTTGCGAGGTTTTGACCTCTATATGAGACGTTTTTCAAAGACTGCATTCATTTTTAAAACAACCATAACCTTTATTTTATCAATAAAGGTTTCAAAAGCATTACGTAGATTATCAAATAATGATAATCTAATATATACTGTTTACACACGACCATTACATAATGGTTTACAATAGAAATATATTACATCGACATATGTTTCTTGAATGCAGTTTTTACACAATATCATACAAACATGGACTCCAAATCTTGTCCTTATTTTAGTATGCAACAGCGGAAGCTCTTAGTATTCACCTGAGAATAAACATGCTTTAAACGTCAACAAAAATGTTGGTGAGTTATAGGTTTAACCTATATATATATATATATATATATATATATATATATATATATATATATATATATATATATATATATATATATATATATATATATATATATATATATATATATATATATATATATATATATATATCAAATCGTAACAATAGATCACAAGATTTCATATTTCAATACGCATCCCATACATAGAGATAAAAATCATTCATATGGTGAACACCTGGTAACCGACATTAACAAGCTGCATATATAAGAATATTCCCATCATTCCGGGACACCCTTCGGATATGATATAAATTTCGAAGTACTAAAGCATCCGGTACTTTGGATGAGGTTTGTTAGGCCCAATAGATCTATCTTTAGGATTCGCGTCAATTAGGGTGTATGTTCCCTAATTCTTAGATTACCAGACTTAATAAAAAGGGGCATATTCGATTTCGATAATTCAACCATAGAATGTAGTTTCATGTACTTGTGTCTATTTTGTAAATCATTTATAAAACCTGCATGTATTCTCATCCCAAAAATATTAGATTTTAAAAGTGGGACTATAACTCACTTTCACAGATTTTTACTTCGTCGGGAAGTAAGACTTGGCCACTGGTCGATTCACGAACCTATAACAAATATGTACATATATATCAAAGTATATTCAAAATATATTTACAACACTTTTAATACATTTTGATGTTTTAAGTTTATTAAGTCAGCTGTCCTCGTTAGTAACCTACAACTAGTTGTCCAACGTTTGATGTACAGAAAAAAATTTGATATATATTATCTTGAATCAATCCAGGACCCAGTGTATACATTTCTCAGGCTAGATCACCACTCAAAGTATATATATTTTTGGAATCAACCTCAACCCTGTATAGCTAACTCCCTCATTACTGCATATAGAGTGTCTATGGTTGTTCCAAATAATATATACACATGGGTCGATATGATATGTCAAAACATTTGCATACGTGTCTATGGTATCCCAAGATTATATAATATATTAGAATACATGTATAATATAATATAAGTTAGCTAGGATATGATTAATATAGATTTGTTACCAATTTTCACGTTGCTACAACAAGAAAAATTATCCAATCTTGTTTTACCCATAACTTCTTCATTTTAAATCCATTTTGAGTGAATCAAATTGCTATGGTTTCATATTGAACTCTATTTTATGAATCTAGACAGAAAAGGTATAGGTTTATAGTCGGAAATATAAGTTACAAGTCATTTTTGTAAAGGTAGTAATTTCAGTCGAAAGAACGACGTCTAGATGACCATTTTAGAAAACATACTTCCACTTTGAGTTTAACCATGATTTTTGGATATAGTTTCATGTTCATAATAAAAATCATTTTCCCAGAAGAAAAACTTTTAAATCAAAGTTTATCATAGTTTTTAATTAACTAACCCAAAACAGCCCGCGGTGTTACTACGACGGCGTATGTCCGGTTTTACAGTGTTCTTCGTGTTTCCAGGTTTTAAATCATTAAGTTAGCATATCATATAGATATAGAACATGTGTTTAGTTGATTTTAAAAGTAAAGTTAGAATGATTAACTTTTGTTTATGAACAAGTTTAGAATTAACTAAACTATGTTCTAGTGATTACAAGTTTAAACCTTCGAATAAGATAGCTTTATATGTATGAATCGAATGATGTTATGAACATCATTACTACCTCAAGTTTTCTGGATAAAGCTACTGGAAATGAGAAAAATGGATCTAGCTTCAAAGGATCCTTGGATGGCTTGAAAGTTCTTGAAGCAGAATCATGACACGAAAAACAAGTTCAAGTAAGATTTCCACTCGAAATAAGATTGTTATAGTTATAGAAATTGAATCAAAGTTTGAATATGTGTATTACATTATATTAGAAAGATATATTACTGTAAATAAGAAAGATTTCTTGAGGTTGGATGATCACTCTACAAGATTGGAAGTAAGCTAGCAAACTTGGAAGTATTCTTGATTTTATGAAACTAGAACTTGTAGAATTTATGAAGAACACTTAGAACTTGAAGATAGAACTTGAGAGAGATCAATTAGATGAAAAAAATTGAAGAATTAAAGTGTTTGTAGGTGTTTTTGGTCGTTGGTGTATGGATTAGATATAAAGGATATGTAATTTTATTTTCATGTAAATAAGTCATGAATGATTACTCATATTTTTGTAATTTTATGAGATATTTCATGCTAGTTGCCAAATGATGGTTCCCACATTTGTTAGGTGACTCACATGGGCTGCTAAGAGCTGATCATTGGAGTGTATATACCAATAGTAGATACATCTAAAAGCTGTGTATTGTACGAGTACGAATACGGGTGCATACGAGTAGAATTGTTGATGAAACTGAACGAGGATGTAATTGTAAGTATTTTTGTTAAGTAGAAGTATTTTGATAAGTGTCTTGAAGTCTTTCAAAAGTGTATGAATACATATTAAAACACTACATGTATATACATTTTAAATGAGTCGTTAAGTCATCGTTAGTCGTTACATGTAAGTGTTGTTTTGAAACCTTTAGGTTAACGATCTTGTTAAATGTTGTTAACCCAATGTTTATAATATCAAATGAGATTTTAAATCATTATATTATCATGATAATATGATGTATGAATATCTCTTAATATGATATATATACATTAAATGTCGTTACAACGATAATCGTTACATATATGTCTCGTTTCAAAATCATTAAGTTAGTAGTCTTGCTTTTACATATGTAGTTCATTGTTAATATACTTAATGATATGTTTACTTATCATAATATCATGTTAACTATATATATATATATATATATATATATATATATATATATATATATATATATATATATATATATATATATATATATATATATATATATATATATATATATATATATATATATATATATATATATCCATATATATGTCATCATATAGTTTTTACAAGTTTTAACGTTCGTGAATCACCGGTCAACTTGGATAGTCAATTGTCTATATGAAACCTATTTCAATTAATCAAGTCTTAACAAGTTTGATTGCCTAACATGTTGGAAACACTTAATCATGTAAATAACAATTTCATTTAATATATATATAAACATGGAAAAGTTCTGGTCACTACACATTTAACCGGACACGGGAATGAATTAATAGTTAATGGACTTATTAAAACAGGGGTGAATTATATACAAGGACACTTGGTGTAATTATAGTTTATGTCCCCAATTAGTTGGAATATTTGACTTCGGATATAAGGATAATTTGACGAGGACACTCGCACTTTATATTTATGACTGATGGACTGTTATGGACAAAAACCAGACGGACATATTGAATAATCCAGGATAAATGACAATTAACCCATGGTAATAAACTAAAATCAACACGTCAAACATCATGATTACGGAAGTTTAAATAAGCATAATTTATATATTTCATATTTAATTGCACTTTTAATTATCGTAATTTTATTTACTGTCATTTTATTTAATTGCACTTTTAATTATTGTACTTTTTAATTATCGCAATTTTATTTTATCGCACTTTTATTGCAATTTCATTATCGTTATTTACTTTACGCTTAAAATTAAGTTATATTTATTTTTAATATTTTACATTAGGTTTTAACTGCGACTAAAGTTTTAAAATCGACAAACCGGTCATTAAACGGTAAAAACCCCCTTTTATAATAATAATACTACTTATATTTATATTTATATTTATATTTATACAAATATAGTTTTTAAAAATATAGCGTTAAACTTGGCGAGTTCTCTGTGGACGAACTAGACTTACTAAAAACTACACTACTGTACGATTAGGTACACTGCCTATAAGTGTTGTAGCAAGGTTTAGGTATATCCACTCTATAAATAAATAGATAACTTGTGTAAAATTGTAACGTATTTAATAGTATTTCCGACTGAAATATTATAGTATTTAGTACCCCTTCGCTTTAACATCATTTATGTAGCCATAATATCCCAATCATGGCAAAAGTTTATCGTGTACCAAGTTCGTAGCTCGTTTTAATCAATAAGTGACACTAATGGTCGTAAATGAAATCAAGGATCATGTTAAGTAACCTAGTACTTAAAAACACGTTGTAAGGCATCAACGAAAGTAATTAACAAAATTAATGATCCCAGTAGTTAATCTAACTTAGTACACACAAATACGCAGTTTCGTAAAAGTAACAAGTAATAATATAAGTCGAAGAAGTCGGGTCGTTACATTACCCACCTGTTAATGAAAATTTCGTCCCGAAATTTAAGCTGAGGTAGATGGTAGAGTTGGAAATGATGGAATTCAACGTAACAACAAGTTCATAATGTCTACATAATCACAAAACCATTTTATGATAATTAAAGAAAGCGGAAGCATGAAGTTTATAAAAACAAGTTTATATGTTAAACCATTTTGTGTGAATTCCATATTGTTATCAAGTCATGAAACATATGCTTACATATAAGAACAAGGAGAGTAGAGATTATACCTCCTCAAGTAAATTGAGGGCTGTTTTTAACAAGCAAGATGATGATGAAAATGAAGCAACAACAACTTCTAACTTGAAGCCTCAAGTGTGTAATACCCACAAGCTTTCAATCACCAACACCTTCTATTATTTGGTTAAGGTTTTAGGACAATTGATGAACTTAACTAACAAGCAAAAACTCTCCTCTCCTCACCAAAAGTTTCAGCCAGCAGCATGTAGAAGGAGAGTTAGAGAGTTTTCAAAGCTAGTCACTTAAATGTATTAGTCAATCACTTGGTTCAAGAGATGTTTGTATGTCCTTAAGGAATGTGTATGTGGAAAGCAACAAAATGAGCATGGGTGGTCTTTCTTGGGTCTACAAAACTGCCACCATCACCATATTTTATACAAGATTTGTTTTTAAAAAAACTTGTAATAAAAGACCATGCATTTGTTTTGTTACTTGCATTTTTATAAACCAATTTATAAAACATAACACATCTTAATTATTTAAACCTATAAATAATTAAATCCTTTGTAAATATAAATTATCCAAATAATTTATCTCAAGTGATAATATTTTAGAAAACCGATTTTCTAAAGTTCAAGTGTCGCGTATTTACTTAATGATCCAATCGTTAAGATTAAATACATATAAAGTGTTGGTAAGCTTGTTATTGGGTATGACCTAACTTGGATCATAACATATTAGCCACATTAATTTAATATGTCTCTTGGGCATACGAAATAGCTTCAATCTCCCACTTGCACAAGAAACATAAAAATTAATGCAAGTGATGGATACCACCTAACGACCGTCCATCACCCCCAACATGTTATGACTTTGTGCCATTCAATAACATCACCCCTTTCGAGTTCCCATATTGAATATGAATAGGTGAATCTTTCATTTATCCTTTCATCCTAGATGTCATGTCAAATATAAGAGATACAGAGTGATCACTCTCTTCTAGATTTAACTTTATCAGGCCTTAGACATCTGACTCTCAACGAATAAGAGGGACAAATTCCATCTTGACTACATACGTCCTAGATATATACTTCGTATTACACCTGAGCTCTTCGTTATGAACTACCATATTTCAGAATAGCGAAGGAAAGAATCAAGGCATAATACTTAGTGAATATCCGAACCCAAAATGTATCTTAGGTCAGAGGATACAATGATATTCGCCTTTACTCAAGATTACATGTGATCAACCACAAAGGCTCCATTTAGTAAATCTTGAGGGCGCGTCTTCCAATATTTGTATCCCACAAATATCTATGAACCTTGGTTGCAACCTTGCCCCACATTCATCCCGTGAATGTATACCAATCCAAGCTCATAATAGTCTAAACCTCGCACTTGCTCCCACAAATGTGATCGACTACGGAATTTAGAATAATTACTTATTCATGGATAAAATATGCAAAATAGGAACCTGACTCAAGATTAATAAATTAACACCATAATTATATTAATGAGTTTGAACCACTTCGTTCCGTTACAATACATAAAACAGATCACAACCAATCACTAGAATATCGAAGCCCTAGTGCACTAACATGCCCTTGATGTTTTGCACCATGTAAGAGTTTCGTGAGTGGATCTGCTATATTAAGATCTGTGTGAACTTTGCGAATACATATATTTCACTTTTCAACTTCATCCCTTATGTAGTTGAATCTCTGCTCAATGTGACGGGTCTTTTGGTGAGCACGAGGTTCCTTGATTTGAGCAATCGCACCCTCGTTGTCACAAAAGATCTCAAGAGGGTCCTGAATGGAAGGGACAACTCCTAAGTCGTCGATGAATTTCTTCATCCATGCAGCTTCCTGAGCTGCCAATGAGGCGACAATGTACTCCGACTCTATATTGGATAATGCAACAACATCTTGCTTTGAACTCTTCCAAGAGACCGCACCTCCATTTAACGTGAAGACATAACCGGACTGTGATCGAGAATCATCTCGATCAGTTTGGAAACTCGCATCCACGTAACCTTTTACAGCGAGTTCCTATTCACTAGACCCATATGTTATAAACATATCCTTAGTCCTCCTAAGGTATTTCAATATACTTTTAACCGCAATCCAATGACTGTTTCCTGGGTTATTCTGGTATCTACTTGTCAAGCTAAGAACGCATGACACATCCGGTCTAGTGCATATCATTGCATACATGATTGACCCGATAGCAGATGTGTACGGGACTTTCTTCATTCTCTCTTGTTCATCTTTCGTGGTAGGACACTAAGATGAACTGAGAAGCGTTCCTCTTTGAATAGGTACCAAACCTTTCTTAGAGTTGTCCATCTTGAACCTTTTCAAGATCTTTTCAATGTATGCACTTTGATTCAAACCTATCAGTTTCTTGGATCTATCACTGTAGATCCCAATCCCCAGAACGTATTGTGCTTCTCCAAGATCCTTAATGGAGAAGCATTTACTTAGCCAAGTTTTAACACCCTGCATTGCCGGAATATCATATCCAAATAACAATATATCATTCACATATAGTACAAGGAATATGATAGTGCTCCCAATAGCTTTCTTGTATACACAAGCTTCATCACCATTTTTAATGAAGCCAAATTTCTTGGCCTCCTCATTAAAATGATTATTCCACATTCTAGATGCTTGTTTCAATCTGTAGATTGACTTCTTTAACTTGCATACCTTTTTAGGATATTTTGGATCAACAAAACCTTCAGGCTAAACCATATAAACATCTTCCTCAAGATGTCCATTTAGAAAAGCGGTCTTGACATACATTTGCCATATTTCATAATCATAATGAGCAGCAATGGCAAGTAATATCCTAATAGACTTTAGCATTACCACAGGCGAAAAAGTTTCATCATAGTCAACCCCTTGAGTTTGAGTAAAACCTTTTGCTACAAGTCTAGCTTTATATGTATCCAAGTTTTCATGTATGTCAGTTTTCATTTTGAAAAGCCATTAACAATCAACTAGCCTTGAGCCAGTAGGTTGTGCAACAAGTTCCCAAACTTGGTTGTCATACATGGATTGCATCTCAGCGTTCATGGCTTCCTGCCATTTGTCTTTATCAATCCTTGATAAAGCATCTTGGTAGTTTGTTGGTTCATCCAGATCAACCACATAGCAACCATCCATGAGAAACCCATATCTCTCAGGAGGATTACTAATCTTACCAGATCTGTGAACGTCTTGTATACTTTGATCATCCATTTGATTATTCTCAACATTTTCATGTTGAGTGCTAGTGTCAACCAATTGTGTATCATCTACTTAATCTTGAACCTCTTCAAGATCTATCTTTCTTTCACTATTACATTCCATTAGGAACTTAGTTTCAAGGAATTCAGCCTTTCGAGCAACAAATACATTTTGCTCGGTTGGGTCATAGAAATAGTATCCCATATCATCCTTGGGATATCCTATGAAGATACACTTTGTGGATCGAGCATTCAACTTATTAGGGACGTAAAGCTTAGAATAAGCTTCACATCCCCATACGTTTAAGTATGATAGAGATGGAGGTTTTCCAAACCACATCTCATGAGGAGTTCGTTCCACTTTCTTGGTTGGAGCCATATTTAAAATACGAGCCACAGAGCATAGACAATAACCCCAAAATGATAGAGGTAATGAGCTTCTAGCCATCATAGATCGAACCATATCCATTAGGGTTCGGTTCCTCCTTTCAGAAAATCCATTAAGTTGGGGTGTTCCAGGAGGAGTGAGTTACGAGATAATCTCACAACCTTTAAGATGATCTTGGAAAGTATTGCTTAGGTATTCACCTCCTCTATCGGTACGAAGTACCTTGATTGTCTTGTTGAGTTGATTTTGTACTTCGTTTTGTTATTCTTTGAATGCTTCAAAAGTTTCGTCCTTATGCCTTAATAAATAGACATATCCGAAACGACTGAAGTCATCAATGAAAGTGACGAAGTATCTTTCACCTTTCCTAGTCATGGGCTTAAAAGGTCCACATACATCCGAATGTAATAATCCTAATAAGTTTTTAGCCCTTTCATAGGTCCCTTTAAAGGGTGCTTTAGTCATTTTGCCTTGTAAACAAGATTCACATACATCAAATGAGTCTAGTTCATTTGATTTCAAAAGTACATTCTTTTGAAGTGTATGCATTCGATTCTTGTTTATGTGACCAAGGCGACAATGCCATAAGTAGGAATCACTCAAATCCCTTTTGAGTTTCTTGGCGTTTGCATGGAACATTGAGCTATTGTATGATGTCTCGTCATGAACCAATTCATAAATACCATTTAAAGGTGAAGCCTTAAAATAGAACACATTATCTAAAGAAACATGGATATCATCATTAATGAAACTAAGATTAAAACCACATTGTTTCAAACGGGATACAGAAATAATGTTTAGAGATAAATCGGGTGCATACAAAATATTTTTCAAAATGAGCTCCAAACCACTTGGTAGCTTCAAAACAAAGTCTCCTTGAGCTTTCACATGCACCCTTGCTCCATTACCCATGAAGAGATTGCTGTTCCCGCATCTTGATTACTTCTTTTGAACCCCTGCAAGGAATTGCAAATATGAGTTCCACATCCTGTATCTAATACCCATGTATTAGAAGAAGTAATACTAAGCTCAATGTATACCATATATACATTACCTGAGGTTTGCCCTGCATCCCTCTTTTCTTTCAACTCCTTTAGGTAGACCGGGCAGTTGCGTTTCCAGTGACCCATTTCACCGCAACCAAAGCACGGATCTTCCTTGGGGTTAGCTTTACCGGCAACCTTTTGCTTCTTGTTATTGTTGGATGGGGTAACCATCTTCCCCTTTCCCTTGCCCTTGCCTTGGTAGGAGGGTCCTTTCCTCTTAGCCACCTTCGGCTTAAAAGTGTTATGGTTTTTGGACCCGCCTTCATTGATCATAAGCACGGGTGAAGCCCTTTTACCCATGCTTGCTTCAGCTGTCTTAAGCATGGCATGTAATTCACCAATGCTCTTATCCCAACCATTCATATTGTAATTCATTACGAATGTGTCAAACCTCTTTGACAAAGAATTAAGGATAAGGTCTGTGGCTAATTCATTAGACACGTTGCAATTTAGATGGTTCGCTCGATCAATTAGGCTTTTCATCTTAAAGACATAAGATGAAACGGATTGGGAGTCATCCATCCGACATGCATGAAGCGCTCGAACCGTTTCGAAGCGCTCGACAAGAGCTTGTTGAAGGAACATCTCCTTTAATTATGTGATCATGTCATATGCACTATGATGCTCGAAGTCCTTTTGGAGTTCGGGTATCATAGTCCCAAGCATAAGGCAAGAGACTTGCACCAAATTGGTGTAATACTTATCCCAATAAGCCATGTCTTCTGTATCATCCTCATCGGGTTGATCGGGAATGGGGTCTTCTAACACATACGCCATATCCTCAAGTTTGAGGACAATTCTTAGATTGCGTAACCAATCCATGAAATTTGTATGGTTGAGTTTTTCCTTTTCAAGGATTGACCTCAACGATAGGTTGTTAAAGTTGATTGGTGCGTTATGAATGTTGTTGTTATTGGCGGCCATCTACAAAATTTAACAAAGTTGTTTAAGTATCAATTTTAATTTAACAATCAATACCCTTTAAATCCAATTGATATTTATTAAATTTTAGAATCCAACGGTAAACCAAATTTCGGTTAGGTGACCTTTATCCCGTCATTTGATTTAGCTAGGTAGTCATTATATGACAATTGCAATCCTTTTGCAACTTCTAAGTTATGGGATCATGCAATCCTTTTGCATGGCATATTTATCCCATCAACATCTATTTGTTCCTCATACGTCGGTGACCCTAAGTTCATGATTCCCAAATAAAGTCGTCCTACTTGCGTAAACGTGTAAATTTAACATACAAGTGGTTAGGTGACCTTTATCTCACAAGTGTGCGAAATTCACCTTAATTATATTAGTTTGCTCATAACGGTTAGGTGACCTTTATTCCATTATGAGTTCCCTAATTATTTTTAAGTGTCACACAAAAGGATGGCGTTTAACTTGTTTGCCTTGTTAATAAGGGATTTTAAGTTTTCATTATTTCTAGTTTACGAAAACTTTTATACCATACACCAACATGCATTTAGTGTATGGTACTTATGAAAAACCATTTTCATGTCTTGTTATTAAGCCAATTACTTGATATAAACCATTTTATATATGTGATCCTTTTCATGTTCTTAATAACCGTTTATTAATGTCCTTTTGCCATTTCAATTAAACCATTTAAATTGTCATTTTGCATGTTGTTAATAACGTCTAATTTAACCAATTAAATTGTCATTTTGCTTGTTGTTAACTTGTGATATACTTGTAGCAACCAAACATACAAACACAATAAACAACCATGCATGCAAAACAAATATGTTCACAATCAGGCCAATTTTGGTAGACATTTATTTAGCCGAAAACAAATGCCACCGGTTAAGGGGTTGTAACACAAAGTAGGAGATTTTAAAATCTCCCACTTAATCTTGTATCTTCCTTGTCTTCATCTTGCATCTTCATCTTTTACAAAAAATATATCCTAATACATTTCTTCTAAAAAATGAAAATACAACCTAATCTATTTTACATACCAAATATAAAATAAATTACATAACCAAAATTAATATTACATACCAAATGAATAATTAATATTACAAACCAAATTGAATGAATATTACAACCAAATTGAAAGATTAACAAATCAACCAAACAAACATCCATTCAAACACAAGGTCATGGCTATGATTGTGAACTTTCATATACAACAAATATGACCAAAATGGAATAACCCAAAACCCATTTGGGTCCTCAAAGAATTCGGCCAAATCCATCAACCCTCCCAAACTCGAAAATTTTTGCATTCCATTTTCATGCATGTACTTAGAATGCAAATATAGTGGGTTTAAAGACCATATATAAGAAGCATATTTCATAGACTTCGGCTCTAGATACCATTGATGGAATTCAACATAACAACAAGTTCATAATGTCTACATAATCACAAAACCATTTTATGATAATTAAAGAAAGTGGAAGCATGAAGTTTATAAAAAAAAGTTTATATGTTAAACCATTTTGTGTGAATTCCATATTGTTATCAAGTCATGAAACATATGCTTACATATAAGAACAAGGAGAGTAGAGATTATACCTCCTCAAGTAAATTGAGGGCTGTTTTGAACAAGCAAGATGATGATGAAAATGAAGCAACAACAACCTCTAACTTGAAGCCTCAAGTGTGTAGTACCCACAAGCTTTCAATCACCAACACCTTCTATTATTTGGTTAGGATTTAAGGACACTTGATGAACTTAATTAGCAAGCAAAAACTCTCCTCTCCTCACCAAAAGTTTCGGCCAGCAGCATGTAGAAGGATAGTTAGAGAGTTTTCAAAGCTAGTCACTTAAATGTATTAGTCAATCACTTGGTTCAAGAGATGTTTGCATGTCCTTAAGGAATTTGTATGTGGAAAGCAACAAAATGAGCATGGGTGGTCTTTCTTGGGTCTACAAAACTGCCACCATCACCATATTTTTTACAAGATTTATTTTTAAAAAAACTTGTAATAAAAGACCATGCATTTTTTTTATTACTTGCACTTTTATAAACCAGTTTATAAAACATAACACATCTTAATTATTTAAACCTATAAATAATTAAATCCTTTGTAAATATAAATTATCCAAATAATTTATCTCAAGTGATAATATTTTAGAAAACCGATTTTCTAAAGTTCAAGTGTCGCGTATTTACTTAATGATCCAATCGTTAAGATTAAATACATATAAAGTGTTGGTAAGTTTGTTATTGGGTATGACCCGACTTGGATCATAACATATTAGCCACGTTAATTTAATATGTCTCTCGGGCATACGAAATACCTTCAGGAAATAGGTGAGGATACTTCTGCATCATTTGATCCTCTCGTTCTCAAGTAAACTCGGGTCCTCGTTTTGCATTCCATCCGACTCTGACGATAGGAATCTTGTTGCGTTTCAAGGGTTTAACCTCACGGTCCATAATTTTGACGGGTTCTTCCACGAAGTGGAGTTTGTCATCAATCAAAAGCTCTTCTAGTGGTATGACAAGTTCTGGCTCAGCAAGACACTTCTTCAGATTTGACACGTGAAAAGTAGGATGAACGGAGCTCAATTGTGTCGGAAAATCCAAACGGTAAGCAACGGGTCCAATACGTTCCAAAATTTCAAACGGACCAATATATCGCGGGTTTAACTTCCCACGCTTTCCAAAACGGATTACACCTTTCCAAGGTGCGACTTTCAACATCACGTGGTCACCCACTTGAAATTCGAAATCTTTACGTTTAAGGTCAGCATAGCTCTTTTGACGATCACGGGCCGTCTTAAGCCTCGCTTGAATTTGAACAATTTTCTCGGTTGTTTCATGAACGAGTTCGGGTCCGGTGATTTGCTTCTTGCCTACTTCGGCCCAACAAATAGGAGATCGGCACTTGTAGCCATACAACGCTACGAAAGGTGCGACATTAATGCTCAAATGGTAGCTGTTGCTGTAAGAAAACTCGGGTAGCGGTAAGTGCTTCTCCCGAGCTTTGCCAAAATCAATAACACAAGCACGCAGCATGTCTTCCAAAGTTTGAATCGTGCATTCGCTTTGTCCGTCGGTCTACGGGTGATATGCAGTACTCATGTTGAGACGTGTTCCCAAGGCTTCTTTTAAAGAACGCCAAAATCTAGAAGCAAAACGGGTATCTCGGTCTAAAATAATCGATAAGGGCACACCATGATGAGATACAATTTCCTATATGTATAGTTGCGCGAGTTTGTCCATCGTATCAGTTTCCTTCATGGCTAAGAAGTGTGCAGATTTGGTAAGACGGTCAATGATAACCCAGATGGTATCATATCCGCCCACCATCTTTGGTAGTTTCGTAATGAAGTCCATTGTTATCCTCTCCTACTTCCATTGTGGGATTTCTGGTTGTTGAAGTAACCCAGATGGCCTTTGATGTTCGTCCTTAACCTTTGAACAAGTCAAACACTTCGCAACGTAAGTAGCGACATCCTTCTTAAGATTAGGCTACCAATACTGTTCCTTGAGATCGTGGTACATCTTACCAGCTCCTGGATGTATCGAATATCTTGACTTGTGGCTTCATCTAGAACAAGGCTTCATAAATCCCCATAACTAGGCACCCAAATCCTTCCGGCGAAATATCGGAGTCCAGTCTCCTTGACTTCGAATCGAGAGATGAGAATGTTCAAGTGCTCATGAGAAATATTCTCCTCCTTGGGAGCCTCATCTTGAGCTACACAGATCAGGTTATTGAGATTTGAATGAATGGTGATGTTCAAGGCTCGGACACGAAGAGGTACCATTCTCTCCTTTCGGCTTAAGGTATCGGCTACAACATTCGCTTTGCCAAGATGGTAATGGAGCACACAATCATAATTGTTCAACGTCTTGATCCATCGACGCTGTCTCATATTCAGTTTCTTCTGATCAAAGATGTGTTGGAGGATTTTGTGGTCGGTGAAGATAGTACTCTTTGTTCCATAAAGATAATGTCTCCACAGTTTGAGTGCGAAAACAACAGCTCCAAATTCAAGATTGTGCGTTGTGTAATTTCGCTCGTAAATCTTCAGTTGTCGAAAGGCGTAAGCAATAACCTTTGTTCGTTGCATCAACACGCAACCAAAACCATGTTTCGAGGCATCGCAATATACGACGAAGTCGTCACTGCCTTCGGGAAGGGATAATATAGGTGCGGTGGTTAATTTCTGCTTTAGAGTTTGGAATTTTGACTCTTGTTCGGTTGCCCAAACGAACTTCTTTCCCTGATGAGTCAATGCGGTTAATGGTCGTGCAATCAGAGAGAAACCTTCGATGAATCTTCGGTAATAACCGGCGAGACCTAAAAATTGGCGGATATGAGTCGGAGTAGTGGGGGTTTCCCACTTGCTGATAGCTTCGATCTTTGCGGGATCGACTTTGATACCCTGATCGCTCACGATATGACCCAGAAATTGGACTTCCTTCAACCAAAATTCACACTTGGAGAACTTGGCATAAAGTTGCTATTGTCTCAAGAGTTCCAACACTAGTCGAAGATGTTTTTCATGTTCTTCTTCACTTCTGGAATAGATGAGGATATCATCTATGAAGACGATAATGAATTTGTCTAGGTATGGCTTGCATACACGATTCATGAGATCCATAAACACGGTAGGTGCGTTGGTCAAACCGAATGGCATCACAAGAAACTCATAATGACCATAACGAGTTCAGAATGCAGTCTTAAGTACATCGCTCTACTTCACCCTCAACTGGTGATAACCTGATCGTAAATCGATCTTAGAGTAAACGCTTGATCCTTGTAGCTGATCGAAAAGATCGTCAATCCTAGGAAGGGGATACCGATTCTTGATTGTCAACTTGTTGAGTTTGCGGTAATCAATATACACGCGGAAAGATCCGTCCTTCTTCTTTACAAACAAGAAAGGTACGCCCCAAGGCGACGAGCTTGGTTGGATGAATCCGCGGTCTAATAGTTCTTGCAGTTGACTCTGCAACTCTTAAATTTCGGAAGGTGCGAGTCGATAAGGTGCACGAGCTACAGGTGCAGCTCCTGGCACTAGGTCAATCTGAAACTCTACTGCTCTCAGTGGGGGTAATCCTGGCAGTTCTTCTGGAAAGACCTCTAGAAATTCGTTCACAATTCGCACATCATCTACGCTTTTCTCCTCGGTCTCCAACTTCTTCACATGCGCTAAGATAGCAAAACGCCCTTTTCTCACGAACTTCTGCGCTTTCATACAACTAATAAGGTTCAGCATCAGGCTACATCTCTTTCCATATACAATCAATGGTACACCGTCTTCGCGAGGTATACGAAGAATCTTCTCTCCACAGATAACTTCGGCTTTTACTTTGGACAACCAGTCCATACCAACTATCACATCAAAGCTTCCCAACTTAATGGGTATCAAATCAATCTCAAAATCTATGCCAGATAAGTTTATTATACCTCCTCAGCCAATTTGGTCAACCTTCTCAAGTTTCCCATTGGCTACCTCTACAAGCATATTCTCATCCAAAGGAACTAATGACCAATCTATCCTAGAGCAAAAGTGTCTACATACATAACTCCTATCAGCACCAGTATCAAACATGACAGAAGCTAATAGTTTATTGACAGTGAATGTACCTGTAACCAAGTCAGGATCCTCACGGGCATCTCTGGCATTCATGTTGAAGACTCTTCCACGTGCTGGCCCGCCATCCTTATTCTTGTTAGGACAGTCATTCTTAAAGTGACCCTGCTGACCGCATTCAAAACACTTCTTCGGCCCATTTGGATTTGTTCTCACAGCTGGGGTGGTGATCTTACAGTCTTTGCCGATGTGTCTAGTTCTCTTACACTTTTCACATACCACGTTGCAGTATCCAGTGTGATGCTTGTAGCATCTCTTACACCGAGGAAGGGTACCTTTGTTGTTAAGGTTCGAGCTAGGGTTCGGGTTAGGGTTTCTCCAGTCGTTGTTTCCCTTGAAATTTTCATACCTCTTAGCTGGGTTTTGATCAAAGACTTTTCCCTTGTTTCCGTCCCACTTACGTTTCCCATTACTAGCTCCCGATTCTGATCTCGCCTTTTCTGGCTCTTGTTGGGTGATCTGGTTCATTAGGGTGTGTGCCATGTGCATAGCTTCCGGGACATTTACTGGCTTCGAAGAGGTGACATTTCCCTGAATGGTCTTGGGAAGTCCCCACAAATACCGTTCCATTCGCTTAAATTCAGGAGTAACCATCGTGGGGTACATCAAAGCCAACTCTAAGTACCTTCGGTTATAGCCATCAAGGTCAGTTTCTACAACTTTCAGTTCCAAAAACTCCACTTCCATTTTCTAAATTTCGGTTCTGGGTAATACTCCTCGATCTTAGCACTCTTAAACTCCTCACTGTAGTGACCCGAACTTTTCCATGTTTATATATATTAATTGAGATTGATATTTACATGATTAAATGTTTCCAACATGTTAAGCAATCAAACTTGTTAAGACTTGATTAATTGAAATATGTTTCATATAGACAATTGACCACCCAAGTTGACCGGCGATTCACGAACGTTAAAACTTGTAAAAACGACATGACGATATATATATGGATATACATATGGTTAACATGAGATTATGATAAGTAAGTATCTCCATAAGTATATTAACAATGAGTTATATACATATAAACAAGACTACTAACTTAAGGATTTCGAAACGAGACATATATGTAACGATTATCGTTGTAACGACATTTAAATGTATATATATCATATTAAGATATATTAATATATCATAATATCATGATAATATAATAATTTAACATCTCATTAGATATAATAAACAATGGGTTAACAACATTAATTGAGATCGTTAACTTAAAGGTTTCAAAACAACACTTACATGTAACGACTAACGATGACTTAACGACTCAGTTAAAATGTATATACATGTAGTGTATTTAGATGTATTAAAATACTTTTGGAAGACTTCAAGACATATATCAAAACACTCATACTTAACGAAAATGGTTACAGTTACTTTTCCATTCTTTTCTTTCATCAAGAATTCTAGTCGTATTCTTACCCGTATTATACACAGCTTCAAAACGTACTTACTATGAGTATATACCAATAGGAACTAGCATGGGATTCCACTCTTGATTATGTCATGTATGACTAATCAATTTTAACTTCTACCAAGAGCTAGTCAACTAACTAGAACTCCTTTTAACCCCACTCACCACTCACCAATTACCACTCATCATTCACTCCATTTCACTTCCAATTCTCTTTCTAATTCTCTCTCAACACACACATACACTATTATGAACATATTTTTCCAGTATTTAATCATCATCTTCATCAAAAATCACTTCAAGAATCAAGCTATAATCATCATAGGAAGAACACTTCAAGAACACTTCAAAAATCCCTTCAAGTTTACTAATTTACTTCCAAGCTTTCTAATCCATTCCAAGTAATCATCTAAGATCAAGAAACCTTTGTTATATACAGTAGGTTATCTTTCTTATTCAAGGTAATATTGATATTCAAACTTTGATTCAATTTCTATAACTATAAACTATCTTAATTCGAGTAAAAATCTTACTTGAACTTGTTTTTGTGTCATGATCCTACTTCAAGAACTTTCAAGCCATCCAAGATCCTTTGAATCTAGATCATTTCTTGTCACTTCCAGTAGGTTTACCTACTAAACTTGAGGCATTAATGATGTTCATAACATCATTCGATTCATATATATAAAACTATCTTATTCGAAGGTTTAAACTCGTAATCACTAGAACATAGTTTAGTTAATTCTAAACTTGTTCGCAAACAAAAGTTAATCCTTCTAACTTGACTTTTAAAATTAACTACACACATGTTCTATATCTATATGATATGCTAACTTAATGATTTAAAACCTGGAAACACGAAAAACACCGTAAAACCGGATTTACGCCGTCGTAGTAACACCGCGGGATGTTTTGGGTTAGTTAATTAAAAACTATGATAAACTTTGATTTAAAAGTTGTTATTCTGAGAAAATGATTTTTATTATGAACATGAAACTATATCCAAAAATTATGGTTAAACTCAAAGTGGAAGTATGTTTTCTAAAATGGTCATCTAGACGTCGTTCTTTCGACTGAAATGACTACCTTTAAAAAAATGACTTGTAACTTATTTTTCCGACTATAAACCTATACTTTTTCTGTTTAGATTCATAAAATAGAGTTCAATATGAAACCATAGCAATTTGATTCACTCAAAACGGATTTAAAATGAAGAAGTTATGGGTAAAACAATATTGGATAATTTTTCTCATTTTAGCTACGTGAAAATTGGTAACAAATCTATTCCAACCATAACTTAATCAACTTGTATTTTATATTATGTAATCTTGAGATACCATAGACACATATACAATGTTTCGACCTATCATGTCGACACATCTATATATATTTCGGAACAACCATAGACACTCTATATGTGAATGTTGGAGTTAGCTATACAGGGTTGAGGTTGATTCCAAAATATATATAGTTTGAGTTGTGATCAATACTGAGATACATATACACTGGGTCGTGGATTGATTCAAGATAATATTTATCAATTTATTTCTGTACATCTAACTGTGGACAACTAGTTGTAGGTTACTAACGAGGACAGCTGACTTAATAAACTTAAAACATCAAAATATATTAAAAGTGTTGTAAATATATTTTAAACATACTTTGATATATATGTATATATTGTTATAGGTTCGTGAATCAACCAGTGGCCAAGTCTTACTTCCCGACGAAGTAAAAATCTGTGAAAGTGAGTTATAGTCCCACTTTTAAAATCTAATATTTTTGGGATGAGAATACATGCAGGTTTTATAAATGATTTACAAAATAGACACAAGTACGTGAAACTACATTCTATGGTTGAATTATCGAAATCGAATATGCCCCTTTTTATTAAGTTTGGTAATCTAAGAATTAGGGAACAGACACCCTAATTGACGCGAATCCTAAAGATAGATCTATTGGGCCTAACAAACCCCATCCAAAGTACCGGATGCTTTAGTACTTCAAAATTTATATCATATCCGAAGGGTGTCCCGGAATGATGGGGATATTCTTATATATATGCATCTTGTTAATGTCGGTTACCAGGTGTTCACCATATGAATGATTTTTATCTCTATGTATGGGATGTGTATTGAAATATGAAATATTGTGGTCTATTGTTACGATTTGATACATATAGGTTAAACCTATAACTCACCAACATTTTTGTTGACGTTTAAAGCATGTTTATTCTCAGGTGAATACTAAGAGCTTCCGCTGTTGCATACTAAAATAAGGACAAGATTTGGAGTCCATGTTTGTATGATATTGTGTAAAAACTGCATTCAAGAAACTGATTTCGATGTAACATATTTGTATTGTAAACCATTATGTAATGGTCGTGTGTAAACAGGATATTTTAGATTATCATTATTTGATAATCTACGTAAAGCTTTTAAACCTTTATTTATGAAATAAAGGTTATGGTTTGTTTTAAAAATGAATGCAGTCTTTGAAAAATGTCTCATATAGAGGTCAAAACCTCGCAACGAAATCAATTAATATGGAACGTTTTTAATCAATAAGAACGGGACATTTCAGTTGGTATCAGAGCGTTGGTCTTAGAGAACCAGAAAATTTGCATTAGTGTGTCTTATCAAGTTTGTTAGGATGCATTAGTGAGTCTGGACTTCGACCGTGTTTTCTTTAAAAATGATTGCTTAACATTTTTGTTGGAAACTATATATTTTTAACATATGAATATTATGTGATATATTAATCTCTTAACGTGTTTGATATTATGTGATAGATGTGTACCTCTAGAACAAGTCCCATTGACTCACCTAATAATAATGAAGAGTCAAATGTAAATTGGAATGATTCGTGGACTGATTCACAAGTTCCCGAAGAGGAACCGAAAGAAGAGTCGGAACCGGAAGAAGAATCGGAACCGGAAGAAGAAATAGAACCGGTGGGGGAAATAATAAAATGGTTAAGTAAAAGAGAATCCTCAACCAACCGAACAAGGTTAATTATGGTCAATGGTGTTTCCGCCAAGGAAGCAAAATATTGGGAGGATTATCAATTCTCCGATGAATCGGATTCCGACGAGAATTCCGATGATGTTATAGAAATTACCCCAACTGAATTTAAAAAGACAAAAGAAAATAATAAGGGAAAGGGCATAAAAATAGAGAAATCTAATTCCAACCCCGATGAACTTTATATGTATCGTCAACCCCCGAAGTCCTTAAGTTGTAACAATGACCCGGGAACCTCTAAACCACCAGGTTTTTCTAAACCAATGTGGACAACGACGGCTCGTATTAGGGGAACATCATATATCCCTAGAAACATGGCAAAACGAACCAAAACCGAACAAGAAGAAACGAGCGAGTCGGAATAAGATAGTTGTATTCGTGTGGTGTAATATATGTAATATAGTGTGCTTATGCTTTATGATATATGTAAAAATTGCTTGTATTAATAAGTATTTTTTTTTATGAATCTAACTCTTGTCTATTTTATAGTATAAAAACACAAAATGGATAGACAACCCAATATTTTAAGAGACCTACCCGGAGACATGATTGATGAAATCTTGTCTAGAGTCGGTCAGAATTCCTCGGCACAACTATTTAAGGCGAGATCAGTTTGTAAGACATTCGAAGAACGTTCCAAGAATGCCTTGGTTTATAAAAGGCTTTCGTTCAAAAGATGGGGGATATCACATTGGGAAATCCATAAGTTACGATGTGTTTACTTTGACGCATATATTGCGGGGAACCCAAATGCTATTTTACGCAACGGGTTAAGAAATTATTTTGACTCAGTATATCCGAATATAGGACTTCGTGATTTAGAAAAAGCAGCTAACATGCAACATAAAGAAGCATGTTATGCTTACGGGTTAGTAATGTTCGCTTCTCACCAAAGTGAGAACAAGAACATCGGGCTACAACTATTAAACAAAACGTTCCCACAAGTGACGGAGTCGGTAATTGGGGTAAGAAATGAGGTTTTTAGGTTATTACGAGACTGTTGGTCATTACGTAACCCTCGTCCCTTTGACGACGTTACAACACGCTGTCTTATCAACGGCCATAATGGTTATGTTCCACAAGACCAAGGATGGGAAGTAGTCCTAGTAAAACCAGAATGCATGACTTGTTTCTGGACGTATGAATTACGTGTCTTTATTGCCTTTGCTGAACGACTTGTGTACTAGCTAGAATTATCTTCACAACTATCTTGTATCAAAGTTATTGTGTGCTATATTTCATGCTTTATGTAAAATAAGCGGTATTGTAAGTTTGTAAAATATTGTATAAAAGTTTGAACGCGAAATATTATTACAATCAGTTTTTCATATAGAATTGTAGTAGTTGAATTGTATATTAGCTACTAAGTATGAACTTAACGGGTAGGTACTACCCGAATTTAAACTTATAAAACGCTAATATGAAGAAAAAGCTTTTATAAATGAGTTCATATTATGCTACGAAATACTATTAACTACTCTTAATATTCTGTATGATTAACTTGTTCCATTTGACTATTTTGAAGGAAATGGCACCGACTACTCGACACACCGTGAATATGAATGAAGAGGAATTCCGTACTTTTCTAGCTTCAAACATAGCCGCAGTACAGGCTGCGCTACATACCAACAATAACCTTGGATCTGGCAGTACAAGAAATCGTGTCGGATGCACCTACAAAGAATTCACTGCCTGCAAACCTTTAGAATTTGATGGAACCGAAGGACCGATCGGATTGAAACGGTGGACCGAGAAGGTCGAATCGGTGTTTGCCATAAGTAAGTGTACTGAAGAGGACAAAGTGAAGTACGCTACGCATACCTTCACAGGTTCTGCGTTAACATGGTGGAATACCTATCTAGAGCAAGTGGGACAAGATGATGCGTACGCACTACCGTGGTCAGCATTCAAGCACTTGATGAACGAGAAGTACCGTCCCAGAACCGAGGTCAATAAGCTCAAGACAGAACTTAGAGGGTTACGAACCCAAGGATTTGATATTACCACGTACGAAAGACGATTCACAGAATTGTGCCTATTGTGTCCGGGAGCATTCGAAGATGAGGAAGAGAAGATCGACGCGTTTGTGAAAGGATTACCGGAAAGAATCCAAGAAGATATAAGTTCACACGAGCCCGCCTCCATACAACAGGCATGTAGAATGGCTCACAAACTAGTGAACTAGATTGAAGAAAGAATTAAAGAACAGAATGCTGAAGAGGCCAATGTGAAGCAAGTCAAAAGAAAGTGGGAGGAAAACGGTGATAAGAATCACCAATACAACAAGAACAGCAATTACAACAATAATCGCAACAATTATCCCAACAATCGCAACATCAATCGCAACTACAACAAACGGCCCAACAACAACAACAACAATAACAACAGCAACTACAACAATCATCCCAACAACAATAATAACCGCAACAACAACAACAATCAGAAGCAGCTATGCCAAAGGTGTGAAAAGTATCACTCGGGGTTCTGCACCAAATTTTGCAACAAGTGTAAAACAAATGGTCATAGCGCGGCGAAGTGTGAGGTCTACGGACCAGGGGTTAATAGAACGAAAGGAACAAATGGTGTCGGAACGAGTAATGGCGGAGCAAGTAGTGTCGGAGCAAGTTATGCCAATGTAGTTTGTTATAAATGTGGAAAACCGGGCCACATTATTAGAAATTGCCCGAACCAGGAGAACACGAATGGAAAAGGCTGCGGAAGAGTTTTCAATATTAATGCGGCAGAGGCACAGGAAGACCCGGAGCTTGTTACGGGTACGTTTCTTATTGACAATAAATCTGCTTACGTTTTATTTGATTCGGGTGCGGATAGAAGCTATATGAGTAGAGATTTTTGTGCTAAATTAAGTTGTCCATTGACGCCTTTGGATAGTAAATTTTTACTCGAATTAGCAAATGCTAAATTAATTTCAGCAGATAATATATGTCGGAATCGAGAAATTAAACTGGTTAGCGAAACATTTAAGATTGATTTGATACCAGTAGAGTTAGGGAGTTTTGATGTGATAATCGGTATGGACTGGTTGAAAGAAGTGAAAGCAGAGATCGTTTGTTACAAAAATGCAATTCGCATTATACGAGAAAAAGGAAAACCTTTAATTGTGTACGGAGAAAAGGGCAAAATGAAGCTACATATTATTAGTAATTTGAAGGCACAAAAACTAATAAGAAAAGGTTGCTATGCTGTTCTAGCACACGTCGAGAAAGTAAAAACTGAAGAAAAGAGCATCAATGATGTTCCCATTGCAAAAGAATTTCCCGATGTATTTCGAAAGAATTACCGGGATTACCCCCACAGCGATCCGTTGAATTTCAAATAGATCTTGTACCAGGAGCTGCACCAATAGCTCGTGCTCCTTACAGACTCGCACCCAGCGAGATGAAAGAACTGCAAAGCCAATTACAAGAACTTTTAGAGCGTGGTTTCATTCGACCAAGCACATCACCGTGGGGAGCTCCTGTTTTGTTTGTCAAGAATAAAGATGGTACATTCAGGTTGTGTATCGACTACCGAGAGTTGAACAAACTTACCATCAAGAACCGCTACCCACTACCGAGAATCGACGACTTATTTGATCAACTACAAGGCTCGTCTGTTTATTCAAAGATTGACTTACGTTCCGGGTATCATCAAATGCGGGTGAAAGAAGATGATATTCCAAAGACTGCTTTCAGAACACGTTACGGTCATTACGAGTTTATGGTCATGCCGTTTGGTTTAACTAATGCACCAGCTGTGTTCATGGACCTTATGAACCGAGTGTGTGGTACATACCTTGATAAGTTTGTCATTGTTTTCATTGATGACATACTTATTTACTCAAAGAATGACCAAGAACACGGTGAACATTTGAGAAAGGTGTTAGAAGTATTGAGGAAGGAAGAATTGTACGCTAAGTTTTCAAAGTGTGCATTTTGGTTGGAAGAAGTTCAATTCCTCAGTCACATAGTGAACAAAGAAGGTATTAAGGTGGATCCGGCAAAGATAGAAACTGTTGAAAAGTGGGAAACCCCGAAAACTCCGAAACACATACGCCAGTTTTTAGGACTAGCTGGTTACTACAGAAGGTTCATCCAAGACTTTTCCAGAATAGCAAAACCCTTGACTGCATTAACGCATAAAGGGAAGAAATTTGAATGGAATGATGAACAAGAGAAAGCGTTTCAGTTATTGAAGAAAAAGCTAACTACGGCACCTATATTGTCATTGCCTGAAGGGAATGATGATTTTGTGATTTATTGTGACGCATCAAAGCAAGGTCTCGGTTTTGTATTAATGCAACGAACGAAGGTGATTGCTTATGCGTCTAGACAATTGAAGATTCACGAACAAAATTATACGACGCATGATTTGGAATTAGGCGCGGTTGTTTTTGCATTAAAGACTTGGAGGCACTACTTATATGGGGTCAAAAGTATTATATATACCAACCACAAAAGTCTTCAACACATATTTAATCAGAAACAACTGAATATGAGGCAGCGTAGGTGGATTGAATTATTGAATGATTACGACTTTGAGATTCGTTACCACCCAGGGAAGGCAAATGTGGTAGCCGATGCCTTGAGCAGGAAGGACAGAGAACCTATTCGAGTAAAATCTATGAATATAATGATTCATAATAACCTTACTACTCAAATAAAGGAGGCGCAACAAGGAGTTTTAAAAGAGGGAAATTTAAAGGATGAAATACCCAAAGGATCGGAGAAACATCTTAATATTCGGGAAGACGGAACCTGGTATAGGGCTGAAAGGATTTGGATACCAAAATTTGGAGATATGAGAGAAATGGTACTTAGAGAAGCTCATAAAACCAGATACTCAATACATCCTGGAACGGGGAAGATGTACAAGGATCTCAGGAAATATTTTTGGTGGCCAGGTATGAAAGCCGATGTTGCTAAATACGTAGGAGAATGTTTGACGTGTTCTAAGGTCAAAGTTGAGCATCAGAAACCATCAGGTCTACTTCAACAACCCGAAATCCCGGAATGGAAATGGGAAAACATTACCATGGATTTCATCACTAAATTGCCAAGGACTGCAAGTTGTTTTGATACTATTTGGGTAATAGTTGATCGTCTCACCAAATCAGCACATTTCCTGCCAATAAGAGAAGATGACAAGATGGAGAAGTTAGCACGACTGTATTTGAAGGAAGTCGTCTCCAGACATGGAATACCAATCTCTATTATCTCTGATAGGGATGGCAGATTTATTTCAAGATTCTGGCAGACATTACAGCAAGCATTAGGAACTCGTCTAGAGATGAGTACTGCCTATCATCCACAAACTGATGGGCAGAGCGAAAGGACGATACAAACGCTTGAAGACATGCTACGAGCATGTGTTATTGATTTCGGAAACAGTTGGGATCGACATCTACCATTAGCAGAATTTTCCTACAACAACAGCTACCATTCAAGCATTGAGATGGCGCCGTTTGAAGCACTTTATGGTAGAAAGTGCAGGTCTCTGATTTGTTGGAGTGAAGTGGGGGTTAGACAGATTACGGGTCCGGAGATTATACAAGAAACTACCGAGAAGATCATCCAAATTCAACAACGGTTGAAAACCGCCCAAAGTCGACAAAAGAGCTACGCTGACATTAAAAGAAAAGATATAGAATTTGAAATTGGAGAGATGGTCATGCTTAAAGTTGCACCTTGAAAAGGCGTTGTTCGATTTGGTAAACGAGGGAAATTAAATCCAAGGTATATTGGACCATTCAAGATTATTGATCGTGTCGGACCAGTAGCTTACCGACTTGAGTTACCTCAACAACTCGCGGCTGTACATAACACTTTCCACGTCTCGAATTTGAAGAAATGTTTTGCTAAAGAAGATCTCACTATTCTGTTAGATGAAATCCAAATCAACGAAAAACTCCAATTCATCGAAGAACCCGTCGAAATAATGGATCGTGAGGTTAAAAGACTTAAGAAAAACAAGATACCAATTGTTAAGGTTCGATGGAATGCTCGTAGAGGACCCGAGTTCACCTGGGAGCGTGAAGATCAGATGAAGAAGAAATACCCGCATCTATTTCCAGAAGATTCGTCAACACCTTCAACAGCTTAAAATTTCGGGACAAAATTTATTTAACGGGTAGGTACTGTAGTGACCCAAACTTTTCCATGTTTATATATATTAATTGAGATTGATATTTACATGATTAAATGTTTCCAACATGTTAAGCAATCAAACTTGTTAAGACTTGATTAATTGAAATATGTTTCATATAGACAATTGACCACCCAAGTTGACCGGCGATTCACGAACGTTAAAACTTGTAAAAACGACATGACGATATATATATGGATATACATATGGTTAACATGAGATTATGATAAGTAAGTATCTCCATAAGTATATTAACAATGAGTTATATACATATAAACAAGACTACTAACTTAAGGATTTCGAAACGAGACATATATGTAACGATTATCATTGTAACGACATTTAAATGTATATATATCATATTAAGATATATTAATATATCATAATATAATGATAATATAATAATTTAACATCTCATTAGATATAATAAACAATGGGTTAACAACATTAATTGAGATCGTTAACTTAAAGGTTTCAAAACAACACTTACATGTAACGACTAACGATGACTTAACGACTCAGTTAAAATGTATATACATGTAGTTAATTTAGATGTATTAAAATACTTTTGGAAGACTTCAAGACATATATCAAAACACTCATACTTAACGAAAATGGTTACAGTTACTTTTCCATTCTTTTCTTTCATCAAGAATTCTAGTCGTATTCTTACCCGTATTATACACAGCTTCAAAACGTACTTACTATGAGTATATACCAATAGGAACTAGCATGGGATTCCACTCTTGATTATGTCATGTATGACTAATCAATTTTAACTTCTACCATAAGCTAGTCAACTAACTAGAACTCCTTTTAACCGCACTCACCACTCACTAATTACCACTCATCATTCACTCCATTTCACTTCCAATTCTCTTTCTAATTCTCTCTCAACACACACACACTATTATGAACGTATTTTTCCAGTAGTTAATCATCATCTTCATCAAAAATCACTTCAAGAATCAAGCTATAATCATCATAGGAAGAACACTTCAAGAACACTTCAAAAATCCCTTCAAGTTTACTAATTTACTTCCAAGCTTTCTAATCTATTCCAAGTAATCATCTAAGATCAAGAAACCTTTGTTATATATAGTAGGTTATCTTTCTTATTCAAGGTAATATTCATATTCAAACTTTGATTCAATTTCTATAACTATAAACTATCTTAATTCGAGTAAAAATCTTACTTGAACTTGTTTTTGTGTCATGATCCTACTTCAAGAACTTTCAAGCCATCCAAGATCCTTTGAAGCTAGATCATTTCTTGTCACTTCCAGTAGGTTTACCTACTAAACTTGAGGTAGTAATGATGTTCATAACATCATCCGATTCATATATATAAAACTATCTTATTCGAAGGTTTAAACTCGTAATCACTAGAACATAGTTTAGTTAATTCTAAACTTGTTCGCAAACAAAAGTTAATCCTTCTAACTTGACTTTTAAAATTAACTACACACATGTTATATATCTATATGATATGCTAACTTAATGATTTAAAATCTGGAAACACGAAAAACACCGTAAAACCGGATTTACGCCGTCGTAGTAACACCGCGGGCTGTTTTGGGTTAGTTAATTAAAAACTATGATAAAGTTTGATTTAAAAGTTGTTATTCTGAGAAAATGATTTTTATTATGAACATGAAACTATATCCAAAAATTATGGTTAAACTCAAAGTGGAAGTATGTTTTCTAAAATGGTCATCTAGACGTCGTTCTTTCGACTGAAATGACTACCTTTACAAAAACGACTTGTAACTTATTTTTCCGACTATAAACCTATACTTTTTCTGTTTAGATTCATAAAATAGAGTTCAATATGAAACCATAGCAATTTGATTCACTCAAAACGGATTTAAAATGAAGAAGTTATGGGTAAAACAAGATTGGATAATTTTTCTCATTTTAGCTACGTGAAAATTGGTAACAAATCTATTCCAACGATAACTTAATCAACTTGTATTTTATATTATGTAATCTTGAGATACCATAGACACGTATACAATGTTTCGACCTATCATGTCGACACATCTATATATATTTCGGAACAACCATAGACACTCTATATGTGAATGTTGGAGTTAGCTATACAGGGTTGAGGTTGATTCCAAAATATATATAGTTTGAGTTGTGATCAATACTGAGATACGTATACACTGGGTCGTGGATTGATTCAAGATAATATTTATCGATTTATTTCTGTACATCTAACTGTGGACAACTAGTTGTAGGTTACTAACGAGGACAGCTGACTTAATAAACTTAAAACATCAAAATATATTAAAAGTGTTGTAAATATATTTTAAACATACTTTGATATATATGTATATATTGTTATAGGTTCGTGAATCAACCAGTGGCCAAGTCTTACTTCCCGACGAAGTAAAAATCTGTGAAAGTGAGTTATAGTCCCACTTTTAAAATATAATATTTTTGGGATGAGAATACATGCAGGTTTTATAAATGATTTACAAAATAGACACAAGTACGTGAAACTACATTCTATGGTTGAATTATCAAAATCGAATATGCCCCTTTTTATTAAGTCTGGTAATCTAAGAATTAGGGAACAGACACCCTAATTGACGCGAATCCTAAAGATAGATCTATTGGGCCTAACAAACTCCATCCAAAGTACCGGATGCTTTAGTACTTCGAAATTTATATCATATCCGAAGGGTGTCCCGGAATGATGGGGATATTCTTATATATATGCATCTTGTTAATGTCGGTTACCAGGTGTTCACCATATGAATGATTTTTATCTCTATGTATGGGATGTGTATTGAAATATGAAATCTTGTGGTCTATTGTTACGATTTGATACATATAGGTTAAACCTATAACTCACCAACATTTTTGTTGACGTTTAAAGCATGTTTATTCTCAGGTGAATACTAAGAGCTTCCGCTGTTGCATACTAAAATAAGGACAAGATTTGGAGTCCATGTTTGTATGATATTGTGTAAAAACTGCATTCAAGAAACTGAATTCGATGTAACATATTTGTATTGTAAACCATTATGTAATGGTCGTGTGTAAACAGGATATTTTAGATTATCATTATTTGATAATCTACGTAAAGCTTTTAAACCTTTATTTATGAAATAAAGGTTATGGTTTGTTTTAAAAATGAATGCAGTCTTTGAAAAACGTCTCATATAGAGGTCAAAACCTCGCAACGAAATCAATTAATATGGAACATTTTTAATCAATAAGAACGGGACATTTCACTCACATGGTGTAGCATAAGCCTCATCAATTCCTTGAGCCTAGGCGAGTATGTTCCACCAGGTTAAAGCGCTATCCGACATCGTGCAGGAGGCGTACTTAGTTTTGTTCACTTCAGGGCAGTTACTCACACGGAACACAGCTTCTAATTTCTCAAACCATCTTGTCAGCCCAACTGGCCCTTCAGTACCGCTGAAATTGTGGGGCTTGCAGCTCTGGAATTCCTTATAAGTACACCCGTTCTAAATGTTCTGGTTATCCGGTGGAGCTTGGGGGTTGGCATCTGCCATAGCCGCGGCTACTCGAGCAGCTATCATCTCCTCAATCTGAGCTGCTGTGGGCAAGTCCCTTGGAACTCTTCCATTTGCGATTGATCTTCTAAACAAAAATTTTGACTGAAGTCAAAATCCAGCATTCAGTAATTCATAATGCTATGGTATAAGGTAATCAATTTGGAAACATCACATTACACGTCATCTAAGCATGGTAAGCTAGTTGTAGATAGCACGAAAATCATCATGTTATAACTTAAGTAAAAACGCCGTACAGTAATTCAAACAACAGTAATTTCATTCATTAATAAGAAGTTGCATACATCTTCATAAGGTTCGTACAATATTTGAATAAAACATGAAACTACTAATGGAATTAAATAATGAAATCTAATAGAATAGCCCTATGGTGATGGTGGGTAAATGATGTCCATTATGTGAGACATCTGGTCCTCGATCTCAGTTACCCGAGCATGGAGGATATCCACTTCCCTCGTCAGTTCCTCGATGACGGAGGATGCTGGTGGGGCAGGCAGTGCAGATGATGCTGGTGGTGCTAGTGGCGCCGGTGGTGCTGATGGTGCAATACCATAAGTAGATGGTGCGTAACGGGAAACCTTCCGCATGAATGGATCAGTAGGGTATGGCACAACCCGCTTACGGGTGGTAACCCTAACCACTTGTCCACGTGAGTCCAAGAACGGTCTACCTCCATTAACCCCAGGAATAATAGTACCATCGAAACGATACCGCTTCTTCGGCAGGGTAGAGGGCGGCTGTACAGGCTCCTCCTCAGGGTCCTCCTCAAAGTCCTCCTCGGAATCCTCGTCTGAATCCTCGTCACTGGAGTCACCAGATGATGAATCGCCCGGATCATCTGAGGGTGGATGTGCCCGTTCGGCGGTCATAAGTCGATATATGCCAGGCGGGATCGGCACGACACATCCATCAGCAAGGCATCTAGCCCAATGTCCATGCTCATTACGGAAAGGACCGTCCCCATTTTCTTCAGGAATCACAGCATCACCGGAATGGTGATGTGGCTCCGGGAGTCCTGGGCTGGGTGGAGCTTGAATCTCCTCTGGATCCTCGTCTCTGTTTGAGATGACCATCTGGTTAGGCGCGTGGCTACTGTCCCCAGGCGACAAATCGCAGAGTCGCTGGAGGGTAGCGATGACGGGATCTGTGAGTCTGCAGCAATAGCAGGCGAGGTAGCAGATGTATCTGAGTCGCTCTCCAAGTCAATGATAATGGGCGGGATATCCATCATCTGAACAAGGAAAAATAAATTTTTCCATGTCAGTAAGACATATAGCAAGCATGTATTAGGCACTACAGCAACCTAGATTGTCTATAACAGTACATAGCATGGCAGAATTACAAAATCCTACAGAAGTATCATGCAATCGAAAGCAGATAGTAGCATCCAGTAGCGAGAATAAATGGTAGCATACAACGAGTTCATATAACAGTAAAAGTAAGCAGTAGCATGCAGCAAGTTCCGTAGAAACAAGTAAGCAAGAAAGTTGTAGATTAGTCCTATTAGCTAATCCTACTTGACTCGGTCAAGACTCAATAATGCAACCTAATTCTCTACAACCAATGCTCTGATACCAAATGTGACGCCCCGTACAAAATCAACGTGTACGGATCATCATCAACAGGATCATCACACGGTTACAATACTATATGCTGTTTTAAAACAAGTTTGCATTCATGGAAAGATAACGTTTTACAAAAGATAGCGTGCTTCTACGAATAGAAAGCAATTAACATAAGTACGAGACACAAGGGTCATTACAAATTCATTGTTCAAAATTAACATAGTTTGTGAATGCAAGGTAAAAGTTTCATGCAGAGACATCTCTAATCAAAGCAGCGGGAGTCTACACAGCAAGTCTAACAGCGAGACTAATACAGCGGAAGCATCAAACGTCTAAGCACCTGAGAAATAACATGCTTAAAAAGTCAACACGAATGTTGGTGAGCTATAGTTTAATTGTAACAGTAATGTAATGTAGGCCACGAGATTTCGTATTCAAAACAGTATGAAAAGTATATGCTTAACTGTGCGCACTTGGTAACTAACTTAATGTAAATATCAACCCCTAATAGTATACTTGGCGAGTGCGTATGTTCTCGAAGTATTAAACACCTGTTAAATGCTAGCGCGACTAGCCCGAGCGGGGATGTCAAACCCTATGGATCCATATCTAAGATTCACGTTCACAGGTTCAAAAACCAATGACTAAACGTTACCGAGCTAAGGGGAAAGTTTATGCCGTTATATCACCCACACATATATAATAAGTTTAAGTACTCGTGCCTAGTAAGTAAAATATAAAAAGCGCATATATTCTCAGTCCCAAAAATAGTTAAAGTAAAAAGGGATGCTATAACTCACAGTAAAAATGCGGTAAAAGTCGATACAAGGTAAGTAAGCAAGTAAGTCGGTCCGAAAGGTCCTCAACCTAAGTCAAAAGTTACTAAGTCAGTAAGTTGTCCCAAAATGGTTTAAAAGTACGTAAGTTAAATCATAAGTTTCATCAACATCAACATCATACGTAAAAAGTAAAGTAAGATTTAAATCAAGAATAGAGATCGAAACAAAGGCTGACTTCGTTCAGATCTACGACCTCTATACAAACTGAAATGACATGATACCAGTCGCAAAGGCTCCGTATATGAGTCCTCTAACCGTTGACCAATTTCCAGAACCTAACTCGTCTTCATTTGACCGTGGCGACGGTTTAAGTGCGAGTAGGTCAGAAATTTCAGCACAACGTTACAAGGGCGTAGTGACTTTCGGAAGCCTATAAATCCTAAACCGTATATCGGATTAAGATGAGGCCTAAACGTAAAATAATCTACTCGAACTGAAATAACTGAAAATCAAATTTTACAGTAGCCCAGGTGATTGATCAGATCCAAAAAACAGTAAACAATGCTCCGGTAGGGTTCTTGGTGCTTGATGCTCATCACGGTTCTCATCCTTGATGCTTATAGCTTCAAGTGTACAACTCGTTGATATGTTTGCATCACTATAACCAAGGTTCTACCATCAACACACAATGATCAAGACTAAGAATCAAAACATAACTCATGTGAGAGTTCGAGCAAGGTGATGAACCAAAGTTGCATCACTTTTCTTAGTTTCAACACAATTACAAGTCTTATTAAGCTATAAACTTTGAATTAAACTAAATAAGCAAGAACCTAAGCTAGAGAGCTTCGATCTTAACTAGTCATTAAAGATCTTAGACAAAAAAGTCTAGATCCCATATTCTTGGTGAAACCCTAAGTCAAAACACTTAGACTTTCCACTTTACACAACCATAAGCTATGAAACTTAGATTTTATAAAGTAAAGTGAGCATAAATAAATAAATTCTTGTTTTAACAAGTTAGATGACCATAAGTTATATATCTTAGATCAATCTTACATGTGTGAAAGTTATAAACTAGTAAGCTTAAACTTTCTTGTTCTTGAACCTTCAAAGTTAGACTTTGGTTACAAGATTTATGAGATCAAAGTTAACAAGTAATCTTTGACCAAGTAACTCAAACAAATCAAATTCCATAACAATAATAATAGATTTAAAGTTAAAAGTAAACAAGTTCAAGTAAGGATCCTTTATGTAAAAAGATATCAAGTCATAAACTTGAATCTTCATGAAATGAACTTCAAAGTTCCAATACTTGAATATAAAGAAGATCATAAAGTAACTTGATCTTAAAAGTTGTAATAAGTTCATGTAGAATCAAAAGCTACAAAGCTTTGATCCTTGTTCTTGCTTCTTTATCATAAAAGAGATCAAAGAATGCAAAATCACATGAGGATTGAAGTTATAAAAACCAACAACTAAAAATAGATAATGATGAAGGTGATTTACGGTTTTGGGAAGAAAAAAGGAAGAGAAAAAGATTCAAACCTTCAAGTTTTCTTGAAGAAATGATGAGAGAAAGTAGAGAGAAAATTGAGAGGATAAGTGTGTGTGTTTGAAATGAAGTGAATGAGAATGTAATAAGCCTTAAAAAAAAATAAAGTGAGGGTGTGTGTGTGTGTGGGGTGGCCGACGGCCAAGGGAGCAAGGGGGGGGGGACCATGGCTTGCTATTGGATGGTGGTACATGGTGGTGGTTGTACATGTTGGGTGGTTTGAGACATAATACTAGTATTAGTACACAAGCATGCATGATAATTGTCTCATTACTTCATGGACTTAATTATTAATTTCATGGGCTAATTAACCCATTAAGTGGTCCACTAAGTTGAGTAGGTTGGGCCATGGAAGTCCATTAAGGTGCTAAGTCCATTAAGGTACTAGTAAGCCCAAGTAAACACCTAAGCATAATTAAGGAACCAAAAAACTAAGTAATTGTCATTAATAAGCAACAATTACATTTACGTAGCCATAATATCCCAATCATGGCAAAAGTTTATCGTGTACCAAGTTCGTAGCTCATTTTAATCAATAAGTGACACTAATGGTCGTAAATGAAATCAAGGATCACGTTAAGTAACCTAGTACTTAAAAACACGTTGTAAGGCATCAACGAAAGTAATTAACAAAATTAATGATCTCAGTAGTTAATCTAACTTAGTACGCACAAATACGCAGTTTCGTAAAAGTAACAAGTAATAATATAAGTCGAAGAAGTCGGGTCGTTACAACATATAATTCTCTATGCATAAAAAATAAACAAAGCATGATACATTCCTACCACCTATCTGCGACAAGAACAGAGCTTATGGCTTCTTTCGAAGTCACAAGATACAGCATCAATGTTTCTCCCACCACAGGCGCGGTTAAAGTAGACAGTTCTTTCAAAAGCGCTTTCATCTCTAGAAAAGCTTTCTCGGCCACCTCTGTCCACTTAAAGTCTAACTTTTTTAATGAGTTCTATAAAGTCTGGAAGAATGGCAAAGACCTCTCTGCTACTTTTGAAAGGAAGCGTGTTAGTGCCGCTAATTTTCCTGTCAGACTTTGAACCTCTTTCCTGGATTTCGGTGACTGCATCTGTTCCACCGCTTCAATTTTCTTGGGATTCGCACGGATTCCTCTTGGGGTTACTATGTGCCCTAAAAATTTTCCCTCTTCTTCCCCAAAGCTACATTTTGCGGGGTTAAGTTTCATGTTGATCTTACACAGAGAGTTGAACGTTTCAAGAACATCATCCAGCAGTTGCACTTCCATATTGCTTTTAATAACCAAATCATCAACATAAGCTTCGAGGTTCCTACTGATTTGATCTTTGAACACAGCATCAACCACCCGCTGATAGGTCGCGCCCGTGATTTTCAGTCCAAAGGGCATCTTTGTGTAACAATAAATCCCTTGATCTATATGGAATGCAGTCTTATCTTCATCAGCCTTTGCCATCTGAATCTGATGATACCCCTTGTACGCATCCAAGAAACATTTAAATCTGAACCCAGATAATGATTCGACTTTTAAATCTATCTCGGGAAGAGGATAGTTGCCTTTGGGGCATGCTTTGTTAATATCCTTAAAATCAACACACATGCGCCATGAACCATCGGCCTTCTTGACTAAGACATGATTTGCTACCCAAGTTTGGTAGTGCACCTCTGTAAGTATGTTCGAATTCACTAGTGTTTCTACCTCCATTCGCAGCCACTCACTTCTTTCCGGGGCCATTGGCCTTTTCTTCTGTCACACTGGAGTTAAACTTGGGCTAGCATTTAACTTGTGCTCTACTATTTCGTGAGGTACTCCTGTCATGTCCTCTTCACTCCATGCGAAAACATCCATATTGGTTATCAGCATATTCCGCAATTTGACTTTAACGTCGTTGGATAAGCTGCCCCCAATCTAAATTCGCTTATCTGGGTGCTTTGTATTGATGATAATAGAGCAGCTCTGCATCTATTCATCAATGGTAGGAAGCGATTCTGGTGGTGTGATAGATGCACATAGCGCCCTTTCAGACTCCATCCGGATGGTTGCTATTCCTTGTTTGGTAGGGAATTTTATCATACCATGAACTGTTGAAGGAACTGCGCCAAACTTTTGCAAATTAACTCTTCCCAAAAGCGCAATGTAACAAGAATAAGAGCGTACCACGCAATATTCAATGGGCATAGCTCGAGAGCGGGAGGGATTGTTATCATCTGCTAATTCCAATTCGAGTTCAATGCACCCCAACGGCCATGCCGACTCCCCAGAAAACCCAGAGAGTACAGTCATTGGCGCGCGTAACTTTGACTTGATCTCCTCAGGTAGCTTCCTGAAGCAGTGCTCGTACATGACATCAACGCTGCTCCCTGTATCAACATTTAATCTCTTAACATTATATCCGCAGTTAATAACATTCCCTTTGATGATAATCGGCGCATGTGACGGATTTATAGTCTGCATGGGCGGGAAAGATATTGGTTCTATCTCCCACTCCTCCAACTGTTCTATCTTTTGCCTTTGTCCCGCGTGCCAGTCATGCACCATATTGATCGTTTTATCGACGCTCTTTTCAGTATTCGTTTTTGGACTTGGCGCGCCCTTATCAGGAGCTTGATTATGCGAAGAAGATCCTTGATTCTTTGTAGGTTTCAAATGGTTGAGCTCACCTCTCCTGAGGCACTCTATAACCTTCTCGATGAAATATTTACACCGATCGATTTCATGTCCATAATCATTATGGAACTCACAGAACTTTGACTTATCGCACCTGGCGTATTCTGACATTTTACCAGGCTCAGAAAATGTTAAGCAAATAGGTTCAGTAGCCAAGATTTCTTTCAGTGTTTTATTCTACTCGCGCATAATTGCAAAGTTCTGGTTTGGGAAGTGCCCCTTCCCTTGATCAGCTCCAACGCTTAATTTTTGGAACTTATTGTTATGTTTCGACGAGCCATAACCCTGGATGAAATTGTCACTTTTGCGCTTTGACCTTCCGGTGGACCCCTGATGAGAATCGTCATCTCCGCCACTTTTCCCATTATGATACTTGGTATCGTGCCGATTGGTATCTTCTGTAGTGACCCGAACTTTTCCATGTTTATATATATATTAATTGAGATTGATATTTACATGATTAAATCTTTCCAACATATTAAGCAATCAAACTTGTTAAGACTTGATTAATTGAAATAGGTTTCATATAGACAATTGACTACCCAAGTTGACCGGTGATTCACGAACGTTAAAACTTGTAAAAACTATATGATGACATATATATGGTTATATATATAGTTAACATGATATTATGATAAGTAAACATATCATTAAGTATATTAACAATGAACTACATATGTAAAAACAAGACTACTAACTTAATGATTTTAAAACGAGACATATATGTAACGATTATCGTTGTAACGACATTTAATGTATATATATCATATTAAGAGATATTTGTACATCATAATATCATGATAATATAATAATTTAAAATCTCTTTTGATATTATAAACATTGGGTTAACAACATTTAACAAGATCGTTAACCTAAAGGTTTCAAAACAACATTTACATGTAACGACTAACGATGACTTAACGACTCAGTTAAAATGTATATACATGTAGTGTTTTAATATGTATTCATACACTTTTGAAAGACTTCAAGACACTTATCAAAATACTTGTACTTAACAAAAAATGCTTACAATTACATCCTCGTTCAGTTTCATCAACAATTCTACTCGTATGCACCCGTATTCGTACTCGTACAATACACAGCTTTTAGATGTATGTACTATTGGTATATATACTCCAATGATCAGCTCTTAGCAGCCCATGTGAGTCACCTAACACATGTGGGAACCATCATTTGGCAACTAGCATGAAATATCTCATAAAATTACAAAAATATGAGTAATCATTCATGACTTATTTACATGAAAACAAAATTACATATCCTTTATATCTAATCCATACACCAACGACCAAAAACACCTACAAACACTTTCATTCTTCAATTTTCTTCATCTAATTGATCTCTCTCAAGTTCTATCTTCAAGTTCTAAGTGTTCTTCATAAATTCCAAAAGTTCTAGTTTCATAAAATCAAGAATACTTTCAAGTTTGCTAGCTCACTTCCAATCTTGTAAGGTGATCATCCAACCTCAAGAAATCTTTGTTTCTTACAGTAGGTTATCATTCTAATACAAGGTAATAATCATATTCAAACTTTGGTTCAATTTCTATAACTATAACAATCTTATTTCAAGTGATGATCTTACTTGAACTTGTTTTCGTGTCATGATTCTGCTTCAAGAACTTCGAGCCATCCAAGGATCCGTTGAAGCTAGATCCATTTTTCTCTTTTCCAGTAGGTTTATCCAAGGAACTTAAGGTAGTAATGATGTTCATAACATCATTCGATTCATACATATAAAGCTATCTTATTCGAAGGTTTAAACTTGTAATCACTAGAACATAGTTTAGTTAATTTTAAACTTGTTCGCAAACAAAAGTTAATCCTTCTAAATTGACTTTTAAAATCAACTAAACACATGTTCTATATCTATATGATATGCTAACTTAATGATTTAAAACCTGAAAACACGAAAAACACCGTAAAACCGGATTTACGCCGTCGTAGTAACACCGCGGGCTGTTTTGGGTTAGTTAATTAAAAACTATGATAAACTTTGATTTAAAAGTTGTTATTCTGAGAAAATGATTTTTATTATGAACATGAAACTATATCCAAAAATTATGGTTAAACTCAAAGTGGAAGTATGTTTTCTAAAATGGTCATCTAGACGTCGTTCTTTCGACTGAAATGACTACCTTTACAAAAATGACTTGTAACTTATTTCTCCGACTATAAACCTATACTTTTCTGTTTAGATTCATAAAATAGAGTTCAATATGAAACCATAGCAATTTGATTCACTCAAAACGGATTTAAAATGAAGAAGTTATGGGTAAAACAAGATTGGATAATTTTTCTCATTTTAGCTACGTGAAAATTGGTAACAAATCTATTCCAACCATAACTTAATCAACTTGTATTGTATATTATGTAATCTTGAGATACCATAGACACGTATACAATGTTTCGACCTATCATGTCGACACATCTATATATATTTCGGAACAACCATAGACACTCTATATGTGAATGTTGGAGTTAGCTATACAGGGTTGAGGTTGATTCCAAAATATATATAGTTTGAGTTGTGATCAATACTGAGATACGTATACACTGGGTCGTGGATTGATTCAAGATAATATTTATCGATTTATTTCTGTACATCTAACTGTGGACAACTAGTTGTAGGTTACTAACGAGGACAGCTGACTTAATAAACTTAAAACATCAAAATATATTAAAAGTGTTGTAAATATATTTTAAACATACTTTGATATATATGTATATATTGTTATAGGTTCGTGAATCAACCGGTGGTCAAGTCTTACTTCCCGACGAAGTAAAAATCTGTGAAAGTGAGTTATAGTCCCACTTTTAAAATCTAATATTTTTGGGATGAGAATACATGCAGGTTTTATAAATGATTTACAAAGTAGACACAAGTACGTGAAACTACATTCTATGGTTGAATTATCGAAATCGAATATGCCCCTTTTTATTAAGTCTGGTAATCTAAGAATTAGGGAACAGACACCCTAATTGACGCGAATCCTAAAGATAGATCTATTGGGCCTAACAAACCCCATCCAAAGAACCGGATGCTTTAGTACTTCGAAATTTATATCATATCCGAAGGGTGTCCCGGAATGATGGGGATATTCTTATATATGCATCTTGTTAATGTCGGTTACCAGGTGTTCACCATATGAATGATTTTTATCTCTATGTATGGGATTTGTATTGAAATATGAAATCTTGTGGTCTATTATTATGATTTGATATATATAGGTTAAACCTATAACTCACCAACATTTTTGTTGACGTTTTAAGCATGTTTATTCTCAGGTGATTATTAAGAGCTTCCGCTGTCGCATACTTAAATAAGGACGAGATTTGGTGTCCATGCTTGTATGATATTGTGTAAAAACTGCATTCAAGAAACTTATTTTGTTGTAACATATTTGTATTGTAAACCATTATGTAATGGTCGTGTGTAAACAGGATATTTTAGATTATCATTATTTGATAATCTACGTAAAGCTTTTTAAACCTTTATTGATGAAATAAAGGTTATGGTTTGTTTTAAAATGAATGCAGTCTTTGAAAAACGTCTCATATAGAGGTCAAAACCTCGCAACGAAATCAATTAATATGGAACGTTTTTAATCAATAAGAACGGGACATTTCAGTTGGTATCCGAGCGTTGGTCTTAGAGAACCAGAATTTTTCATTAGTGTGTCTTATCGAGTTTGTTAGGATGCATTAGTGATTCTGGACTTCGACCGTGTTTTCTTTAAAAATGATTGCTTAACATTTTTGTTGGAAACTATATATTTTTAACATATGAATATTATGTGATATATTAATCTATTAACGTGTTTGATATTATGTGATAGATGTCTACCTCTAGAACAAGTCCCATTGACTCACCTAATAATAATGAAGAGTCAAATGTAAATTGGAATGATTCGTGGACTGATTCACAAGTTCCCGAAGAGGAACCGGAAGAAGAGTCGGAACCGGAAGAAGAGTCGGAACCGGAAGAAGAATCGGAACCGGAAGAAGAATCGGAACCAGATGAAGAAATAGAACCGGTGGGGGAAATAATAAAACGGTTAAGTAAAAGAAAATCCTCAACCAACTGACCAAGGTTAATTATGGTAAATGGTGTTTCCGCCAAGGAAGCAAAATATTGGGAGGATTACCAATTCTCCGATGAATCGGATTCCGACGAGAATTCCGATGATGTTATAGAAATTACCCCAACTGAATTTAAAAAGGCAAAAGAAAATAATAAGGGAAAGGGCATACAAATAGAGAATTCTAATTCCAACCCCGATGAACTTTATATGTATCGTCAACGCCCGAAGTCCTTAAGTTGTAACAATGACCCGGGAACCTCTAAACCACCAGGTTTTTCTAAACCAATGTGGACAACGACGGCTCGTATTAGGGGAACATCATATATCCCTAGAACCTTGGCAAAACGAACCAAAACCGAAGAAGAAGAAACGAGCGAGTCGGAATAAGATAGTTGTATTCGTGTGGTGTAATATATGTAATATAGTGTTCGTATGCTTTATGATATATGTAAAAATTGCTTGTATTAATAAGTATTTTTTATGAATCTAACTCTTGTCTATTTTACAGTTTAAAAACACAAAATGGATAGACAACCCAATATTTTAAGAGACCTACCCGGAGACATGATTGATGAAATCTTGTCTAGAGTCGGCCAGAATTCCTCGGCACAACTATTTAAGGCGAGATCAGTTTGTAAGACATTCGAAGAACGTTCCAAGAATGTCTTGGTTTATAAGAGACTTTCGTTTGAAAGATGGGGGATATCACATTGGGAAACCCATAAGTTACGATGTGTTTACTTTGACGCATATATTGCGGGGAACCCAAATGCTATTTTACGCAACGGGTTAAGAAATTATTTTGACTCAATATATCCGAATATTGGACTTCGTGATTTAGAAAAAGCGGCTAACATGCAACATAAAGAAGCATGTTATGCTTACGGATTAGTAATGTTCGCTTCTCACCAAAGTGAGAACAAGAACATCGGGCTACAACTATTAAACAAAACGTTTCCACAAGTGACGGAGTCGGTAATTGGGGTAAGAAATGAGGTTTTTAGATTATTACGGGACTGTTGGACATTACGTAACCCTCGTCCCTTTGACGACGTTACAACACGCTGTCTTATCAACGGCCATAAAGGTTATGTTGCACAAGACCAAGGATGGGAAGTAGTCCTAGTAAAACCAGAATGCATGACTTGTTTCTGGACGTATGAATTACGTGTCTTTATTGCCTTTGCTGAACGACTTGTGTACTAGCTAGAATTATCTTCACAACTATCTTGTATCAAAGTTATTGTGTGCTATATTTCATGCTTTATGTAAAATAAGCGGTATTGTAAGTTTGTAAAATATTGTATAAAAGTTTGAACGCGAAATATTATTATAATCAGTTTTTCATATAGAATTGTAGTAGTTGAATTGTATATTAGCTACTAAGTATGAACTTAACGGGTAGGTACTACCCGAATTTAAACTTATAAAACGCTAATATGAAGAAAAAGCTTTTATAAATGAGTTCATATTATGCTACGAAATACTATTAACTACTCTTAATATTCTGTATGATTAACTTGTTCCATTTAACTATTTTGAAGGAAATGGCACCGACTACTCGACACACCGTGAATATGAATGAAGAGGAATTCCGTACTTTTCTAGCTTCAAACATAGCCGCAGTACAGGCTGCGCTACATACCAACAATAACCTTGGATCTAGCAGTACAGGAAATCGTGTCTGATGCACCTACAAAGAATTCACTGCCTGCAAACCTTTGGAATTTGATGGAACCGAAGGACCGATCGGATTGAAACGGTGGACCGAGAAGGTCGAATCGGTGTTTGCCATAAGTAAGTGTACTGAAGAGGACAAAGTGAAGTACGCTACGCATACCTTCACAGGTTCTGCGTTAACATGGTGGAATACCTATCTAGAGCAAGTGGGACAAGATGATGCGTACGCACTACCGTGGTCAGCATTCAACCACTTGATGAACGAGAAGTACCGTCCCAGAACCGAGGTCAATAAGCTCAAGACAGAACTTAGAGGGTTACGAACCCAAGGATTTGATATTACCACGTACGAAAGACGATTCACAGAATTGTGCCTATTGTGTCCGGGAGCATTCGAAGATGAGGAAGAGAAGATCGACGCATTTGTGAAAGGATTACCGGAAAGAATTCAAGAAGATATAAGTTCACACGAGCCCGCCTCTATACAACAGGCATGTAGAATGGCTCACAAACTAGTGAACCAGATTGAAGAAAGAATTAAAGAACAGACTGCTGAAGAGGCCAATGTGAAGCAAGTCAAAAGAAAGTGGGAGGATAACGGTGATAAGAATCACCAATACAACAACAATAGTAATTACAACAATAATCGCAACAATTATCCCAACAATCGCAACATCAATCGCAACTACAACAAACGGCCCAACAACAACAACAACAACAACAACAGCAGCAACAGCAACTACAACAATCATCCCAACAACAATAATAACCGCAACAACAACAACAATCAGAAGCAGCTATGCCAAAGGTGTGAAAAGTATCACTCGGGGTTCTGCACCAAATTTTGCAACAAGTGTAAAAGAAATGGTCATAGCGCGGCGAAGTGTGAGGTTTACGGACCAGGGGTTAATAGAACGAAAGGAATAAATGGTGTCGGAACGAGTAATGGCGGAGCAAGTAGTGTCGGAGCAAGTTATGCCAATGTAGTTTGTTATAAATGTGGAAAACCGGGCCACATTATTAGAAATTGCCCGAACCAGGAGAACACGAATGGACAAGGCCGTGGAAGAGTTTTCAATATTAATGCGGCAGAGGCACAGGAAGACCCGGAGCTTGTTACGGGTACGTTTCTTATTGACAATAAATCTGCTTACGTTTTATTTGATTCGGGTGCGGATAGAAGCTATATGAGTAGAGATTTTTGTGCTAAATTAAGTTGTCCATTGACGCCTTTGGATAGTAAATTTTTACTCGAATTAGCAAATGGTAAATTAATTTCAGCAGATAATATATGTCGGAATCGAGAAATTAAACTGGTTAGCGAAACATTTAAGATTGATTTGATACCAGTAGAGTTAGGGAGTTTTGATGTGATAATCGGTATGGACTGGTTGAAAGAAGTAAAAGCAGAGATCGTCTGTTACAAAAATGCAATTCGCATTATACGAGAAAAAGGAAAACCCTTAATGGTGTACGGAGAAAAGGGCAACACGAAGCTACATCTTATTAGTAATTTGAAGGCACAAAAACTAATAAGAAAAGGTTGCTATGCTGTTCTAGCACACGTCGAGAAAGTACAAACTGAAGAAAAGAGCATCAATGATGTTCCCATTGCAAAAGAATTTCCCGATGTATTTCCGAAAGAATTACCGGGATTACCCCCACATCGATCCGTTGAATTTCAAATAGATCTTGTACCAGGAGCTGCACCAATAGCTCGTGCTCCTTACAGACTCGCACCCAGCGAGATGAAAGAACTGCAAAGCCAATTACAAGAACTTTTAGAGCGTGGTTTCATTCGACCAAGCACATCACCGTGGGGAGCTCCTGTTTTGTTTGTCAAGAAGAAAGATGGTACATTCAGGTTGTGTATCGACTACCGAGAGTTGAACAAACTTACCATCAAGAACCGCTACCCACTACCGAGAATCGACGACTTATTTGATCAACTACAAGGCTCGTCTGTTTATTCAAAGATTGACTTACGTTCCGGGTATCATCAAATGCGGGTGAAAGAAGATGATATTCCAAAGACTGCTTTCAGAACACGTTACGGTCATTACGAGTTTATGGTCATGCCGTTTGGTTTAACTAATGCACCAGCTGTGTTCATGGACCTTATGAACCGAGTGTGTGGACCATACCTTGACAAGTTTGTCATTGTTTTCATTGATGACATACTTATTTACTCAAAGAATGACCAAGAACACGGTGAACATTTGAGAAAGGTGTTAGAAGTATTGAGGAAGGAAGAATTGTACGCTAAGTTTTCAAAGTGTGCATTTTGGTTGGAAGAAGTTCAATTCCTCGGTCACATAGTGAACAAAGAAGGTATTAAGGTGGATCCAGCAAAGATAGAAACTGTTGAAAAGTGGGAAACCCCGAAAACTCCGAAACACGTACGCCAGTTTTTAGGACTAGCTGGTTACTACAGAAGGTTCATCCAAGACTTTTCCAGAATAGCAAAACCCTTGACTGCATTAACGCATAAAGGGAAGAAATTTGAATGGAATGATGAACAAGAGAAAGCGTTTCAGTTATTGAAGAAAAAGCTAACTACGTCACCTATATTGTCATTGCCTGAAGGGAATGATGATTTTGTGATTTATTGTGACGCATCAAAGCAAGGTCTCGGTTGTGTATTAATGCAACGAACGAAGGTGATTGCTTATGCGTCTAGACAATTGAAGATTCACGAACAAAATTATACGACGCATGATTTGGAATTAGACGCGGTTGTTTTTGCATTAAAGACTTGGAGGCACTACTTATATGGTGTCAAAAGTATTATATATACCGACCACAAAAGTCTTCAACACATATTTAATCAGAAACAACTGAATATGAGGCAGCGTAGGTGGATTGAATTATTGAATGATTACGACTTTAAGATTCGTTACCACCCGGGGAAGGCAAATGTGGTAGCCGATGCCTTGAGCAGGAAGGACAGAGAACCCATTCGAGTAAAATCTATGAATATAATGATTCATAATAACATTACTACTCAAATAAAGGAGGCGCAACAAGGAGTTTTAAAAGAGGGAAATTTAAAGGATGAAATACCCAAAGGATCGGAAAAGCATCTTAATATTCGGGAAGACGGAACCCGGTATAGGGCTGAAAGGATTTGGGTACCAAAATTTGGAGATATGAGAGAAATGGTACTTAGAGAAGCTCATAAAACCAGATACTCAATACATCCAGGAACGGGGAAGATGTACAAGGATCTCAAGAAACATTTTTGGTGGCCGGTATGAAAGCCGATGTTGCTAAATATGTAGGAGAATGTTTGACGTGTTCTAAGGTCAAAGCTGAGCATCAGAAACCATCAGGTCTACTTCAACAACCCGAAATCCCGGAATGGAAATGGGAAAACATTACCATGGATTTCATCACTAAATTGCCAAGGACTGCAAGTCGTTTTGATACTATTTGGGTAATAGTTGATCGTCTCACCAAATCAGCACACTTCCTGCCAATAAGAGAAGATGACAAGATAGAGAAGTTAGCACGACTGTATTTGAAGGAAGTCATCTCCAGACATGGAATACCAATCTCTATTATCTCTGATAGGGATGGCAGATTTATTTCAAGATTCTGGCAGACATTACAGCAAGCATTAGGAACTCGTCTAGACATGAGTACTGCCTATCATCCAGAAACCGATGGGCAGAGCGAAAGGACGATACAAACGCTTGAAGACATGCTACGAGCATGTGTTATTGATTTCGGAAACAGTTGGGATCGACATCTACCGTTAGCAGAATTTTCCTACAACAACAGCTACCATTCAAGCATTGAGATGGCGCCGTTTGAAGCACTTTATGGTAGAAAGTGCAGGTCTCCGATTTGTTGGAGTGAAGTGGGGGATAGACAGATTACGGGTCCGGAGATTATACAAGAAACTACCGAGAAGATCATCCAAATTCAACAACGGTTGAAAACTGCCCAAAGTCGACAAAAGAGCTACGCTGACATTAAAAGAAAAGATATAGAATTTGAAATTGGAGAGATGGTCATGCTTAAAGTTGCACCTTGGAAAGGCGTTGTTCGATTTGGTAAACGAGGGAAATTAAATCCAAGGTATATTGGACCATTCAAGATTATTGATCGTGTCGGACCAGTAGCTTACCGACTTGAGTTACCTCAACAACTCGCGGCTGTACATAACACTTTCCACGTCTCGAATTTAAAGAAATGTTTTGCTAAAGAAGATCTCACTATTCCGTTAGATGAAATCCAAATCAACGAAAAACTTCAATTCATCGAAGAACCCGTCGAAATAATGGATCGTGAGGTTAAAAGACTTAAGCAAAACAAGATACCAATTGTTAAGGTTTGATGGAATGCTCGTAGAGGACCCGAGTTCACCTGGGAGCATGAAGATCAGATAAAGAAGAAATACCCGCATCTCTTTCCAGAAGATTCGTCAACACCTTCAACAGCTTAAAATTTCGGGACGAAATTTATTTAACGGGTAGGTACTGTAGTGACCCGAACTTTTCCATGTTTATATATATATTAATTGAGATTGATATTTACATGATTAAATGTTTCCAACATATTAAGCAATCAAACTTGTTAAGACTTGATTAATTGAAATAGGTTTCATATACACAATTGACTACCCAAGTTGACCGGTGATTCACGAACGTTAAAACTTGTAAAAACTATATGATGACATATATATGGTTATATATATAGTTAACATGATATTATGATAAGTAAACATATCATTAAGTATATTAACAATGAACTACATATGTAAAAACAAGACTACTAACTTAATGATTTTAAAACGAGACATATATGTAACGATTATCGTTGTAACGACATTTAATGTATATATATCATATTAAGAGATATTTGTACATCATAATATCATGATAATATAATAATTTAAAATCTCTTTTGATATTATAAACATTGTGTTAACAACATTTAACAAGATCGTTAACCTAAAGGTTTCAAAACAACATTTACATGTAACGACTAACGATGACTTAACGACTCAGTTAAAATGTATATACATGTAGTGTTTTAATATGTATTCATACACTTTTGAAAGACTTCAAGACACTTATCAAAATACTTGTACTTAACAAAAATGCTTACAATTACATCCTCGTTCAGTTTCATCAACAATTCTACTCGTATGCACCCGTATTCGTACTCGTACAATACACAGCTTTTAGATGTATGTACTATTGGTATATACACTCCAATGATCAGCTCTTAGCAGCCCATGTGAGTCACCTAACACATGTGGGAACCATTATTTGGCAACTAGCATGAAATATCTCATAAGATTACAAAAATATGAGTAATCATTCATGACTTATTTACATGAAAACAAAATTACATATCCTTTATATCTAATCCATACACCAACGACCAAAAACACCTACAAACACTTTCATTCTTCAATTTTCTTCATCTAATTGATCTCTCTCAAGTTCTATCTTCAAGTTCTAAGTGTTCTTCATAAATTCCAAAAGTTCTAGTTTCATAAAATCAAGAATACTTTCAAGTTTGCTAGCTCACTTCCAATCTTGTAAGGTGATCATCCAACCTCAAGAAATCTTTGTTTCTTACAGTAGGTTATCATTCTAATACAAGGTAATAATCATATTCAAACTTTGGTTCAATTTCTATAACTATAACAATCTTATTTCAAGTGATGATCTTACTTGAACTTGTTTTCGTGTCATGATTCTGCTTCAAGAACTTCGAGCCATCCAAGGATCCGTTGAATCTAGATCCATTTTTCTCTTTTCCAGTAGGTTTATCCAAGGAACTTAAGGTAGTAATGATGTTCATAACATCATTCGATTCATACATATAAAGCTATCTTATTCGAAGGTTTAAACTTGTAATCACTAGAACATAGTTTAGTTAATTTTAAACTTGTTCGCAAACAAAAGTTAATCCTTCTAAATTGACTTTTAAAATCAACTAAACACATGTTCTATATCTATATGATATGCTAACTTAATGATTTAAAACCTGAAAACACGAAAAACACCGTAAAACCGGATTTACGCCGTCGTAGTAACACCGCGGGCTGTTTTGGGTTAGTTAATTAAAAACTATGATAAACTTTGATTTAAAAGTTGTTATTCTGAGAAAATGATTTTTATTATGAACATGAAACTATATCCAAAAATTATGGTTAAACTCAAAGTGGAAGTATGTTTTCTAAAATGGTCATCTAGACGTCGTTCTTTCGACTGAAATGACTACCTTTACAAAAATGACTTGTAACTTATTTCTCCGACTATAAACCTATACTTTTCTGTTTAGATTCATAAAATAGAGTTCAATATGAAACCATAGCAATTTGATTCACTCAAAACGGATTTAAAATGAAGAAGTTATGGGTAAAACAAGATTGGATAATTTTTCTCATTTTAGCTACGTGAAAATTGGTAACAAATCTATTCCAACCATAACTTAATCAACTTGTATTGTATATTATGTAATCTTGAGATACCATAGACACGTATACAATGTTTCGACCTATCATGTCGACACATCTATATATATTTCGGAACAACCATAGACACTCTATATGTGAATGTTGGAGTTAGCTATACAGGGTTGAGGTTGATTCCAAAATATATATAGTTTGAGTTGTGATCAATACTGAGATACGTATACACTGGGTCGTGGATTGATTCAAGATAATATTTATCGATTTATTTCTGTACATCTAACTGTGGACAACTAGTTGTAGGTTACTAACGAGGACAGCTGACTTAATAAACTTAAAACATCAAAATATATTAAAAGTGTTGTAAATATATTTTAAACATACTTTGATATATATGTATATATTGTTATAGGTTCGTGAATCAACCGGTGGTCAAGTCTTACTTCCCGACGAAGTAAAAATCTGTGAAAGTGAGTTATAGTCCCACTTTTAAAATCTAATATTTTTGGGATGAGAATACATGCAGGTTTTATAAATGATTTACAAAGTAGACACAAGTACGTGAAACTACATTCTATGGTTGAATTATCGAAATCGAATATGCCCCTTTTTATTAAGTCTGGTAATCTAAGAATTAGGGAACAGACACCCTAATTGACGCGAATCCTAAAGATAGATCTATTGGGCCTAACAAACCCCATCCAAAGAACCGGATGCTTTAGTACTTCGAAATTTATATCATATCCGAAGGGTGTCCCGGAATGATGGGGATATTCTTATATATGCATCTTGTTAATGTCGGTTACCAGGTGTTCACCATATGAATGATTTTTATCTCTATGTATGGGATGTGTATTGAAATATGAAATCTTGTGGTCTATTATTATGATTTGATATATATAGGTTAAACCTATAACTCACCAACATTTTTGTTGACGTTTTAAGCATGTTTATTCTCAGGTGATTATTAAGAGCTTCCGCTGTCGCATACTTAAATAAGGACGAGATTTGGAGTCCATGCTTGTATGATATTGTGTAAAAACTGCATTCAAGAAACTTATTTTGTTGTAACATATTTGTATTGTAAACCATTATGTAATGGTCGTGTGTAAACAGGATATTTTAGATTATCATTATTTGATAATCTACGTAAAGCTTTTTAAACCTTTATTGATGAAATAAAGGTTATGGTTTGTTTTAAAATGAATGCAGTCTTTGAAAAACGTCTCATATAGAGGTCAAAACCTCGCAACGAAATCAATTAATATGGAACGTTTTTAATCAATAAGAACGGGACATTTCATCTTCCTTCGCACGCATATGCTCGTGCACTTCTCTAATTGATTCTGCTAAAGTGTCGGGGACCTTCATGCGCAGGCGCTGTCACAGAGTAAGATGTCGTTCCCTGCAGAGCCCATGAATAAACTCGGACACTTTTTATCTTTCTGGCTGACCTGCCATCTTAGATACTTCCTTTGTATAGCGATCAATAAACGGGCCAAGATATTCTCTTGCCCCCTGTCTGATATCATGGCATTCTACATGTGTCCTCTTCCGAGCGAGCATGTTATGGAAATTTAGCAAGAAACGTGTGCGAAGATCACTGTACTAGCTGACAAGGGGGGATGACAAATTATTGAACCACTCCCTCGCAACACCTTGAAGTAAAGTTTGAAATTCAAGACACTTGGTTTCATCATTACATGCTTGCGCACGGGCAGTCCCTTTGTATCTTTGTAAAAAGTCATCGGGATCCGCTGTACCATCATACCATCCCATAGTTAACGGGATAACTGGCAGGGACGAGGGCACATAATTCGCGATATGAGGTGCGAACTTTTCATTAACAGGTGCAACCTCCAAAAAAGTTTTGACTTTATGACCCATCATCCCAGCATAAAATTTGTTTAAGATTTCTTTACCCCGGTTATGCATGTTGAATGCCTGGGCATACTCATCCAGCGCAGCTCCAGTCAAGATGCTGAGTAAACTCTCCTGACTTTTTTTTCTATTCTCACCCACAGAATCGTGGGCACGCTCGGATGAGCTGCCTGGGGTAAAGAAAGTAGAGAGCTTTGGAATTGGCGAGGTATCTCGCGGGTAGCGCACATTATCAAGTGGAGTTTTAACATTCGTCGGCTCACTGAGCTTGATATTTTCTTTGTACAACCACTCGCACGCACTTACAGGTGTCATGATCCGCCTAGTCTTAACAGTTGACTTTGGCATTGAATATATCGGGATGGACCCCACCGTTGCAATTGGGGTTTCCTTCTCATATCCAGCTTCTTCGTCTTATTTATCATCCTCGTCACCTGGCATCCAATATGTAGGTTTCTAGGACGGAACCTCTTCGAATACCGGTGGGATGGTGTCTGACGACTTTTTTGCTTTCTCATAGGACTTGTCTGTCCCTGCATCAGATTTCTTTTGTGAAGTAGGTGTTTTCTCCTGGTTTTTTGGTCCGGTCGAGCCGAATACCTGATGACGGGACTGATCTTTACCAGAATTGTTTCCTCCTATCATAGCTTAGTACCTGTTATAGGAACAAACCATAAAAATATCAGAAGCTTGAAAGTTAATCGTTCGTAACAAACAAACTTCTTATGCAGTTCTATTTATGGTCCCACGGATGGCGCCATTTGATCGAACATAAATCTGTCGCATAGGACTGATCATATGTTGAGTGCCATGTGGGAGTGTTTAATAACATTATAGTGTTAATCTCCGGTCAATGGTTACCGTGGATAACCTTATTGAGATGAAGATCTACGAAAGGGTGATTAACGACTTAGTTCACCATTAATGGCTTAGCCGCAATAATGGCCACTTAGGTGGTTTCATAGGGTTACGTTCATAATGAACATACCTGTTACTGTAGAGTGTTTTCTTGATGCAATCTAATCGAGTAATACAGAAAATGTTGATTGTTATTCGATGATCAATGAGCTAGGTTTAGGGTTATATTTATAGCTAAACCCTAACCCTAGATGTATCCTTAAACGGTTCTAGATCCTTCCGTATCAATCTCATAAATATAGGCATTATAGTTAGGAATAAGATTTCAGTTATCTAAGGATAAGATATGCTTTGTTAGCCATCTTAGTTATTCGCTAAGCAAGAGTTTACCGAATGCGCGCAATAGACACAATGCGGGACATGTTATACATGCAACCAGCACGTGATACCCACGATGCGCTAGGCGCAGAGGTACGCGTATCATTAATAGCCACGTGAGTAAATGGAAAGGGTGGTCCGTAAATTAGACTTCTAAACCCGACAAGGTTTCAGCATAACAATAGTATAAGTTTCAGATAAGATATTCAACACATAATAAACATTTGTAACAGATAGTCAAGCATGCAAGATGAAAGCAACTCAAAGTAACAAAGTAGCATTATTAAATTAAGGATGGCGTTCACCGTTTACAGATGAGATCTGGACCACTACAAGTTTTGACATCCTCTAGACCGCTCCTAGCACAATCTTCGGTGTTCGCCTCCTGGTACTTAATTTCCCACTCGGAGGTGAGAAGGCCTTGAAAGCTTCTAGTGAGAGAAAGTGTATTATAGTGAGAGAGTGTGAAGAGGTGTGTGAAAATGGGATGCAAAATGGAGTTTAAATAGTTAAATTTGGCTGGAAAACGGCTGGCAGGCCGGCCTGGCAAGCCACCGCCATAGGCCGGCGTGGGTGGCCGGTGCCAGGCAAGCCTTTTCCCATGCCCATTTCATGTGCCCGGTAGCTGAGTCATGTGGCAAGCTGGCTCCACACTGGCAGGCCGGTGTGGCAGGCCAGTTTTACTTCTGGTCTGCTGTTTGCTTGGATCGTCTTGCTCGTTCTCGGGATCGTAACTTGGTTTCCGGGGTCGTAACTTGTCTTTCACCATTTTCGCTCTAGAATCTTCGTTTTAGCTCCGTTTCTTTTGATTCTTTTTGCATCTCCTTTGTAATTACTAAATCTACAAAATTAATCGACAAAGTGATTATTTTGGTAATGAAGCTTGGAGCTTTGTTAGTTTAGGGCCTTAATATCGAGCTAAAAATGTGACTTTTTAGCCGATATCAACTTGCGATGCGCTATACGGAGCATGCGAGTATGCGTATCATGAAGTCCTCCAGTTCAATATTATGCGGAAGCATTGCGCATGGTGTCGAACTCAACTAGGCATAAAAATGAATATCATTCGTTAGTTAAACTTAAATCAGAAAATGAATAAAAGAAATGAGAATGTTTGGCAGATTGCATTTAATGTGAGGCTTCTTTTTCAGCGTATGTCAGCGTGCAACAGAGATTATGCTGTCAATTCAACCGTTACATGTCTCTTCATTGTCTAATGTTCCATTTGCTTCCACCCGGTTAGGATACGTGTGCGCCTGTGATTTCTCCTTGTTTTTAATCGCCCATTTTAACTTCCTCTAGAAGCCAATTTGAATTTTCTTACCCATAAATACTTCATGACTTCTCTCAAAATTTTTTTACTTTTTCCAAATTCGCACATTTCCTAGGGTTTCATCAGCAAATATTTCATACGCCTAGTCGGTATCTTCGATTTTCGAATTAGAGGTTAGCACATACTTTCATCCTTTCTTTTACCATTTATGTTTTTTACCTTTTATATCTATGGCCTCTTCTATTTCTGCCGTTGAACCCGAAGATGTTCAAGAGATTTTGTCTACTATGACGAAGAAGACCGTAGGGCGACTTCGCAACTGGTACCCTCCAATATGCTAGCTTAATCAACAACGCCTAGATCTAATCAATGCACCGACGATCCTCCTACTGATAAAATTGCCACGCCTTTCTTTTATATGTTCTTGACCACTACGGTATTGGTGCCGATTAGCTGCATCCACACAATGCTTGTCGTATTTCTTATTTTGAGATGTGGTGTAATGCGCCTGATTTTGTTCCCATCTTGACCCTTTTCAAAATTGTTCATACATATACAAGACATCGAGATAGTTGGTACGCATAGGGAGAGAGTTGGATTCATGGCCCCTATACAAGCGGGCGTGCGCGTGAGTTGGAAAATCTCATTCATTTATACTGACAATTCCTTTATTCCTGATACCTGTGTGAAAGCGTGTAATCAGCATTCTGGCACTTCCTCCAAATTAAATAAAAAACCTGAAATGTCAACGGCTTAGCAGCACATGTTTATTCTTTGCCTGAACCCCGACTCTATATGCGTATATATTCTCACGAAGTTCTGAGGATTGGCAATGTTTCGCGTATACGGCCGCTATGCCGATTATGAGGGATGCTAACGATCAGGGTATGCGGTGAAGCGCACTTTTTATGAGTTTTATCTCTAAAAATTTTTGCAAGTCATTCAGACTAATTTACTTTCTTCTTATTTTTTTTGCAGTCATGTGTTGATGGCAACGGAGACAGAAGCCAGGACCACCACAGAATATTGTCCGCTTTGGGAACAGCGAGCCACCAGCGACTCAACTGCCCTCACGGGTTTAAAACGCGTCCTGTGAGGAAGAGGTATCAAGCCACATATATGGGCCTTTGTTTTTGCCTCTCCAACCGATGTGAGAAAGGGGTGAAGGTCACCCCAACAATCCTCCCCAAACATCGGTGTGGTAACCCCAGATCTGATACCAGTTGATGGCAACGGAGACAGAAGCTAGGACCAGCACAGAATATTGTCCGCTTTAGGAACAGCGAGCCACCAGCGACTCAACTAGCGACTCAACTGCCCTCACGGGTTTAAAACGCGTCCTGTGAGGAAGAGGTATCAAGCCACATATATGGGCCTTTGTTTTTGCCTCTCCAACTAATGTGGGAAAGGGGTGAAAGTCACCCCAACATCATGTTGCTTGATGATCTCTTAGATAGCTGCCTGATGATCTCTTAGACATCGAAAATATTGATGGGGTAGAAGTCGAGGTGGTAGAGGAAAATGTGAATGATGGTAGTGTCCAGCGTTGGTGAAGAAGTGCCTTTTGCTAACAGCGGAGATGGCACTACTAATGTTGAAGATAATCCTTTTGGTTCCAGGGATGTGCATTTTGGTAACTAAGAGCCCTTTGGCAGTCATGAGACCGATGTCACTGCTTCTCCTAGGATGCAACCAGAGCATCCATTTCATTCTAGCATTTCGATAGGCAAGAAACGGAAGCATTCCGAGAAGAAAGACAAGTCCCGCAAAAGGAAGAAAGCTGGCAAGTCTTTTTTGTACGTAACTCAATCTTATTTTTATTGCGCTTATTTGTTATTATACGTTAACATGTTCTTTCTTTGCAGCTAATAATCTTTTGCAGCTCCACCCGATAAAGGAATTTTTAGATGTCCCTGAGGACGCGACTGCATCTCAGTTCAACTTTTTGACCGGGGTTGCGCCCCATGGCCCGCTTTCATACTTTAACTTGAGCCCTGAGGCTTATCTGCACATGGACAACATAACGTCCATGTTAAAATTTATGCGTGATGTCCATCGCATAAAAGCAAAGCAAGCTATGCTGGTTGGTGAGAGTAGGTCTGCAAGAGAGACTCGGAGTGCTCGCGAAGCATGCGAGCGAAACATTGTGCAGAGGGATCAACTTGAGGTTGCGCAAAAAGCGCAGAGTGATGTTGAGGCTACCTTCGCCTGGGTGACTTCTGAAAAGGAAGTTATGACCTTAGAGGTGAAAGCCATCAAGGCAAAAAATGAAGAGCTTAGTGCCGAGGCTGAGCTGCTTAGGGTGAACAACAAAACTCTTGGCAAAGCTACCCAGGAGCATGCTTCCCAAGTGGCCAAGTTGGAAGAGGCACGAGATGCTGCTGAGCGCTAATTCTCGACTTTGAAAAGTGGCCATCCTGCTTTAGTCGCGCGTGCTTGCAACTGTGCGCACGTTAATGTTTTTTTTTAAAACGTCCTTTTTGTTATAAAAGTAGAGGAAAGGTTAAACTTCTAGGAGTTGATCAAAGCGCATTTTCAAGTTACTCCAAACCTGGCTCCTATAATTGAGAAGCGCGTCAAGCCTGATGCTGCGAAGAGGCGAAAGAGCGCTACTAAAGAGTTGGAAAATATCTTCATCACAAGTATGGTGTCATTATCTTTGAATCCCGACGCGGATGACGATCATATAATTAAAGCAAAACTGTGATTTTTCATTTTAAAGATCTTGTACGCGCACTACGCTTTACTGAATGGAAATATCTTGCCTTATCTTGCTTCTTGTATTATGATTGTTGTGCTTTATACTTTTCTGGCATGTATATCATTGTGCGTCATATTTGTAGTTTGTCATTATGGTACGCAAAGCGCGATTATCTTTAAGTTTACTTTCTATAATTCGTATGTACGTGTGCGTCAACAAGTCTTGCTAAATATTAAACTTTTACCGCGTGTCCGCATGTTCAACGACTTTGTTTTAACAAGTGCTTTGTTCGTCATGCGCGTAAAAAGTTATAAAGGTAATAGACATGTACCATGTTTGGCTAAAATAAAATTGACATAAATCGTAAATTATACTTAAGGCATCTCAATGCACAATTTTCATATATACCGTTGTTCACACGATATATACTTAGATTTTGCATCCGTGCTTGCGTAGCGAGAGTCTTCTAAGTACGCCAACACTTAGGATTGAGGTCAGACGCGACCAACGCCATCGCTTATGGTCATGACTTGCAGATCTCAAGTTCAACACGGGTGGGGCTACGTCAACCAATGTCCGTCACCCTCCGGTAAAAGAATCTAGCTCGTCGCCAAACGAGCTTCTACAGAATGGGAGTCAGAGAAAACAACCCGTAAACAGTAGGAATACGCCGAGTATACGACAGTGCGCACCAAATTTAAATTAGAGAACTGCTTTGCATTAATGCATGGCACAAAGGTTTTCGCTGACAATAACTTAAAAATATAATTATAAGTTGTTTGTTTTTGACAGTTACAAGAATTAGCATAAGTCTTTTGCTAACGCAGTAAAAAGTTTTATCACGTGTTTATACTCACGCTTCTTGAGCTATAATAAAAACTAGGTCTAGCCGCGCATGTCTTTGAACCATCCGTTCTTGTAATCCTCATACTCATAGTTCGAGCTTCCTCCATCGTCCTCATCCGCTGCGGACGCTGATGGGCCGCCATCTTCACCTGCACCCTTGCATTTTGAGTGCACGAAACCTATTCGTACCAGTTCGTTGTTTTGAAATCAACGAATGTGCGTGCTTATGCATTATGCATTTTAAAGCGACTCCAACATATTTAACAAAAATCGACTAAATTTTTTTTTACAGTAGAATGTGTGCCGTTGAAGTTCCTTGCGCGTCGCCATTTAATACGGATTTTTAAAACAGTTGTTTACACTAGACCTGGTCATCAACACTAGCCCATTTGCGGGTCGCGCAGAAAAGGTGCACGTCGCGCGCTTGAACTGTTTTTGAAGAAAGTCACCATAACAGCTGAATCAAATCCAAAATTTTTCAAGTGTTGGAAAATGACCTACTATATGTCAATTTTTGACCCAAACTTGTTCAACCACATTTACCACTTCAAATTCGGTCTATAAGTCTCATAAAATTATAGTTAACAATAAGTGGGTTCAACGACCCATTACAATTCAAAATAGCAAATTTCGACCGAAACTAAGTTTCATATAAAAGATGAACCCGAGCATGGTTCTTAGGATTACACTACCCAAGAATTAACAAAATACAACGTCCGACGCATAACCACCCACAAGTAAGCAAGCTACTCCACATTCTTACCCTTATCCTTGATCGCGCTCGAATATATAAAAATGATAAACAACGAGAGGTAAGCAACGCTTAGTGAATGCAATAATCATACATATAAGCAACTTACCTACTTGCATCACATCACAAACCGCATATCAAATATACAAGTATCACACTAGCATATAATTACTAAGATAATAATATGCTACACAAGAACAACACATAGCAATATGGATCCATATTCAAACAACACGAAAATGATACTCGCATTTCACACCGGTACTCGCATTTCCGGATAACGTTATACACTGCATGATACAAAAAGACCACCAACACCATGACAAACAATGTAGCCTCCATCAAGGAGTAGTGAAATCCTCACGCATGGATAAAACTATAGTGAAACCTCACGCACAAAATCACTAACCCCACCCGACACAAGCAAATAAATCATATACATACACATATAATTATTCACTCACCTTAATTAGGTTGAAGGATGACCACTCAAGCTTGCACTTCCGTCAATCAACAATGAAATTACCTATTACATTTCACACAACAAGCTATAATCAACTATAGCTTTTACAACTCCAAATACCCAAGTGCAACTTTGACCCAAATTGCACTTGACTTCCCTTGACTAAGTAAATAGACACCCAAAATATCCATAATCACTAATAGCTAGTGATTATGACTCAAGCTCACCTAATTTAGACCCAAAGTCGAGTACTTCAAGTACTCAATGACCCATTTCAACACTAACACGTTTTTGAACCAAATCGGGGTTTTACACCCAAAATCAAGTTCACACAACAACAATATCATTAGTTCACAAGATTTAACTAACTTATGCAATACATTTAACTTACAAATTCGTCAACCAAACCCTAGGTTACAATCTTAGGGTTTATACACCCAATTACACACCAAGAACCCTAATTTCACAAGAAATTGGGTTTTAGACTCAACATCAACCCAAACCTTAACTCAAACTCAAAATTAAACAACATAAAATTCGGATTTAGGTTATACCTCAAATGTAGAACGAGACTAGAGAGCAACTACACTAAGTTAGGGCTTCAATTTAGGGTTGAACAAGCTCCTTCTTTAGAAGAACCAAGCTCTCTCACTCTAACTCTTTCTCTAACTAAGTGTATGTATTTGAATGGAGTTGGAAGTGATAAGAATGAGTTTGATTATGTCCTTTAGACCAAATGGACATTCATACAAAATTGCTATTTAGTCCCCATTCTTATTTTATTTAATTACAAAACAGTCCTCTAGTTCTGCCAAAACTGCACGGCGCGCAAAAACTTGGCGCAACGCGCCCTTCAACGTGAAATTAGATCAGCAGCTGTTACAATCTCCCCCAGTTGTACTAGATCATGTCCCCCCGATCCAAGCCGCGTGTATCGCTGGAAGATACTTGATATCGGTCAAAAAGTCACATTTTTACCCCCGATATTAAGGTCCAAAACAATAAAGTTATAAAATTTATCATCAGATTAAGCGTTTTTTTGTTGTTGCTTTATTTGATAAATTGAGTTATTACAAAGATAATGCAAGAAGAATCGACAAAAATGGGCTTAAAATGCAGATCTAGAGTGAAAAATGATGAAACTCAAGTTGCGACCCCGGAAACCAAGTTACGATCCAAGAAATCGGCAAAAACGACCAAGGACACAATACCACATGACTTTCCAAATTTGGCTACCATACGGCCTGCCATGGACCTAAGGTGAATCAGATGTTCGAAGGAGACTGTTCATGAACATGGATCGTTGGTGGGGCCATCTGCTAAACCCAGCCCCACTCTAAGTAAGTTAAGGGGCTTTGGCTCAGACCCGGTGAAATTGAATTCTCCGTGAAGATGCGGAGTACCAATGGCTAGACGGTAAGACCCTGACTTCTGTCCGATGGTTGGATTGAAGGATTGAACTGATGGAAACTAGCGAGCAAACCGATTCAACGATTGAAACACAGGACCCTTTTCCACACGGCCTGCCCAGACACCCAGCACACGGCTGCAGTACCTGAGCATGGTCAGCACACGACTGATTCAAACGGCCAGGGTACACGGCCTTCCCATATTGTTCCTGGCCATGTACACGGCTCACCTACCCGGAATTTTATTATAAATAGGCTATTTGTAATCCATTTCAAACACAAACTTCACTCTTCATACTTCACACTACATATTTCATCTTAGACATTTTCGAGGCTTCTCACCTCCGAGCGGAAAATTTAGTACCCGGAGGCGAACGCTAGAGATTGTTGTAGGAGTTGTTTAGAGGTTGATGTTATCACTTTTGTACTTTCAAAACTCGTTTAATCTATTGGTACTTTTATCCCTTTACTCTATCTGTTATAATGCTTTCTATTATTATTACGATAGATGATAGTATTGCCATGATTAGCGAGTAGTTTTCTTTAAGTGCTTGTTGATATGCTTTCCGGATATGACTTAAATTTTTCCAACTCATAGAACGTTGTTATTGGCTCTATTATTGGGAAGTCCCGAACCCCGATTCAGAGTACACTATCGGTGTCACCCTTTAGTAAGACACCGTTGTCGGATACATAGTGCGTTTGTGATGTTAAAGCGAAGGGGTACTAAATACTATAATATTTTACTAGGAAATACTATTAAATACGATACAATTTTACACAAGTTATTTATTTATTTATAGAGTGGATATACCTAAACCTTGCTACAACACTTATAGGCAGTGTACCTAATCGTACAGTAGTGTAGTTTTTAGTAAGTCCGGTTCGTTCCACAGGGAGCTAACCAAGTTTAACGCTATATTTTTAAAACTATATTTGTATAAATATAAATATAAATATAAGTATTATTATTATAAAAGGGGGTTTTTACCGTTTAATGACCGGTTTGTCGATTTCAAAACTTTAGTGGCAGTTAAAACCTAATGTAAAATATTAAATATATAAAAGACTTAATTTAAAGCGTAAAGTAAATAACAATAATTAAAGTCCGATAAATAAAAGTGCGATAATTAAAATGACAATAAATTAAAGTGCGATAATTAAAAGTGCAATTAAATATGAAATAAAGGAATTATGCTTATTTAAACTTCCATAATCATGATGTTTGACGTGTTGATTTTAGTTTATTATCATGGGTTAATTGTCCTTTGTCCTGGATTATTCGATATGTCCATACGAATTTGTCCATAATAGTCCATCAGTCATAATCATAAAGTGCGGAAGTCTTCGTCAAATTATTCTTATTCCCGAAGTCAAATATTCCAACTAATTGGGGATTCGAACTGTAACAAGGTCTTATTACTTTGTTTAATGAATACACCAGGTTATCGACTGCGTGTAAACCAAGGTTTTAATACTTTGTTAACAATTACACCAATTACCCTTAAATGTAATCCACCCCTGTTTTAACTAGTCCATTAACTATTAATCCAGTCCCGTGTCCAGTAAAATGAACAATTATTGGTATTTATAGATATCCCGCCCACCGTACCCGATTAAGCGTAAGTGGTTATTTATAGATACGTCAAATTATAACCTTTATATTAAATTAACGAGGTATCGTTAAGTTAATATAAAATCCATTAATAGCCCACAGTCTAATTTCCACAAGTGTCGTTCTTTTATCCAAACCCCAATTATGGTCCAAAGCCCAATTACCCAATTTTAATATTTAGCCCAACATCACGATTACTTCGGCATTAAATAAGCATAATAATAACTTAGCTACGAGACATTAATTTAAAAAGGTTGAACTTAACTTACAATGATTAATAATAGCGTAGCGTTACACGGACATAATTTCGACTTACAAACTTAAAAGATTCGCTAACATACCCTTATTATTAAAATTAAATTAAAATTAAAATTATAAATTATAAATATAAATATATATATTGAGAGATAGAGTAAGGAAAAGAAAAAGATGTGTTTTTTCGTGTAGAATTCGATGGCTTTTATAGGCCTACATTTTACTGTGCAGCTCCGCGAGTGCGAAGCTTTTGCACTTTAGAACTCCGCGAATGTGGAGCCTCCTTTTCCAGCTAACATTCTTGGATCTTTGGACTGCCGATGGTTTTAATATATAAATATAATATATATATAATTTATATAATTAATTATATTATATATTATATTATATTTATATAGAAAATTAATTTGTAACTTTCGGTCCGTTGCGTCGTGCGTTATTAGTTGGTTCATGTCCTGGTTCCGGTTTTTCGAACGTCCTTTTGTATGATTTAATAATTTGAACTTTGCGTTTTGCGGCTTGTACTCTTGTACTTTTGAGACGTTTCTCATCAATAATTTGAACCTCTTTGATTGTACTTTGTACTTTTTAGCTTTTTGGTCGTTTGCGTCTTCAATTCGTCGAATCTGTCTTTTATCTTCACCTTTTATTATTTAAACGAATATCACTTGTAAATAGGACAATTGCAACTAAAAGCTTGTCTTTCTTGAGGGATAATGCTATGAAATATATGTTTGTTTTTAGCATTATCAAATATTCCCACACTTGAGCATTGCTTATCCTCAAGCAATATAGTACTTTGAATAAAAACATACTTGAATCACTTCTTTATTCTTCACACTTTGTACATCAGTGATTTCAATACGGCGGTATGAACAATGATAGTAACGATGTGGTTTACAGTCCCACATGACTATGAAAATATAGATCCTTAAGGAAATTGGATCTTTATGAAAACATTTGATCTTTTGAAAATTTAATCTAGCTTTTACCCTAGATAAGTTTTCCGGAATAACCCTTCACCGGTATTTGCAAAATGTTTATGTGGGTTGTGTGGGTTTCAGATTTGAAAATTTTAGCTCAAAACTTATGGTTTTGTGTTACCCACTTGCTAACCTTGTATTGAGAAAGCAACACGTCCAGTTTACATGCTCCGTATATTACCTTTTAGTAAACTACCATCCGGTTGTAATAGAAAGCGTTGAACAAGCAACTGTTAAGGCAATGTCCCGTGACATGCTTTTGATTATGGTCCACAACGTGTCGGATGCAATTACTATCCTTTGAGGAGAAATAGCAAAGATCACCCTATAATTTTTCGGTCTAGCACAAGGTCCTGTCTTCGACCATGCTATGCAACCATCGTTCTTACGGTTGACACCCGATTTGGTTCAGGTGACCTAATGAATTCCAGGTGAATTCCTAGGATTTTACGTTCAATGGTAATGAACGCATTGAAAATGGGTTTTCAGAAAACAAATCGGTTTGTAATTTTGATCAAAATATTTTCTCGTTCAAGCTCGAGTTTAGATATCATCGAATTCCATGAGTTTGAATTCTCAATCGTTAAAAGTCAATCTCAAGGATTGAGTAATATCAGTCTAAAAGCTAATTTTTGATCTTTTAAGGAGATTATCCTTTCTGGGGATCTGATTCATTAGTCTTATCAAGCTAATTTGCACGGCGCCCTCCCCATTTTACGAGACAGATCCTCTCATGGTTAGGATAAGTCTGACCACTTGGCGACCCTGTTTGATGCTGAGGTCCGTGGATTTCCAGCTGATTTTCGATAAAACTTTTCAAGGTTTTTCGTAGACTCTACAACTGGTCTGGACGACAACTTCCTGACCTAAATCAAGAAGCGCGTTTCTTTTTCGGAAGACTTTACTTCCTTTTAATGATGGAATTGATTCATCATGTAGATCCATCTTTCTTTCAAATATATTACAATTTACCAGGTAAAACGGTTAATTTTGTCCAAAACAAAAGTATCTTCAATTATTTGTACAAAAATATGTGATATATGTTTTAAATAACTTGGTAAATTTTTCCCACACTTGACTTTTATTTTATTTTCTTTGCCTTTTTATTGTCCTCTATTCCATTTTAAATGAATTCTAACATTTTAAGTTGTTTCTCAATTTATGTCCTTTACGAGGTAACAATAATTTCGGTGTTAACACCTAGTTTTATTGCTCATAAATATGAATAAACATGATTTTGAGTTCATTTAATTGAAAATTTTGAAAATTTTTACTAGAATTGGGTAGTCAATATATAAGACTAGGGCTGTTCTTTATTATCAGATAGCACTAGATTCTAATACAACTACTGCGTTACTAGTATTTTTAATGGTAACCAAGTGTATAAGTCAAAAATTTTTAAAAATCCGAAAGAATTTAACCCCTTCCCACACTTAAGATCTTGCAATGCCCTCATTTGCAAGAAATCAGTAATAATTTAAATTATTGAGGGTGATTAACGTAAAAAATAATTAAATTTTACCAAAGTTTTCAAACATATTGACGTTTGTTTGTTGAATGATAAATGGTGCACATCATTTGTTCATTCCTGCAGTTGTTATTTCACATATATTTTGCATCTTTTCGTCAAAATTAGTTGCTTTTACTGAACTTAATGCCAGTCTTTGAAAATGCGTTGTTTTACCCTGTTTTGTACATGAGATAAACTACAAACATATATATATATATATATATATATATATATATACATATTTTTGAAGTTGGGTATATCACCCCACATTCAAAAATTATTAAGATCTAACAATAAAAGTTAGAAAATTATAAAAACTATTATAGTATCAAAAGAAATATTAAAAGTATAAAATTACAAGTTACCAAATAAATAAAAATAAGCATAAAAGAAAATCAAGGTTGATGAGGATGGTGCCAGTAGGGATCCCATTCATAGCCGTATGTGCGGTAGAATGCTTGAGCTGGGTCATATGTAGGGTACGGTGGTCGGGTCTGTATAGTCCAGGGAGGAAATACGGGAGTTGGAGTAGCAATGTAGTTTGCATTTATGTATGCACGATGACTTATGATTTGGTTTTGATGATACCGCCAATCTTTAAATGCTCGTTGTCTAGCCATTTCATACTCATGATGAGCCATAAAAAGTTGCATTTCTGTCATCTGATTACCCCCTCCCGCATTACCTTGCTGTTGATCTCTCTCGACCTGTGGATGCCTGCCATCATATGGTGCTGCAGCATTGTTTTGTTTCTTAAAAACCTTAGCACCATGATACACGCGTAAATCTATCCTATCACGGGGTTCTGGTTCTGCCATTAATAATCCCCCCGACTTCTATCCACACCGAGATGTTCAGCAATTAATGTAACAAAGATACCACCTCCTATTATGCTATTAGGCCGCATACCCCTAATCATAGTCGATAGATAATAACTCATACAATAAGGTATACTTACAGTGCTCTGTGGGTCTCGAATACACATGTGGTCGAATAAATCTTGTTCATTTACCTTCTCTTTGTTTCTACCTCACTGTGTAATCGAGTTTGCTAAAAACCTGTGGATTACTCTTAATTCAGCTCTATCAATATCAAGATAAGAGTAATATCCCCCTTTGAATCGATTATGGCTAGTCATTCTACTCCATATTTCGTTCATAGGAAAGTTTTCATCAACCCTCCTACCATTAATTATCAACCTTTGACAATCATAAGATGCTAGTTCCTCAGGCATATATATACGTAAAGCCTGAGCCATATCTAGTAGGGACATATGGCGCATCTCACCTCCTAATAAAAATCTAAGAAAACTTCGATCGGTTAAAGTAGATACCCGATCATTTATTTCAATACTACATAACAACTCCACACACCATTCTCTATATACAGACCTATATATGTTGAATAAACGTACCCAATCATTAAAAGTAGAATTACCATACCTTTGTGTAAGTAATTCTCTGATTGGTTCGGCTAATCCAACTGCTTCTAACGGATCCCATTCTATTATCCTAGGCACCTCAACAACATTAGACTGAAGGATGTGCAAGTTCCTCTGATATTTTGGATAGTCTACCCAAATTCTGTCAAACCTCAAGTTTGGGTGTAAATTTGGTACATCGATATTTGAAAATGAAACGATTAGATGCGGTACATTTTGTCGATAAAGGTTATTAATATCCTGTTGTTCTGCATCTTCGGGAGGAGCATTGCGAGCCTGGGATGAAGATTCACCCCTTTCAGTCTGCAAAACACATCAAACATAATTTTTGTGCATCCAAATATGCATTAGTGTCAGCAAAATCATAAATCAAAACAATTACAATGACATGTTTAAACCATATTAAACTTTATACATATTTTCAAAATACTAACAATTCTATATTTTTACAAATAAACTTATATGAAAATGTATACAACATTCCTAAGCATTTAACTTCTAAAACATGTCAAAAATAATCATTATAGCAATTAGACAGGTTCCACATGGCATTCATATCAATTAGATCAAGTTCATGTATTTTTGACTCAAAAAGTCCACTTTAATCTTCATAAATCATGTTTAGGATCAAAATTTTGATCATTCAGCAACCTAAACATGTTACACAACTCAATTTAGCATAAACTAACAACAAAATTTGGCCATAACCCGTTTATATCAAAAAGCTCCAATTTTGCTCAAGAACACAAACCCTAGATTACTCAAAATTTGAAGTTTAAGGCTTCTAATCATGTTAAATAGTATCAATCTAGGTTATACAAGTATAATATACAATCAATTTAAGCACAATTACACTAAAAATCATCAAAATTAAATTAGGTATAAATTTGCTCAAGAACATTAAAAATCTGGATTAAAGAGTGTTTAGATGTATAAATTACCGTTTTCCTTGAGTAACTCCTTGTTAATAATCTCCTCAGTGTGATTTTAGCAAAAAAATTGATGATTTATGGTGAAAAATTGTGAATTTGCGAAGTGTTTGTGTGTGTTTTTCGCAGATTTTGGGTGTGGGTGTGAGCAAACTGGTCTGTTCGACCAATTATCCCTTTTCTGGAATTTTTAAACTCCGCGAGTGCAGAGGTGGTCCCACTCCAAACTCCGCGAGTTCGGATTTATTTATTTATTTATTTATTTTTAATTTTTTTATATAAAACCTTTATTAATAAAACAATTAATTGAGTAATTTAAAATTTTGTTTTCCTTTTTATTTAGGACGAGGTTGTTTCGGTACGTTGACCTAGTCCGTCCCTCGACAAAATTTTAAACTTTCGTCATTTTAAAGCGTTGTTTTAAAAATAAAGATTTTTGGGTTTTTTTTTTTATTTTAATGTTTTTGGCATACTTTAATTCAATAAGATTAAAAATAATGATAATAAAATTTCTCGTCCCTCCATTGGGTAAAGTAATTTCGGTTCAACGACCTAGTTTTCAACTCACGACGAATTTTTAGATATCAAAATTTTTAACTTAATGAAATAAAGTAAAATTTTGTTTTTAAATTCACACCAAACTTAAATATAAAATGCATAAAATTAAAAATTCAAATTATTAAAATTAAAAATTCACACCAAATTTATATTATATTTTTGTTTTTATACATACAAACTTATATTAAAAATATTATTTTTTTTCAAATATTTACAAACTTAAATATATTGATTTTAAAAAAGTTTACAATATTAATTTAATATTTATATATTAATTTTAAAAACATGGTAAAAAAATAAAATTAAAAATCTTTTTGGTCTTTTATCCCACTTTAATCAATCAAATATTATCAAAAATATAAGCGCCTCTTTTCGGTAAAGTAATTTTGGTTCCATAACCTAATTTTACTCCTCACAAATTTTTGAAATATTTTGGGTTGATTGATTAAAGATATTTATACCTTAAGAATAAACGGTAAATTTCGCAGTGATGTAATAAATTTTTGTATGATATCAATAATTTTGGTTACGCATACCTAATTTTATTGAATACCAATTTAATACTTTATAGCGAATGATTCAGCGCTTATTATCAAAAGGTTAAAAGCAATAAAAATAAAAATAAAAGCTGTACATACTTACCTGTGAGAAAGAATTCTCAGAGACCTGCTTTAGCCGACTCATAGGAGAGTCGTGTGATTTGATTTTCCATAGCTACGTAAGTGTAACCTTGATTCTTCAATATCTTTTCTTCTAAACATATGAACGGTCATTCTCTGCATAGAGTAACAAATTCGGTATTTGAATATGTTTGATTATTTGAACATTTACCTTCGTGTGACCATTTTCAGCATTTATAACATCTTTCAAGGTGTCGTGCTCTTATTTTTGTTGCGGATTTTGTTTTTCCTTTACAAAAATATATCTTATGATGATCTTTCCTGAGTTCTTTTCTTACTCCGTCCATTTTTTCTCTTATGAATGATACCAGTTCACTCGGAAGGGTGTCATTATTACGTTTAGTAATCATAGCGTGTAGCATTAGACCATGGTTCAAATCAAAGGAATTCTTCATCTCGTAAAACCTAAAAAAAAAAAAATTCAGAATGGAGGGAGAAGACTAGTTCTTTAGGGTCTGCTAGGGAAAGACCATTCGGATTCCATTCTCGAAAACTACACGAAAACAGAATATCTAACTCTCACAGAAAAATATATTATCCTTAAAAGACTTGATTCTCCCAACACTTAGTTAGCCGTGGTGTCAAAATTGTGATTAACTTCGTTTTCAATTGGACTATCAACAACTTGTATATCTCTGACTTTTGCTTCAATCTATTTGTTGATTTCCTCCGTAACTTTCACAAATTCAACTAACATCGCCTTTTCTTTAAGCGATAAATTGGATACTAATCGGTTACATAACTTAAAGTTCCCCTTAATCCTAGCATCGTGAATCCATTTATAAAGTTTCTTCGTTGAAATGTTAAAAACGGGTTCATCTAATTTCGTATCATCAATAGGGTTCTTTGTTATCGGATCATCATTAAGTGTTTCTTCATCTTCCCCACACTTAGGCGTTTTTATTGGTTTAACAGTTTTGGTTGGTGGAGATCTAAACTTTCGGTTCACAAAGGTGACCGATTTATCACCATCCCTAAGTGTCATTCTACCTTCTCTTACATCAATGAATGCTTCGGTGGTTGCTAAAAATGGGCGACCTAAAATTAGAGGAATATCAAGGTTTTCCTCCATATTAATAACTATGAAGTTTGCAACAAAGGTCAAACTTCCCACTTTAACAAGTAAATTATTTGCTATTCCAACCGGGTGTTTAATGGTTAGGTCAAATGATTGAACACCTATTTTGGTTGGTTTTAATTTACCCATACCTAATCTTTTGTATAATAAAAGAGGCATAATATTTGCACTTGCTCCTAAATCTGCGAGTCCATTATATAGAGCATCATCATTAAGCAAGCAAGAAATGATAAATTCACCCGGGTCACCTACTTTAGTAAGTCGAGTTGGTTTGTTAACCTTTTTCAGGTGTTCTTTTCTTAGTTCTTTCACTTCTATTTGAACTTTTTTTTCTTCATTTCTTGGAATGGGAGGTTTGTATAGAAATTCTTCTTCATCAATCCAATTTGAATCCTCCCTATTTTTCAATTTTGATTTTTCATATGTTGTTGATAACATATTTATGTTTTCATTTTGAAGGTTTTCTTGGGTGGTGAAATTATGATTGACTTCATTGTCAACTTCCATCGGACCATATATGTAATGTTTAACTCTGTGACCATTAATTTTAAATTCAATTTCATTTGAATTTATTAACTCTATTGTTCCGTATGGGAAAACTCTTTTGACTATAAATTGTCCAGACCATCTTGATTTCAATTTTTCAGGAAATAGCTTGAATCGTGAATTGAAAAGAAGAACTTTATCTCCTTCCTTAAATTCTTTTGAACTTCTGATTCTTTTATCATGCCATTTCTTCGTTCTTTCCTTATAGATTAAGGAATTTTCATATGCCTCAAGTCTTAATTCTTCTAATTCATTTAGTTGACTTAACCGTCGACGTCCGGCTTCATGTAAATCAAGATTACATGTCTTCAAAGCCCAAAATGCTTTGTGTTCAATTTCTACTGGAAGGTGACATGCTTTTCCGTAAACGAGTTTAAAAGGTGTGGTTCCAATTGGAGTCTTGTAGGCTGTTCTAAAAGCCCAGAGTACATCCTCCAATTTCATGGACCATTCCTTCGGATTTGATCCTACGGTTTTCTCTAGAATACGTTTTAAAGCTCGGTTGGTATTTTCAACTTGTCCACTTGTTTGTGGATGATAAGCAGTTGAGATTTTATGAGTTACTCCATATCTTTTGAGAACTTTCTCAAGTTGATTATTACAAAAATGAGTACCCCGATCACTTATTAAAGCTTTCGGTGTTCCGAACCTAGCAAAAAGACGTTTTAAGAAGTTGACTACAACTCGTGCATCATTAGTTGGGAGAGTTTGTGCTTCCGCCCATTTAGATACATAATCAATGGCTACGAGAATGTAGAGATTATTATGAGATTTTGGAAATGGACCCATAAAGTCAATACCCCAAACGTCAAATACTTCACATACTTGAATGACATTTTGTGGCATTTCATCGCGTTGACTTATTTTTCCAGCCGTTTGACATGCATCACAGGATTTGCAAAGAAGGTGTGCGTCTTTGAAAATTGTAGGCCAATAGAATCCAGCATCGTAAACTTTTCTTGCTGTGAGTTGAGGCCCATAATGCCCTCCTGTTGGTCCTGTGTGACAATGGTTTAAGATTTGACTAGCTTCTTCCCCTAATACACATCGGCGTATTATTCGATCGGGACAACTTTTAAACAAATGTGGATCTTCCCAGAAATAGTGTTTTATATCACTAAAGAATTTCTTTCGTTTTTGGTACGACAATCCTTTTTCAAGGTATCCACATACTAAGTAGTTTGAATAATCTGCAAACCATGGAATTTCACTGTAATCGATTCTCAATAGATATTCATCGGGAAAGTTATCTTGTATAACCGATTCATTTAAAACTTCTAATTCGGGATTTTCAAGACGAGAAAGATGATCAGCGGCGAGATTTTCTGCTCCCTTTTTATCTCGGATTTCAATATCGAACTCTTGTAAGAGTAAGATCCAACGGATTAATCGTGGTTTAGCATCTTGTTTCGAAAATAAGTATCTAAGAGCAGAATGGTCGGTATACACCATCGTTTTAGCTAGAACGAGATATGAACGAAATTTGTCAAAAGCAAAGACAATATCAAGGAGTTCTTTTTCAGTAGTTGTGTAATTTGTTTGTGCTCCTTGTAATGTCTTACTAGCATAATAAATAGGTTGAAATCGTTTTTCAATCCTTTGTCCTAAAATGGATCCCATTGCAAAATCACTTGCATCGCACATAAGTTCAAACGGTATATTCCAATTTGGAGTTATCATGATCTGCGCATTAGTGAGTTTTTCTCTAAGAATATTAAAAGATTTGATGCATTCATCTGAAAAGATGAATGGAGCATCCTTTTCTAGGAGTTTATTCATAGGAGTGGTAGTTTTAGAAAAATCTTTTATGAAACGTCGGTAAAAACCAGCATGCCCTAGAAAACTCCTAACTCCTCTAACATTGGTGGGATGTGTAAGTTTAGCAATCACATCTACTTTAGCTCTATCCACTTCAATTCCTTCTTTTGAAATTTTATGACCGAGAACGATGCCTTCTTTAACCATGAAATGGCATTTCTCCCAATTAAGTACTAGATTTGATTGTTCACATCTAATAAGCATTCGTTCAAGATTGACTAGACATGTTTCAAAAGTATCACCGAAGACTGAAAAGTCATCCATGAAAACTTCCATGCATTCTTCTATCATGTCGTGAAAAATAGCCATCATGCACCTTAGAAAGGTTGCAGGGGCGTTGCAAAGTCCAAATGGCATGCGTTTGTAAGCAAAAGTACCATAAGGGCATGTGAATGTGGTTTTCTCTTGGTCCTCGGGTGCTATTGGAATTTGAAAGTATCCGGAAAAACCATCAAGAAAACAATAGTAACTATTTCCGGCTAATCTTTCCAACATTTGATCAATGAAAGGTAAGGAAAAGTGATCTTTTCTGGTGGCGTCGTTTAATTTTCTATAATCAATACAAACACGCCATCCTGTTACAGTCCTAGTAGGAATAAGCTCATTTTTATCATTTGTGATAACAGTCATGCCACCCTTCTTAGGTACACATTGAACTGGGCTTACCCATGGACTATCAGAGATTGGATAAATTAATCCTGCATCAAGCAGTTTAATAATTTCTTTCTTAACAACATCTTACATATTAGGATTTAGTCTTTGTTGGCGTTGCACATACGTTTTATGACCTTCTTCCATAAGGATTTTATGTGTGCAATACGAAGGACTTATTCCTTTAATGTCATGAATCTTCCATGCAATAGCTGGTTTATGAGCCTTTAGCACATAAATGAGTTGAGATTTTTCATTTTCAGTAAGAGAAGACGATATTATTACAGGTAATTCAGATTCACCATGTAAATAAGCGTATTCCAAATGGTTTGGAAGTGGCTTTAACTCTAATGTCGTTGGTTCTTCTATCAATGATTTGTATCGATATCTGTCTTCTTCTTTTAGCATTTGAATTTCTTCTGTTGTTGGTTCGTATCCATTAGCCATGAGTGCGGCTAACATTTCAACTTCATCAATTGGTTCAGTTCCTTATCCTAAAGAACATTCTCCTGTTCCTTGTAATTCTGGAAATTCTTCTAACAATTCTGCATGTGAATCTATAGTTTGAATATAATAACATGTATCATCTGCAGATTGTGGTTGTTGCATGGCTCTATCAACAGAAAATATAACACTCTCGTCCTCTATACTTAGGGTCAGTTTCTTACCAAACACGTCTATTATTGCTTTAGCCGTGTTTAAGAATGGTCTTCCTAATATGAAAGGAACTCGAGAATCTTCTTCCATGTCTAGAATAACAAAATCTACTGGAAATACTAAAGTACCAACTTTAACAAGCATGTTCTCCATTATCCCTCTAGGATATTTTACTGATCGATCGGCTAGTTGTATACTTATTCTTGTTGGTTTCAATTCTCCAAGGTCTAGTTTAGCGTATAGTGAATACGGCATTAAATTTATACTAGCACCTAAGTCTGCCAATGCTTCTATTGAACTAAGACTACCCAGAAAATATGGAATCGTGAAACTTCCTGGATCAGAGAGTTTTTCTGGTATCTTATTCAACAGCACTGCAGAACAATTAGCATTCATTGTAACAGCCGAGAGTTCTTCCATTTTCTTTCTATTTGTGATTAGATCTTTCAAGAATTTAGCATATCTTGGCATTCCTGAAATTACATCAATGAAAGGAAGATTAACATTTATTTGTTTAAACATATCCAAGAATTTGAATTGCTCGGCTTCAAGTCTTTCTTTTCTCATTTTACTCGGGTAAGGAAGTGGTGGTTGGTATGGTTTAACATAAGGTTTAGCCTTAACTGTGTTATCTTCATTAACCTTTTCAACTACCGGTTGTGTTTCCTTATCTTGCTCAGATTGTGGTTCTTGTGAAGTAGGATTAGAGTCATCAGAAATTACAGTCATTTCAGGTGGTTTAAGTGTAATACCACTTCTCGTAGTAATGGCTTTAGCTGTTTCATTCTGGGGGTTAGCATTTGTATCGCTAGGTAGACTTCCCGGTTTTCTTTCACCTATCAACCTTGCTAGGTTGCTTACTTCTTGTTCCAAATTTTAAATAGAAGCTTGTTGATTTCTAAATGCTTGGGCATTTTGTTCATTCGTTTGTTTCTGAGATGTGAAAAATTGAGTTTGAGATTCAACTAGCTTTGACATCATATCTTCTAAATTTGGCTTTTTATCATCGGTTTGTGGTCGTTTATTTTGAAAAATAGGTTTTTGCTGATTGTAAGTATTGTTGGATATTTGTTGATTGCTAGGACCTTGTCGGTTGTTGTATGGAACATTTCGGTTATAATTCTGGTTTTGATTGTAGATTGGTCTTTGTAGTGACCCGAACTTTTTCATGTTTATATATATTAATTGAGATTGATATTTACATGATTAAATGTTTTCAACATGTTAAGCAATCAAACTTGTTAAGACTTGATTAATTGAAATGTGTTTCATATAGACAATTGACCACCCAAGTTGACCGGTGATTCACGAACGTTAAAACTTGTAAAAACTATACGATGACATATATATGGTTATATATATAGTTAACATGTTTTTATTATAAGTATGTATCTCATTAGGTATTTTAACAATGAGTTATATACATAAAAATGAGACTATTAATTTAAGAAACTCGAAAACGATATATATAACGATTATCGTTATAACAACGTCTTACTAGGTACATATGAATCATATTAAGATATTGATACACTTGGTTAATTATGTTAAATGATAAGTAAATATATTATTAAGTGTATTAACAATGAAATACATATGTAAAAATAAGACTACTAACTTAATGATTTCGAAACGAGACATATATGTAACGATTATCGTTGTAACGACATTTAACTGTATATACATCATACTGAGATATATTATATATCATAATATCATGATAATATAACAATTTAACATCTCATTTGTTATAATAAACAATGGGTTAACAACATTCAACAAGATCATTAACCTAAAGGTTTCAAAACAACATTTACATGTAACGACTAACGATGACTTAACGACTCAGTTAAAATGTATATACATGTAGTGTTTTAATATGTATTCATACACTTTTGAAAGACTTCAAGACACTTATCAAAATACTTCTACTTAACAAAAATGCTTACAATTACATCCTCGTTCAGTTTCATCAACAATTCTACTCGTATGCACCCGTATTCGTACTCGTACAATACACAGCTTTTAGATGTATGTACTATTGGTATATACACTCCAATTATCAGCTCTTAGCAGCCCATGTGAGTCACCTAACACATGTGGGAACCATCATTTGGCAACTAGCATGAAATATCTCATAAAATTACAAAAATATGAGTAATCATTCATGACTTATTTACATGAAAACAAAATTACATATCCTTTATATCTAATCCATACACCAACGACCAAAAACACCTACAAACACTTTCATTCTTCAATTTTCTTCATCTAATTGATCTCTCTCAAGTTCTATCTTCAAGTTCTAAGTGTTCTTCATATATTTTACAAGTTCTAGTTACATAAAATCAAGAATACTTTCAAGTTTGCTAGCTCACTTCCAATCTTGTAAGGTGATCATCCAACCTCAAGAAATCTTTGTTTCTTACAGTAGGTTATCATTCTAATACAAAGTAATAATCATATTCAAACTTTGGTTCAATTTCTATAACTATAACAATCTTATTTCAAGTGATGATCTTACTTGAACTTGTTTTCGTGTCATGATTCTGCTTCAAGAACTTCGAGCCATCCAAGGATCCGTTGAAGCTAGATCCATTTTTATCTTTTCCAGTTGGTTTATCCAAGGAACTTAAGGTAGTAATGATGTTCATAACATCATTCGATTCATACATATAAAGCTATCTTATTCGAAGGTTTAAACTCGTAATCACTAGAACATAGTTTAGTTAATTCTAAACTTGTTCGCAAACAAAAGTTAATCCTTCTAACTTGACTTTTAAAATTAACTACACACATGTTCTATATCTATATGATATGCTAACTTAATGATTTAAAACCTGGAAACACGAAAAACACCGTAAAACCGGATTTACGCCGTCGTAGTAACACCGCGGGCTGTTTTGGGTTAGTTAATTAAAAACTATGATAAACTTTGATTTTAAAGTTGTTATTCTGAGAAAATGATTTTTATTATGAACGTGAAACTATATCCAAAAATTATGATTAAACTCAAAGTGGAAGTATGTTTTCTAAAATGGTCATCTAGACGTCGTTCTTTCGACTGAAATGACTACCTTTACAAAAACGACTTGTAACTTATTTTTCCGACTATAAACCTATACTTTTCTGTTTAGATTCATAAAATAGAGTTCAATATGAAACCATAGCAATTTGATTCACTCAAAACGGATTTAAAATGAAGAAGTTATGGGTAAAACAAGATTGGATAATTTTTCTCATTTTAGCTACGTGAAAATTGGTAACAAATCTATTCCAACCATAACTTAATCAACTTGTATTGTATATTATGTAATCTTGAGATACCATAGACACGTATACAATGTTTCGACCTATCATGTCGACACATCTATATATATTTCGGAACAACCATAGACACTCTATATGTGAATGTTGGAGTTAGCTATACAGGGTTGAGGTTGATTCCAAAATATATATAGTTTGAGTTGTGATCAATACTGAGATACGTATACACTGGGTCGTGGATTGATTCAAGATAATATTTATCGATTTATTTCTGTACATCTAACTGTGGACAACTAGTTGTAGGTTACTAACGAGGACAGCTGACTTAATAAACTTAAAACATCAAAATATACTAAAAGTGTTGTAAATATATTTTGAACATACTTTGATATATATGTATATATTGTTATAGGTTCGTGAATCAACCAGTGGCCAAGTCTTACTTCCCGAAGAAGTAAAAATCTGTGAAAGTGAGTTATAGTCCCACTTTTAAAATCTAATATTTTTGGGATGAGAATACATGCAGGTTTTATAAATGATTTACAAAATAGACACAAGTACGTGAAACTACATTCTATGGTTGAATTATCGAAATCGAATATGCCCCTTTTTATTAAGTCTGGTAATCTAAGAATTAGGGAACAGACACCCTAATTGACGCGAATCCTAAAGATAGATCTATTGGGCCTAACAAACCCCATCCAAAGTACCGGATGCTTTAGTACTTCGAAATTTATATCATATCCGAAGGGTGTCCCGGAATGATGGGGATATTCTTATATATGCATCTTGTTAATGTCGGTTACCAGGTGTTCACCATATGAATGATTTTTATCTCTATGTATGGGATGTGTATTGAAATATGAAATCTTGTGGTCTATTATTATGATTTGATATATATAGGTTAAACTTATAACTCACCAACATTTTTGTTGACGTTTTAAGCATGTTTATTCTCAGGTGATTATTAAGAGCTTCCGCTGTCGCATACTTAAATAAGGACGAGATTTGGAGTCCATGCTTGTATGATATTGTGTAAAAACTGCATTCAAGAAACTTATTTTGTTGTAACATATTTGTATTGTAAACCATTATGTAATGGTCGTGTGTAAACAGGATATTTTAGATTATCATTATTTGATAATCTACGTAAAGCTTTTTAAAACCTTTATCTATGAAATAAAGGTTATGGTTTGTTTTAAAAATGAATGCAGTCTTTGAAAAACGTCTCATATAGAGGTCAAAACCTCGCAACGAAATCAATTAATATGGAACGTTTTTAATCAATAAGAACGGGACATTTCAGTTGGTATCCGAGCGTTGGTCTTAGAGAACCAGAAAATTTGCATTAGTGTGTCTTATCGAGTTTGTTAGGATGCATTAGTGAGTCTGGACTTCGACCGTGTTTTCTTTAAAAATGATTGCTTAACATTTTTGTTGGAAACTATATATTTTTAACATATGAATATTATGTGATATATTAATCTCTTAACTTGTTTGATATTATGTGATAGATGTCTACCTCTAGAACAAGTCCCATTGACTCATCTAATAATAATGAAGAGTCAAATGTAAATTGGAATGATTCGTGGACTGATTCACAAGTTCCCGAAGAGGAACCGGAAGAAGAGTCGGAACCGGAAGAAGAATCGGAATCGGAAGAAGAATCGGAACCGGGTGAAGAAATAGAACCGGTGGGGGAAATAATAAAACGGTTAAGTAAAAGAAAATCCTCAACCAACCGACCAAGGTTAATTATGGTCAATGGTGTTTCTGCCAAGGAAGCAAAATATTGGGAGGATTACCAATTCTCCGATGAATCGGATTCCGACGAGAATTCCGATGATGTTATAGAAATTACCCCAACTGAATTTAAAAAGGCAAAAGAAAATAATAAGGGAAAGGGCATAAAAATAGAGAAATCTAATTCCAACCCCGATGAACTTTATATGTATCGTCAACCCCCGAAGTCCTTAAGTTGTAACAATGACCCGGGAACCTCTAAACCACCAGGTTTTTCTAAACCAATGTGGAAAACGACGGCTCGTATTAGGGGAACATCATATATCCCTAGAAACTTGGCAAAACGAACCAAAACCGAAGAAGAAGAAACAAGCGAGTCGGAATAAGATAGTTGTATTCGTGTGGTGTAATATATGTAATATAGTGTGCTTATGCTTTATGATATATGTAAAAATTGCATGTATTAATAAGTATTTTTTTTTATGAATCTAACTCTTGTCTATTTTACAGTATAAAAACACAAAATGGATAGACAACCCAATATTTTAAGAGACATACCCGGAGACATGATTGATGAAATCTTGTCTAGAGTCGGTCAGAATTCTTCTGCACAACTATTTAAGGCGAGATCAGTTTGTAAGACATTCGAAGAACGTTCCAAGAATGCCTTGGTTTATAAAAGGCTTTCGTTCGAAAGATGGGGGATATCACATTAGGAAACCCATAAGTTACGATCTGTTTACTTTGACGCATATATTGCGGGGAACCCAAATGCTATTTTACGCAATGGGTTAAGAAATTATTTTGACTCAATATATCCGAATATTGGACTTCGTGATTTAGAAAAAGCGGCTAACATGCAACATAAAGAAGCATGTTATGCTTACGGATTAGTAATGTTCGCTTCTCACCAAAGTGAGAACAAGAACATCGGGCTACAACTATTAAACAAAACGTTCCCACAAGTTACGGAGTCGGTAATTGGGGTAAGAAATGAGGTTTTTAGATTGTTACGAGACTGTTGGACATTACATAACCCTCGTCCCTTTGACGACGTTACAACACGCTGTCTTATCAACGGCCATAACGGTTATGTTCCACAAGACCAAGGATGGGAAGTAATCCTAGTAAAACCAGAATGCATGACTTGTTTCTGGACGTATGAATTACGTGTCTTTATTGCCTTTGCTGAACGACTTGTGTACTAGCGAGAATTATCTTCACAACCATCTTGTATCAAATTTATTGTGTGCTATATTTCATGCTATATGTAAAATAAGCGGTATTGTAAGTTTGTAAAATATTGTATAAAAGTTTGAACGCGAAATATTATTATAATCAGTTTTTCATATAGAATTGTAGTAGTTGAATTGTATATTAGCTACTAAGTATGAACTTAACGGGTAGGTACTACCCGAATTTAAACTTATAAAACGCTAATATGAAGAAAAAGCTTTTATAAATGAGTTCATATTATGCTACGAAATACTATTAACTACTCTTAATATTCTGTATGATTAACTTGTTCCATTTGACTATTTTGAAGGAAATGGCACCGACTACTCGACACACCGTGAATATGAATGAAGAGGAATTCCGTACTTTTCTAGCTTCAAACATAGCCGCAGTACAGGCTGCGTTACATACCAACAATAACCTTGGATCTAGCAGTACAGGAAATCGTGTAGGATGCACCTACAAAGAATTCACTGCGTGCAAACCTTTGGAATTTGATGGAACCGAAGGACCGATCGGATTGAAACGGTGGACCGAGAAAGTCGAATCGGTGTTTGCCATAAGTAAGTGTACTGAAGAGGACAAAGTGAAGTACGCTACGCATACCTTCACAGGTTCTGCGTTAACATGGTGGAATACCTATCTAGAGCAAGTGGGACAAGACGATGCGTACGCACTACCGTGGTCAGCATTCAAGCACTTGATGAACGAGAAGTACCGTCCCAGAACCGAGGTCAATAAGCTCAAGACAGAACTTAGAGGGTTACGAACCCAAGGATTTGATATTACCACATACGAAAGACGATTCATAGAATTGTGCCTATTGTGTTCGGGAGCATTCGAAGATGAGGAAGAGAAGATCGACGCATTTGTGAAAGGATTACCGGAAAGAATCCAAGAAGATATAAGTTCACACGAGCCCGCCTCTATACAACAGGCATGTAGAATGGCTCACAAACTAGTGAACCAGATTGAAGAAAGAATTAAAGAACAGACTGCTGAAGAGGCCAATGTGAAGCAAGTCAAAAGAAAGTGGGAGGAAAACGGTGATAAGAATCACCAATACAACAACAACAGCAATTACAACAATAATCGCAACAATTATCCCAACAATCGCAACATCAATCGCAACTACAACAAACAGCCCAACAACAACAACAACAACAACAACAACAACAACAACAACAACAACAACAACAACAACAACAACAACAACAACAACAACAGCAACTACAACAATCATCCCAACAACAATAATAACCGCAACAACAACAACAATCAGAAGCAGCTATGCCAAAGGTGTAAAAAGTATCACTCGGGGTTCTGCACCAAATTTTGCAACAAGTGTAAAAGAAATGGTCATAGTGCGGCGAAGTGTGAGGTCTACGGACCAGGGGTTAATAGAACGAAAGGAACAAATGGTGTCGGAATGAGTAATGGCGGAGCAAGTTATGCCAATGTAGTTTGTTATAAATGTGGAAAACCGGGCCACATTATTAGAAATTGCCCGAACCAGGAGAACACGAATGGACAAGGCCGTGGAAGAGTTTTCAATATTAATGCGGCAGAGGCACAGGAAGACCCGGAGCTTGTTACGGGTACGTTTCTTATTGACAATAAATCTGCTTACATTTTATTTGATTCGGGTGCGGATATAAGCTATATGAGTAGAGATTTTTGTGCTAAATTAAGTTGTCCATTGACGCCTTTGGATAGTAAATTTTTACTCGAATTAGCAAATGGTAAATTAATTTCAGCAGATAATATATGTCGGAATCGAGAAATTAAACTGGTTAGCGAAACATTTAAGATTGATTTGATACCAGTAGAGTTAGGGAGTTTTGATGTGATAATTGGTATGGACTGGTTGAAAGAAGTGAAAGCAGAGATCGTCGGTTACAAGAATGCAATTCGCATTATACGAGAAAAAGGAAAACCCTTAATGGTGTACGAAGAAAAGGGCAAAACGAAGCTACATCTTATTAGTAATTTGAAGGCACAAAAACTAATAAGAAAAGGTTGCTATGCTGTTCTAGCACACGTCGAGAAAGTACAAACTGAAGAAAAGAGCATCAATGATGTTCCCATTGCAAAAGAATTTTCCGATGTATTTTCGAAAGAATTACCGGGATTACCCCCACATCGATCCGTTGAATTTCAAATAGATCTTGTACCAGGAGCTGCACCAATAGCTCGTGCTCCTTACAGACTCGCACCCAGCGAGATGAAAGAACTGCAAAGCCAATTACAAGAACTTTTAGAGAGTGGTTTCATTCGACCAAGCACATCACCGTGGGGAGCTCCTGTTTTGTTTGTCAAGAAGAAAGATGGTACATTCAGGTTGTGTATCGACTACCGAGAGTTGAACAAACTTACCATCAAGAACCGCTACCCACTACCGAGAATCGACGACTTATTTGATCAACTACAAGGCTCGTCTGTTTATTCAAAGATTGAATTACGTTCCGGGTATCATCAAATGCAGGTGAAAGAAGATGATATTCCAAAGACTGCTTTCAGAACACGTTACGGTCATTACGAGTTTATGGTCATGCCGTTTGGTTTAACTAATGCACCAGCTATGTTCATGGACCTTATGAACCGAGTGTGTGGACCATACCTTGACAAGTTTGTCATTGTTTTCAATTATGACATACTTATTTACTCAAAGAATGACCAAGAACACGGTGAACATTTGAGAAAGGTGTTAGAAGTATTGAGGAAGGAAGAATTGTACGCTAAGTTTTCAAAGTGTGCATTTTGGTTAGAAGAAGTTCAATTCCTCGGTCACATAGTGAACAAAGAAGGTATTAAGGTGGATCCGGCAAAGATAGAAACTGTTGAAAAGTGGGAAACCCCGAAAACTCCAAAACACATACGCCAGTTTTTAGGACTAGCTGGTTACTACAGAAGGTTCATCCAAGACTTTTCCAGAATAGCAAAACCCTTGACTGCATTAACGCATAAAGGGAAGAAATTTGAATGGAATGATGAACAAGAGAAAGCGTTTCAGTTATTGAAGAAAAAGCTAACTACGGCACCTATATTGTCATTGCCTGAAGGGAATGATGATTTTGTGATTTATTGTGACGCATCAAAGCAAGGTCTCGGTTGTGTATTAATGCAACGAACGAAGGTGATTGCTTATGCGTCTAGACAATTGAAGATTCACGAACAAAATTATACGACGCATGATTTGGAATTAGGCGCGGTTGTTTTTGCATTAAAGACTTGGAGGCACTACTTATATGGGGTCAAAAGTATTATATATACCGACCACAAAAGTCTTCAACACATATTTAATCAGAAACAACTGAATATGAGGCAGCGTAGGTGGATTGAATTATTGAATGATTACGACTTTGAGATTCGTTACCACCCAGGGAAGGCAAATGTGGTAGCTGATGCCTTGAGCAGGAAGGATAGAGAACCCATTCGAGTAAAATCTATGAATATAATGATTCATAATAACCTTACTACTCAAATAAAGGAGGCGCAACAAGGAGTTTTAAAAGAGGGAAATTTAAAGGATGAAATACCCAAAGGATCGGAGAAGCATCTTAATATTCGGGAAGATGGAACCCGGTATAGGGCTGAAAGGATTTGGGTACCAAAATTTGGAGATATGAGAGAAATGGTACTTAGAGAAGCTCATAAAACCAGATACTCAATACATCCTGGAACGGGGAAGATGTACAAGGATCTCAAGAAACATTTTTGGTGGCCGGGTATGAAAGCCGATGTTGCTAAATACGTAGGAGAATGTTTGACGTGTTCTAAGGTCAAAGCTGAGCATCAGAAACCATCAGGTCTACTTCAACAACCCGAAATCCCATAATGGAAATGGGAAAACATTACCATGGATTTCATCACTAAATTGCCAAGGACTGCAAGTAGTTTTGATACTATTTGGGTAATAGTTGATCGTCTCACCAAATCAGCACACTTCCTGCCAATAAGAGAAGGTGACAAGATGGAGAAGTTAGCATGACTGTATTTGAAGGAAGTCGTATCCAGACATGGAATACCAATCTCTATTATCTCTGATAGGGATGGCAGATTTATTTCAAGATTCTGGCAGACATTACAGCAAGCATTAGGAACTCGTCTAGACATGAGTACTGCCTATCATCCACAAACTGATGGGCAGAGCGAAAGGACGATACAAACGCTTGAAGACATGCTACGAGCATGTGTTATTGATTTCGGAAACAGTTGGGATCGACATCTACCGTTAGCAGAATTTTCCTACAACAACAGCTACCATTCAAGCATTGAGATGGCGCCGTTTGAAGCACTTTATGGTAGAAAGTGCAGGTCTCCGATTTGCTGGAGTGAAGTGGGGGATAGACAGATTACGGGTCCGGAGATTATACAAGAAACTACCGAGAAGATCATCCAAATTCAACAACGGTTGAAAACCGCCCAAAGTCGACAAAAGAACTACGCTGACATTAAAAGAAAAGATATAGAATTTGAAATTGGAGAGATGGTCATGCTTAAAGTTGCACCTTGGAAAGGCGTTGTTCGATTTGGTAAACGAGGGAAATTAAATCCAAGGTATATTGGACCATTCAAGATTATTGATCGTGTCGGACCAGTAGCTTACCGACTTGAGTTACCTCAACAACTCGCGGCTGTACATAACACTTTCCACGTCTCGAATTTGAAGAAATGTTTTGCTAAAGAAGATCTCACTATTCCGTTAGATGAAATCCAAATCAACAAAAAACTTCAATTCATCGAAAAACCCGTCGAAATAATGGATCGTGAGGTTAAAAGACTTAAGCAAAATAAGATACCAATTGTTAAGGTTCGATGGAATGCTCGTAGAGGACCCGAGTTCACCTGGGAGCGTGAAGATCAGATGAAGAAGAAATACCCGCATCTATTTCCAGAAGATTCGTCAACACCTTCAGCAGCTTAAAATTTCGGGACGAAATTTATTTAACGGGTAGGTACTGTAGTGACCCGAACTTTTCCATGTTTATATATATTAATTGAGATTGATATTTACATGATTAAATGTTTCCAACATGTTAAGCAATCAAACTTGTTAAGACTTGATTAATTGAAATGTGTTTCATATAGACAATTGACCACCCAAGTTGACCGGCGATTCACGAACGTTAAAACTTGTAAAAACTATACGATGACATATATATGGTTATATATATAGTTAACATGTTTTTATTATAAGTATGTATCTCATTAGGTATTTTAACAATGAGTTATATACATAAAAATGAGACTATTAATTTAAGAAACTCGAAAACGATATATATAACGATTATCGTTATAACAACGTCTTACTAGGTACATATGAATCATATTAAGATATTGATACACTTGGTTAATTATGTTAAATGATAAGTAAATATATTATTAAGTGTATTAACAATGAAATACATATGTAAAAATAAGACTACTAACTTAATGATTTCGAAACGAGACATATATGTAACGATTATCGTTGTAACGACATTTAACTGTATATACATCATACTGAGATATATTATATATCATAATATCATGATAATATAACAATTTAACATCTCATTTGTTATAATAAACAATGGGTTAACAACATTCAACAAGATCATTAACCTAAAGGTTTCAAAACAACATTTACATGTAACGACTAACGATGACTTAACGACTCAGTTAAAATGTATATACATGTAGTGTTTTAATATGTATTCATACACTTTTGAAAGACTTCAAGACACTTATCAAAATACTTCTACTTAACAAAAATGCTTACAATTACATCCTCGTTCAGTTTCATCAATAATTCTACTCGTATGCACCCGTATTCGTACTCGTACAATACACAGCTTTTAGATGTATGTACTATTGGTATATACACTCCAATGATCAGCTCTTAGCAGCCCATTTGAGTCACCTAACACATGTGGGAACCATCATTTGGCAACTAGCATGAAATATCTCATAAAATTACAAAAATATGAGTAATCATTCATGACTTATTTACATGAAAACAAAATTACATATCCTTTATATCTAATCCATACACCAACGACCAAAAACACCTACAAACACTTTCATTCTTCAATTTTCTTCATCTAATTGATCTCTCTCAAGTTCTATCTTCAAGTTCTAAGTGTTCTTCATATATTTTACAAGTTCTAGTTACATAAAATCAAGAATACTTTCAAGTTTGCTAGCTCACTTCCAATCTTGTAAGGTGATCATCCAACCTCAAGAAATCTTTGTTTCTTACAGTAGGTTATCATTCTAATACAAGGTAATAATCATATTCAAACTTTGGTTCAATTTCTATAACTATAACAATCTTATTTCAAGTGATGATCTTACTTGAACTTGTTTTCGTGTCATGATTCTGCTTCAAGAACTTCGAGCCATCCAAGGATCCGTTGAAGCTAGATCCATTTTTCTATTTTCCAGTAGGTTTATCCAAGGAACTTAAGGTAGTAATGATGTTCATAACATCATTCGATTCATACATATAATGCTATCTTATTCGAAGGTTTAAACTCGTAATCACTAGAACATAGTTTAGTTAATTCTAAACTTGTTCACAAACAAAAGTTAATCCTTCTAACTTGACTTTTAAAATTAACTACACACATGTTCTATATCTATATGATATGCTAACTTAATGATTTAAAACCTGGAAACACGAAAAACACCGTAAAACCGGATTTACGCCGTCGTAGTAACACCGCGGGCTATTTTGGGTTAGTTAATTAAAAACTATGATAAACTTTGATTTTAAAGTTGTTATTCTGAGAAAATGATTTTTATTATGAACGTGAAACTATATCCAAAAATTATGATTAAACTCAAAGTGGAAGTATGTTTTCTAAAATGGTCATCCAGACGTCGTTCTTTCGACTGAAATGACTTCCTTTACAAAAATGAATTGTAACTTATTTTTCCGACTATAAACCTATACTTTTCTATTTAGATTCATAAAATAGAGTTCAATATGAAACCATAGCAATTTGATTCACTCAAAACGGATTTAAAATGAAGAAGTTATGGGTAAAACAAGATTGGATAATTTTTCTCATTTTAGCTACGTGAAAATTGGTAACAAATCTATTCCAACCATAACTTAATCAACTTGTATTGTATATTATGTAATCTTGAGATACCATAGACACGTATACAATGTTTCAACCTATCATGTCGACACATCTATATATATTTCGGAACAACCATAGACACTCTATATGTGAATGTTGGAGTTAGCTATACAGGGTTGAGGTTGATTCCAAAATATATATATAGTTTGAGTTGTGATCAATACTGAGATACGTATACACTGGGTCGTGGATTGATTCACGATAATATTTATCAATTTATTTCTGTACATCTAACTGTGGACAACTAGTTGTAGGTTACTAACGAGGACAGCTGACTTAATAAACTTAAAACATCAAAATATATTAAAAGTGTTGTAAATATATTTTGAACATACTTTGATATATATGTATATATTGTTATAGGTTCGTGAATCAACCAGTGGCCAAGTCTTACTTCCCGACGAAGTAAAAATCTGTGAAAGTGAGTTATAGTCCCACTTTAAAATCTAATATTTTTGGGATGAGAATACATGCAGGTTTTATAAATGATTTACAAAATAGACACAAGTACGTGAAACTACATTCTATGGTTGAATTATCAAAATCGAATATGCCCCTTTTTATTAAGTCTGGTAATCTAAGAATTAGGGAACAGACACCCTAATTGACGCGAATCCTAAAGATAGATCTATTGGGCCTAACAAACCCCATCCAAAGTACCGGATGCTTTAGTACTTCGAAATTTATATCATATCCGAAGGGTGTCCCGGAATGATGGGGATATTCTTATATATGCATCTTGTTAATGTCGGTTACCAGGTGTTCACCATATGAATGATTTTTATCTCTATGTATGGGATGTGTATTGAAATATGAAATCTTGTGGTCTATTATTATGATTTGATATATATAGGTTAAACCTATAACTCACCAACATTTTTGTTGACGTTTTAAGCATGTTTATTCTCAGGTGATTATTAATAGCTTTCGCTGTCGCATACTTGAATAAGGACGAGATTTGGAGTCCATGCTTGTATGATATTGTGTAAAAACTGCATTCAAGAAACTTATTTTGTTGTAACATATTTGTATTGTAAACCATTATGTAATGGTCGTGTGTAAACAGGATATTTTAGATTATCATTATTTGATAATCTACGTAAAGCTTTTTAAAACCTTTATCTATGAAATAAAGGTTATGGTTTGTTTTAAAAATGAATGCAGTCTTTGAAAAACGTCTCATATAGAGGTCAAAACCTCGCAACGAAATCAATTAATATAGAACGTTTTTAATCAATAAGAACGGGACATTTCAGCCTTGGCGGTTGATAATTATTCTGATAATTATTTCCAGGCCTTTGGTTCATGAATGAAACATTCTCTCTTTGTTCCATTGTTTGTTCAATACTGAGAAAATCTTTTGTCAAATGTAGTCCTCCACACTGCTCACAACTAATTTGTATTGAGTGAATATCTTTAGTCATCTTTTCCATTCGTCTCTCGACAGCATCTATCTTTGCGGAAATGGAATCAATGTCATGGCTAGAATCGGCTCTAGCCGCTTTAGATGATCTAACAATATCTTTTTCTTATTGCCACTCATGTGAGTGGGAAGCAGTGTTATCAATAATTTTGTAAGCTTCAGTTGCGGTTTTCTTCATAATGGAACCACCAGCTGCTATATCGATGTCTTTTCTTATAGTGATGTCGCATCCTTGGTAAAATATTTGTACTATTTGATAAGTGTCTAAACCATGTTGCGGACATCCTCTCAATAACTTTCCAAATCTTGTCCATACTTCATATAGAGTTTCGTTTGGCTTTTGTGTGAACGTAACAATTTCTCCTTAAAGTCTCACGGCTTTAGATGCCGGAAAGAATTGTTTAAGAAAATTTTCAACTAAAACGTCCCATGTATCAATCTCCCCTTCAGGTAACGATTCTAACCAATCTTTGGCTTCTCCCTTTAAAGTTTAGGGAAATAACATGAAATATATCTGTTCATACTCCACTTCTCTAATTTTAAATAAAGTACAGATCCTATTAAAGGTACGAAGATGTTCGTTTGGATCTTCCTTCGGCGCACCACTAAATTGGCATTGATTAGTTACCATGTGTAGGATTTGTCCTTTGATTTCATAATCTGGCGCATTAATGTCTGGTTGAGTAATTGCGTGACCTTGGCCGGTGCATTTAGCTCTCATTCGGTCTTCCATACTTAGAGGTTCTAGATTTTCCATGATTAAATTTGTTGAATCTGAATCACTAGAGGATTCTGATTTAATGGTTTGTTCCTCAACAATCTCTGTTTGAATGATTGGTGGTTCTGGAGAAAAGATTAATGGTTCAGGATCTCTGAATTGTCCCAGAATATTCTCCGGATTCTCAATTATGAGGTCGGCTTCAAAAAATGGATTATTGGAAATTTGAATTGGAGTACTTGGTCGACTAGATGACGATTCTAAAGAAAAATCAACGGCGAAAATATTGGCTAGATGTCTTGATCGAGTTACAGGTGGTGAACGTATAAAAGGTGGTGAACGTTTTGCTCGGTGCATTCACTGAATATCCTATTAGTTATAAAAATAAAAATTATATAAGTTATCAAATTAATAGACTTTTCTGATTTTGCCTACGTTTTGAATAGCCAATAGATGCAGCAGGTAGCCAGGACCCTTTAAATCGGAAGCCCACAACTTGCCACTAACAAATCCAACTATTACTACGAACCAGAAAATTTTGGATGTCTATCAATTTAACCGCTTAAAATAATTTTTCATTTTGAATTATTAGAGAAGAAGTAGAGAAAATTCTAAGTCCTAAAAACTAGAGCGTCGAAAAATAAGAAAGAAAAAGAGCGCGTCGAAAAACATCGAAAAATAAAAGGTCGAAAAAATAAAAATAAGAAAGTAGCGCGTCAAAAATTAAAAAGGAATTAAAATTTATAAACAGCGTCGCAAAATTCTAAAGCACCTAAATCTTAGTCTAAAGAAAAAGTACTTAAGGGATTTTACGGCAAAGCCTAAGAATTTAAAAATAAAAATAAACTACGGAAAATACTAGTCTTAAAACTAATTACGAGCGAAAAATATAAATATTACGAATAAATGATTAAAAGGTACGAAATAAAAATAAAACTTAAAGTTGTAAAAAAAAATACAATTTATAAAAATATTATTTTTTTATTTTTTTATTTTATAAAAGTATTAATTTATATATTAATAAAACTAAATAAAACTTAAAAATACAAATTTAAGTAACTAATTAATATTAAATATAAACCCTAATTATAATTAATAATAAATAATTTAACCCTAATTTCGCATTAATTACGTACTATGTTTCAGTCTGTCAGACTGCTCCGCGAGTGCGGATATATGCTGTTCAAAAACTCCGCGAGTGCGGAGGATTCAGGTTCAGTTGAAGTGCAGGTCGAAATATTACAGGTTCAGTTATTTTAATTTTTTTTTTACTTTTTTGTTTTGTTTTTAATTTTCTATTTTTATTTTATAGAAAATGTTTTATAATATAACTAAAACTTATATTTTGAATAAAAATTACATATTAGTATTTTATAACTAAATTTTTTTTAAAGACTTAAAGATATATATATTTTTTTATATTTTTATATTTATGATATTTAAAAACTTATGTAAATATATTTTTAAAAATAACTTAAAAACTAAATTTTTTTTTACTTTTTAATAGCGTCTCGCTTCGGCTTTAAGTGTTGTTCCCCGGCAGCGGCGCCAAAAACTTGATGTTAAAGCGAAGGGGTACTAAATACTATAATATTTTGCTAGGAAATACTATTAAATACGATACAATTTTACACAAGTTATTTATTTATTTATAGAGTGGATATACCTAAACCTTGCTACAACACTTATAGGCAGTGTACCTAATCATACAGTAGTGTAGTTTTTAGTAAGTCCAGTTCGTTCCACAGGGAGATAGCCAAGTTTAACGCTATATTTTTAAAACTATATTTGTATAAATATAAATATAAATATAAGTAGTATTATTATTATAAAAGGGGGTTTTTACCGTTTAATGACTGGTTTGTCGATTTCAAAACTTTAGTAGCAGTTAAAACCTAATGTAAAATATTAAATATATAAAAGACTTAATTTAAAGCGTAAAGTAAATGACAATAATTAAAGTGCGATAAATAAAAGTGCGATAATTAAAATGACAATAAATTAAAGTGTGATAATTAAAAGTGCAATTAAATATGAAATAAAGGAATTATGCTTATTTAAACTTCCGTAATCATGATGTTTGACGTGTTGATTTTAGTTTATTACCATGGGTTAATTGTCCTTTGTCCTGGATTATTCGATATGTCCATACAGATTTGTCCATAATAGTCCATCAGTCATAATCATAAAGTGCGGAAGTCTTCGTCAAATTATTCTTATTCCCGAAGTCAAATATTCCAACTAATTGGGGATTTGAACTGTAACAAGGTCTTATTACTTTGTTTAATGAATACACCAGGTTATCGACTGCGTGTAAACCAAGGTTTTAATACTTTGTTAACAATTACCCCAATTACCCTTGAATGTAATCCACCCCTGTTTTAACTAGTCCATTAACTATCAATCCAGTCACGTGTCCGGTAAAATGAACAATTATTGGTATTTATAGATATCCCGCCCACCGTACCCGATTAAGCGTAAGTGGTTATTTATAGATACGTCAAATTATAACCTTTATATTAAATTAACAAGGTATCGTTAAGTTAATATAAAACCCATTAATAGCCCATAGTCTAATTTCCACAAGTGTCGTTTTTTTATCTAAACCCTAATTATGGTCCAAAGCCCAATTACTCAATTTTAATATTTAGCCCAACATCATGATTACTTCGGCATTAAATAAGCATAGTAATAACTTAGCTACGAGACATTAATTTAAAAAGGTTGAACATAACTTACAATGATTAATAATAGCGTAGCGTTACACGGACAGAATTTCGACTTACAAACTTAAAACATTCGCTAACATTCCCTTATTATTAAAATTAAATTAAAATTAAAATTAAAATTATAAATGATAAATATAAATATATATATTGAGAGATAGAGTAAGGAAAAGAAAAAGATGTGTTTTTTCGTGCAGAATTCGATGGCTTTTATAGGCCCACATTTTACTGTGCAGCTCCGCGAGTGTGAAGCTTTTGCACTTTAGAACTCTGCGAGTGCGGAGCCTCCTTTTCCAGCTAACATTCTTGGATCTTTTGACTGCCAACGGTTTTATTATATAAATATAATATATATATATATATATATATATATATAATTTATATAATTAATTATATATTATATTATATTTATATACAAAATTAATTTGTAACTTTTGGTCCGTTGCGTCGTGCGTTATTAGTTGGTTCATGTCCTGGTTCCGGTTTTTCGAACGTCCTTTTGTACGATTTAATAATTTGAACTTTGCGTTTTGCGGCTCGTACTCGTGTACTTTTGAGATGTTTCTCATCAATAATTTGAACCACTTTGATTGTACATTGTACTTTTTACCTTTTTGGTTGTTTGCGTCTTCAATTCGTCAAATCTGCCTTTTGTCTTCACCTTTTATTATTTAAACGAATATCACTTGTAAATAGGACAATTGCAATTAAAAGCTTGTCTTTCTTGAGGGATAATGCTATGAAATATATGTTCGTTTTTAGCATTATCAGTTTGTCAGAGGAACACTGGTTGTAGTAAGGCAACCTACGCTATGGATTCCGACATCTGATCTTTCATAATGCAAACTCTGACTGAGATACGTAGTACATGGTTGGCCTTGAGCTATGCATGTGTAGTCACTAGCATTTAAACACTATAAGCATATGAGGAGGCACAATAGTTGTAGTACTCTATGCATATGCCGTGTATGGCCATGAAAGCTAATCTTAAGTACCGATACAGTACATTTCACCATAACGCGGTCTCAAGCATTACACCCTGCTTGAGGGATTCTTGGTTAATCAAGGAACTGTTTGTTTAAAACCCATAAAGTATTGGACCAATAGGATAACAGAACGTGTTTATGGAGGTTACTCTAGAACTTGGCCATGGTGTTCTTTATGGTTCTTCTCTTTTAATTAAGGGCCTAACTAATTTAATAAGTCCAATCACTAACGAAAGAATCAAAAACACATCATGTCTCTCGGATCAGGGATGTCTTCTATGTTAGCCTATACTTAAGAAAGTTTAGACCTTAAGGATTGTTAATATGTTACCTTACCGGGTCGGTCCTTCCTATTGAAGAGCTGCTTGTGTTTTCATGTAGTTCATGTTTCTCGGACATCGAGGGTATGGGGCATTGCTGTCTATTTAGAGTCTTTAACCCTAACGTATTTACCCAGTGACATGTCAATGTTCTGATAGGGGAGGTAGGACCAGTATAACAGGTTTAAGGTTATCACCTATTCATGAGCCGATGCCACACACTCTCAGCTATGTAACTAATGAAGCCATAACATGCAATTCCTTTTAGCTTTATCATAATTATAAATTTGAGCTTTATTGCTTTCCTTTATTTATCTGTTTTGCCTTAGAAATAGAAAAACCAAAATTTTACTATTCCTTAGAAATTATAGGTCTATTAGTGTTTTACTATTGCGATAGGTTTGATTTTAGTGTCTTCTTAAACGAACGACCCTTGGTCATACTTCCCTTACTCATCCTTAGGAAGGAGTAGTAGATTTAGACCCCACATACTATAAATTTAAAACCAGATTCCCTCGATGAACCTCGATAGACGGTTAGCGACCTAACAACACCGCTACAAAATAAACTGTGTGTTTTGGCCACATCTTAAGGGATATCAATACTTCAGCACAAACTCTTCTGTTTCTCAAGTAAACTCCGACCCCTTTCGATGCCGCCATTGTACCTTATAGGTCTTAATCCTCCTATTACGCAATTACTTAATCTTCTCACCAAGGATCGCTATCGGTTCCTCCACATACTCCAATTAATTGTTTAGAGTAATCTAGTCTAACGGAACCCACGCCGAGTCATCCGCAAAACACTTACAAAGATAAGAAACACAAATGTGTTGTGTATTCCTGCAAGCTCTTCAGGGTAACTCTAATCGATACGCTACTTCACTAACATGAGCCAAAAGTTTAAATGGTCCAATAAAGGGAGGATCAAGTTTTCCCCATTTTCGAAACCGAATTATACCCTTCGATGGCGAAACTTTGAGCATCACCATATCGCCCTCTTGGAACTCAATCTTTCGTATTCTCTTATCCGCATAATATTTTTTTCTATCTTGTACCGCCTTAAGACGGGCATGAATCATCTCAATCTTCATATTTGTCTCTAGAACCACATCGGTGCCCCCGATTACTCTTTGCCCCACCTCACCCCAATAAAAAAGGGGTTCGGCAATTTCTACTATAAAGAATTTCGTATGGTGGCATTCCTATACTAGGATGGAAACTATTATTGTAGGAGAATTCCATCTAACATTGCTTGGTTTATACATTATTATCTCGCAATATCGAGTTCCATTTATGTTAGTTTTGAGCATTACAATAAAGATGATATGAAGATCAAGTTGAAGATTAACGCCAATTTGTATCATGGTGTTATTTGGTTGTTTTTGGTGTTTTTCAAGTGTGTCGGGGCTAAAACATCGTATATAAAGTTCCAGGTTCGAACCCGAGTTAACACCAATCTTTAAAGCAATTTTTCAAGCTAAAAACAGTGTTTCAGGTCTCGGTTTTGCGAGGTTTATTCTCACTATCGCGAGGTGGAAGTCGAGCACATGTACGCGAACCGAGAAAATGAAAAACGATCGGGGCACACCACAACTGGGTGTCTCGCGATCACGAGAAGGATTGGGCAAACAGGCTGTAGACGCGAGCCTGTGTCGACCAGACCAGCATTATAAAATCGATTTTTGGAGAGATATGATTTACATCCGACTTTAGGCTATTTTCAGACAAATTTAGGGGTTCCAAACCCTATTTTTATCATCTTGAAGAGGGCTAAACATCAATATTGAATATTTTCTTAATTATTAAAATTGGTACTCTTGTTTTCTTTGATTCTAGTGATATTATCATGAATACTTGTGTTTCCTCTTGTTTTATTGCTTTTCTCTCGAATATGTTAGGCTAAATTTCTTACTGTTTACTCAGATGTTATAGTTTTTGATTGTTAGATTGTTCTTATTTTCATAGATTTAACGTTTGATTAATTTAGTTTTATTAAGTTTGGTCAAAAACCCATTATTGTGTGACACCCCCAAATAGGGCCTGGGGTATTTGTGTCTAATTATATCAAATCACAGTTGTATAAACGAGAATGACACTACATGAGACGTTTTGTTGAGTTTTGCAGCGCAAGATAAATATGTCTTTAATTGATATGATATGTAATGAAGACTCCAAGCATAGCAAGCAATCATCATCAAAGCAGTAGATATACAGCGGAAGCAATATTTAAGTACCTGAGAATAAACATGCTTAAAAAGGTCAACACGAGGTTGAGTGAGTTCATAGGTTTGTCATAAATAATGATTTTAATAATAGTGTTAGACCACAAGATTTGTTTTCATAAGTAGATCACTTAGATCCAGTCAAGTTGATCTCCCGCAGGATCAAAAAGTTATACCAAAACGTGATATTTAGACTAAACGTTCAAGTTTGCCCCTTGACAAGTTGTGTCTGTTCTTGTCAGTTTAATTTCATTATCAAGTAATACAAAGACTTAGTCAAATGTATCGGGGACGTTACTCCCGATAGGCCTATCCCCAATAATTAAAAATGCCGCATCAATTAAAAATATCACTTTAGGGACTTAGTCGGACATAGCTGGGTATAGCATAGTTTAACAGTTGGTACTGATATTTAGACTAGACTTTCAAGTTTACCCCGTACAAGTTATCGTTTATACTTGTCGGTTGGGGACTTGCTGGTCATAGCCCAACATATCACAGTTTAATAGTTGGTACTGATATTTAGACTAGACTTTCAAGTTTGCCCCGTACAAGTTATCGTTTATACTTGTCGGTTGGGGACTTGCTGCTCATAGCCCAACATATCATAGTTTAATAGTTGATACGTGTAAAACAGTTATAAAAGTTGCGCATGTATTCTCAGCCCAAAAATGTAAAGAGAAAAAGGGATCATATGAAACTCACATTAAATAGCAGTTGAAGTATTCCACGCAAGAAGGAAAGTAAAGCAAGTAAATGATCTGGATATCAACCTTGAGGTATAACGTTTGATTAGTTAATGTCTAACTTGACATAAAGTATGTTTATTAATATAGCAACTATATTGACAGTGACGGTTTTCGAGAAAAGTTCCTATTTCTCAAAAGTTTCTATTTTTGGAAACCTACTATTTATGAAAAAACTTCCACTTATAGTAAGCTTCTAGTTTAAGAATGTTCGGGTTATAATTCTTAACAAAGATGTTGTACAATCTCGCCCAAACTTCGTCGCTAACATGCAAGTCACTCGAATGATCTATTGTTACCGAGCGGCCCAGGATCTCTTGACCAGAATCTAAGTCTTGGCATTCGAGATCCACAAGCGTCTCATAATGGTAACAAGGATCACCCTAGGCCATAAGTAGTGGTGATGTTTGTAGTCTTTGTACGCTATCTTTAATTATAACCTTCACGTTAGGTGCGTATATACATATATATATTCATTAATTCGATTTTAATTATAACTCCTATATATTAATTCATAAAAATACTTTTATAATTTTTAGTAACATATATTACTAATTATAACATGTTATTTATTTTAATTTTAATTGCATATAATTTATAACATTATTTACATGTTTCGGTAAAAAAAATAATAAACCGAAGTAAATAGTAAAAAGTAAAAAGTAAAAAGTAAGAAAAGAATACTTACTAGTAGTAATTCTTCAAAGAGAGAATGAGAGAAATTTTGGTGTGAGTTTGAATGAGAAATGAGGGGTATTTATACTTGAAAAAATTAGGTAAAAAGAATAAAATAATTAAAAGAAAAAGAAATATTTTAAATTTTTAATGGGATTTTAAAATTCAAAAGTATTAAATGTTAGGTCATGGGATAATGCACAAAATAAAATAATAAAAGTAGTTTTCCATTATAATTTTTGATTAAAAAGTAATCTATTTATTTATTTATTTATTTTATTAAAAAAATCATTTATTTTAAGGATTTTTTATATATATATATATTTTTTAAAATAAACAAATTGATTTACTACTTTTCCAAGAAAATTTGTCAATAATTTTTTTATTCATAATAACAATACTGATAATAAAGATATTAATTATTGATATCTTGTTTAAAAAGGATATTAATAATAATAATATTAATATATCAAATTAATGCGTAATTATTTACAAATAATTGTTCGTGAATCGTCAGAATTAGTTGAGGTTAAATGAAATCATATAAAGATTTTTGTTTAAATTTTGCCGAAAATTTACGGGTTGTCACAGTATCCCCCTGTTAGTAGAAATTTCGTCCCGAAATTTAGTTGTTGCCATCAGTCGGCGTTGTTTGTAAACAGGTGAGGATATTTTCATTTTATTTGGTCTTCACGTTCCCAGGTATGCTCGGGGCCTTTCGTGAATTCCAACTAATAGGATATTATTTTGTTTCTAGCGTTTAAATCATACGATCCATAAATTTTACGAAGTGTATTTTATTATTAATGCGGAGGTTATCTAAAGGATTTAACAAGAGTGTCATTGATTAGGTTTTCCTCAGAAAGAGATGATGACGTTATACAAGCATTTCAATATACATGAAATGTGTGATGAATAATAGTGAGCTTATTTAAACCTTGAGCGTTTATGCCACAATATTAGGGTAGACAAAATAGAGAGGAGTTCATGAAAATCATAATCATGAAATTTGATAGAGATCGTCATTCTTTACAACAAGAATGATGAATATGAGTTGGAAATAGAGTTTTATCGACATTAAATAATATGGATAAAACGATTCGATTATAGAAAGAGTATAAATGAAACTATCACAAAAGAGTGAAATGAGGAAATTAAATGTTCACCTTAACTTTTGATATGGTTAAAGTTGATTTTCGGAATTCAAAGGATTTAAAGAAATCTTCATAATCTTTATAAGATTTGATTCTCCGGTAATTAAGAAAATTAGGATTTTCTTTAATTAAATGCGGTGAATTGTCTCGATTGCTGTGTCTAGAATTTCGCTATAAATTAGCTTCTTCCGTTTCATTATCTTCACCACTTCTATACTTTCTTCCTCAATTCATACTTTCAAAAGATTTCTTAATATGCTCAATCCAGTTCTTGTTCTTGACCTTATATTGGTTATCGCCACAATCTTCCTTCTTTTCCAACTCCCACCAGAGGAGTGTGTTTACTTCTATTATGCTCTAGGATTTATCGTGTTTTTAGTTCTCCTGTGTCTTTATATTGCTATACGCATTGATATACATGGTTTGTAATTTCAGTATTGTTATCGGGCTTTATATTTTCCCTTATTTGTCGAAGCTCTTTGCCTTTTTATTCTCCTCTCGACACTAAGTAAAGCGAGTAATGGTCCAGAATTTGTAAGTATGAAGTTTCAAATGAACATAATGTTCTAAGCAGGAAGGAACGTAATATCATGATTTGATTTGTTATATTACAAGAATTACTGAGGATAGAACTATCAAGAATATATGTTCTTGATATGTTCAGAGATTAAGTAGAATGTAAGAGTCGTGTAACATGGCAAATGATGATTAATAAGTCTATGAATCATCATCTTCCATTAAAAATTTAGCATGACTTACTGTAATATAATCACGTTGGCCTGACGTCATTATATTATACTAACTCATGCTTCAATTCCCAACACTTCTTCAAAATATTTATAATTTAAACTTGAATTTTACATAATATAGAAACTAAAACAGTTTCCTTTATTATGTAACAAAGATATCATAAAGAGATAATTTATTGCGGACAAGAATAGTTATGAAGATATCTTCAGAAACATCGAGGATATTTATGACGAAAGATACGATGATATCTTAGAATTTTCTAAGATCAAATGATAATGAGGAAAGTTCTTCTGTAAGGATTTAAGATAAGTAAGGAGCAGGGTAATTGCTAATGATTTCAGCAGATACTGAATCATCTAGATTCTTTGAATACAGGTTTAGTCCTTGAGATTTGTCCACAGCTTCCTTCATGTTTTGCTCAATCCGTCTTTCAATACCAGATTTTCTTTTGAGCTTTTCCAACGCACAATTCTTTATTATCAAGCTTCTGGTCATTAAGACCATCTACGGCCTTTGCTGCTTCATCAGCATTATTAGGGTTAACGAATCTGAATCGTTGGTTATAGTTCTAAGGTGTTTTCAAGAATTTTGAAGAATGTAAAATGTAACATATTAATGTGAGATATAAATATTTCCCGGGTATTACCTACCCGTTAAAATATTTTCACCATCAACAGTTTGTACAACAAAATATTTAATTACAATCTTTATGATAATATACGTACATATATATTTTCCTTCAGATGTAATCATGGATTTAATGAGTTAATATAATATTAAACTCATTTGATTTGAGGTTAGAACAAGAATAAATAATCTCTAAAATTTTTTAGAAACTACATATTCTCTGCAGAGTATTTCTTCAATGTAGTTATGAATCAACACTTCTTCATTTGTTGTTACTGGTATTCCTTGGTATCTATGGTGCGTATGATATTGATGCTCGTGGCATAGACTGTGATGTTGAGGTTTGTGATGCAGATGTTGTTGTTAATGAAGCTGATGGTGCTAATGCTATTGCTGATACTGATGCAACTGCTGGTGCTTATAATGCTTGCTGTGTTGATGATGTTGGCAGTACTGTTGAGGCTGTTGCTGATTCTGGTAGTGTCGTCGGTGCTGGTGATGTTGACGATACTACTGGTGGTGTTGCGGTTGCTGTTGATATTGCTTGTGGTGTTGATGATGTTGGTGATGTTGGTGGTACTGATGGTTCTGGTTATGTTGCTGGTGTTGCTTGTGGTATTTGGATAGTAGGTGTGAGCCTAGCTTCCAAATCGTGCACTGTTTCCTCCAGGGTTTCTACTTTACGCTCGAGTCTATGGATTTGTTCTACCCATTCCTTCGTAAGGTTTGTCAATTCTTAATATTTAGTTCGAAGTCTTCTAACTTCTTCTAATGACCCTATCTGGTTAGAATTCGGGAGTAGAGGACGAATACTGTCTTGGGCTACATCGAGTCGACCTTCGAGGCGGAAAATCCTTGCGAAAAGAGTGTAAACAGTATTGTGAACAGGTTCGCCGGTAAGCGAATCGAGTGCTCCGACGTTTAGTGGTAAGTTTGGCTCGTGATAAGGAGTACCTTCTTCATTTCTCCATAGGGTGAGTATTTCGCGAACCCATCCCCATTTTCTGAAGAAATCACGGTAATTGATCGGTGGGTGTGTTCCTGTCACGCTACCTTCGGAGCTAGAGGAACTTGAGGAATCAGGTGAGAAATCCATTTTATGTGTTTGGAATAGGGTTTGATATGAAATGGGTGTTGAATATTGAAAGATATATTCGTCTCCTTGAATACGTATATATAGCGAATGATTTCCGTGATTTACGGAGGAAATTTAGGAAAAGTTATAGACAAAGTCTATTGAGATAGATATGATAAGATATACTCCACGTATGCAATAATGGCAGTATGACGTGTCGAGATTATAAAATGATAAGTATGTAATCTAATAATCTTTCGATTAAAGACTTTCAATTCGTATACTGTGATAACCCAATGACATTTTCCGGTTTGCAAACCGATGCATAAAGGTATAAGGCATATAGGTAAGTGATATAACATGGAGTTATATACGTTTGAGTATGAATAGTAACAATTATAGGAGTTTCAAAAATCATGGATAATATTTCATGTAATACATATGTAATACACAAAACCATGATAGATAACATAGGAATGTCAAGAATTTCAGAAATCATGGTGTCGCATTTAAATGCGGTGGCATAATTGGATAATACTTAGGAAAGTGAGCATAGTTCTTAGGTTGGCTCGGCATTCTAAGATAAGTAAAGTTTCTAAAATATAGTGTAGCATTTAACAGTTAAAGGCAACAATTAAAGGCACTATGGTCAGGGAAAGTTGTAGTCCTACATTGCTAAAGTACCTAATTGTATAAGGCACACATAAAATGCAATCCTGGTTCTCTACCTCAACCTGCTCTGATACCAATTTGTGACACCCCCAAATAGGGCCTGGGATATTTGTGTCTAATTATATCAAATCACAGTTGTATAAACGAGAATGACTCTACATGAGACGTTTTGTTGAGTTTTGCAGCGGAAGATAAATATGTCTTTAATTGATATGATATGTAATGAAGACTCCAAGTATAGCAAGCAATCATCATCAAAGCAGTAGATATACAGCGGAAGCAATATTTAAGTACCTGAGAATAAACATGCTTAAAAAGGTCAACACGAGGTTGAGTGAGTTCATAGGTTTGTCATAAATAATGATTTCAGTAATAGTGTTAGACCACAAGATTTGTTTTCATAAGTAGATCACTCAGATCCAGTCAAGTTGATCTCCCGCAGGATCAAAAAGTTATGCCAAAGCGTGATATTTAGACTAAACGTTCAAGTTTGCCCCATGACAAGTTGTGTCTGTCCTTGTCAGTTTAATTTCATTATCAAGTAATACAAAGACTTAGTCAAATGTATCGGGGAAGTTACTCCCGATAGGCCTATCCCCAATAATTAAAAATGCCGCAGCAATTAAAAATATCACTGTAGGGACTTAGTCGGACATAGCCGGGTATAGCATAGTTTAACAGGTGTTACTGATATTTAGACTAGACTTTCAAGTTTACCCCGTACAAGTTATCGTTTATACTTATCAATTGGGGACTTGCTGGTCATAGCCCAACATATCACAGTTTAATAGTTGGTACTGGTATTTAGACTAGACTTTCAAGTTTGCCCCGTACAAGTTATCATTTATACTTGTCGGTTGGGGACTTGCTGCTCATAGCCCAACATATCATAGTTTAATAGTTGATACGTGTAAAACAGTTATAAAAGTTGCGCATGTATTCTCAGCCCAAAAATGTAAAGAGAAAAAGGGATCATATGAAACTCACATTAAATAGCAGTTGAAGTATTCCACGCAAGAAGGAAAGTAAAGCAAGTAAGTGATCTGGATATCAACCTTGAGGTATAAAGTTTGATTAGTTAATGTCTAACTTGACATAAAGTATGTTTTTTAATATAGCAACTATATTGACAGTGACGATTTTCGAGAAAAGTTCCTATTTCTCAAAAGTTTCTATTTTTGGAAACATACTATTTATGAAAAAACTTCCACTTATAGTAAGCTTCTAGTTTAAGAATGTTCGGGTTATAATTCTTAACAAAGATGTTGTACAATCTCGCCCAAACTTCGTCGCTAACATGCAAGTCACTCGAATGATCTATTGTTACCGAGCGGCCCAGGATCTCTTGACCAGATTCTAAGTCTTGGCATTCGAGATCCACAAGCGTCTCATAATGGTAACAAGGATCACCCTAGGCCACAAGTAGTGGTGATGTTTGTAGTCTTTGTACGCTATCTTTAATTATAACCTTCACGTTAGGTGCGTATATACATATATATTCATTAATTCGATTTTAATTATAACTCCTATATATTAATTCATAAAAATACTTTTATAATTTTTAGTAACATATATTACTAATTATAACATGTTATTTATTTTAATTTTAATTGCATATAATTTATAACATTATTTACATGTTTCGGTAAAAAAATAATAAACCGAAGTAAATAGTAAAAAGTAAAAAGTAAGAAAAGAATACTTACTAGTAGTAATTCTTCAAAGAGAGAATGAGAGAAATTTTGGTGTGAATTTGAATGAGAAATGAGAGGTATTTATACTTGAAAAAATTAGGTAAAAAGAATAAAATAATTAAAAGAAAAAGAAATATTTTAAATTTTTAATGGAATTTTAAAATTCAAAAGTATGAAATGTTAGGTCATGGGATAATGCACAAAATAAAATAATAAAAGTAGTTTTCCATTATAATTTTTGATTAAAAAGTAATTTATTTATTTATTTATTTATTTTATTAAAAAAATCATTTATTTTAAGGATTTTTTTATATATATATATATTTTTTTAAAATAAACAAATTGATTTACTACTTTTCCAAGAATATTTGTCAATATTTTTTTTATTCATAATAACAATACTGATAATAAAGATATTAATTATTGATATCGTGTTTAAAAAGGATATTAATAATTATAATATTAATATATCAAATTAATGCGTAATTATTTACAAATAATTGTTCGTGAATCGTCAGAATTAGTCGAGGTTAAATGAAATCATATAAAGATTTTTGTTTAAATTTTGCCGGAAATTTACGGGTTGTCACATATTGTGTATGCTTTTCTACTTTAATTCAATTATACATGTTATCAACTAATTATTGTGAGATACAAAGTGGTAGATAATGTGTACTTCAATAATCTAAGTGATCTAGACGTGTAGGTATTTGATATCAAGTGATTGAATTGAATGTTTATGCGGTAATTGAATGATAGTTTGGAATCATAATCGTGTAATTACATTGAGTGATCTTTGTAGTTAGGATTTTGAGTGATTTTAATCCGGACCAAATCTTAATAGCTTTATCTTGATAATTTATAATTATTGTGTTTAATCAAAAGATCCATTGTTGTGTGAATCGGTTACTTTATTTCAATTACATAATTTGTCACCTAGTTTATGTGAGTTCATTAATGATAAACAAATTATGCTTTGACTCTTAGGAGGTTTAGACATTTACATGTGAGTGTGAATGGTGATTAATTGGTAATTCGATAACACAATCGTGTAGTTACTTTGAGTGATCGTAGTAATTAAGGTTTCATATGAGTTTAACCTAGATTGAATCACACTAGTTTAATCCTTTATGATTTAATTGTTTGAATGAGATTAATGTGAGTTAGTCAATTTTAGATGATTGAGTTATAATTTATTAGACATTTAATTGGTTTTAATTGAAGGAACAATCCACATCATTAGCGAATCATCTGAGTGAACACTGCTTCATCCATCTGGTTATTCGTTTAATTTACTTTTCGTAATTAGTTTAGTTACAAAACTTCCCCCTTTTATACCTCGTCTTTAGGATAAATATTAGTTTTTAAATCTTAATCAACCGCTCTATGTGGAACGAATCTGTACTTACTAAATCTTTGGTGCATTGACCGGGATAGTTGCTCAATTCGTGTGATAAAACCATTTAGTTTAGTGCATTTAATTTAATTGTGGTTTTACAACATCACCACCAAAGTTAAATTGCTCGTCCCATTTACCTCCAAAATCAATGACGCAAGTCAGCAACATATCCTCTAAGGTTTGAATGGTCCGTTCGCTTCGGCGAAATCGACATGTTTTTATACCCAATATCAAGCCCTAAATAAACTAAAGTAATCGACTTTATTGAAGAATATGGCGGTTATTCACTTTATTTGGTAAATCAAGTGATTACAAGGGCATTGCAAAAAGAATTAGAGAAAACGTACTTAAAATGAAGAATCTAGACCGAAAATGATGAAATCAAGTAAAGACCTAGGACCTAAGCCAAACACGGGCTGCCAAGCTAGGCCACACGGGTTGCCATTTTCCTACACGGGCTGCCAGATTGATCAGCTCTATGGGCACTCTCCACGACCACTACAGCAAACGGGCATCCTCCATGGGTCATCAGGGCAATTACACGGGCACCCCCCACGGGCTGCCCAGATTTCCACGAGCACTGTACACAGGCTTCCAAGCTCAGTTTTCACCTATAAAAAGGCTCATTTTTCATCCATTTCAACACACAATTTACTCTCAGTCTCACTTCTTTCTCTAGTTTCTCTCTCTATGATTATGATAATAATTATCGACTACCGATAATTACCTAGAGTAGGCATTAAACATAAGGTGTTAAACGGAGTCTATAAATGATTGGAGGTGCGTCCGAAGTTGTCACTTTTTTACTTTCAGAGCTCAATTAATCCACGGCATTCTTATCTTTTTGTACGATCTTTTATAATGTCTTTCATTATTCTATTGATAGGTGATATTGTTGCCATGATTAGCAAGTAGTTATCTTTTAGTGTATGGTATGCCGTAGTTAGTTACAATGTTGAAATAATGAATGTGTAATGTGATGCTGTTACAATGCTCTCCGATTATGACTAAACTCAATCGCTTTTCCAACTAATAGAACGTGGTTATAGGCTCTGTTATTGGGAAGTCGCGATCCCCGATTCAGAGTACACTATCTATTTTCACCCCTTGGTAAGAATACTCTGCCAAATACATAGTGCGCTTGATGGAGGCACACCGGTTGTAGAACGTCAACCGACACTATGGATTCCGGTAGGTGATCTTTCATAAATGGAAACTCTGATCGACTCTTAGAGTAAACGGTTGGCCTCAGGCTATGCCACTGTAGTCAGTAGCATTTAAACATCGCATGTATATGAGGAGGCACACCGGTTGTAGTACTCTATGCCTCTATTATGTATGGCCATGGAAACGGTTTTAATGTGGATAATGTACATTTACACCATAACGCGATCTCAGGAAATGCACTTCGCTTGAGGGATTCTTTAGTTAATTCAGGAATTGTTTGTTTATATCTTAAAGGATTGGACCATTAGGATAACCGAACGTGTTCATGGAGTTTACACTTGTAAATCTAGCCATGGTGTTCATCATGGTTGACTTTTCTTTAAATAAGAACCTAACTTATCTTTTACCAATCATTAACGAAAGCATCGTAACACATCACGTCTCTCTGTTACGATATGCCTTTTATTCTAGCTATGCTTAAGAAAGTTTAGACCTTAAGGATCGTTAATACGCCACCTTAATGGGTCGCTCTTATTGATGAGTCGTCTAGTGTATTCACGTAGTCGTGTTGCTCTGGCGTCGGGAGTATGTGGTGTTGCTGTCTACTCAGAATCTTCAAGCCTATCGGTATTACCCAGTGACATGTCTTTGACAGGTCCATTTAGGATAATAAAGCAGGTAACTGGTCATAACGTACCCATGAGCCGACATTACACATATCCAACATCGTACTAACCAAAGCATTAACATACACTAGCTTTAGCCTTATCAGAAATACAAACTTTATCCTTTACTGCTTTATTCACTTATATATCTCTATACTTATTATTCAGGATTTAGAAAACCAAAATATATCCCAACAAAACCAAAATATATCCCAACTACTCCTTAGAATAATACTATATTTACACTATAGCGAAAGGTTCGATTCTGTTGACTTCTTAAACGAACGACCCTAGGTCATACTTCCCTTGCTCACCCATAGGAAGGTGTAGTAGATTTAGGCCCCGAAATTATAAATTTAAAACCACTCACCCTTGATGTTCACATAGTAGACATTTAGCGACCTAACGACACCGCATAAAATGAACTGTTCGTTTTGTGCACATCACATCATGAAACTTACTATAAAATCGGGAGGTAAATCATGTGTCCTGATCCGAAACAAATGACACAGGAACCCCATGTCTTGATATCGCTTCCTTAATAAACACTCTTGCCAATGTCTCCGACGAAATTGTCTCTTGAATAGGAAGAAAAAACGTGCTTTTCATCAATCTTTCAATGATTACCTAAATAGAGTCGTATTGGGTTCTCGTTGTCTTTGGCAACTTCGTGACAAAATTCATGGTAAGGTTATCGCATTTCCACTTGGGAATTTCTAATGGTTGCAACATACCATAAGGTTTTTTGGTGCTCAGCATTAACTTGCAAACACGTAACACATTGCACGACATACTTAACAATGTCTCGTTTCATGTAGGGCCACCAATATTCCTTCTTCAAACCAACATACATCTTTGTCACCCCCGGGTGGATGGAATATTTTGTCTTATGTGCTTCATCAAGAAGCACTTGTCAGTATCCACCCATTTTTCAGTACCCACACCCTTCCTTGAAAAGACAATAACTCATGCAGGCCTAATACAATAGACTATGTTTGCTCTTGAATTCTCTCTTTAAATTTATTATTCATGAAAGCTTCAATTTATATCTCACCAAGCTTTACGAGGAAATCGTTAGTAATGGTCATACGTAATGATTCCACTCGTATCCCCGGGTATTGATACTTTCGACTCAACACATCCGCAATGACATTAGCTTTACCCGGATGATAAAGTATTTCACAATCATAGTCTTTCATAAAATCCAACCACCGGTGATGATGTTTGTTCCATTCCCGTTGATCAAAGAGATATTTCAAGCACTTATGATTGGCATAAATAGTACATAAAACATCGTAAAGATAATGGCACCAAATTTTCAAGGCATGAACCACCGCCACCAACTCGAGATCATGTGTAGGGTAGCTCTTTTCGTGCTATTTTAGTTATCTCGAGGCATAAGCAATGACTTTGTCTCTTTTCATAAGAACACAACCAAGCCCATTAACAGAGGCATCACAATACACCCTCATATCTTCAACACCTTCCGGTAATACTAACACCGGAGCTTGACTCAACTTTTTCTTCAACAATTGAAAGGCAACTTCTTGCTCACTTCCCCTAAATTTAACATTTTTCCTTGTCAACTTCGTCAAATGAGAAGCGATCTTGGGAAAATCTTAAATAAACCGACGATAGTATCCGGCCAATCCGAGAAAACTCTGGAATTCCATAGGTGTAGTCGGTAGCTCCCAATTCTATATCGCTTCAATTTTCACTAGATCTACTGGAATTCCCTCTTTACTAACGTTATGACAAAGGAATTGCACTTCCCTTAGCCAAATTTCTCATTTAAAGAACTTGGCATACAACTTCTCTTTCCTCAACGTTCTCAACACTTCACGCAAATAATGTTCATGTTCCTTCACACTCTTAGAATAAATGAGTATGTCATCGATGAACACGATGGGTTAACACACCCGACTCGAAAGGTCCATGAATGTCACGGGCACATTTGTAAGACCAAAGGGCATCACCACAAACTCATAATACCCATAAAGAGTTTGAAACACCATTTTCTCAATATCTTCACCACAGATCTTCACTTGATGATAGCCGGATCGAAAATTAATCTTAGTAAAACAACAAGCCCCATGTAATTGATCAAACAAGTCGTCAATACAAGGTAATGGGTAACAATTCTTGATCGTCACTTTATTCAACTCATGATAATCAATGCACATGCGCATACTACCGTCCTTCTTCTTCACGAACAAACATAGACACCCCAAGGTGAGGTACTCGGTCAAATGAAACCCTTATCTAACAAATTTTGAGTTTGATTCATCAACTCTTGCATTTTCGTTGGTGCTAAATGATATGGCTTCTTAGCTATGGGGGTAGCCCCCTGAGCCAACTCGATGAAAAATTCAACTTGTCGTTTGTACGGAACACCCGAAAACTCATCCGAAAACACATCTTCAGATACATTTACCACATGAATACTTCAGATGGATTGCGGCTCTTCTCGAGTATCAACTACATGTGCTAGAAAATCCATACATCCACTACTAATGAGCCGGCGTGTCCATACATAAGTTTATATTAGCACAAGTCTTCTCTGTTTCTCACCATGGATGATTAACTCTCACCCACTAGGGGCCTTCACCCGCACAAACTTCTCATGGCATGCAATGTCAGCTTTATAATGACCAAGCCAATCCATGCAAACAACAACATCAAATTCACCCAATGTCATTGGTATGAGGTTAATCTTAATGTTGTCACTACTAAACAAAATATCACAATTTTTGCACACATCAACCCCTAGTACCCCTAGTACAGTTTTGCCATCCGCTATTCTGACTTCTACCGAATTTTTCAACTTAACCAGTGGTCTATCAAGTCTATTCACAAACTTTCAAGAAACAAAAGACAAATTGGTACCACAATAAATTAGAAAATCGCAGGTTTAGAGTTAACCAAAAAAGTACCTGAGACAACTTCAGTGGAATTCCTTACTTCTTCATTTGTCATCAAATAATTATGACCTTTCGCAGCATCCGCCACTCTCTCCAACCTTTTAGTTTGTTCGTATCTTCTCTCATCCGCTGTCAATTTGGGACATTCATATTTTCGGTGTCCCTCCCTCTTGATATTGAAAAATGTAATCTTGGTAGTTGGAGGATTAGTACAATTTCGAGACAAATGTCCCAGTTTTCCACAATTATAACATGTGGGATGATAACCTCCAGAACCACCCTTCTTAACACTACCGAAGCTCTCGGTTGTGCTCCTTGCTTTCTTCCTCGAGGAACTACTAGACTTAAACTTCCTCTTACTTGGAGTGTGATCAACAGCCTTCGGAGCATGTGACTCAAAACCCTTAGCGACTTCAAAGAATTTGGCGAAGGAGTCCACATGTCGAACTCGGGGAAAAATTGAACCTTTGCAAAGAAACACGTCTTAAGAGTATTGAGGTCCATGGAACCTTGCCGCATATTACACAACTCATTCCTTAACCTCGTGAGATCGGCCAGAGTTCTGAATTCATTGAAATCAAGGTTTTGAATTCCTCCCAAGATAATTCAACTTACACTTCCCCATAAGCTCTAATTCGCTCATCCCGCCAAGTCTTAACGGCTCCCCTTAACATGCTTGTACTAAACCTCGTTCTTTTCTAAAGCGGGCATTCACTAGTTCAGAATGACTCCTCGATTTTTGATACCCACCGTGCACTTTTGAGAGGGCCAAGCACTCCATCATAATTCAGAGGTTTAGTAATAATGAAGTTCTTATGACTGAACTCCTTTCGTTGAGCATATACTTGGGATGTTAGGGCCGACATTATCCTCTTGACGTTCCGGAACATCTTCACCTTGAGGTTTGGGAAACCTCTTTTCAAATTCGTCCTGAATGGCTTTGGATATTTGGTCCTTGATTATTTCCGTGATCTCTTCGTAGATAGATTTGCTAAAAGCATGCTTCACCTTCTTGGCGAAAACTTCCGAATAATCCTCAAAGGCGTTTTCAATCACTTTAGTCAAGTTGTCCTCATCACTCGGATTTCCTTGACTTGCACCACTTCAACCTTCATTCTGAGAATTTAACTAGGTTAGATACACCATTACATCATGTAACACGCACCCCACTACCCCATCTCACTCAACTCTTATTGTACTTCACTTATTTGACGCAGTGCGCAACAGTAATAGTGGTGGCCAATCACCATTACTATTGCACACCGTATCAAACTCATTGATTCAACAAGTGTTTCGCTCACTGTCATACATACACAAGCATTCACATCCTAGTTAGCCCTCCTATATGCTAAGGCACTAACTAACTCGGTCCCTCCCGCATTCACACAAGTCCCACAACATTATACACATAATCTAGTCTATGTCTAGGCACCTATCTCAAAGTCACCTAGATTTCTTAGACGATGCTCTGATACCACCTAAAATGACTCCAACGCATTTAAGAAAAATCGACTAATTTTTTACAGTAGAAATGCGCGCCGCGCAAGTTCCTTGCGTGTCGCGATTTTATACGAATTTTTAAAATAGTTGTTTACACCAGACCTGGTCACCATCACTAGTCCATTTGCACGTCACGTAGAAAAGGTGTGCGTCGCGTGCTTGAATTGTTTCTGAAGACAGCCACCACAGTAGCTGAATCAAATCCAAAAAATTTTAAGTGTTGGAAAATGACCTATGATATGCCCGAATCGGACGGTTTATTTTTGTGCGATGTCGTTAGGTCACTAAATGTTAATTTAGGATATCAACAAAAACTAATTGTTTAATTTATATATTGCTGGGCCAAAATCTATTATTCCTTCCTATGGGTTAGCAAGGAAAAATATGACCTAGGGTCGTTCCTTGAGCGGTCGAATTTGAAACAGAGCTTATTCAGATAATTTAGTAATTAAGATTGTGTTTGTACACAATTTAGTATCCAAGACTAGTGGCCATGTACACCTTGTGTGGAGAGGCAGGATCCTTTAGGTCCCAATAAATTGGCGACTGTTCGGAAAATCCAACAACCAAGTCCAACCGGTTTATTCTAGACACCACTTAATCCAGAATATCAAATTATGTAAAGGCAATAGTTGGGTTGATTTGATTTATAATTGTATTTAAAATGTTAAAGCAATATAATTAAAATAAGCTAGCTCGCATGCAATCGCTAAGGACAGAGAAAACGTGGTTCACCATGATTTAAGATAACATAGTGTCGGGATGATTGGGAGACACTCATTGGATAGATATACCTTGGTGTAAACACTAGATTCCCTACTAATTGATTTCTCGATTAGCATGTCACGAGGAAACTAGGCTATCGTGATTCTGATCGAATAGACTATGCTCAACTCCCGAGCTTTATCGGGTTTAAGGATATAAGCGGCCCATCTTGGATACAATGCATACCTTGGGCGCACGAATAAAGTAGCACTATATATATATATATATATATATATATATATATATATATATATATATATATATATATATATATATATATATATATATATATATATATATATATATATATATATATATATATATATATATATATCCAACCTTTCTTAACACCTTAGTGTATCACCCAAGTGAGTGTTTATGATTGTGTTGCGAATTCCTTTTTGTCAATGGTTTGGTAAAACCTAAGGGTTTGTAGACAAATTAGAACCTTTGAAAGTTCTCAGTCATCCTTAAAGAGTTATAAGCTTAGTTGTATTGTAGTACGTTAGATTCCCACTTATGACTTAAACCACCCCTTACTTAAATCTACCCAATAAATCCCTTAGTTATCCACCATGTATTACACTTATAATGGTTCCATAGCTTCTAACCTTAACCATGCTCAAGTGGTCCTATAGTACATTAACATTTTACTCTAGTATTGCAACAGTATTTCCTCGAGTCTTATACTCTTGACCAATATCTTGATCTGGTCCTACGATAATTCCCCATGTACTTTATAGCATTTCCGATGGGTTCAAACCTTGACCAATGTATAACCACAGATAATTAATTACCTAATAATTGTCGACTTTATAAAAGGTTTTAATCACGTTTATTGGTGGAAGAACGATAATAACGAGGTTTAATATCATAGACAGAAGGCAAGTACGAAACGACAATCATCGATAACTAACATTATTAAATCATGGCAAACAATCAAGTAATTACTCACACATCATGGAAACAAACATTTCTAATATTAATAAATCACAAACATCGAACAAGAATTATTATATAAATTAATAAAAGAAAGGATAGATATTACCAAATAATACCGGCAGAATAACACTTGAATTTCTTCATAATATGCATAGCGTTACAATGCTTGATAGCTTCTACTACATACTAATCTCCTATTGATCACTGGAGAGCGACTGATAATGCTAAAAATGAACATATATTTCATAGCATTATCCCTCAAGAAAGACAAGCTTTTAGTTGCAATTGTTCTATTTACAAGTGATATTCGTTTAAATAATAAAAGGTGAAGACAAAAGACATATTCGACGAATTGAAGACGCAAATGACCAAAAAGCTCAAAACTACAAAGTACAATCAAAGTGGTTCCAATTATTTATAAGAAACGTCTCAAAATTATAAGAGTACAAGATGCGAAATGCAAAGTACAAGATATTAAATTATACGCAAGGACGTTCGAAAATCCGGAACCGGGACCAAAGTCAACTCTCAACGCTCGACGCAACGGACTAAAAATTATGAGCCAACTATGCACATGAATATAATATAATATATAATTAATTCTTAAAATTAATATATATATTATATTATATATTATAAACGTCGGCAAAGAAAGAAACAAACTCTTGTGAGCTGGAAAAACTGGCCATGCGATCGTATGGCCTGGAAGTACATTTTCCATGCGATCGTATGGCAGTAGGTGACATGCCACATCTATAAATTACGCAGTTTTTGAGCAAATATATCCATCTTTTTCTTTCCTTTCTCTCATACGTAAATATATATATATATATATATATATATATATATATATATATATATATATATATATATATATATATATATATATATATATATATATATATATATTATAATTTTAATTTTAATTTTAATTCTAATAATAAGGGTATGTTAGCGAATGTTGTAAGTGTATAAGTCGAAATTCTGTCCGTGTAACGCTACGCTATTTTTAATCACTGTAAGTTATGGTTAATGTTATTTTTAATTTAATGTCTCGTAGCTAAGTTATTATTATGCTTATTTAATGCTGAAGTAATCGTGATGTTGGGCTAAATATTAAAATTGGGTAATTGGGTTTTGTACCATAATTGGGGTTTGGACAAAAGAACGACACTTGTGAAAATTAGACTATGGGCTATTAATGGGCTTTATATTTGTTTAATTAAATGATAGTTTGTTAATTTAATATAAAGATTTACAATTGGACGTACCTATAAATAACCATATACACTCGATCGGACACGATGGGCGGGATATTTATATGTACGAATAATCATTCATTTAACCGGACACGGGAATGGATTAATAGTTAATAGATTTATTAAAATAGGGGTGAATTATGTACAAGGACACTTGGCGTAATTGTTAATAAAGTATTAAAACCTTGGGTTACACGCAGTCGATAACCTGGTGTAATTATTAAACAACGTATTAAGACCTTGTTACAGTTTAAGTCCCCAATTAGTTGGAATATTTGACTTCGAATATAAGGATAATTTGATGAGGACACTCGCACTTTATATTTATGACTGATGGACTGTTATGGACAAAAACCAGATGGACATATTGAATAATCCAGGACAAAGGACAATTAACTCATAGAAATAAACTAAAATCAACACGTCAAACATCATGATTACGAAAGTTTAAATAAGCATAATTTATATATTTCATATTTAATTGCACTTTTAATTATCGCACTTTTATTTATTGTCATTTTATTTAATTGCATTTTTAATTATCGTACTCTTTAATTATCGCAATTTTATTTTATCGCACTTTTATTTATCGCAATTTCATTATCGTTATTTACTTTACGCTTTAAATTAAGTTATATTTATTTTTAATATTTTACATTAGGTTTTAACTGCGACTAAAAGTTTTAAAATCGACAAACCGGTCATTAAACGGTAAAAACCCCCCTTTTATAATAATAATACTACTTATATATATTTTTGTATTTTTGCAATTATAAGTTACAAATATAGCGTTAAGCTTGGCTAGAGTTCCCTGTGGACGAACCGGACTTACTAAAAACTACACTACTGTACGATTAGGTACACTGCCTATAAGTGTTGTAGCAAGGTTTAGGTATATCCACTCTATAAATAAATAAATCACTTGTGTAAATTTGTATCGTATTTAATAGTATTTTGTAGCAAATATATAACTATTTTATACACCACCTCGCACACATCAGCGACAATAGAGAGATAAATAATTTTCCTAATCTCTGTAATTTTCTCTCTCTAGAATCTAGAGAGAGAAAGTAGATAGAACTAATCTTCTACTGATCACTAGAGAGCGACAATAGAGAGATGTTTTTGAGAGAAGTGAAGAATGTGTGTGTTGAAATGGTGGGATGAAGCCTCCATTTATTGGAAATGCTTAATGGCAAAGTTGTAAAAAAATTGGTTGAAAAACCCCTGGCAAGTGGGACAGTAGGTACGATGGCAGGTAGGACGGCAGGTAGGATGGCATATGGCAAGCCGTATGGCAAGGCCGTTTGATCAAGCAAGTCATTTCCTTGGGCAGTTTGCATGGCAGACCGTTTGTGATGTAGCAGGCCGTATGGCACCCTGGCAGGCCGTATGGCAAACCGTTTGGCTTAGATCATTTTTCTCGTTTCCGGGATCGTAACTTGGTTTCCAAGATCTTAACTTGTCTTTCACCATTTTCGCTCTAGAATTTTCGTTTTAGCTCCATTTTTGACGATTCTTGCGCCCACGCGTTCGTAATTAAATATCCTACAACATAAGATTAAATAAATAAAATATTTCCGAAAATTATAAAATAAGTTACTTAAACGCGAGTTAATCGTCTTAGCCGGTTTTGCTCGTTTTTCATCCGTTTTAGTGATTCTTGAAACATAGCCTTCGTAATGACATAATATACAAAATGAAGCAAATAAATGCTTATTTAGATGATAAAGTCAATTATTAATGGGGATAATATCGGGGGTAAAAATGTAACTTTTTGGCAGATATCAACCTACTATATGTCAATTTTTGACCCAAATTTCTTTAAACACATTTACCACTTCAAGCTGGGTCTATAAGTACATCTACATATAATTAACAATAAGTGGGGTCAACGATCCATTACAATCTAAAATAGCAAAATTCGGCCGAAAATAAGTTTAATACAAAAGAAGGACCCAAGCATGGTTCTTAGGATCACACTACCCAAGAATTAACAATATAAAATGTCCAACGCATAATCATCTGCAAGAAAGCAAGCTACTCCACATTCTTACCCTTATCCTTGATCACGCTCGAATCTATAAAAATGATAAACAACGAGGGGTAAGCAACGCTTAGTGAATGCAATAATCATACATATATGCATACAACTTACCTTCTAACATCACATCACAAAACGCATATCAAGCATAAAAACATCACACTAGCATATATAAGAACAACACATAGCAATATGGATTCATATTCACACAACACGGGAATGGTACTCGCATTTTCCACTGATACTGGCATTTCTCGATAACGTTATACACCGCATGATACAACGTTACTCCCCATGGTGGCATAGAGTGAAGCGGTGAAATAGGTAACCACCACCCATGCCCACATGTCAAGATGTTGCAGACGAAGTGATATTAAGACCACCAACACCGTGACAAACAATGTAGCCTCCATCAAGGAGTAGTGAAATCCTCACACATGGATAACACTATAGTGAAACCTCATGTACGGAATCACTAACCACACCCTACACAAGCAAATAAATCATATACATACACATATAATTATTCCACTCACCTTACTTAGCTTGAAGGATGAACACTCAAGCTTGCGCTTCGTCAATCAACAATGAAATTACGTATTACATTTCACACAACAAGCTATAATCAACTATAGCTTTTACAACACCAAACACCCAAGTGCAATTTCAACCCAAGTTACACTTGACTTCCCTCAACAAAGTCAATACACACCTAAAATACCCATAATCACTAATAGCTAGTGATTATGACTCAAACTCACCAAATTTATACCCAAAGTCAAGTACTTCAAGTACTCAATGACCCATTTCAACACTAACATGTTTTTTTTTTATATCCAAAATGGGGTTTTACACCCAAAATCAAGTTCACACAACAACAATATCACTAGTTCACAAGTGCTCTAGTGATTTAACTAAGATATGCAAGATATTTAACTTACAATTTCGTCAACCAAACCGTAGGTTACAATCTTAGGGTTTACACACCCAATTACATATCAAGAACCCTAATTTAACAAGAAATTAGGTTTTAGCTTCAACACCAACCCAAACCTTAACACAAAATCGAAATTAAACAACATAAATTCGAGTTTAGGTTATACCCCAAGTGTAGAACAAGACTTGAGAGCAGCTACACTAAGATAGGGCTTCAATTTAGGTTTGAACAAGCTCTTTCTTTGCAAGAACCAAGCTCTCTCACTCTAACTCTTTCTCTCACTAAGTGTGTATGTTTAAATGGAGTTGGAAGTGATAAGAATGAGTTTGATTCTCTCCTTTAGACCAAATGGACGTTCATGCAAAATTGCCATTTAGTCCCCCATCTTATTTTATTTAATTACTAAACAGTCCTCCAGTTCTGCCCAATCTGCACGGCGTACAAAAACTTGCCGCGGCGCGCCGTTCAATGTGAAATCAGATCAGTAGCTGTTACACATTTTATATGCATCGTATGTGTCAAAAAATCAAGATTATGCTCATTAAAATGCGGTAAATGCGCAAAACGGGTTGCGCGTTTAAGCGTCTTTATGTTGATAAGTCAAACGACCACTTATGAAGGAGTGTATTCAAATGATCCTGTCATTATCAAAATCATGTGAGTAAAACATACCTGGCGCGAGTCATCGCTTTTTCCTGAGGTTTGGATGTTATTGTCGCTATCCCACACTTGGTAGGGAACTTGATTTGGCCATGAATTGTAGAGTATATTATGGTAAACCTCTGAAGTGAAATAGAGGAAGCATGTATGACGCTAAACTCTACCCTCTCCACCCTAGCTCTTTCCTTGTCGTCGTCATCGGTAAGTTCAAGCTTGACCTCAAGGGTTCCTAGGGACTAAGAAAATTTGTTAGAAAGCCCCTAGAACTTTTCGTTGAATGCTTTTAAATTTTACTTAACCCTGAACAAGAGTTCGCCGAAGAAATGCTCAAACTAGACGTTCACGCAACCTCCTGTATCAATGCAAAACTGCTTAATCGTATACGCATACTCAGGATAGTATCATTGTGAAAGAAATGGTTTGCTCCTTAAGCGGTTATCTCCAACTGACAAAAATGCGATTTGTAGCTTTCCTGGTGTTGAAGGAGCTCTTCTGATGTCGCCCATTTCCTTTGCGTGTGATAAAGTTATTTAATTTTTTTCACCCTTTGGATCCACATTCTTTTTTAATCTCCCTCACTTTTAAGTGTTGCAGCTCTCCACCCTTCAGACAAGTGACCACTTTTTCCACCAATGCTTTACACGTGTTAGTAATGATACGCATATCCGCATGATCATACGGAATACGCATCCAAAGTCCTGACCCACATACTAATTACCATTTAATACATATAGTCTGGGTATAGCCGCACTCTATGCGCCTATACCAATAAATGTGAGTTTCGTATACTTGCATAAGGGTCCAGTATATTCTAGAAGAATGTACGATTCAGATCTTTTCCTTAAATAACGAAAGTTAGTTGGGATGAGATCACATTTAATTCAGGAAGAGATTCTATCGAAACACTAATTCATGAGCCTATAAATACATAGCTCTCAAACCCTAAATATGATCAATCAGTTACCGATACGTAACACAGCATACATATCATCGTACGAACAAGATTCATACGATCATTCACGTAAAGACTTTCAGGTATGTTATAAACTGTGAAACCTTCATGTCTTTGGGGCCACTCAACCTCGTATGCTAGGTTGTTGGTAGACTCTCAAATTGGCCACCCTGTCAGAATTGAAACGATACCGATGTGGGTTATCCACGACTAAGGTCGGAGGTTCGAATATTGTTAGTCCTTAAACCTTTTTATGAACTCAAGCATAGGTTCACCTTGACCTTGTAAAAATATACTTGATCATTTGGCGCCATCCGTGGCACCGGTTATATGAACAAATAAATTGGAACTTACGTCGTATGTGATTTATTGTATGTTTTTTCCATAAAATTTTTGTTTAAATTAATCGGTCACTTTCAGGTTTTTGAAATCGTCAGCAGGTATGGGTGGAGGAAACAAGAATGCCAAAAGCCAGGGGTGATCGGATTCTCCAGTAAGTCCAAGGTTTAAAACACCTATAACGACTGTTATGAATACACCGTCGACACCACCAACGCCAGTTAAAGGTACATCAAAACCTCCATTGACATCAAACGTCAAAACATGACCATCTGCATCAAAAACAGTTCTAAAAGAACCATATAAGAATTGGTGGCACTCTCCCGATGGAAGCGTGTTAGAAACAGGAACTAGCTTCAAACCATTTGAACATCTACCACCAAGAAACTTGAGCTTTGGTTCTCGAGAAACCTTTCCACCAGGTTATAAAGTTAAAACTACCTGTGTAGGCACCATACCAATCATCACTTCGATCGAGCCCGAAACTCCGATCGAAAGGGTTACAACGGAGAATACTCAAGAGATAATCAGACAAATGGGACTGAGAACCCAGACGGTTCATATATTGTGCTGACACCACAACAAGGGTCAACGGCATATGCGTCTTCACCACCAATTTTTTGAAATGACCCATTCATATCGATTATAAACGTTTCATACTAATTGATCTCTTTGCGAGGTTTTGACCTCTATATGAGACGTTTTTCAAAGACTGCATTCGTTTAAAAAACAAACCATAACCTTTATTTTATCGACCCGGTTAAAAGGACACCACCTAGATTATCAAAAAATGATAATCTAAAAATATCACACTTACACACTACCAATACATATTGGTTTACAATATTAATATGTTACAACAAAGTAAATCTCGAATGTAGTTTTAAACAAAATTATACAAGCATGCTGACACCAAATCTTGTCCATATTTTAGCATGTAACATCGGAAGCTCTTAATAATCACATGAGAATAAACATGCTTTAAACGTCAATAAAAATGTTGGTGAGTTATAGGTTTAACCTATATATTTATCAAATCGTAATAATAGACCACAAGAATTCATATTTCAATATACATCCCATACATAGAGATAAAAATTATTCATATGGTGAATACCTGGTAACCGACATTGACAATATGCATATAAGAATATCCCCTATCATTCCAGGACATCCATCGGACATGATAAAAATGAATTCAAAGTACTAAAGCATTCGGTACTTTGGATGGGGTTTGTTAGGCCCAATAGATCTATCTTAAGGATTCGTGTCAATTAGTAGATCAGTTTACTAATTCTTAGGCTACTAAGCAAAAGGGGCATATTCGGCTTCGATCATTCACCCATATAATGTAGTTTCAATTACTTGTATCTATTTCGTAAAACATTTATAAAACTGCATGTATTCTCATCCCAAAATATTAGATTTTAAAAGTGGGACTATAACTCACATTCACAGATTTTTACTTCGTCGGGAAGTAAGACTTGGCCACTGGTCGATTCACGAACCTATAACAAATATGTACATATATATCAAAGTATGTTCAAAATATATTTACAACATTTTTAATACGTTTTACTATTTTAAGTTTATTAAGTCAGCTGTCCTCGTTAGTAACCTACAACTAGTTGTCCACAGTTAGATGTACAGAAATAAATCGATATATATTATCTTGAATCAATCCACGACCCAGTGTATACACGTCTCAGGCTAGATCATAACTCAAAGTATATATATTTTTGGAATCAACCTCAACCCTGTATAGCTAACTCAAACATTACTGCATATAGAGTGTCTATGGTTGTTCCAAATAATATATATACATGGGTCGATATGATATGTCAAAACATTTGTATACGTGTCTATGGTATCCCAGGATTACATAATATATTAGAATACATGTATAATACAATATAAGTTAGCTAGGATATGATTAATATAGATTTGTTACCAATTTTCACGTAGCTACAACAAGCAAAATTATCCAATCTTGTTTTACCCATAACTTCTTCGTTTTAAATCCATTTTGAGTGATTCAAGTTGCTATGGTTTTATATTGAACTTAAGTTTATGAATATAAATAGAAAAAGTATAAGTTTATAGTCTGAAATACAGGTTACAAGTCAATATTATAAGAGTTAGTCATTTCAGTCGAAAGAACGACGTCTTGATGACCATTTTAAAAAACATACTTTCACTTTGAGTTTAACCATGATTTTTGGATATACTTTCATGTTCATAAGAAAAATCATTTTCCCAGAAGAACAATTTTTAAATCAAAGTTTATCATAGTTTTTAATTAACTAACCCAAAACAGCCCGCGGTGTTACTACGACGGCGTATATCCGGTTTTACGATGTTTTTCGTGTTTTAAGGTTTTAAATCATTAAGTTAGCATATCATATAAATATAGAACATGTGTCTAGTTGATTTTAAAATTCAAGTTAGAAGGATTAACTTTTGTTTGCGAACAAGTTTAGAATTAACTAAACTATGTTCTAGTGATTACAAGTTTAAACCTTCGAATAAGATAGTTTTATATATATGATTCGAATGATGTTATGAACATCATTACTACCTCAAGTTTTGTGGATAAACCTACTGGAAATGAAAAAAATAGATCTAAATTCAAAGGATCCTTGGATGGCTTGAAAGTTCTTGAAGCAAAATCATGACACGAAAACAAGTTCAAGTAAGATTTCCACTCGAAATAAGATTGTTATAGTTATAGAAATTGAATCAAAGTTTGAATATGAGTACTATCTTGTATTAGAAATATATCTTACTATAAATAAGAAAGATTTCTTGAGGTTGGATGATCACTTGAAATGGATTTGCAAGATTGAAAGTAAGCTAGCAATCTTGGAAATGTTGTTGGTCTGTTCTTGAGTAGTTGTTTTGTAACTTGGTTTATGTATGGATTTATGAACTAGATTGAGCTAGATTTTGATGAAGATGATGAAGAACACTTAGAACAAAGGAAGAACACTTTAGAGAGAGTAATTTGATTCAAGAAAATTGCAAAGTGAATGTGTTTATGGTACTCCTCATTCACGTGAATATGGGGTAGTCATATAGGCTCCATTAGTCTGTAATTTTGTTAGATATTTCATGCTAGATGTTAAATGATGGTTCCCACATGTGTTGGTGACTCACAAGGGCTGCTAAGAGCTGATCATTGGATTGTATATACCAATAGTAAATACATTTAGAAGCTGGGTATTGTACGAGTACGAATACGGGTGCATACGAGTAGAATTGTTGATGAAAATGAACGAGTATGTAAATGTAAGGATTTTTTTAAGTAGAAGTACTTTGATAAGTGTCTTGAAGTCTTTCAAAAGTGTATGAATACATATTAAAACACTACATGTATATACATTTTAACTGAGTCGTTAAGTCATCGTTAGTCTTTACATGTATATACAATTTCAAATAGTCATCTAATGAGATGTTAAATTATTACATTATCATGATATTATGATGTATAAATATATCTTAATATGATATATATACATTTAAATGTCGTTACAACGATAATCGTTACATATATGTCTCGTTTCGAAATCCTTAAGTTAGTAGTCTTGTTTTTACATATGTAGTTCATTGTTAATACACTTAATGATATGTTTACTTATCATTTATCATGTTTATATATAGTGTATCAATATCTTAATATGATTCATATGTATTTAGTAAGACGTTGTTATAACGATAATCGTTATATATATCGTTTTCGAGTTTCTTAATTCAATAGTCTCATTTTTATGTATATAACTCATTGTTAAAATACCTAATGAGATACTTACTTATCATAATATCATGTTAACTATATATATATATCCATATATATTTCACCATATAGTTTTTACAAGTTTTAACGTTCGTGAAACGCCTGTTAACTTGGGTGGTCAATTGTCTATATGAAACCTATTTCAATTAATCAAGTCTTAACAAGTTTGATTGCTTAACATGTTGAAAACACTTAATCATGTAAATATCAATTTTATTTAATATATTTAAACATGGAAAAGTTCGGGTCACTACAGTACCTACCCGTTAAATAAATTTTGTCCCGAAATTTTAAGCAGTTGGAGGTGTTGACGTATCTTCTAGAAATAAGTGCGGGTATTTCCTCTTCATCTGATCTTCTCATTCCCAGGTGAATTCAAGTCCTCTACGAGCATTCCATCAAACCTTAACAATTGGTATCTTGTTTTGCTTAAGTGTTTTAACCTCACGATCCATTATTTCGACGGGTTATGAATTGAAGTTTTTCGTTGATTTGGATTTCGTCTAATGGAATAGTGAGATCTTCTTTAGCAAAATATTTTTTCAAATTCGAGACGTGGAAAGTGTTATGTACAGCCACGAGTTGTTGAGGTAACTCAAGTCGGTAAGTTACTGGTCTGACACGATCAATAATCTTGAATGGTTCAATATACCTTGGATTTAATTTCCCTCGTTTACCAAATCGAACAACGCCTTTCCAAGGTGCAACTTTAAGCATGGCCATCTCTCCAATTTCAAATTCTATATCTTTTCTTTTAATGTCAGCGTAGCTCTGTTGTCGACTTTGGGCGGTTTTCAACCGTTGTTGAATTTGGATGATCTTCTCAGTAGTTTCTTGAGTTATCTCAGGACCCGTAATCTGTCTATCCCCTACTTCACTCCAACAAATTGGAGACCTGCACTTTCTACCATAAAGTGCTTTAAACGGCGCCATCTCAATGCTTGAATGGTAGCTGTTATTGTAGGAAAATTCTGCTAACGGTAGGTATCGATCCCAACTGTTTCCGAAATCAATAACACATGCTCATAGGATGTCTTCAAGCGTTTGTATCGTCTTTTCGCTCTGCCCATCAATTTGTGGATGATAGGCAGTACTCATGTCTAGACGAGTTCCTAATGCTTGCTGTAATGTCTGCCAGAATCTTGAAATAAATCTGCCATCCCTATCAGAGATAATAGAGATTGGTATTCCATGTCTGGAGACGACTTCCTTCAAATACATTCGTGTTAACTTCTCCATCTTGTGATCTTCTCTTATTGGCAGGAAGTGTGCTGATTTGGTGAGACGATCAACTATTACCTAAATAGTATCAAAACCACTTGCAGTCCTTGGCAATTTAGTGATGAAATCCATAGTAATGTTTTTCCATTTCCATTCCGAGATTTCGGGTTATTGAAGTAGACCTGATGGTTTCTGATGCTCAGCTTTGACATTAGAACACGTAAAACATTCCCCTACGTATTTAGCAACATCGGCTTTCATACCCGGCCACCAAAAATATTTCTTGAGATCCTTGTACATCTTCCCCGCTCTAGGATGTATTGAGTATCTGGTTTTATGAGCTTCTCTAAGTACCATTTCTCTCATATCTCCAAATTTTGGTACCCAAATTCTTTCAGCCTTATACCGGGTTCCATTTTCCCGAATATTAAGATGATTCTCCGATCCTTTGGGTATTTCATCCTTTAAATTTCCCTCTTTTAAAACTACTTGTTGCGCCTCCTTTATTTGAGAAGTAAGGTTAGTGTGAATCATTATATTCATAGCTTTTACTCGAATGGGTTCTCTGTCCTTTCTGCTCAAGGCGTCGGCTACCACATTTGCCTTCCCCGGGTGGTAATGAATCTCAAAGTCGTAATCATTCAACAATTCAATCCACCTGCGCTGCCTCATGTTCAGTTGTTTCTGATTAAATATGTGTTGAAGACTTTTGTGGTCGGTATATATAATACTTTTGACCCCATTTAAGTAGTGCCTCCAAGTCTTTAATGCAAAAACAACCGCGCCTAATTCCAAATCATGCGTCGTATAATTCTGCTAGTGAATCTTCAATTGTCTAGATGCATAAGCAATTACCTTCGTTCGTTGCATTAATACACAACCGAGACCTTGCTTTGAGGCATCACAATATATCACAAAATCATCATTCCCTTCAGGTAATGACAATATAGGTGTCGTAGTTAACTTTTCCTTCAACGATTGAAACGCTTTCTCTTGTTCATCCTTCCATTCAAATTTCTCCCCTTTATGCGTTAATGCAGTCAAGGGTTTTGCTATTTTGGAAAAATCTTGGATGAATCTCCTGTAATAACCAGCCAGCCCTAAAAATTAACGTACGTGTTTTGGAGTTTTCGAGGTTTCCCACTTTTCAACGGTTTCAATCTTTGCTGGATCCACCTGAATACCTTCTTCGTTCACTATATGACCGAGGAATTGAACCTCTTCTAACCAAAATGCACACTTTGAAAACTTTGCGTACAGTTTTTCTTTTCTCAGCAACTCTAGCACTTTTCTCAAATGTTCTTCGTGCTCTTGATCATTCTTCGAGTAAATAAGTATGTCATCGATGAAAACAATGACAAACTTGTCAAGATATGGCTCACACACTCGGTTCATGAGGTCCATGAACACAGCTGGTGCGTTAGTCAATCCAAACGGCATAACCATAAACTCGTAATGACTGTAAGGCGTCCTAAAAGCAGTCTTCGGAATATCATCCTCCTTCACCCTCATTTGATGATATCCAGAACGTAAATCGATCTTCGAATAAACTGACGAGCCTTGTAGTTGATCAAATAAGTCGTCGATTCTCGGTAATGGGTAACGATTCTTGATGGTAAGTTTGTTCAACTCCAGGTAGTCGATACACAACCTGAATGTACCATCTTTCTTCTTGACAAACAAAATAGGAGCTCCCCATGGTGATGTACTTGGTCGAATGAAACCATGCTCTAAAAGTTCCTGTAATTGACTTTGTAATTATTTCATTTTGCTGGGTGCGAGTCTGTATGGAGCACGAGCTATTGGTGCAGCTCCTGGTACAAGGTCTATTTGAAATTCAACGGATCGATGTGGGGGTAATCCCGGTAATTCTTTCGAAAATACATCGGGAAATTCTTTTGCGACGGGAACATTACTGATGTTCTTTTCTTCAGGGTTAACTTCCTCGATGTGTACTAGAATGACGTAATAACCTTTTCTTATTAGTTTTTGCGCCTTCAAACTACTAATAAGATTTAACTTCGCGTTGTTCTTTTCTTCATACACCATTAAAGGTTTTCCTTTTTCACGCATAATGTGAATCGCTTTTTTGTAACAAACGACCTCTGCTCTCACCTTTTTTAACCAGTCCATGCCAATTATTACATCAAAACTCCCTAACTCGACTGGTATTAAATCAATCTTAAACGTTTCATCACCCAGTTTAATATCTCTATCCCGACATATATTATCTGCTGAAATTAATTTACCGTTTGCTAATTCGAGTAAAAATTTATTATCCAAAGGCGTCAATGGGCAACTTAATTTAGCACAAAAATCTCTACTCATATAGCTTCTATCTGCACCCGAATCAAATAAAACATAAGCAGATGTATCGTCAATAAGAAACATACCCGTAACATGTAAGACCCGATTATTTATAGTGTACATATGTGTATATAAGTGTAATGTACGGTATTTGAAACGGGGTTCTGTTGCGTGTATTTAAAATACAAAAGGAGCTGATCTGGCAGGGTTGCGCGCCGCGCGGCCTTATGGCGCGCCGCGCCAACTGTCTGTGACAGATCTCTTTCTCTTTTTAAATTAGATATTTTGGGGGTATTTTGGTAAATTCACATCAAGGCCGAGTTTAATGCTTGGTTCAGTAGTTTGGGAGCTCATTTACTCCCTTGTTCACCAACCTTATCACCTCCCAATTTATTTTAGTGAGAGAGTGAGTTTTAGAGAGGGAAAGCTCACTTTGAAGAGGAAGAAGAGGGTTTCTTGCTAAAGCCCAAGTTCTAAAGTTGTTCATCTCGTCATTATCTTCGTTTTGGTAGTTGTGGTATGCTCTAATCTTAATTCCTTTGTTTAATTTGATTTAGGGCTAGGGTTTGAGTCAAAGGTGAACATAAAACCCACTTTTGGTTAATTTTGGGTATTCTTGGGTAATTTGGGTCATATAGACTCAATATTGAGTTAACTAGGGTTTTGGAAGTGTTAATTGATGTTAGAGAACCCTAATTAGCTAGTAAGAGGGTTAGAACACCATGATTTATGTAAATGGGTGTAAAAGGGTTAGTGGTTGACCCAAAAAAATGGGTAGGTTGACTTTGAAAGTGCCAAATGGGTCAAATTGAACTTAAGCTAATTAATATGTGTAGTTGAAGCCTAAAACTAATGTTAAAATGTGTAAAGAACCTACTTTGGTTAATGATAGGGTTTTGTGATGAGTTAACCCGATTTTAGGGTTAAGGGTGCAAATGGGTCGGATTTGCACCATAGGTCAAATTGGCTCTAGGAGTGAGCTTTAGAGTGTTGACCAACTTGAGTTATGATTTTGATATTGTGATAAATGTAATAGGTGCGTTACATTGAAGTGTTCGAGCTCGGTTATCTTTCGACAAGAGATTTTGAGGTGAGTGGAATATCTATATATGTATGTATATGATTTATGTACCGTGTTGATGGTGTCACATAGCCGTTTTGTGACCAAGGTTGTGGGACTTAGCCGTATTAGTCCATGTTTTGTACTAAGGCACATAGCCGTGTTTGTGCTTTTAGTGGCGAGTAATAGCCGTGTTTTACTCCCACGTTGTTATTTGAGTTACCCGTACACATAGCCGTGTTGGTGTACGAAAGCGTGAGTAATAGCCGTGTTCTACTCACATTGAGCAAGTGATGCCATAGCCGTTTTTGGAACACTTGAGGGGTGATGCCATAGCCGTTTTTGGAACACCTCGGGGGGTTAGCATGCCATAGCCGTTTTTGGAAGCTAACGAATGTTATGAACATCGATGACTTGTTTCGCGAAGTCGTTCCCTAGCGAAGAGATTGGTTAACCATGATTTATTGTTGTTCATACTAGCATTTGATTATTGTTATGAGTATTTATGCTATGATTATTGCTAGTGATACGTTTGGTGATACTAGCTTGCTTATCGAGATTTGTGATGTGTTATTTGATATCGTGGATGCGTGTGGGTAAGTTGTATATGCATGTATATATATGTTTTACTCACTAAGCTTTGCTTACCCTCTCGTTGTTCACTATTTTTATAGGTTCCGGTGTGGACAAGGGTAAGGGCATCAGGTTGGATTAGAGATCCCGTCTTGTTTAGTGACGCTTTTGGGATGTGATGATTTTGGAGTTCGACCGAGATTTGGGTAGTGTAACCCCAAACACCATGCTCGTTGTATCGTTTGACAATTAAACTTTTCGTGGTCGAAACTCTAATTTGTATAAAACATTGTATTTTGAACTTAGTGGCGTTTTGGGCACGTGTGGGCCCCACTTTGTAAAACTCGCTCAAACCTTAGTTATGTGTTAGTTTTACATATATGAATGTATGGTTAAAAGCGTTTTGGCTAAAAATGTCGGGAACTAGTCAAACATTTTCGTTAAATGGACTTCCGGGGACAGCGGGCTGTCCAGGGGATTTGGCGCGCCGCGCGGCCATCTGGCGCGCCGCGCGGATGGTCTGCACCAGAAAATTTTTTTTTGTTTGAAATTTCGTCGTGTTTGGTCGGTTACGGTTTGGGTTGTTACAAGTGGTATCAGAGCATGGTCTAAGGGATTTAGGTGACTTGAGATAGGCGCCTAGACTTAGACTTTGTGTGCGTGTTTATGCGGGACTTGTAGGACTTTGGGTCGGATCGGTATGATTAGTGCATAGGTTTATGTGAACTAATCATGCGCTATTTGTTTGTGTTGTGTTTAGCAATCATCAAGCGAGATGGACGTTGTACTAGCGAGTTAGCGCGACGTGCTTGCGTGGTAATGACTAGCTACCATTACTACGGGTGCAAATCGGGTCAAACAAGAATGTACGACGATTGTTGAGCAAGATGGGGTAGTGTGGTGTATACGTATGTAATTGGGTATAATTGTCCTTTCGTTTCATGGTTTAACCTAATTCGTTTTATAGAATGAAGACGAGAAACGGTCCTGATCATGAAAACGGGAGTACAAGTGAAGACGCCGAGTTCTCGACCAAGGTCGAGGCCGTCTTTAAGAAGTTGAAATCGGATTTTCTTGCGGATGTCCGAAGGGTCTTCCAAGAGTCGGTCGATGGGCAAGTGACCGAAATGATAAATGAACGATTGAATGCCACTATTGAAGAGGCCCTTGATGCTAGAAACGTTTATCCTCGAGGTGAAGGGGGTGATGGAAAGAGAGACTTCCACTACAAAAATTTTAAGGATACTCAACCTCCGACGTTTAATGGGGTGAGGGATCCGTTGAAAAGTACTTGTTGGATTTCGGACATCGAGGGGGCCTTCCGTACCGCGGAGTGTCCTCCCGAGAAGAAGGCGAGGTTTGGGTCTAGCATGTTACGTGAAGAAGGCAAGTTGTGGTGGGATGATAAAATCAATTTGTATGGCGAGGAGCAATGCATGGGCTTGACGTGGGAGGAGTTCAAGAAAGAGTTTTTCAAGGAATACCGAACTTCATCCGATCTTGATCGAATTCGGGACGAGTTGCATCATTTGCAACAAGGTTCCATGGATTTAGTTACCCTCAAGTCTACATTCTTGGCAAAGACTCGTTTTTTCCCGGAGTATGTGGGTGATGATCATAAGCTTATGAAAGATTTTTATCGTACTTTGAATGCCGACTACAAGAGCAAGATTAGCCGGGGTATGGCTAAGACTTTCGATGAATTGTTTGAGTTGGCTCGGGGTTTTGAGCCGGAGGTGCCTAGGAAGAGTGATTTTGTTTTCTCGAAAAGGAAGTTTGAAGGTTCGAGCTATTCGAATTTTTCAAACAAGAAGTCTAGGAAAGGCACCGAGAGCGTTAATAGTGTGAAGAAAGGTGGCACGGGTACTTTTGCGCCCACTTGTTTTAATTGTGGGAAGTCGGGTCATTACGCCCGTGAATGCACGGCCAAGACGGTTACGTGTTTTAATTGCGGTAAAGTGGGGCACAAGAGGCCGGAATGCCCCGAGTTGAATAATGATCATGCTAAGAAGATTGAGAAGGCGGCGGGGTCGGCTAGAGGGCGAAACTACTTGATGACGAACGATGAAGCCAAACAATCCAACGAAGTTGTTTCAGGTACTTTCATGGTTAATTCTAATCCGGCAAGGATTCTTTTTGATAGCGGTGCAAATTTGTCGTTTGTGTCTCCTAAATTTGTGCCTAAACTTGATAGTCCGCTAGCTAAGTTAAGTCGTCCGGTAGAAGTCGAAATAGCGGACGGCAAGACGGTGCTAGTGGTTGATGTGTGTAAAAATTGTGATGTTGTTTTTGGTGCCGAAACTTTTAAAATTGATCTTATTCCAATGACCTTGGGCGACTTTGATATCGTTGTTGGTATGGATTGGCTTGATCGTTATAGAGCCAATATTGCATGCCATGATAAGTGTATTTGTGTGAAGACCCCAAGTGGGGGAGAAATGATTATTCATGGCGATAAGAGAAGAAGACCGGTGCCGATATGCACTTTTGCACGGGCACGTCGTTCCGTTGTTACCGGTGGCATGGCTTTCCTTGCTCATGTTGTCGACACTCGTAATGAGCCACCACCAATTCGTGAAATTCCGGTAGTTAATGAGTTTGAAGATGTCTTTCCGGATGAGTTACCGGGTGTCCCGGCGGAAAGACAAGTCGAATTTCGCATCGAGTTGGTTCCGGGGGCTACCCCCATTGCTAAAACTCCTTATCGTTTAGCACCAACGGAGATGCAAGAGTTATTGAATCAAATTCAAGAATTGCTCGAGAAGGGTTTTATCCGACCGAGTGCTTCGCCATGGGGCGCTCCGGTCTTATTTGTGAAGAAGAAAGACGGTAGTATGCGTATGTGCATTGATTACCGTGAGTTGAATAAAGTGACGATCAAGAATCGTTATCCACTACCTAGGATCGACGATTTGTTTGATCAACTTCAAGGCGCAACGTATTTCTCTAAGATCGACCTACGGTCCGGCTATCACCAAATGCGGGTCCGTGAGGAAGATATTGAGAAAACGGCTTTCCGAACGCGTTACGGGCATTATGAATTTGTAGTTATGCCCTTCGGTCTTACGAATGCACCGGCGGCATTCATGGATCTTATGAACCGGGTGTGCCAACCTATGTTGGACAAGTCGGTTATTGTATTCATTGACGACATACTAGTCTACTCGAAAAGTATGCACGAACATGAACGTCACTTGCGTGAAGTTTTGAAGACGCTGAGAAAAGAGAAGTTGTATGCAAAGTTCTCTAAATGTGAATTTTGGCTAAGGGAGGTTCAATTCCTTGGTCACATTGTGAACGAAAGCGGTATCCAAGTGGATCCGGGGAAGATTGAGACGGTGAAGAGTTGGGGACGACCGACTACGCCCACGGAGATCTGAAGTTTTCTCGGATTGGCCGGTTATTATCGTCGGTTTATCCAAGACTTTTCTAAGATTGCTTCTCCATTAACAAAGTTGACGAGGAAGAGTGCTAAGTACAATTGGGAAAACGAGCAAGAAATTGCTTTTCAATTATTGAAAGAGAAGTTGTGTCAAGCTCCGGTGTTAGTGTTACCGGAAGGCGTCGAAGACATGGTGGTTTATTGTGATGCTTCCTTAAATGGGCTCGGGTGCGTTCTTATGCAAAGGGGTAAAGTCATTGCTTATGCCTCTCGACAATTAAAGGAACACGAAACGAGGTACCCGACTCATGATCTTGAAATGGCGGCAGTTGTGCATGCGTTGAAAATTTGGCGCCACTACTTGTATGGTGTCAAGTGTACGATATATTCGGATCATAAGAATTTGAAACACCTTTTTACTCAAAGGGATTTGAATTTTCGTCAACGTAGATGGATGGATGTGGTGAAAGATTATGATTGTGAGATACTTTACCATCCGGGTAAGGCGAATGTGGTCGCGGATGCGTTAAGTCGAAAGACTCAACATCCGGCGATACGTATAACATCGTTACGTTTGATTATCACTAACGACTTTCTTGAAAAGATGGGTGAAGACCAAATAGAGGCTTATGTTCACGATAAGCACACGGAACGAATTGTGGGCCAATCGGAGTTTATTACTATGGGTCCGCGGGGTTTGTTGTCCTTTCAAGGAAGGGTGTGGGTGCCTAAGACGGGTGATTACCGACGGGTGCTACTCGATGAAGCACATAAGTCGAAATATTCCATTCATCCGGGCGCGACGAAAATGTATCATGACTTGAAGAAAGATTATTGGTGGCCGGGCATGAAACGCGATGTTGTAAAATACGTCGAACGATGTGTTACTTGTTTGCAAGTTAAAGCCGAGCATCAAAAGCCGTATGGTAAGTTGCAACCGTTAGAAATCCCGAAGTGGAAATGGGAGCACATTACCATGGATTTCATCACTAAGTTACCGAAGACGGCGAGAACTCAATATGATTCGATTTGGGTGATCGTGGACCGGTTGACGAAAAGTGCCTTGTTTCTTCCCATTAAAGAAGCAATATCGTCGGAGGCCTTGGCTAAGTTGTTTATCAAGGAAGTGGTCTCGCGGCATGGCGTTCCTATATCTATTATTTCGGATCGAGATACCCGTTTTACATCTCGATTTTGGGAAAAGTTTCATGAAGATATGGGTACACAATTAAAGTTGAGCACGGCGTATCATCCTCAAACGGACGGTCAAACCGAGCGTACGAATCAAACTTTGGAAGATATGCTACGGGCGTGCATCATTGATTTTGGTGGTAGTTGGGATGAGCATTTACCCTTGGTGGAATTCTCATACAATAATAGTTTTCATACTAGTATCGGGATGCCACCTTACGAGATGCTTTATGGCCGAAGGTGTCGAACTCCCATTTGTTGGGGAGAAGTGGGTCAAAGAGAAATCGGAAGTACCGATTTGGTTTTAGAGATGAATAACAAGATTGATATTATTCGGGAGCATTTGAAAAAGGCTCAAGATAGGCAAAAGTCGTATGCCGATAAACGTAGACGAACGATCGAATTCCAAGAGGGCGACATGGTAATGCTTAAGGTTTCGCCATGGAAGGGTATTATTCGATTTCGAAAACGGGGAAAGTTAGGTCCTCGGTTTATTGGGCCGTTTAAAGTTTTAGCTCGTGTTGGTGAAGTTGTATATCGATTGGAATTGCCCGAAGAGCTTGCGGGGATCCATAACACGTTTCATGTTTCTCACCTCCGTAAGTGCCTTGCGGATGATTCTTCATGGATGCCTTTAGATGAAATTGAGCTAAACAATAAGTTGGAGTATGTTGAAGAGCCAATTGCAATACTTGATGAAAAGGTCAAGAGGTTGAGGCATAAGGAGGTTAGGACTTTTAAAGTTCAATGGCGGCGGAATAAGGGTTCCGAGTTCACTTGGGAACCTGAAGAGTTTGTGTTGGTTTATCTTCCCGCTTGTCATGCGGCATGGATTGCGAGGTCGCAATCCGAATAAGTGGGGAAGAGTTGTAAGACCCGATTATTTATAGTGTACATATGTGTATATAAGTGTAATGTACGGTATTTGAAACGGGGTTCTGTTGCGTGTATTTAAAATACAAAAGGAGCTGATCTGGCAGGGTTGCGCGCCGCGCGGCCTTATGGCGCGCCGCGCCAACTGTCTGTGACAGATCTCTTTCTCTTTTTAAATTAGATATTTTGGGGGTATTTTGGTAAATTCACATCAAGGCCGAGTTTAATGCTTGGTTCAGTAGTTTGGGAGCTCATTTACTCCCTTGTTCACCAACCTTATCACCTCCCAATTTATTTTAGTGAGAGAGTGAGTTTTAGAGAGGGAAAGCTCACTTTGAAGAGGAAGAAGAGGGTTTCTTGCTAAAGCCCAAGTTCTAAAGTTGTTCATCTCGTCATTATCTTCGTTTTGGTAGTTGTGGTATGCTCTAATCTTAATTCCTTTGTTTAATTTGATTTAGGGCTAGGGTTTGAGTCAAAGGTGAACATAAAACCCACTTTTGGTTAATTTTGGGTATTCTTGGGTAATTTGGGTCATATAGACTCAATATTGAGTTAACTAGGGTTTTGGAAGTGTTAATTGATGTTAGAGAACCCTAATTAGCTAGTAAGAGGGTTAGAACACCATGATTTATGTAAATGGGTGTAAAAGGGTTAGTGGTTGACCCAAAAAAATGGGTAGGTTGACTTTGAAAGTGCCAAATGGGTCAAATTGAACTTAAGCTAATTAATATGTGTAGTTGAAGCCTAAAACTAATGTTAAAATGTGTAAAGAACCTACTTTGGTTAATGATAGGGTTTTGTGATGAGTTAACCCGATTTTAGGGTTAAGGGTGCAAATGGGTCGGATTTGCACCATAGGTCAAATTGGCTCTAGGAGTGAGCTTTAGAGTGTTGACCAACTTGAGTTATGATTTTGATATTGTGATAAATGTAATAGGTGCGTTACATTGAAGTGTTCGAGCTCGGTTATCTTTCGACAAGAGATTTTGAGGTGAGTGGAATATCTATATATGTATGTATATGATTTATGTACCGTGTTGATGGTGTCACATAGCCGTTTTGTGACCAAGGTTGTGGGACTTAGCCGTATTAGTCCATGTTTTGTACTAAGGCACATAGCCGTGTTTGTGCTTTTAGTGGCGAGTAATAGCCGTGTTTTACTCCCACGTTGTTATTTGAGTTACCCGTACACATAGCCGTGTTGGTGTACGAAAGCGTGAGTAATAGCCGTGTTCTACTCACATTGAGCAAGTGATGCCATAGCCGTTTTTGGAACACTTGAGGGGTGATGCCATAGCCGTTTTTGGAACACCTCGGGGGGTTAGCATGCCATAGCCGTTTTTGGAAGCTAACGAATGTTATGAACATCGATGACTTGTTTCGCGAAGTCGTTCCCTAGCGAAGAGATTGGTTAACCATGATTTATTGTTGTTCATACTAGCATTTGATTATTGTTATGAGTATTTATGCTATGATTATTGCTAGTGATACGTTTGGTGATACTAGCTTGCTTATCGAGATTTGTGATGTGTTATTTGATATCGTGGATGCGTGTGGGTAAGTTGTATATGCATGTATATATATGTTTTACTCACTAAGCTTTGCTTACCCTCTCGTTGTTCACTATTTTTATAGGTTCCGGTGTGGACAAGGGTAAGGGCATCAGGTTGGATTAGAGATCCCGTCTTGTTTAGTGACGCTTTTGGGATGTGATGATTTTGGAGTTCGACCGAGATTTGGGTAGTGTAACCCCAAACACCATGCTCGTTGTATCGTTTGACAATTAAACTTTTCGTGGTCGAAACTCTAATTTGTATAAAACATTGTATTTTGAACTTAGTGGCGTTTTGGGCACGTGTGGGCCCCACTTTGTAAAACTCGCTCAAACCTTAGTTATGTGTTAGTTTTACATATATGAATGTATGGTTAAAAGCGTTTTGGCTAAAAATGTCGGGAACTAGTCAAACATTTTCGTTAAATGGACTTCCGGGGACAGCGGGCTGTCCAGGGGATTTGGCGCGCCGCGCGGCCATCTGGCGCGCCGCGCGGATGGTCTGCACCAGAAAATTTTTTTTTGTTTGAAATTTCGTCGTGTTTGGTCGGTTACGGTTTGGGTTGTTACATAACAAGCTCCGGGTCTTCCTGTGCTTCTGCCGCATTAATATTAAAAACTCTTTCGCAGCCCTGCCCATTAGTATTCCCCTGATTCGGGCAATTTCTAATAATGTGGCCCGATTTTCCACATTTATAACAAACAGCGTTGGTATTACTTGCTCCGACACTATTCGTTCCGGCATTACTTGTTCCGACACTATTTGTTCCTTTAGTTCCGTCATAATATTCCGGTTACGACAAAAGTCAAACGTGTACGCAGTTCGTGGTTTATTCGAAACGTCAAGTAACACTAACGGTTATAAAGGCTTCCGGTGAACAAGTTAAGTATCCTACGTACCCTAAGGCATGTTTTAACATATAAATGGAAGTAAACCACGTATATCAAGTTTCCAGAGTATAAAGTAACACAGTACGCAAAAATACGCAGTTTCGAAAAAATATCAGGCAAGAAAGCAAGTTGAAAAAGTCAGGTCGTTACATTACCCACCTGTTATTGGAAATTTCGTCCCGAAATTTAAGCTGATGGTGATGGAGTCGGGAAAAGGTGAGGATACTTCTGCATCATTTGATCCTCTCGTTCCCAGGTAAACTCAGGTCCACGCTTGGCATTCCATCGAACTCGGACAATTGGAATCTTATTGCATTTCAAGGTTTTGACCTCACGGTCCATAATTTTGATAGGTTCTTCCACGAAGTGGAGTTTTTCATCAATCATAAGTTCTTCCAATGGTATGACAAGTTCCGGTGGAGCAAGGCACTTCTTCAAATTTGATACATGGAAGGTAGGATGAACAGCACTCAATTGAGTCGGAAGATCCGGTCGATAAGCAACGGGTCCAACACATTCCAAAATTTCAAAAGGACCAATATATCGCGGGTTTAACTTTCCGCGCTTTCTAAAACGAATTACACCTTTCCAAGGTGCGACCTTCAACATTACTCGGTCACCCACGTTAAATTCGAAGTCTTTACGTTTAAGATCAGCATAACTCTTTTGGCGATCGCGGGCCGTCTTAAGTCTCGCCTGAATCTGAGAAATCTTCTCCGCCGTTTCATGGACTATCTCAGGTCCAGTGATTTTCACTTCGCCTAACTCGGCCCAACAAATAGGAGAACGGCACTTGTGCCCATACAACGCTTCAAAAAGCGTGGCTTTAATACTCGAATGATAACTGTTGTTGTAAGAGAATTCGAATAGCGGAAGATGCCTTTCCCAAGACTTTCCGAAGTCAATAACATAGGCACACAACATGTCCTCCAAAGTCTGAATCATTCGTTCGCTCTGACCGTCGGTCTGGGGGTGATACGCGGTGCTCATGTCGAGACGAGTTCCCAAGGCTTCTTGCAAAGAACGCCAGAATCTGGAAGCAAAGCGGGGATCGCGATCTGAGATAATTGATAGAGGCACTCCATGACGAGATACAACCTCTTTGATGTACAGTTGAGCAAGTCTCTCCATTGTATATGTTTCTTTCATTGCTAGGAAATGAGCAGATTTGGTAAGATAGTCAACGATAACCCAGATCGTATCGTATCCGCCCACCGTTTTTGGTAGCTTCATGATGAAATCCATCGTAATTGCTTCCCATTTCCATTGTGGGATTTCTGGTTGTTGGAGTAATCCAGATGGCCTCTGATGTTCAGCCTTAACCTTCGAGCAAGTCAAACACCTCCCAACATAAGTTGCAACATCCTTCTTAAGATTTGGCCACCAATACTGTTCCTTAAGATCGTGGTGCATTTTTCCGGCTCCTGGATGAATCGAATATCTCGACTTGTGGGCTTCATCAAGTAAAAGGCTTCGTAAATCTCCATAACGAGGTACCCAAATTCTTCCGGCACAACATCGGAGTCCAGACTCCTTAACCTCGAATTTAGAGGCCAGGATGTTCAGGTATTCACGAGATATGTTCTCCTCCTTGAGAGCCTCTTCTTGGGCTACTCGGATCTGGCTATGGAGGTTCGAATGGATGGTGATGTTCAGAGCCCGAACACGAAGAGGTACCGTTCTCTCCTTTCGACTTAAAGCGTCGGCTACAACATTGGGCTTACCAGGATGGTAACGAAGTTTACAATTATAGTCGTTCAGCGTCTCAATCCATCGTCGTTGTCTCATGTTCAGGTGTTTCTGGTCAAAGATGTGTTGGAGACTTTTGTGATCAATGAAGATGGTACTCTTTGTTCTATAGAGATAGTGTCTCCACAGCTTCAATGCGAAGACAACGGCTCCAAGTTCGAGATCGTGAGTAGTGTAGTTTCGCTCATGAATCTTCAGCTGATGAGATGCATAAGCAATGACCTTCGTTCTTTGCATCAATACACAACCAAAACCATTCTTCAAAGCATCGCAGTACACAACGAAGTCGTCACTGCCTTCGGGAAGAGATAGGATAGGTGCGGTGGTCAAAGGACGCGCAATCAACAAAAAACCTTCAATAAACCTTCTGTAGTAACCGGTAAGACCTAGAAATTGGCGGATGTGAGTCGGAGTAGTGAGTGTCTCCCACTTGCTGATAGCTTCAATCTTGGCAGGGTCAACTTTGATACCTTGATCACTCACAATATGTCCCAGAAATTGGACTTCCTTCAGCCAAAATTCACACTTGGAGAATTTGGCATAAAGCTGCTCTCGTCTCAAGAGTTCAAGCACTAATCGAAGATGTTGCTCATGTTCTTCTTCGCTCTTGGAGTAGATGAAGATATCATCTATGAAGACGATAACGAATTTATCCAGATAAGGCTTGCAGACACGATTCATGAGGTCCATGAACACGGCTGGTGCGTTGGTTAATCCGAACGGCGTCACGAGAAACTCGTAATGACCATAGCGGGTTCTAAACGCAGTCTTCATCACATCACTCTCTTTCACCCTCAACTGGTGGTAACCGGATCGCAAATCGATCTTAGAGTAAACGCTTGATCCTTGCAGCTGATCAAAAAGATCGTCAATTCTGGGAAGGGGATATCGATTCTTGATCGTCAATTTGTTGAGTTCGAGGTAGTCGATACACATGCGGAAGGATCCGACCTTCTTCTTCACGAATAAAACGGGCGCGCCCCAAGGCGACGAGCTCGATTGGATAAACCCTCGGTCGAGCAATTCCTGAAGTTGACTCTGCAATTCTTGCAGTTCGGAAGGTGCTAGTCGATAAGGTACGCGAGCTACGGGTGCAGCTCCCGGCACTAGATCAATTTGGAACTCCACTGCTCTGGGTGGCGGTAATCCAGGCAACTCTTAAGGAAAGACATCAAGGAATTCATTCACGATTCGCACGTCATTCACACTCTTCTCCTCTGATTCTAAAGCCTTCACCTGTGCTAAAATAGCAAGTCGTCATTTCTTCATGATCTTCTGCACTTTCATACAACTAATGAGGTTCAGCTTCGAGTTACATCTCTCTCCGTAAATAGTCAATGGCTCACCGTCTCCTTGTGGTATACGAAGAGCTTTATCTCCACAGATAATATCGGCCCTTACTTTAGTCAACCAGTCCATGCCGACAATCACGTCAAAGCTTCCCAATTTGAAGGGTATCAAGTCAATTTCGAAATCCACGCCAGCTATGTTAATAATAGCTCATCGGCCAATTTGGTTAACTTTCTCAAGTTTCCCATTGGCTACCTCAACTAGCATATTCTCCTCTAAAGGCACTAATGCCCAATCTATCTTAGAGCAAAAGTTTCTACAGACATAGCTTCTATCGGTATCAGTATCAAATAGGACAGAGGCTAATAGATTATTGATAGTGAATATACCTGTAACCAAGTCGGGGTTCTCACGGGCATCCCTTGCGTTCACATTGAAAGCTCTTCCACGCGGTGGTCCTCCGTCCTTTCGCTTGTTGGGACACTCATTCCTAAGGTGGCCCTGCTGTCCACACTCATAGCATTTTCTTAGTCCGTTTGGGTTTGTCCTCATAGCTGGGAGGGGAATCTTACAGTTCTTGACAACGTGCCCGATCCTGTTGCACTTTTCACAGATCGCATTATAGTACCCGGTATGGTGCTTGTAGCACCTCTTGCACTATGGTAGACTACCCTTGTAGTTGGGGTTCGAGCTAGTGTTCGGGTTGGGGTACCTTCCGTCGTTAGGCCTCTTAGCGGGGGTTTGATCATAGGTTCTCCCCTTGTTATTGTAGTCCCACTTACGCTTCTCACCACTGGCTCCCGATTCGGATTTAGCCTTTTTCGGTTCTTTGCTAATAATTTGGTTCATAAGGGTATGCGCCATGCGCATAGCTGCCGGGATGTTGGGTGGATTAGAAGAGGTGACATTTCCTTGAATGGACTTGGGAAGTCCCCACAAGTATCGTTCCATTCTCTTAAATTTCAGGGTGACCATCGTGGGACACATCAGCGCTAATTCCAGATACCTACGGTTGTAACCATCAAGATCATTGCCCACAACCTTTAACTCCCAGAACTCAGCCTCCATTTTCTGTATCTCTGTCCCGGGGCAGTACTCTTCGATCATGGCCCCCTTGAATTCTTCCTATAGAATGGCATAAGTCTCATCAATACCCTTAGCTTGAGCCAGTGTGTTCCACCAGGTTAGGGTGCCGTCTGACAGCGTACATGAGGCATACTTGGTTTTGTTCGCCTCTGAGCAGTTACTGACGCGGAACACAGCTTCTAATTTCTCAAACCACCTAGTCAAACCAACTGGCCCCTCAGTGCCACTAAAGTTGTGGGGCTTGCAGCTTTGAAACTCTTTGTAAGTGAAACCGTTCTGGATGTTCTGGTTAACCAGTGGGGCTGGAGGAATAGCATTTTCCATGGCTGCGGCTATTCGTTCCGCAATCATTTCCTCAATCTGTGCTGCTGTGGGTGCTGCTCGACCATTTGCCATTGCTCTTCTAAACAGGAATTTTGACTTAAGTCAAAATCCAGCATTTAATATATAATAATACAGTATATGGTAAACAGGGAAACAACACAACGCATGCCAATTAAGTAATGCAACCAGGTACAAATATCGCAAAACCAACATACAGTAACATAAATAGAACACTGTGTAAGAATTAAACAATACAAAGTTCCATTCATTAATAAAGAGTTGCATACATTCGCATAGGTTCGTAAAATACATAAGTAAAACATGAACTACAAACAAGATTACATAATGAAATCTACTACAATGCCCTATGGTGACGGTGGGTAAAGGATGTCCATTACGTGGGATATCTGGTCCTCGAGCTCAGTTACCCGAGCACGGAGGATCTCCACTTCCCTCTTCAGTTCCTCGACAGAGGAAGGGGTTGGTAGAGCAGGCGGTGCTGCTGGTGCAGGTGATGCCGGTGGTGCAGATGGTCCAGCACCAGAAGTAGATGCTGCATAGCGGTAAGGCTTACGCACGAAAGGATCAGCAGGGTAAGGCACAACCCGCTTACGGGCAGTAACCCTATGACGCTGACCATGTGTGTCAGTGAACGCTCGACCTCCGTTGATCCCCGGAATAACGGTGCCGTCGAAACAGTACCGCTTCTTTGGCGGGGTGGAGGGTGGCTGTACAGGTGCATCATCAGGGTCCTCCTCGTCGGAGTCATCGTCACTAGATTCGTCTATGGATGAGTCATCGGATGATGAATCAGCGGATGATGGGTCGTCCGAATCATGTGGAGGCGGCTGCAAGGGTGGCTGTACTGGCTCTCCTCGGGCAGCCATCATTTGTCAGTATCTAGCAGGTCCGATCAGCACGAGACGTCTATCAGGAGCGCGTCGGCACCAATGGTGATGCTGATTACGGAACGGACTTCCCCAAATTCTGCGGGAATCACAACACCACCGGAGCGGGGCTGTGGCTCCGAGGGTCCTAGGGCAAGTAGAGCTGGAATCTCCGGGGGGTCCTGGGCTCCGACTGTGGTAACCACTGGGGCAGGCGTATGGCTGCTGGTTCCGGAGGATGAAGCGCCGGGGTCACTGGTTAACGGGATTTGTGTGTCAGCAGCAGCAGTAGATGAGGTGGCTGAAGAGTCTGAATTGCTGGCCAAAATGATGACAGGTGGAATATCCGACATCTGAACAAGGAAAAATAACTTTTCCATGTCAGTAAGTCATAAAGCAAGCACGTATTAGGCACTACAGCAACCTTGCATGGCAGTAATAATAACAGTGCTAAACAGAAATAACATGTGAAAGCAGATAGTAATCATGCAATAGTGGAAATAAGCATACAACAAGTTCGCATGGCAGTGAAGAAAAGCAATAGCATGCAGTAAGATCATACAGCTGAAAAAGTAGACAAAAGCATGCAGTAAGTTTCGCGGAAACAAGTAAACTAGCAAGTTGTAGATTAGTCCTATTAGTGCATCCTACTTGGTCCGGTCTAGACTCACTAATGCAACCTAATTCCCTACAACCTATGCTCTGATACCAAATGTGACGCCCCGTACAAAACCATCGATTCGTCATCAACAGGATGTTCACACGGTCAAACACTATATGCTGTTTGAAAACCAGTTTGCATTAATAAAAGATAGCGTTTTACAAAAGATAACGTGCATCCTACGAATAGGAGCATAAACATAAGTATTTGACCCTAAGTTCGTTACAAAGCCATTGTTTGAAATTAACATAAACTACGAATGCAAAAGAAAATTTCCATGAATGAGACATCTCTAGTAATGCAGCGGATAACTAATACAGCAGGCCCTTAACAGCAATTCAATAATAGCATGACAGCAATTCTAACAGCGGAAGCAAGAAACCTCTAGGCACCTGAGAAATACACGCTTAAAAGTCAACACGAATGTTGGTGAGCTATAGTTTAAGTTGTAACAGTAACGTAAGGTAGGCCACGAGATTTCAGTGTAACAAAACAGTATGAAAAGTATATGTATAACCGTGGGCACCCGGTAACTATACTTAACATTTATAACCCCCTGGAAGTACACTTGGAAAGTGCGTATGTTCACGAAGTATTAAATACCCGTTAAATGCTAGCGTGACTAGCCCGAGTGGGGATGTCAAACCCTATGGATCGATATCTAAGATTCGCGTTCACCTGTTCAAAAACCAATGACTAAACGTTACCGTGTTAAGGGGAATGTTTATGCCGTTGTATAACCCACACACATATATAGTTTAGGTACTCGTGCCTAGTATGTAAAACGTAAAAAAAGCGCATGTATTCTCAGTCCCAAAATAATTAAAGTAAAAAGGGATGCTATAACTCACAGTGAATAAGCAATACAAGTTGATACGAAAGTGTGCAAGTAGTAAGTCGGTCCGAAAGGTCGACAACCTAAATCAAAGGTTACTAGGTCAGTAGGTTATCCTCATAAGTTTTAATAGTGCATAAATTAAGTTTAAGTGTCATCATCATCATTGTTCATCATCATAAAAGCTAAGTAAGTTTGACAAGAATAGAGATCGAAACAATAGGCTGACTTCGGTCAGCTGCAACGACCTCTACGTAAATCGAAAAGATGCATAGTCAGTGCCTATGGATCTGTATATGAGTCCCCTAACAGCTGACCTATTTTTAGAACCTAACTCGTCTTCGTTTGACCGTGATGACGGTTTAAGTGCGAGTAGGTCAGAATTTTCAGCACAACGTTAATAGGGTGTAGTGACTCTCGGAGGGCCATAAATCCTAAACCGTAACTCGGATAAAGACGAGGTCTAAACGGAAAATCATCTTCTCGAAATGAACTAATTGAAAATAAACTTTACAGTAGCCTAGGTGGTCTGATCAGATACGAAAAACAGTAGGTAAGTGCTCCGGTGGGGTTCTTAATGCTTGATGCTCATCACGGTTCTCATCCTTGATGCTTGTAGCTTCAAGTGTACAACTCGTTGATGGGTTAGCATCACCTTGACTAATATTCCACCATCAACACACAATATGTTAAGACCAATTAAGGATACAAATCAATCAAGAGTCTTAGATGGATGATGAACCAATGTTACATCATATCCTTAGTCTTAACACAATTACAAGTCACATTTACAACTAAAGCTACAAACTTTACATCAATCAAACAAGTATGAACACAATCTAAGTCAAATGAGGTGATGGAACCCTAAGCTAGAGAGCTTGGATCCCTTTCACACAAGTTATAAGGTCACAAAGCTAGAAAGCTTGAACCTTTAGTGTTCTTGAAGATCTTGAAGCATAAAGCTTGGATCTTTAAGTTACATGAAGATAACAAAATCAAGTTTGAATATTTTTAACAAAATAACAAGATCATAAGTTAGAAAACTTAGATCTAATAAAAAGGTATGGAGATTCAAGCTAGAAAGCTTGAATCTTGATTGTTCTTGAAGATCTTGAAGCATAAAGCTTGGATCTTTAAGGTACATGAAGATTACAAACAAAAGTTTGAATCTTTTCAACAAAATAACATGATTAAAGATAAAATAATCTAGATCTACAAAGTTGGTGAAGATTCAAAGCTAGAAAGCTTGAATCTTTCATGTTCTTGAAGGATTCATGCTTGAATCTACAAGATATAATCAAGATCAAAGTTAAAAAACTTGATCTTCAAAGAATGATGATGATGATCCACGAATTTGAATAACGAAAAAGAAGAAGAAAAGTAAAACTTACAAGTTTCTAGAGTGAGAAAGACTAGAAAGGAAATAAGAGAGCAAGTGTGTGTGAAATTCAAATGAGAGCAAGTGTTAAATGAATGGAGTAAGGGTGCTATTTATAGGCAATTGGGGTGTGGGAATGGCCTTGAGGCCGTAGGTATTGTAGGGGGGGAAGGGGGGACACAAAGTTGCTTTTTGGTTAATGGTTGTCTAAAGTAGGTACTTATGCTAGGATCTCATGTAACATTATGGATAATACTTGACATTTTTGCTAGCATGTTCCCTCTAATTAAATGGGTAATTGTCTTATATATTAATGGATCACTAGTAATTAATAAGTGGGCTAATTAATTGGGCCACTAGCTAGAGTAGGGTGGGCTTAAGTCCAACAAGACTAACTAGTAAGCTTAATTAAATTTCTACGCATAATTAAGCATCCAAAAACCCAGGTAATTATTATTATAAAATAATAATTAATATTTCGTAGTCATAATATTCCGATTACGACAAAAGTCAAACGTGTGCGCAGTCCGCGGTTTATTCGAAACGTCAAGTAACACTAACGGTTATAAAGGCTTTCGGTGAACAAGTTAAGTATCCTACGTACCCTAAGGCATGTTTTAACATATAAATGGAAGTAAACTACGTATATCAAGTTTCCAGAGTATAAAGTAACACGTTACGCACAAATACGCAGTTTCGCAAAAATACAAGGCACGAAAGCAAGTCGAAAAAGTCGGGTCGTTACACCCGGCCTCTTTGTCAAAATATGGGAATAGGGACAAAAGTAAGTTTTGTGATTTTCATGATGATTATGGTCATGAAACCAACGAATGTCGGCATCTAATCGAAAAGGTAGTTGCCGAACTCAAAAAAGGAAGACTGCAACGCTTGAAGAAGGGCGGAAAAGCATCAAGTGAGAAGCTGAAAGAAGAAAAAGAGTATACATGGCAAAGAAAGAATGATGGAAAGGAAACAGATAAAACTATCAACGTGGTCATCGGCGGACGAGCAAATCAGCGACGCAAGATAGAATTGTCAGAGGAATGGGAAAACACTGCCATCTTGTTCCCGGCAATTGTGCAGGAACCATCAGATGCGCCCATTACAATTAAAGGATGCGTTAAAAGCTGTGGGTATATCATAAAACGATTGCACGTATGGTTGCGGTGTCAATATAATGTACGAACACTGTTTCCAACGATTACCGGGAATGGTTTGGACTAAGCTAATAGCTCCCAGCACCGCATTGTCAGGATTTTCTGGTGAACCTGCATGGCCAATTGAGATCATCGAGTTAGATTTAGAGCTAGTATATGACGATAATAAGGAATTAGTAAGAAGTACGACAGTAGAATTTTCTGTAGTGAGATCTTACTCAAAATACAATGCACTCTTGGGACGCACGACATTGCAGCGGTTGGCGGCCATTCCTTCCACATTGCACGGTCTTATAAAATTCCCAACTCCATTGGGAATCGTGACCATAAGATCAGAAACACGGGATGCAAGTGTAGCGGATGTAGAACATGTAGAAAAACACCCAAATGAGGAAGAACATTTGCGAAGCTGCATGATTATCGCAAATCCATGATATCCGGACCAAAAAATAAAGATCGGCGGAGGATTGTCTGATGAAACAAAGTTTAAGCTCCGTAACATATTAGCTTCTAATACGGATGTTTTCGCATGGAAATGAGCAGATATGACCGGAGTGCTAAGAGAAATAGCTGAACATAGGCTTAATGCAAATCCAAGTCTAACGCCTGTACACCAAAAGCAACGCGGTATGGCACCAGAAAGAAGTGAATGGTTAAAGGAAGTCAAAAAATTGGTCAAAGCAAACATATTGCGAGAAGTACGGTACCAAACTTGGGTAGTAAATCTGGTACTGGTAAAAAAGCCCGATGGGTCTTGGCGCATGTGTGTTGACTTCACAGATATTAATAAAGCCTGTCCTAAGGATAATTATCCTTTACCAGAAATAGATTGGAAAGTCGAATCACTGGCGGGTTTCCAGTACAAGTGTTTTCTGGATGCGTATAAAGGATACCACCAGATACAGATGGCTGCGGAGGATGAAGACAAAACTACCTTTCACACAAGCCAAGGCATCTATTGTTATACAAAGATGCCGTTCGGTTTAAAGAATGCCGGAGCAACATACCAACGCTTAATAGATGAGGCTTTTAAGAGCCAAATTGGCAGAAATTTAGAGGCGTACGTAGACTATTTGGTTATAAAAAGCACAACATAGCAAAATTTATTGGATGATATATTAGAAATGCTTGCATCATTAAAAAGATAACCATGAAGCTTAATCCGTCAAAATGTAGCTTTGGAGAAGAAGAAGAAGAAGGGAAATTCCTCGGTCATATAATCACTGAGCGAGGAATACGTGCAAATCCAAAGAAAATAGAAGCCATAAAAAGTATGCCATCACCTCAAAGTAAGAAGGATGTACAAAGTTAACGGGTAAGTTGGCCGCATTGACGAGATTCTTGTCAAAATCCGCAGAACGATCATTGCCATTTTTTGGGACGCTAAAAAATTGTTTGAAGAAAACGGATTTCAAATGGACAGAGGAAGCAGAAGTTGCTTTTCAAGAGATGAAAAAGTTGTTAAAGGAATTGCCTACGATGACTGCGCCTGTTGTAGGGGAAACACAAATACTCTACTTAGAGGCATCAATAGAAGCAATAAGTTCAGTGTTGATAGCAAACAGGGGACAGGTACGCACTTCAAAATTTAGTTATTTCTTATTCAATAGTCATTTAAAATAATTTGTATTATGCTATGCGAACAGGTACAAATGCCTGTATATTTTGTTAGTAAAGCCTTAACAGGAAGCGAATTAAATTACCCTGCCATCGAAAAACTCGTCTATGTGCTTGTGCATACGGCAAGACGCTTACGGAGATACTTCCAAGCGCATCCAATAATGGTCTTAACAGATCAACCAATAAAGCAGGTACGACACAAAACAAAATGTTATTAAAAGCCTAAAATTGCTTGAAAGAAATCTTGCAGATTCACATTCGCTATCAAACTATTGAACAGGTGCTATATAAACCAGAAAACTCTGGTCGCATGGCCAAATGGGCTATTGAATTAGGTGAACACGAGATAAGTTTATCACCAAGAAGTGCGGTAAAAGGGCAAGTCCTAGCAGATTATCTGGCTGAAACAGCCGGAGATATTGAAATCTCACATGAATCAAAAGAAATACCACCTCCACCAGAACAGTTATGGGAGATGCACACAGACGGGGCTTGTGGTCCAGAAGGCGCAGGAGTGGGAATAGTCCTAAAAAGTCTAGAAGGAGAGGAGTATACCTTCGCGCTACATTTTAGCTTCCCTGTAACAAATAATAAAGCGAGTATGAAGCATTACTATCTGGAATGCGCGTAGCAAAATACTTGGAAGTAAAAGAGTTATCAGTATATGTTGACTCATAGTAGGTTGCAAATCAATTCAACGAAATATTCGAAGCACATGATGAGTCAATGCAAAAATATCTAAGCTTGTGCAAGAACTGGCAGTAGACTTTGATGTATTCCAAATAATGCAGGTTTCAAGAACGGTGAATAAAAAAGCGGATGCGCTTAGCAAGTTAGCTGCTTTAACATTCAGCCATTTCAAGAAAAAAATTTGGGTGGAGGAAGTAAAAGTCAAATCCATTGACGCAGACGGCACATTTGTCGCAGTCGAGGAAGAAGAGCCAAGTTGGATGACACCAATAGTAGAATTTCTGAACACCGAAACATTGGCAATAGATTCGACAGGGACAAGGAAAATTAAAATGAAAGCACCAATGTATTTGCTAGATAAAGGAGTCCTGTATAGAAAATCTTTCATGGGATCTCATTTGCGGTGCCTTAATCCAACTCAAGCAGAATCAATTATCTGGGAGGTGCATGAGGGAATGTGCACTTTGCATTCAGGGCATAAAATGGTGGCATCAAAGATAATGCGGCTTGGGTATTATTAGCCATCAATTTACAGAGATGCTGCGAAAATAATACACAAATATCGGTCATGTCAGTTTCTCGCACCGGTAAGTAAAGCTCTGCGGCATCTAATGATACTAGTTGCGTCACCATGGCCATTTTGGAAATGGGAAATTGATATAGTGGGACCATTTCCCGAAGGACCAGGGGGCGTAAAATTTTTGGTTGTAGCTATAGATTACTTCACAAAGTAGGTAGAAGCCAAACCGCTCAAAACAATTTCTAGCAAGCGGATCCGCAATTTTGTATGGGAAAACATCGTCTGTCGGTTTGGAATACCAAATGAAATTGTGAGTGATAATGGTACACAATTTGAAGGAAACCCATTCAGTGACTGGTGCCAAGAACTAAATATAAATCAAACATTCACATCAGTCGCGCACCCCCAGACAAATGGCCAATGTGAAGTAACAAATCGAGATATCGTATTAGGTATCAAAGCAAGACTTGAGTTATGCCAAAGGGGTTGGATAGATAAACTACTAAACGTGTTGTGGGCAAACCGCATGACCCCAAAGGGTGTAACCAATGAAATACCTTTCAGCTTGGTGTACGGGTCTGGGGCAGTAATACCTGCGGAAATAAATGTGCTAACCATGCACATATTATCCTTCGATGAAAGTAGCAATAGCAAAGAAGTGCGTGAAAATCTAAATTTAGTTGAAGAGCGCAGGGAAATGGCGGCAATAAAAGAAGCAATCAACAAGCAAAAAATTACAAACTACTATACTAAACACGTACAACCATTATCTTTCCAGTTGGATGATTTGGTGTGGCAAAATAATGAAGTAAGCAGAGCGGAGGATACTGGTAAACTTGGACCTAAATGGGAAGGACCATACAAGGTTATTGGTGTAAGCGATACAGGGGCGTATCGGTTAGCAAGTTTAGATGGAAAAGCAATAAAAAGCACCTGGCATGTACAAACACTCAAACGGTGCTGCATATAAAAAACAACAAAGGAATAGATCATCCCAAACAACTGTTTGAAGTTTCTATTATGTAATTTTCTATTTTCCATTGTGAACATGACAACTAAGTGTTGATCAAATAAGATGTTTGAAATAAATTGAATCATTCAATTTAAGCCAGTAACTTATGTATTTTTACATTTGTTGATTGCATGCCCCTTAGCTTCACAGGGACACACTCCAAGTCTCAAGTGGCATAGTTTAGTTTGGTTACTAATACTATTTTTAATGGTGACAGTAGTAAAACATTGGATTGTTTCAAACGCTTGTACACCACGCAAGACGGAGACTTGCAAGGTCTAGACTATAAAATACAAGTTTAGTTTACTTGTTTAAAAAGCACGGACATTGGCGTGGTTGGAAGACTCTTGAGTGTAGACATTGGTTTATCTATAATATGGATAAATTACATTGGATTGTATATGCGTAAACACTTATAAATTTTTTTATAAAAGTCTTGAATATAAACACATAAGCATTGTTTTGCTTCTTTTATGTATAACATTGGATTGTTAACACAAGAATAAAAAGATCATGAAAATATTGAGGGGTCGCTCCCGTCATGAAGTCATGACATTTATTCTAAATTAGAGTTATGATATGCATAAAAATTGTAAGGAATCGTTATATCTGCCATAACGATTTCATAAAATACAATGATATAATTGCAGATAACCAGTAGAAATATTCGATTATAATATTTGTTCCTAACAATTACAGTTGGGCAAAAAAATAAAGTCTAACGCTTAGCTTAATAGAATGACTTGTACAAAATATAAACTACTATATGCTAAAAAATAAAAGAAAAAAAATATAAATGAAAAAGGGGTGGCTTGGCTGGAACATTGCCCTACACTAAGGAGAATATGCCATCCTCGCACGCAGCGATCAGACGCATACCCTGCTTTAAACAGAAAAGAAAATATAATATAGGGATACGAGACCGCCAAGGTTGCAAGGCCCATCCCTCACTAACAAAAAATTGCTACCCAACATGGACAAACAACATCCATATTAGGTAGCCTAACAAGTTCAGTTGAACTTGTCATTTACAATCTCCTGAGCGGAGACGTTGGGATCATTCACCAAAAGTTGTAAACGGGGAATTGGGATCTGCTCAAGTCGGGCACAAGCTTGGTCGCATCTTTCTTTCGTTCCATCAGAGAGAAGTTCAGCAACATTCTGAGGAATGGAGGGAGGTACATACATCTCCTGACAAATAACATCCCAGAACAGGGTGCGCTCATAAGCACGTGCGACCACCATTGCCGCACCAAATCGTTGCTCGATCACTTTGTAATCAAGAGCATGCCGGATGATTGTCGGTAAACCTTTTCGGAGAATGTCATACTCTGCCTTCACGACATCATGTTTTGCGCCCCATGATTCCTGGGCCGCAATCCAGTCACTAAAACTCTCATTAAGAAAGACGACATGGCTCTCCGCCTCTTTCAGCTTCGCAGATAAATGTAGCGACCCGAACTTTTCCATGATTATATATTATATGTGATCTATATTTACATGATTAAATTTTCCAACATGTTAATCAATCAAACTTGTTAAGACTTGATTAATTGAAATGAGTTTATGTAGACAATTGACCACCCAGTTTGCCTGATGATTCATGAACGTCATTATTATTTTTTATTTTTTTTATGTAAGTTTTTATTTTATATATATATAAGAAAAAATACAATTAAATCAAAGATGTACAAGTAAAACACTATTTGCTACAGTAAAACACTATTTGCTACAGTAAATTTTCGCTTTGCTACAGTAAAATACTATTTGCTGCAGTAAAATACTATTTGCTACAGTAACACACTATTTACTACAGTAAACACTATTTACTTGTATTCAATCCATATTCGTACTCGTACAATACCCAGCTTATAGACGTATATACTATACTCAATGATCAGCTCCTTAGCAACCTTAATGAGTCATCAAACATGTGGGAACCATTATTTAGCAACTAGCATGAATGATTACACTAAAAATCAAACTAATGGAGCCTATATACACATGCATACATTCATGTGAATGATGAACAAACACACACACACACATTTTCAATCAACTTTCATGCATCAAACTCATCTCTCTCAAGTTCTCTCTTGATGTTCTAAGTGTTCTTCATCATCTTTGTGACGACCCGGAAATTTTTGACCAAATTTAAACTTAATCTTATATAATTCTGATACGATAAGTAAAGTCTGTAACATTGAGTCTCAAAATTTTTAAACCATTTTTATACATTCATTGGACTTCGAATGTTCTCGGCGATTCACGAACAACTATTTGTAAATAGATATATATATATATATATATATATATATATATATATATATATATATATATATATATATAATTATATAATAAATGTTATTAATCATTTGTATGAAATTATTGATATAAATAAATATGTAAAGTAATATACTAAGTAATGAAATATATATATATATATATATATACGAATATTACTTGTAAATATATAAGATTACATTTTAATTTCATTTATGTAAATATACATATTTATTTATGTAATGAAACCTGTTAATAAAATGTATTTATATATATACATATAGTATATTGAAAATAAAGGATTTCGAGCTTAAATAGTCAACGGTTGTAATACTCGGTTGGCATTTTGTTAGTGTTCATATAGACCTAATACAAGTTCTTGAAGATTTAAGATAAAAATTTGACTGTAAATCGATTATGAAGATTCTAGGTTTGATAGAAATATTTTAGCTTTTTAGTTTAAATTATAATACTCCGTACATATTATTTGGAACTGAATATAATTATTGGACGAATCTTTTTGATCAGGTTTCATACAGTTAATAACCAGAATAAATAAATGGACTTAATGTAAAAATTAGAGATTTAACTGAAAACTTTTATATGTAACTGTTTAGCAAAAAACCCCGATATAATACCCCGTGATTTGATAATTGGACAAGAGTCCGGCTGCTCACTGTTTCCTTCTATTCTCTCCTTGTTTGTTTGATAATTGAAATCCTTATTTTATTAATATATTCTATTACCTATCTTCAATAATATAAGATATATACATACTACACCTATTAGCTCGATCACACTCCTTCTCCTTCTTTAACAACCTCCTACAAACATCCACAACCACCATCACCTCTTATCAAGTTGCAGCTGTTCACGGTTAGTTCTGTTCAAGCCAAATTATGAACCAACACACCCTTTTTCTTTCACTAATTACTACTACGATTTATTGTTTTCTGTTCTAAACTGAACCCACAATCATCACCATCTTCATTAAACAAACAAATGGCTACTACTCCTATTAGATTCTATTACTCCTCGTCTGAAATACTACAACTGCTATTTCATTTAAACACCATCAAACCACCAGGTAACCGTTGTACTTTCCTGTTTCAATTCGCCATAAAAACCTCCACACCCACTTCCAAACGAGAACCACCTTATGTTCGTTTATGTTAATCGATCAACACCCATTAAACCACTTGTTCTCTTGTTGGCCATTGTTTCTGTTCGAGTACAAACACCAACACTAAACCCTACGATAATTTTTTTATTTTAACCCAATCCTTGTTAATGTTATTGTTCGAAACCATAACCCAACACAGACACTATAAATCCATAATTTTTAGTTTGTAATTAACATTATCAATCAAAACTGCTTTTACGATTTATATTTTTTTCCTTCTCTATTGTTGGCCGACAATTACTAGTAGATAAACCCACTTGCTAATAAACAAATAATGCTATCATAGTTGTGTGTTATTTTTCTGAATTGGCTGACAATAGCATAACAAATATCTACACTTTATTTAATAAAGGAGTAATATGGTGGTTAAGATTATTGTAGGAACCTTGGAGTCTGCTTGGGTCACGATCATACAAACATCAAATAGGAGTAACTTTTGGTTGTCGAATTTATTTATCATATTGACTCGTTAGAAACTTTCAAGCTTGGGACCACAATTATTCAAGTAGCAACGTGAATTAATAATAATTAAGATATAGCATTGACGATGATTTATTATAGATAGTGATGATGTAAGTGTTGATTTACGATAAATAATGATGCTAGTATTATGAAGATACGCATATGAAATTTTGATGGTGAAACAATAACATTATGATATGGATAATAATTTGGATAGATGATGGTAATGATGATGGTGAATATTTGATGATAATCATGATAAAAGGAATCGGGATACATGATGCATAATGATTAATGATGGTGTAACAAAGAGATCATATCGAGTTAGATGATGATTGTATGCCTGATTATGTACGATGTTAAAAATGACGATGATGAAGTTAGAAAGGTGATGATACCGTTATAATAATAATCAAGACGATTAAAATGATATTGATAATTGATTAGGTGAAGAAGATAAGGAATAGTCCTGGGTTTTGGTTTTTGAAGAAGAGAAGGAAAACAGATATATACGGTTTATATATAAATAGAAACGGATGTAAATCAGAAAAGCGAGGTCAGAGGAGTGGTTAAGGATGTTATCGGGTTAGCGGGACGTCACGGGTTCAAACCCGGACTTGGGCATTTTTTTAGGACTACTTCCTTGAGGTAGTTTACTTATTACTTATTATTATTATTATTATTATTATTATTATTATTATTATTATTATTATTATTATTATTATTATTATTATTATTATTATTATTATTATTAAAATGTTAAGGTTAGGTTTAAAAATAGAATTTAGGATTAATTTATGATTTAAAATAGGTTAACGATATAATTATGATTATTAAGAAAAAGTATGAATAAGTTTATGACAAATACCTATTATTATATTTTTGAAAATTTATTAATATTATTATTATTAAAATATCTATTAAAATCATCATTTTTATTAACAATACCATTAGTATTTAAAGTATTATTTCTATGAAAGCTAACATTTTTATCTTATCATTATTATCATTTTTATTAAAATTATTATTATTACTAACATTACTTTTATTATTAGTATTATTATCAAGACTATTAATATCATTATTATTACTAAATCTAATTACTGTTAGTATTATTATTATTATTATTATCATAAAAAGATACAAATTTTCATTTACTATTATTGATATTATTTTACCAAATAAATATCTATATAAGAATATATTTTAAACACATCACATAACAACATTAATATTTTCATAATAAATAATAATTATTTATCTAAAGTATATAAAATAAGTATAGTTAATTTAGTTATTAATGAAACATACAAGTTACTAACATAACAATTAATAATAAAACATAATCTTGTTCGATTACGATTATATGTTTTAATATATATAATTGATATAAGTTCGTGAATCTGAGGCTAACCTTTCATTTGTTCAGTATCGTCGTATGCATATTTTTACTATAAAATATCGTATTGTGAGTTCATTTGTTCCCTTTTACTCTTTACATTTTTGGGACTGAGAATACATGCGCTGTTTTTATAACTGTTTTACAACTGCTTTATTAAATGCCTTTGAAATCTATATTTTTGAACTGAGATGCTTTTATAAATGTTTGACGAGATAGACACAAGCAAAACATTTCTCGAATGAATTATTATGCAGACAGAAGTTCTGTGGATTATTATTGAATTAGTTGGACATTATAATTGCCACTAATTGTTGTGAATATTTTCCCCTGATTATTATTACTTGGTAACCTAAGAATTAGAAATGGGTATGGAACTAATTCAAGCGAATCCTAAAGGTAGCTACCGGGTTTAACACCTCCACCCAGAATGTTCACTAGACGGAAGAGCTAGTGGGCATGGTGTTTAGTACTTCGAAGTTTATATATTATACAGATGAGATGTTCTGTTTTGGGGATATTTTTGATGCGCATTATATGTTAAGGTCGGTTACCATGTTGATCAATGAAATCAAAGTGAATGTTATGTACCGAGAGAATGATTTTTATACACAGGTTATGTGTATTAGTTTTGTGCACGAGATATGTGTACAATTATTAAAAAAAATCGCGAGGCAACCTACTCGGGAGAAAAGGATACGAACCTACTCTGCCAAGAATTATGAAAAATGGTTTAGTACACAAGATAGGTGTACTGTATTTAAATCTTGTGTTCTATCAAAATGATGAATTTTATTGTTTAAGATAAACTTATGAACTCACCAACCTTTTGGTTGACACTTGAAAGCATGTTCATTCTCAGGTATGAAAGAAATCTTCCGTTGTGCATTTGCTCATTTTAGAGATATTACTTGGAGTCATTCATGACATATTTCAAAAGACGTTGCATTCGAGTCGTTAAGTTCATCAAGATTATTATTAAGTCAATTATAGTTGAATATATTATGAAATGGTATGCATGCCGTTAACTTTCGATGTAAAGAAAGTTTGTCTTTTAAAAACGAATGCAATGTTTGTAAAATGTATCATATAGAGGTCAAGTACCTCACGATGTAACCAAATGTAATCTATTCGTCCAGATGGATTAGGACGGGTCATTAAAATCTTCATCAAAATCTACATCAATCTAGCTCATAAATCCATACATAAATCAACTTACAAAACAACTACTCAAGAAAACTTCAAGAACACTTTCAAATTTGCAAGTCTACTTCCAAGCTTTCTAATCCATTCCAATCAATCATCTAAGATCAAGAAACCTTTGTTATTTATAGTAGGTTATCTTTCTTATTCAAGGTAATATTCATATTCAAACTTTGATTCGATTTCTATAACTATAACTATCTTAATTCGAGTAGTAATCTTACTTGAACTTGTTTTCGTGTCATGATTCTACTTCAAGAACTTTCAAGCCATCCAAAATCCTTTGAAGCTCTAAATCATTTCTTGTCATTTCCAGTAGGTTTACCTACTATACTTGAAGTAGTAATGGTGTTCATAACATCATTCGATTCATATATATAAAACTATCTTATTCAAAGATTATAACTTGTAATCACCAGAACATAGTTTAGTTAATTCTAACTTGTTCGCAAACAAAGTTAATACTTCTAACTTAACTTTTAAAATCAACTAAACACATATTCTATATCTATATGATATGCTAACTTAATGATTTACAACCTGGAAACACGAAGAACAACGTAAAATCGAACATACGCCGTTGTAGTAAAACCGGGGGCTGTTTTCGGTTGGAAAAATAAAAACTATCTTAATCTTTGAATTTGAAGTTTGTTTTCTGGAAAAATGATATTTCATTTGAACATGATACTATATCCAAAAATCATGGTTAAACTCAAAGTGGAAGTATGTTTTTTTTTTTTCAAAATGGTCATCAAGATGTCGTTCTTTCGACAGAAATGACTACCTCTTTCAAAAACGACTTGTAACCTGTATTTCTGACTATAAACTTATAATTTTTCTGTTTAGTTTCATAAATTTCAGTTCATTATGAAACCAAGCAACTTGATTCACTCAAAACGGATTTAAAACGAAGAAGTTATGGGTAAAACAAAATTGGATATTTTTGCTTGTTATAGCTACGTGAAACTATGTAATAAATCTATACTAACCATAACTTAACTAACTTATATTGTATTATACATGTAATCTAACATATATTATGTAATCTTGATAGACCATAGACACGTATACAATGTTTTGACATATCATATCTGAAATGTCCCGTTCTTATTGATTAAAAACGTTCCATATTAATTGATTTCGTTGCGAGGTTTTGACCTCTATATGAGACGTTTTTTAAAGACTGCATTCATTTTAAAACAAACCATAACCTTTATTTCATCAATAAAGGTTTAAAAAGCTTTACGTAGATTATCAAATAATGATAATCTAAAATATCCTGTTTACACACGACCATTACATAATGGTTTACAATACAAATATGTTACAACAAAATAAGTTTCTTGAATGCAGTTTTTACACAATATCATACAAGCATGGACTCCAAATCTCGTCCTTATTTAAGTATGCGACAGCGGAAGCTCTTAATAATCACCTGAGAATAAACATGCTTAAAACGTCAACAAAAATGTTGGTGAGTTATAGGTTTAACCTATATATATCAAATCATAATAATAGACCACAAGATTTCATATTTCAATACACATCCCATACATAGAGATAAAAATCATTCATATGGTGAACACCTGGTAACCGACATTAACAAGATGCATATATAAAAATATCCCCATCATTCCAGGACACCCTTCGGATATGATATAAATTTCGAAGTACTAAAGCATCCGGTACTTTGGATGGGGTTTGTTAGGCCCAATAGATCTATCTTTAGGATTCGCGTCAATTAGGGTGTCTGTTCCCTAATTCTTAGATTACCAGACTTAATAAAAAAGGGCATATTCGATTTCGATAATTCAACCATAGAATGTAGTTTCACGTACTTGTGTCTATTTTGTAAATCATTTATAAAACCAGCATGTATTCTCATCCCAAAAATATTAGATTTTAAAAGTGGGACTATAACTCACTTTCACAGATTTTTACTTCGTCGAGAAGTAAGACTTGGCCACTGTTGATTCACGAACCTATAACAATATATACATATATATTAAAGTATGTTCAAAATATATTTACAACACTTTTAATATATTTTGATGTTTTAAGTTTATTAAGTCAGATGTCCTCGTTAGTAACCTACAACTAGTTGTCCATAGTTAGATGTACATAAATAAATCGATAAATATTATCTTGAATCAATCCACGACCCAGTGTATACGTATCTCAGTATTGATCACAACTCAAACTATATATATTTTGGAATCAACCTCAACCCTGTATAGCTAACTCCAACATTCACATATAGAGTGTCTATGGTTGTTCCGAAATATATATAGATGTGTCGACATGATAGGTCGAAACATTGTATACGTGTCTATGGTATCTCAAGATTACATAATATACAATACAAGTTGATTAAGTTATGGTTGGAATAGATTTGTTACCAATTTTCACGTAGCTAAAATGAGAAAAATTATCCAATCTTGTTTTACCCATAACTTCTTCATTTTAAATCCGTTTTGAGTGAATCAAATTGCTATGGTTTCATATTGAACTCTATTTTATGAATCTAAACAGAAAAAGTATAGGTTTATAGTCGGAAAAATAAGTTACAAGTTGTTTTTGTAAAGGTAGTCATTTCAGTCGAAAGAACGACGTCTAGATGACCATTTTAGAAAACATACTTCCACTTTGAGTTTAACCATAATTTTTGGATATAGTTTCATGTTCATAATAAAAATCATTTTCTCAGAATAACAACTTTTAAATCAAAGTTTATCATAGTTTTTAATTAACTAATCCAAAACAGCCCGCGGTGTTACTACGACGGCGTAAATCCGGTTTTACGGTGTTTTTCGTGTTTCCAGGTTTTAAATCATTAAGTTAGCATATCATATAGATATAGAACATGTGTTTAGTTGATTTTAAAAGTTAAGTTAGAAGGATTAACTTTTGTTTGCGAACAAGTTTAGAATTAACTAAACTATGTTCTAGTGATTACAAGTTTAAACCTTCGAATAAGATAGCTTTATATGTATGAATAGAATGATGTTATGAACATCATTACTAACTTAAGTTCCTTGGATAAACCTACTAGAAAAGAGAAAAATGGATCTAGCTTCAACGGATCCTTGGATGGCTCGAAGTTCTTGAAGCAGAATCATGACACGAAAACAAGTTCAAGTAAGATCATCACTTGAAATAAGATTGTTATAGTTATAGAAATTGAACCAAAGTTTGAATATGATTATTACCTTGTATTAGAATGATAACCTACTGTAAGAAACAAAGATTTCTTGAGGTTGGATGATCACCTTACAAGATTGGAAGTGAGCTAGCAAACTTGAAAGTATTCTTGATTTTATGTAACTAGAACTTGTAGAATATATGAAGAACACTTAGAACTTGAAGATAGAACTTGAGAGAGATCAATTAGATGAAGAAAATTGAAGAATGAAAGTGTTTGTAGGTGTTTTTGGTCGTTGGTGTATGGATTAGATATAAAGGATATGTAATTTTGTTTTCATGTAAATAAGTCATGAATGATTACTCATATTTTTGTAATTTTATGAGATATTTCATGCTAGTTGCCAAATGATGGTTCTCACATGTGTTAGGTTACTCACATGGGCTGCTAAGAGCTGATCATTAGAGTGTATATACCAATAGTACATACATCTAAAAGCTGTGTATTGTACGAGTACGAATACGGGTGCATACGAGTAGAATTGTTGATGAAACTGAACGAGGATGTAATTGTAAGTATTTTTGTTAAGTAGAAGTATTTTGATAAGTGTATTGAAGTCTTTCAAAAGTGTATAAATACATATTAAAACACTACATGTATATACATTTTAACTGAGTCGTTAAGTCATCGTTAGTCGTTACATGTAAGTGTTGTTTTGAAACCTTTAGGTTAACGATCTTGTTAAATGTTGTTAACCCAATGTTTATAATATCAAATGAGATTTTAAATTATTATATTATCATGATATTATCATGTATGAATATCTCTTAATATGATATATATACATTAAATGTCTTTACAACGATAATCGTTACATATATGTCTCGTTTAAAAATCATTAAGTTAGTAGTCTTGTTTTTACATATGTAGTTCATTGTTAATATACTTAATGATATGTTTACTTATCATAGTATCATGTTAACTATATATATATATCCATTTATATGTCATCATATAGTTTTTACAAGTTTTAACGTTCGTGAATCACCGGTCAACTTGGGTGGTCAATTGTCTATATGAAACATATTTCAATTAATCAAGTCTTAACAAGTTTGATTGCTTAACATGTTGGAAACATTTAATCATGTAAATATCAATCTCAATTAATATATATAAACATGGAAAAGTTCGGGTCACTACAGTACCTAACCGTTAAATAAATTTCGTCCCGAAATTTTAAGCTGTTGAAGGTGTTGACGAATCTTCTGGAAATAGATGCGGGTATATCTTCTTCATCTGATCTTCATGCTCCCAGGTGATCTCGGGTCCTCTACGAGCATTCCATCGAACCTTAACAATTGGTATCTTGTTTTGCTTAGGTCTTTTAACCTCACGATCCATTATTTCGACGGGTTCTTCGATGAATTGGAGTTTTTCGTTGATTTGGATTTCATCTAACGGAATAGTGAGATCTTCTTTAGCAAAACATTTCTTCAAATTTGAGACGTGGAAAGTGTTATGTACAGCCGCGAGTTGTTGAGGTAACTCAAGTCGGTAAGCTACTAGTCCGACACGATCAATAATCTTGAATGGTCCAATATACCTTGGATTTAATTTCCCTCGTTTACCAAATCGAACAACGCCTTTCCAAGGTGCAACTTTAAGCATGAGCATCTCTCCAATTTCAAATTCTATATCTTTTCTTTTAATGTCAGCGTAGCTCTTTTGTCGAATTTGGGCGGTTTTCAACCGTTGTTAAATTTGGATGATCTTCTCGGTAGTTTCTTGTATAATCTCCGGACCCGTAATCTGTCTATCCCCCACTTCACTCCAAAAAATCGGAGACCTGCACTTTCTACCATAAAGTGCTTCAAACGGCGCCATCTCAATGCTTGAATGGTAGCTGTTGTTGTAGGAAAATTCTGCTAACGGTAGATGTCGATCCCAACTGTTTCCGAAATCAATAACACATGCTCGTAGCATGTCTTCAAGCGTTTGTATCGTCCTTTCGCTCTGCCCATCAGTTTGTGGATGATAGGCAGTACTCATGTCTAGACGAGTTCCTAATGCTTGCTGTAATGTCTGCCAGAATCTTGAAATAAATCTGCCATCCCTATCAAAGATAATAGAGATTGGTATTCCATGTCTGGAGACGACTTCCTTCAAATACAGTCGTGCTAATTTCTCCATCTTGTCATCTTCTCTTATTGGTAGGAAATGTGCTGATTTGGTGAGACGATCAACTATTACCCAAATAGTATCAAAACCACTTGTAGTCCTTGGCAATTTAGTGATGAAATCCATGGTAATGTTTTCCCATTTCCATTCCGGGATTTCGGGTTGTTGAAGTAGACCTGATGGTTTCTGATGCTCAGCTTTGACCTTAGAACACGTCAAACATTCTCCTACGTATTTAGCAACATCGGCTTTCATACCCGGCCACCAAAAATATTTCTTGAGATCCTTGTACATCTTCCCCGTTCCAGGATGTATTGAGTATCTGGTTTTATGAGCTTCTCTAAGTACCATTTCTCTCATATCTCCAAATTTTGGTACCCAAATCCTTTCAGCCCTATACCGGGTTCCGTCTTCCCGAATATTAAGATGCTTCTCCGATCCTTTGGGTATTTCATCCTTTAAATTTCCCTCTTTTAAAACTCCTTGTTGCGCCTCATTTATTTGAGTAGTAAGGTTATTATGAATCATTATATTCATAGATTTTACTCGAATGGGTTCTCTGTCCTTCCTGCTCAAGGCATCGGCTACCACATTTGCCTTCCCTGGGTGGTAACGAATCTCAAAGTCGTAATCATTCAATAATTCAATCCACCTATGCTGCCTCATATTCAGTTGTTTCTGATTAAATATGTGTTAAAGACTTTTGTGGTCAGTATATATAATACTTTTGACCCCATATAAGTAGTGCCTCCAAGTCTTTAATGCAAAAACAACCGCGCCAAATTCCAAATCATGCGTCGTATAATTTTGTTCGTGAATCTTCAATTGTCTAGACGCATAAGCAATCACCTTCGTTCGTTGCATTAATACAAAACCGAGACCTTGCTTTGATGCGTCACAATAAATCACAAAATCATCATTCCCTTCAGGCAATGACAATATAGGTGCCGTAGTTAGCTTTTTCTTCAATAACTGAAACGCTTTCTCTTGTTCATCATTCCATTCAAATTTCTTCCCTTTATGCGTTAATGCAGTCAAGGGTTTTGCTATTCTGGAAAAGTCTTGGATGAACCTTCTGTAGTAACCAGCTAGTCCTAAAAACTGGCGTATGTGTTTCGGAGTTTTCGGGGTTTCCCACTTTTCAACAGTTTCTATCTTTGCCGGATCCACCTTAATACCTTTTTTGTTCACTATGTGACCGAGAAATTGAACTTCTTCCAACCAAAATGCACACTTTGAAAACTTAGCGTACAATTCTTCCTTCCTCAATACTTCTAACACCTTTCTCAAATGTTCACCGTGTTCTTGGTCATTCTTTGAGTAAATAAGTATGTCATCAATGAAAACAATGACAAACTTGTCAAGGTATGGTCCACACACTCGGTTCATAAGGTCCATGAACACAGCTGGTGCATTAGTTAAACCAAACGGCATGACTATAAACTCGTAATGACCGTAACGTGTTCTGAAAGCAGTCTTTGGAATATCATCTTCTTTCACCCGCATTTGATGATACCCGGAACGTAAGTCAATCTTTGAATAAACAGACGAGCCTTGTAGTTGATCAAATAAGTCGTCGATTCTCGATAGTGGGTAGCGGTTCTTGATGGTAAGTTTGTTCAACTCTCGGTATTCGATACACAACCTGAATGTACCATCTTTCTTCTTGACAAACATAACAGGAGCTCCCCACGGTGATGTGCTTGGTCGAATGAAACCATGCTCTAAAAGTTCTTGTAATTGGCTTTGCAGTTCTTTCATCTCGCTGGGTGCGAGTCTGTAAGGATCACGAGCTATTGGTGCAGCTCCTGGTACAAGATCTATTTGAAATTCAACGGATCGATGTGGGGGTAATCCCGGTAATTCTTTCGGAAATACATCGGGAAATTCTTTTGCGACGGGAACATCATTGATGCTCTTTTCTTCAGTTTGTACTTTCTCGACGTGTGCTAGAACAGCATAGCAACCTTTTCTTATTAGTTTTTGTGCCTTCAAATTACTAATAAGATGTAGCTTCGTGTTGCCCTTTTCTCCGTACACCATTAAGGGTTTTCCTTTTTCTCATATAATGTGAATTGCATTTTTGTAACAAACGATCTCTGCTTTCACTTCTTTCAACCAGTCCATACCGATTATCACATCAAAACTCCCTAACTCTACTGGTATCAAGTCAATCTTAAATGTTTCGCTAACCAGTTTAATTTCTCGATTCCGACATATATTATCTGCTGAAATTAATTTACCATTTACTAATTCGAGTAAAAATTTACTATCCAGAGGCGTCAATGGACAATTTAATTTAGCACAAAAATCTCTACTCATATAGCTTCTATCCGCACCCGAATCAAATAAAACGTAAGCAGATTTATTGTCAATAAGAAACGTACCCGTAACAAGCTCCGGGTCTTCCTGTGCCTCTGCCGCATTAATATTGAAAACTCTTCCGCGGCCTTGTCCATTCGTGTTCTCCTGGTTCGGGCAATTTCTAATAATGTGGCCTGGTTTTCCACATTTATAACAAACTACATTGGCATAACTTGCTCCGACACTACTTGCTCCGCCATTACTCGTTCCGACACCATTTGTTCCTTTCGTTCTATTAACCCCTGGTCCGTAGGCCTCACACTTCGCCGCGCTATGACCATTTCTTTTACACTTGTTGCAAAATTTGGTGCAGAACCCCGAGTGATACTTTTCACACCTTTGGCATAGCTGCTTCTGATTGTTGTTGTTGTTGCGGTTATTATTGTTGTTGGGATGATTGTTGTAGTTGATGTTGTTGTTGTTGTTGTTGTTGTTGGGCCGTTTGTTGTAGTTGCGATTGATGTTGCGATTGTTGGGATAATTGTTGCGATTATTGTTGTAATTGCTGTTGTTGTTGTATTAGTGATTCTTATCACCGTTTTCCTCCCACTTTCTTTTAACTTGCTTTACATTGGCCTCTTCAGCAGTCTGTTCTTTAATTCTTTCTTCAATCTGGTTCACTAGTTTGTGAGCCATTCTACATGCCTGTTGTATGGAGGCGGGCTCGTGTGAACTTATATCTTCTTGGATTCTTTTCGGTAATCCTTTCACAAACGCGTCGATCTTCTCTTCCTCATCTTCGAATGCTCCCGGACACAATAGGCACAATTCTGTGAATCGTCTTTCGTACGTGGTAATATCAAATCCTTGGGTTCGTAACCCTCTAAGTTCTGTCTTGAGCTTATTGACCTCGGTTCTGGGACGGCACTTCTCGTTCATCAAGTGCTTGAATGCTGACCACGGTAGTGCGTACGCATCGTCTTGTCCCACTTGCTCTAGATAGGTATTCCACCATGTTAACGCAGAACCTGTGAAGGTATGCGTAGCGTACTTTACTTTGTCCTCTTCAGTACACTTACTTATGGCAAACACCGATTCGACCTTCTCGGTCCACCGTTTCAATCCGATCGGTCCTTCGGTTCCATCAAATTCCAAAGGTTTGCAGGCAGTGAATTCTTTGTAGGTGCATCCTACACGATTTCCTGTACTGCTAGATCCAAGGTTATTGTTGGTACGTAGCGCAGCCTGTACTGCGGCTATGTTTGAAGCTAGAAAAGTACGGAATTTCTCTTCATTCATATTCACGGTGTGTCGAGTAGTCGGTGCCATTTCCTTCAAAATTGTCAAATGGAACAAGTTAATCATACAGAATATTAAGAGTAGTTAATAGTATTTCGTAGCATAATATAAACTCATTTATAAAAGCTTTTTCTTCATATTAGCGTTTTATAAGTTTAAATTCGGGTAGTACCTACCCGTTAAGTTCATACTTAGTAGCTAATATACAATTCAACTACTACAATTCTATATGAAAAACTGATTATAATAATATTTCGCGTTCAAACTTTTATACAATATTTTACAAACTTACAATACCGCTTATTTTACATAAAGCATGAAATATAGCACACAATAACTTTGATACAAGATAGTTGTGAAGATAATTCTAGCTAGTACACAAGTCGTTCAGCAAAGGCAATAAAGACACGTAATTCATACGTCCAGAAACAAGTCATGCATTCTGGTTTTACTAGGACTACTTCCCATCCTTGGTCTTGTGGAACATAACCGTTATGGCCGTTGATAAGACAGCGTGTTGTAACGTCGTCAAAGGGACGAGGGTTACGTAATGTCCAACAGTCCCGTAACAATCTAAAAACCTCATTTCTTACCCCAATTACCGACTCCGTCACTTGTGGGAACGTTTTGTTAAATAGTTGTAGGCCGATGTTCTTGTTCTCACTTTGGTGAGAAGCGAACATTACTAATCCGTAAGCATAACATGCTTCTTTATGTTGCATGTTAGCCGCTTTTTCTAAATCACGAAGTCCAATATTCGGATATATTGAGTCAAAATAATTTCTTAACCCATTGCGTAAAATAGCATTTGGGTTCCCCGCAATATATGCGTCAAAGTAAACACATCGTAACTTATGGATTTCCCAATGTGATATCCCCCATCTTTCGAACGAAAGCCTTTTATAAACCAAGGCATTCTTGGAACGTTCTTCGAATGTCTTACAAACTGATCTCGCCTTAAATAGTTGTGCCGAAGAATTCTGACCGACTCTAGACAAGAATTCATCAATCATGTCTCCGGGTAGGTCTCTTAAAATATTGGGTTGTCTATCCATTTTGTGTTTTTATACTGTAAAATAGACAAGAGTTAGATTCATAAAAAAAATACTTATTAATACAAGCAATTTTTACATATAACATAAAGCATAAGCACACTATATTACATATATTACACCACACGAATACAACTATCTTATTCGGACTCGCTTGTTTCTTCTTCTTTGGTTTTGGTTCGTTTTGCCAAGTTTCTAGGGATATATGATGTTCCCCTAATACGAGCCGTTGTTTTCCACATTGGTTTAGAAAAACCTGGTGGTTTAGAGGTTCCCGGGTCATTGTTACAACTTAAGGACTTCGGGGGTTGACGATACATATAAAGTTCATCGGGGTTGGAATTAGATTTCTCTATTTTTATGCCCTTTCCCTTATTATTTTCTTTTGCCTTTTTAAATTCAGTTGGGGTAATTTCTATAACATCATCGGAATTCTCGTCAGAATCCGATTCATCGGAGAATTGGTAATCCTCCCAATATTTTGCTTCCTTAGCGGAAACACCATTGACCATAATTAACCTTGGTCGGTTGGTTGAGGATTTTCTTTTACTTAACCGTTTTATTATTTCCCCCACCGGTTCTATTTCTTCATCTGGTTCCGATTCTTCTTCCGGTTCCGATTCTTCTTCTGGTTCCAACTCTTCTTCCGGTTCCTCTTCGGGAACTTGTGAATTAGTCCACGAATCATTCCAATTTACATTTGACTCTTCATTATTATTAGGTGAGTCAATGGGACTTGTTCTAGAGGTAGACATCTATCACATAATATCAAACGCGTTAAGAGATTAATATATCACATAATATTCACATGTTAAAAATATATAGTTTCTAACAAAATTTGTTAAGCAATCATTTTTCAAGTAAACACGGTCGAAGTCCAGACTCACTAATGCATCCTAACAAACTCGATAAGACACACTAATGCAAAATTCTGGTTCTCTAAGACCAACGCTCGGATACCAACTGAAATGTCCCGTTCTTATTGATTAAAAACGTTCCATATTAATTGATTTCGTTGCGAGGTTTTGACCTCTATATGAGACGTTTTTCAAAGACTGCATTCATTTTAAAACATACCATAACCTTTATTTCATCAATAAAGGTTTAAAAAGCTTTACGTAGATTATCAAATAATGATAATCTAAAATATCCCGTTTACACACGACCATTACATAATGGTTTACAATACAAATATGTTACAACAAAATAAGTTTCTTGAATGCAGTTTTTACACAATATCATACAAGCATGGACTTCAAATCTCGTCCTTATTTAAGTATGCGACAGCGGAAGCTCTTAATAATCACCTGAGAATAAACATGCTTAAAACGTCAACAAAAATGTTGGTGAGTTATAGGTTTAACCTATATATATCAAATCATAATAATAGACCACAAGATTTCATATTTCAATACACATCCCATACATAGAGATAAAAATCATTCATATGGTGAACACCTGGTAACCGACATTAACAAGATGCATATATAAAAATGTCCCCATAATTCCGGGACACCCTTCGGATATGATATAAATTTCGAAGTACTAAAGCATCCGGTACTTTGAATGGGGTTTGTTAGGCCCAATAGATCTATCTTTAGGATTCGCGTCAATTAGGGTGTATGTTCCCTAATTCTTAGATTACCAGACTTAATAAAAAAGGGCATATTCGATTTCGATAATTCAACCATAGAATGTAGTTTCACGTACTTGTGTCTATTTTGTAAATCAATTATAAAACCTGCATGTATTCTCATCCCAAAAATATTAGATTTTAAAAGTGGGACTATAACTCACTTTCACAGATTTTTACTTCGTCGAGAAGTAAGACTTGGCCACTGTTGATTCACGAACCTATAACAATATATACATATATATTAAAGTATGTTCAAAATATATTTACAACACTTTTAATATATTTTGATGTTTTAAGTTTATTAAGTCAGCTGTCCTCGTTAGTAACCTACAACTAGTTGTCCACAGTTAGATGTACAGAAATAAATCGATAAATATTATCTTGAATCAATCCACGACCCAGTGTATACGTATCTCAGTATTGATCACAACTCAAACTATATATATTTTGGAATCAACCTCAACCCTGTATAGCTAACTCCAACATTCACATATAGAGTGTCTATGGTTGTTCCGAAATATATATAGATGTGTCGACATGATAGGTCGAAACATTGTATATGTGTCTATGGTATCTCAAGATTACATAATATACAATACAAGTTGATTAAGTTATGGTTGGAATAGATTTGTTACCAATTTTCACGTAGCTAAAATGAGAAAAATTATCCAATCTTGTTTTACCCATAACTTCTTCATTTTAAATCCGTTTTGAGTGAATCAAATTGCTATGGTTTCATATTGAACTCTATTTTATGAATCTAAACAGAAAAAGTATAGGTTTATAGTCAGAAAAATAAGTTACAAGTTGTTTTTGTAAAGGTAGTCATTTCAGTCGAAAGAACGACGTCTAGATGACCATTTTAGAAAACATACTTCCACTTTGAGTTTAACCATAATTTTTGGATATAGTTTCATGTTCATAATAAAAATCATTTTCTCAGAATAACAACTTTTAAATCAAAGTTTATCATAGTTTTTAATTAACTAATCCAAAACAGCCCGCGGTGTTACTACGACGGCGTAAATCCGATTTTACGGTGTTTTTCGTGTTTCCAGGTTTTAAATCATTAAGTTAGCATATCATATAGATATAGAACATGTGTTTAGTTGATTTTAAAAGTCAAGTTAGAAGGATTAACTTTTGTTTGCGAACAAATTTAGAATTAACTAAACTATGTTCTAGTGATTACAAGTTTAAACCTTCGAATAAGATAGCTTTATATGTATGAATAGAATGATGTTATGAACATCATTACTACCTTAAGTTCCTTGGATAAACCTACTGGAAAAGAGAAAAATGGATCTAGCTTCAACGGATCCTTGGATGGCTCGAAGTTCTTGAAGCAGAATCATGACACGAAAACAAGTTCAAGTAAGATCATCACTTGAAATAAGATTGTTATAGTTATAGAAATTGAACGAAAGTTTGAATATGATTATTACCTTGTATTAGAATGATAACCTACTGTAAGAAACAAAGATTTCTTGAGGTTGGATGATCACCTTACAAGATTGGAAGTGAGCTAGCAATGAAAGTATTCTTGATTTTATGTAACTAGAACTTGTAGAATATATGAAGAACACTTAGAACTTGAAGATAGAACTTGAGAGAGATCAATTAGATGAAGAAAATTGAAGAATGAAAGTGTTTGTAGGTGTTTTTGGTCGTTGGTGTATGGATTAGATATAAAGGATATGTAATTTTGTTTTCATGTAAATAAGCCATGAATGATTACTCATATTTTTGTAATTTTATGAGATATTTCATGCTAGTTGCCAAATGATGGTTCCCACATGTGTTAGGTGACTCACATGGGCTGCTAAGAGCTGATCATTGGAGTGTATATACCAATAGTACATACATCTAAAAGCTGTGTATTGTATGAGTACGAATACGGGTGCATACGAGTAGAATTGTTGATGAAACTGAACGAGGATGTAATTGTAAGCATTTTTGTTAAGTAGAAGTATTTTGATAAGTGTATTGAAGTCTTTCAAAAGTGTATAAATACATATTAAAACACTACATGTATATACATTTTAACTGAGTCGTTAAGTCATCGTTAGTCGTTACATGTAAGTGTTGTTTTGAAACCTTTAGGTTAACGATCTTGTTAAATGTTGTTAACCCAATGTTTATAATATCAAATGAGATTTTAAATTATTATATTATCATGATATTATCATGTATGAATATCTCTTAATATGATATATATACATTAAATGTCTTTACAACGATAATCGATACATATATGTCTCGTTTAAAAATCATTAAGTTAGTAGTCTTGTTTTTACATATGTAGTTCATTGTTAATATACTTAATGATATGTTTACTTATCATAGTATCATGTTAACTATATATATATCCATATATATGTCATCATATAGTTTTTACAAGTTTTAACGTTCGTGAATCACCGGTCAACTTGGGTGGTCAATTGTCTATATGAAACATATTTCAATTAATCAAGTCTTAACAAGTTTGATTGCTTAACATGTTGGAAACATTTAATCATGTAAATATCAATCTCAATTAATATATATAAACATGTAAAAGTTCGGGTCACTACAATATCGACGTCATCTATATATATTATTTGGAACAACCATAGACACTCTATATGCGGTAATGCTCGAGTTAGCTATACAGGGTTGAGGTTGATTCCAAAATAATATATATACTTTGAGTTATGATCAAGTCTGAGACTTGTATACACTGGGTTGTGGATTGATTCGAGATAATATATATATTGATTTATTTCTGTACTACTAACTGTGGACAACTAATTGTGGACTACTAACGTTCGACTGTTAACTTAACAAATTTAAATCGTTAAAACGTAATAAAATATGTTGTGAATATTTTTCGATCATACTTTGATATGTATGTATATATTTTGTTATAGGTTCGTGAATCGACCCGTAGCCAAGTCTTATTTCCGACGAATTAAAAAATCTGTGAAAGTGAGTTATAGTCCCACTTTTAAAATCTAATATTATTGGGATGAGAATACATGCAGTTTTATTAATGCTTTACAAAATAGGCACAAGTACTTGAAACTATATTCTATGACTGAATTATTATACCAGATATCACCCTTTTAGCTTGGTAGCCTAAGAATTTGGGAACAGACCCTAAAATTGACGCGAATCCTGAAGATAGATCTATGGGCCTAACGAACCCCATCCAGATTATGGATGCTTTAGTACTTCGATTTTTTATATACAGATGAGTGTACCTGTATATTGCGGATATTCTAGATGCATTTTGTTAATGTCGGTTACCAGGTGTTCATCATACGAATGATTTTTTTATACACTTGCGAGTGTATGATTATTTATTAAATGAAATCTTGTGGCCTATTAATTACAATTTGATATATATAGGCTAAACCTATAACTCACCAACATTTTTGTTGACGTTTTAAGCATGTTTATTCTCAGGTGATTATTAAGAGCTTCCGCTGTTGCATGCTAAATTAAAGACAAGATTTGGAGTCAGCATGCTTGTATGATAATGTTTAAAGAAAAACTGCATTCGGAAAATAAATTGTTGTAATATATTATCGTAGCCCATTATGTAATGGTCGTATGTAAACGTTGTACTTTAGATTGCCATTATTTGGTAATCTACGCTATGTCTTTTAAACCTTTATCGATAAAGCAAAGGTTATGGTTTGTTTTAAAAATCGAATGCAGTATTTGAAAAACGTCTCATATGGAGGTCAAAACCTCGCAACGAAACCAATTAATATGAAACGTTTATAATCGATATGAACGGGACATTTCAATAAAGACACGCACTAGGACTCCATAAAATTCTTCTCTGCATTGTGGTGATCCTTATCCTGTTGCCTCTTTAGCATCATAACGTTTATGCGCTCCTCTGCCTGCACATGTGTGATTACAGTAACCGCAAGTTGGGCAGAAAGCCTAGCATTGTCCTCTTCAAGCAAGCTTATCTTAGCTGCATTTATTGGTGATGTCGCCAGTGGATTGGTAAGAGCAGTTGATTTTTGATGCAGACGATTCAAATCCTTGGCCAAATTGAATAATGTTGACTGAGCGTCAACATAGAGCTCTTCAGATGGAGAGAGGTCGGCAAACTTCTGTAATAACTGAGGGGGTGCACAGGATTGTAAAAAAGAAAATTGTTCTGCAAATACTGAGAGTGGCACTTTCATAAAGTCATTGATATTAGGGATCAAAGGAGAGGAGTCATCGGGATTCACACATGCATGCTTTGCAGGGGAAAAATCGTAGGATACACCCTTGGACATACAAACGATAAGCAACTACGTTAAAAAAGGATTAAAGTCCAGTTTAAGAGTAAGTTAGATGGTCAGATAAATACATTCATCAAGAAGCCTCTTATGGTTGTCAAGGCTTCTAACTTCGGGGTCTGTATAAAGCAAAGGTACAGTTTCCAAATGACTAGCCGAAGAGTTGGGGAGACTACCAGAGTTGGAAGCAGGAACAGGTGTTTGAAAAAGGGTTTCTTGGTAGAGAAGATGAAAGTGTTTTAATAGCTATAAATGGAAGAGGTAGAGAAACAAAAAAAGCCAAAAGAGTATTTATAGATAAAATATGTAGGTTAAAAATAACCGAGATATAATTACAACCGTACACGTGTAATAATCTTAGGCTAAGCGCCTTGGTAATATGCTTGGTGCACGTTAGCATCACTAGGCGGTTGCATAATTACAATCACTACCTTTTCTGTAAACAGTGACAGTTGTCACCTCGGGGGCAGGAAATGCAGTCGAAAATACAGTTTAGTGACTGCATGTATACATTGCATTTAATGCTAACACAGTACCCAGTTATGCATATATATTTGAATACTCATATGCAGTATCCGGTTACATTTAGAATCCAACTACGCATTCAAATATGAATAAAAAAGTATGTTGGTTTTGGGTACTGGTTTTTTCTTACTAAGTTCGACGTCATACACTTATTATCATTGTATATAACATCGAACTGGGGGGACTTAATGATACGCATATCCGCATGATCATGCAGATTACGCATCCAAAGTCCTGACCCACATACTAATTACCATTTAAGACATATAGTCTGGGTATAGCCGCACTCTATGCGCCTATAACAATAAATCTGAGTTTCGTATACTTGCATAAGGGTCCAGTATATTCTAAAAGAATGTACGATTCAGATCTTTTCCTAAAATAATGAAAGTTAGTTGGGATGAGATCACATTTAATTCAGGAAGAGATTCTATCGAAACCCTAATTCGTGAGCCTATAAATACATAGCTCTCGAACCTTAAATATGATCACTCAGTTACCGATACGTAACACAGCATACATATCATCGTACGAACAAGCTTCATACGATCATTCATGTAAAGACTTTCAGGTATGTTATAAACTGTGAAACCTTCAGGTCTTTGGGGACACTCAACCTCGTATGCTAGGTTGTTGGTGGGTCTCAAATCGGCCACCCTGTCGGAATCGAAACGATACCGATGTGGGTTATCCACGACTAAGGTCGGAGGTTCGAATATTGTTAGCCCTTAAACCTTTTTTATGAACTCAAGCGTAGGTTCACCTTGACCTCGTGAAAATATGCTTGATAAGTTAGTCTCATGACCATAGTCATCATCTAATTCTCAAAATTTAGATTTATCTCTGCGCGCGAAATCTGACATGCGTCGGTCGTTCAAATGTCTTGGATATTGGCCCTGTTACATAGATTTCTTTGAGATTTTTTTCAAGATCCTGATGAGCGCATGATTGTTTTCACGGACACCGTTGTCACGATTCTTGTGCTGCTGATGATGACTGTTTCCATGATATCCATGAGAGTTCACACGGTTGTCGTGGTTGTTGTTTTTGTGATGGCGGTCGGGGCTCGAGTTGTATTTTCCTTTGTGTGCGTCGCCAGAATGGCGACCTCCTCTAGGTGGATCATAGTCATCTCGCCATCCGTGATGGTTTCCATAAATTGAATACGTCCTGGTATCTTCTTCATCTCGCATATGCTCATGCGCTTCCCTAATAGCTTCGGCCAGTGTCTCAGGGGGTCTCTTTCGAATACTTTGCCATAACGTAAGGTGATAATCTCTGCAGATTCCGTGAATAAAGCCGAATACCTTCTAGGATTCTGCCAGATATGGGATTTTCGCTAACTCAACGTTCGTTTTTGATATCATGACTTTCGACGTGTGTCCTTCTTGATGCACACATGTTGTGAAAGTTGAGCACGAAACGCGTCCTTAAGTCATCGTAGCAGATAATGGGCGACGATGGAAGATTGTTAAACCACTGTCACGCCACTCCCTTAAGGAGCAAAGGATATTCTAAACACTTGGTTTCGTCTGACCAACCCTGGTTACACGTTATACCCTCGTATTTTTGTAAGAATTCATCTAGATTAGAAAATCCGTCATAATACCCCAATGTCAGCGGGTTACCGGTAATGGGATAGAGATATGGTTTAATATGTGCAGCACGAACTTTTTCGTTGCAGGAGCAATTTCCAATTAAGGATTAACTGTGACGCCATTCATCCCAGCCACTTGTGCAAAACACCCCGTCTCGAGCCGTTGCGATGCCCGTTGCGACGGTTTGGTGACTAGCCCGTCCTGTCTCGATGAAAACCGTCTAATATGACAGACAACGGTCAAAATTCAGGTCAAGGTTGAAAAAAATCAGGTCAAAGTCACCCAAAATTCGGAAAAAGACAGAAAGTCGGTAAAATCAGTCAAATTTGTCGTATTTTAGTTTGAATTTTCTGTATTATATTAACAGTGGTAGCGATTATGGGTACAAATTAGTCAACTAAAGTTTTTGGCTTTAAAATATCTACACATATATGCATTTATATACTTATATATTTAAAAGTCAACTTTGGTCAACGTCCGTCTCGACCCCCTTCTCGAACGTCTCGACCTTTTTAGGACCCGACCGTCTCAACCCCGTCTTACGTCTTTTGCAACCTTGATCCCAACATACAAGTGTCTTATCATATTTTCAACCCTTCCAAGTTTTTCAAATTCGTGAATCATGTCATTTGGCGTTGCTTTCATGTGCGCTCTTCCCTTCTTTGGATAGTTTCTGCATTGCATGTCCCTTCTGTGGTATGTGCTAATCTGGACATGTAAACCGTTGGGCTAGATCTGGGCGCCGATGGAGGTGCCTCTTGATAAAGTTTTTAGGGAGACTGCACGCTTTGGATAGTGAGACCGGTGGTGTTCGTGCCCATACCCATGAGCACCTCCATTGCGCCCACAAGCGTAGCTGGAGTTTCCGAATTTTCGGGGTGTTGTTGATGACCCGCCGAGTATATTCTGAGGTGGGATAAATTAGAATGATATCCACATAAGTAATGTTTGAGGCCCATGGTATCGGACAAGTCACATCTGGCGTTCTGAAGGGAGATACATGTGTGTCTGCCGAAGACAAGGGCGTTCTTCTGGGAGTAACTCGCTCGAACCACCAACAGATCCCTTGATCGCTGGTTTTGGCATCGTTGGTGACACCGCTCGAGCTTGTGAGGTCTTAGATACTTTGGGATTGCTCATCATTCTTAGTAACTGTAACAATATGTAAGAAAAGAAAAGTAAATATAACGGACATAAAGAGAACAGATTAACTAAACCTTTTAACGTAGTAGTCCCATGGATGACGCCATTTGATCAAGCATATATTAGGTCGAATGGGTCCGGTCTACACTTATCAATGAAAGTAGGGGTTTAAGGGTCTTTCGAGTTTAACTCTTCGGTCTGGTGCACCGTAAATAAACTCATTTTCAAATGAAGATCTCAACATGGGTGGTTAAACACCGACCCACCATCGTCGGGTTAGCCGGTATTATTGGCCCAAGGGAAGGTATTAAGATTTATGTTCGTGGAACGTTACCTGTAACTGTTAGCATAGCTCTGATCTGGTTGTAATTCCGGTAGTGCGGGTCGAATACTTGAAAGATGAAGATGAAGACGATGATAGAAAATATATGTGTGGTATATTACGTACTCGATGCTTTATGGTGTATTATTAATTCTCTATTTATAGCCGAACACCTTTGTCACTTCGTGTCATGTAATATGTCAAAGAGAACATGCTTGATCTTCGTCGTACTATTTCATCTGAAAAGCTGTCAAAATACAAAAGCATATTCCAACGAGCATCTCCACTGTCTGAACAGTGGCCATGCAGACTGTTTCGCTGTCTCGAAATTGTACTTTTAGGGATCGTGCCAACCATCTGCATTATCTTTTTATTGTTTGTGCTATGCCCATAAACTGTAGGTTGTAGTCCTTGATTCAGACTTTACGACAACGCATGTTTGTTCATGGCAGTGCTCCATGCTTCGTGCCTGGCACATGACTGCGCTGTTGGTTGGAGAATTTATGCTAGTCAAAACTGCTAACTAACTAATAATAGGCACGTAAGCAGCACATGTGATGCGCTATACAGAGCATGCGAGTATGCATATCATTAGTTACAACGGTTGAATCATCGACGTGGCTAGCTATAATTGGTGAACGAATTTGACTCAATTCAAATCAGGGACTATCCGTTAAAAAGAAAAAAAACACATTAAATTTCTATATACATAACATACTCCATTTCATTTTCAAACACGTTCCATATCATTTTCAACACAATTCTTTCTGATTTTATACATTTCTCAAACACAATTCTTTCTATTTTATACTCCTTAACCATGAATCCGAGTAAAGTTTCCATTGATGTACAATACGGGGGTAGAGCTCTGTATTACTGGAAGTCATACGTTGATGGGTAAAAAAACTCATTTGAAGATGTCGACGTTACCGACTTTCATATATCTAAGTTGAACGAGTACCTCGAAAAAGAAATACCATACGTATTACGGATATTGTCTATTTCGACGAAGACAACAAAGTGTTGATGTTTCTGTTTACGGATGACCAATGGGATGCACAAAAAGAATGAGTCAAGACACGCCTTGTCGAATTGAGTTGTATCTTGTAAATTTAGACCAATCGAGTTATAATCGAGTCCCTTCAAATTTGAGTAGTATCAAGTAAGGCTACGTGAGTCAGGACTCGCTTGAGGAAAATATTAAATTTTAGGATTTTAAAAAATTGTAATTTTTTATTTTTAGGACTTTAAATTATTGTAATTTTCTATTTTTATGACGTTTTTAATTTTTCTATCTATAGGACATTTTTAATAATTTGTAATCTTTTTATTAATTGTGTGTATTTTAATAATTTCTTTTGTTTTTATAACTAGTCCCGCGCGATACGGCGGGGACTTTCGGCCGGCGTATTCATATTTAATGCAGTTTTATTTAAAGAAGGGAAAACGGGCCATCTGTTATGCGTCGTTGTTGGTGTCGTCGTTTTTAGTGTTTTTTAAAATCTGTTCGGTTCAAACGTAGTTAGTTTCGTTTTGTTGCTAAAATTATTTTGAGCCTAATAGTGCTGGCGAAAAAATTTAACTCGCGGCGAGCAGAAAGGTACGGGCTGTCGTGTGTTTAGCATTTTTTTAAAAAAGTGCCAGTTTCGAGCGTAGTTAGTATCGTTTTGTTCATAAAATTATTTCGAGTCTGACGCTGCCGTCAAAAAAATTTAACTCGTGCGAGCGGGAAGATACGGGTTGTCGTTGTGTTTAGCGTTTTTTTAGAAGAGTCTGTTTCGCGTATAGTTAGTCCCGTTGAGTTCGTAAGAATTTTCCGAGTTGAATGGTGGTCTCTGAAAAATTTAACTCGCACCCCGCGAGAAGATAGGGCCCGTTATAAATTCGAGTGAAATTAGTTTTTTATATTTTAATTAAATTATATATTTACACTTTTTACCCCTTAAAAACTGTAAACTTGAGGGACCGTTATGAAAATATAGGCGAAGTTGACGGACCGTTTGTAATGTGAACGCGAACTTAAAACCACAATCAGATATAACTGAAACTACAACATTTTCCACCACTTTTAGTATATAAAGGTTTTTCTTATATTTTAATTAAATTATATATTTACACTTTTTACCCCTTAAAAAGTGTAAATTTGAGGGACCGTTGTGAAAATATAGGCGAAGTTGAGGGACCGTTTGTAATGTGAACGCGAACTCAAAACTACAATCAGGTATAACTGAAACTACAACATTTCCCACCACTTTTAATATAACTGAAACTACAACATTTCCCACCACTTTTAGTAGATAAGGTTAATAGATAAGGTTAATAATTAATTAATAATAATTAATAATAATAATACTTAAAAAATAACAATTTAACTAGTTAAACAATAAAAAAGTAAATTACTTAACTATCTTTTAAATAAAAGAAAAGAAATATTGCATCATTTTAATTTTCATTCCCACAACACGATAACATTGCAACAATATATGTTACCACAACGCCTTCTCCATGACACAACAATTTCACATCAACAAAAAGTCTTCCTAACAATACTATAAGAACATTTAACTACACTGTAACATTATGGTCTAAGTGAATATAATTATTCAATTTTTAATGAAAGCATGGGCATCCCATTATCTTAGGAACAAGAACAAAAGGTCAAAATCATAAACATTAGACCCCGACGATACCAAAGTCTACATTAATGTTCTCTGTGGAGAAACCTACCAACTCATTTGATAACAACTTTTTTGTGTCGTTAATTACCAAGAAGCTAGTTTCACATATATTGATTTCATTAATATTAAACATCTAACGTACAAAAGAAACATTAATTGTATAGAAAACATTAACTAATGCTCTAAGTGTATGTTTAGTATAAATTCAGCTTCTAGCATTGTTTTTTGAAAGATCAATATTATTAATATTGAGTTGTAATCCTTTGAATCTAATAATTTGCTTGAAATCCAACGGACCAATCAGAGTGTGACATGTGGCGCGACAATTACATGTGATTGAAAAAAAAAAAATTCAAAAAAAATTTAAAAAAAAAAAAATTTTAACACAAATTTTTTTTTTAAATTTAAAAAAAAAATTTAATTTTTTTTAAAAAAAGTTTCAATTTTTTTTTTTAAATTTAGCATTTCAAATCCAATCACATGTGATTGTAAAACTCAATCACATGTGATTCTGTATTTCAAATCCAATCACATGTGATTGAAAAAAAAAAATTCAATTTTTTTTTTTCAAAAAAATTCAAATTTTTTTTTTCATAAAAAATAAATTCAACCAGAAACAGACTTTAATTCGGTTGATTATCAAGTTTGTTAGCATTTCATGCTCATATCTTCAAAATTTCAGACATTAATTCGTTGATTTGATCAAGTTTTGATAAAAAAAAAACTTGGTGTTTAAAGGTTTTAGCACAAATTTACTGAAATTCGTTATTTTACTATAAAAAAAATTTCAATCACATGTGATTGAATTTGACATGCAGAATCACATGTGATTGGGTTTTACAATCACATGTGATTTACTGCATGTCAAATTCAATCACATGTGATTGAAAAAAAAATTTGAAATAAAAATTTCATAAAAAAAGATTTTGAAAAAAAAATTCGAAAAAAAAATTCTTTTTTTTGAAAAAAACAAATTTTTTAACATTTTTTTTTCAATCACATGTGATTATCGCGCCACGTGTCGCACTCTGATTGGTCCCTTGAATATCAACTTAAAAGTTGGTTTCATTTGAACATTCCTCTATTAATATTTAAAACAAAGATTTACAGCAAGCTATGCCTATTTACAGCAGTATAGGCTATGCCTATTTACAACTCGATACAATATAACATGATACGATAACAATTAAACAGACTCGAAAGGAGGGTATGGATTTGTACATTTACAGGAAAATACCCAACCACTTACCATTTACCTAGATAGCGACGTCACTTGTGAAACAAGCTGGGATGGTATCGATTTACAGTACTGTCATTACAGCGACAAAGCAAAGCGAACCACCTCATTTTATCAACTATAAAGGTGCATGGACAAGGGTCAGGTCAAAAACCTGAGAGTTAGCCTATACCCTCTTTTTCGGTTGGGTTTACATCGAACATCAAGGGGTTTACCAACCAATTTTTCCAATCGATTTTAAGTTTCTTTCCTCGACAGCTTAACCATTCGAAGCTCTTTAATTGAATGTCAGTGAGAATTTTGGGACAGGATGCACGGTTTTTCTCAAAGGCACAATCGTTTCTGTTTAACCAAATGTAATAACACGATACCCAAACTACTTCTTGACAAATGCTAGCACCAGTGTGCATAGTGAAGGTGGAGTTGTGAGCTTTAGCGATCTCTGAAAGGTTAGCTAGATTTAAATGGTCGAGTCTCAACCACTTACGAGTTCTTTCCCAAATATCCTTTGCGAATTCGCAGGAAAGGAGAGTGTGGTGTAGAGTTTCAATATCTTCATCACAAACCGGACATCTTGTTGAATGAAGGTCGATGCCGCGCGCGACTAGTTTAGATCTAACAGGGAGTTTGTTTTAGGTTGCACGCCAAATAAAAATATTGATTTTTTGGGGAAGGAGCTTATTGGTTATGGTGGGGGTATAATTGGGGCCGTAGGAAGTCTCGATTTCGGTTAAGTGGTTTATAAGTGATTTGGAAAAGTACACTTTGTTGTTGATAAACATCCAGACCCATTCATCTTTAAGTTTTCCCGAACAATTATAGCCTTTTAGGAATTCGCGTAAATTTAATAAGTCTGTGGCAGTACGTCGTTTGGGCTCGATGGCCCAGTTCCAAGTGAGGAATGGCTGCTGATCAGTCCACTGTACTCTATCGGCAACTGTTGCGGATTTGTCAAGCTCCAATCGATAAAGCCTAGGATATTCGTCTATTAGGGGAGTGTTTCTACACCAATTGTCGTGCCAGAAGCTAGTTTCGTAACCCTTACCGATCACCTTAACAAACGCATTAGAGATGTCACACCCTAAATTTTTTAGGGTGTGTTCGATGTTAATTATGTTAAACCATACTCGACCCGAGTGTTTTTTCAAACTATTTTTGGGAATTGGAGAAATACAACTTAAGCCACCATTCTTTCCGTATATACTTTTTATTACCCGAACCCAAAAAGCGTTATTGTTATTTAAAAATTTCCACCACCATTTTAAAAGAAGTGCTAAGTTTTTAAATTTTAAAGCGCCCACTTCTAGACCACCTGAGTCATATGGCAAAAGTATTTGTGACCATTTTACCCAAGCCATTTTTTTGTTATCCGAGGAACCACCCCAAAAAAATTCCCGACGCAAACTTTTAAGTTCATTAATTACACGTACCAGAGCTTTGAAGAGAAAGAAATAGTATAGAGGGAGACTACTTAAAACCGATTTGATCAAGGTGTGTCTTCCTACAAACGAGATTGTTTTGGCTTTCCAATTTGCTAAACGTTTCTTGAATTTTCAAAAATGGGTTGCCAATTTTGGTGGAGTTTTAGGTTTGCTCCAACCGGTAAGCCAAGATAATTAAAAGGGAAGGAACCCTCTTTACAACCGAACCAAGATGCTAACAAGTTTAACTCATTTTGCGATGTCCCAATTCTATAAACACAACTTTTGTTTAAATTAATTTTGAGGCCCGAGAGATCTTCAAAACATTTAAGAATTTTTAAAACATTTCTCACTTCCATTTTAGTCCAATTTTTAAAGATGATCGTGTCATCCGCATATTGGAGATGAGATACGACCACTTTATCATTTCCTACTTCTACCCCTTTTATTAATTTTTCTTTAATATTGAGGAGGTATTTTAAACCCTCACTTGCGATAATGAAAAGGAACGGGGATAATGGGTCACCTTATCTAACTCCTCTTTTGTGGAAAAATTGGTCGGTAGGAGATCCATTTACAAGGACGGATATTGAGGTCGAGTTAAGACAAGATATGACCCATTTTATCCATTAGGCCCCAAAACCCATGAAAAGCATGATGTCTGAGAGAAAATCCTAATCAATATCATCAAACGCCTGCTTATAAGAAAAATAAAGTCTACAAAAATAACTTAGTTAAAGTAGCTTATATAATAAACAAATTAAGAGTTTATGAAATGGAAAATTATAAAAATATCTCTTATACAATTATATATTATGTTATGTGTTTATATGTTATTTAAAATGTTTAAATTTCAGTTCCAGCTAGTGTTAACCGAACACTAATACAATAAATAAATTTGAGCGCTAGCTACACACTTTAAATCTTGCTACAAGTTTCTAGGTCAATCTATAAACTTTCAGCTCCAATTTAAATTGAAAAAATTACGCTGTTGGTACCTGTGGTTTGTTTACATTATCATGATAACGCCTAAACTTTTTTTCTTGCGTAGTTGATACCTAGATTTTGTGTAACTTGCGTGGTTGGTACCCCTAGCTAACCGCAATCAAATATTAATGGTAAACCCATAACATGTAACACGCACGTGAGTGTATATTCGTCCTTTTACATAAATGATAAAAAAATGATAAAATTTATAATTCGCACAAATTCATTTCAACAAATCAACAAATAAAATAACCTCTTTTTTTGGCAAAAAAGAGAATTATATTAATAATCAACCAAAAGTACAACATACACAAAGTTTGGCTTGAAGGCTTTGGGGCTCTGTCTTTTTGCCTTTAGCATTTGGTTATGGTGGTCATTTGCGAGGGTTTATCTTGCTTGGAATAATATGTTTCGAGATCTCGTGGGTCACTGGGTTTACACTTTTTTAGTTGCTTCAAGTTTGTTTACTTGTATCGTCAATCACTTGTATTGATTGAGTTGTTTATATGTTCAATAGGCGTTTGTAGGTTTAAACGCATGTAACGCATTTTACGTATCACAGATCGTTCGATCTGCACAATTGTAATCCCTGATCTTTTGATCTCATATATATATATATATATATATATATATATATATATATATATATATATATATATATATATATATATATATATATATATATATATATATATATTGGTACGATTAAGGGGAAATAACCAATCGGGGGGAAGCGGGGGGACGCAATTTTTTTTTTTCGTTTTTTGAAAAACCTTTGTTCACGAACATTATAGATTGAATGAAAATATGAACATTTAATAAAGACACTTTATGATAAATGTTTTTATTTTGGCGGGAAAACGCTCGAAGAATTAATATATAACAATTATCATGTTTTTCGAGCGTATGTTGAGGTTCTAGATATTAGGGTTTAGAAATTTAGGGTTTAGGGTTTAGATTTAGGGTTTAGATTTGGGATTTAGATTGAGTTTATAATACGAACGGTTTAGAGTTTAAGGTTTAGGGTTTAGGGCTTGGAGTTTAGGGTTTAGGGTTTTGGTTTTAGGGTTTAGTGTAGTGACCCGAACTTTTCCATGATTATATATTATGTGAGATTAATATTTACATGAATAAATGTTTCCAACATGTTAAGCAATCAAACTTGTTAAGACTTGATTAATTGAAACGGATTTTGTGTTAACGTTTGACCACCCAGTTTGTCCGATGATTCACGAACGTTATAACTTGTATATGACATGATATTATATATATGAACATATATGTTTAACATGATGAAATGATAATTAAGTATCTCATTATGTATATTAACAATGAACTTTATACATAAAACAAGACTACTAACTTAAGAAATTCAAAACGATATTTACATATATATATATATATGTAAATATATATATGAACATATATATATTTATACATATATATATGAACATATATATATATATATATATATATATGAACATATATATATGTTTAACATGATGAAATGATAATTAAGTATCTCATTATGTATATTAACAATGAACTTTATACATAAAACAAGACTACTAACTTAAGAAATTCAAAACGATATTTACACGTAACGATTATCGTTGTAATAACGTCTTAATATTTATATATCATATTAAGATATATTAGTACATCATGTTAATATGTTAATGTAATAATTTAACATCTCATTAGATATAATAACAATAGGATTAATTACATTTAACGAAATCGTTAACTTAAAGGTTTCGAAACAACATGTACATGTAACGACTAACGATGACTTAACGACTCAGTTAAAATGCATATACATGTAGTGTATTAAGATGTGTTAATACACTTTTGAAAGACTTCATGATACATATCAAAGTACTTTTACTTAACAAAAATGCTTACAATTACATTCTCATTCATTCATGACCACATTCATTCATGCAAATTCAATCATACATCCACTTGTTAAATATTATTCCTCTTTTCCTGTTTAGAACTGTACAATGATTTGTTCCTTATATGAGTTAATTCCCACACCAACAAAGCGAAGAACTTAAACTTTCTTTCCTTGATATTTGGTATTTAATTACCACACTTTTAATTAGTTTTCTTGGTTCGTCTCGTGTTGTAGATAACCACTTCACTATATTGTTTAACAACACCAAACCATCATCACCATCGAACACTAATCACCACCACCTTGCTCCTTTCAAACGCAAGACCTCTCTATCTCCTCCTCTCTTTTCTATATTTTTTTTTCTTTTGAAATCGCCAAACACAGCAACTGCTATTACTTTGTATCTGTTCTGTCACAATTCAACAACTCGGTAAACTACTAACAATTACCTTAACTACTACTACTTTATTCATGTTTGTTTGTTGCGGCTTCCGGCAGCCAAACGACCCCAAACCACCACCCAACCACCCTCAAAGATGCTGTAAATGATATGTTCCTGTCTCTATCATAAACAGTTGACAACCATCACGAAATCATTCACCATCTTTTAGTCACCACCACTTTTGATCACTCTCTCTAAATCTCCCATTTCTGTTTTCTTCAAACCCTCGAACCCAAATCAAACCCATACACAACCATCTTTTTTTCTGTTTAGAATCACACCATAGCCACCATTAACTGCAACTTCTGATGTACCTTTTTCTGTTTCTTTTCGATGACCAACAAATCAAAACCCATATCATCACATGTTACTGCTGCAGCTGCTTTTGATCTGTTTCTGTTTCAATAATCGTAAACCGCCATTCAGGTCACCATTTATATACCTACAAATGAAGCTTCTATTTTCATATCTATGTATATATTTTGTCAAAATACAATGATAATGGTTAAAAATAACAAAGATAGTGATATTGTTATCGTTATTACTACTGTTCTTTTGTAGGCTACATAACACTCACCTTATTTCAAACGAGCTGTGAATCAAGCCCCATTAAACTGCTACCAGTTTGTTTTTATTTGAACGAATATCACCACCAATTTTCATCATTCATTAACCTACAAAAAACCTGCAATTCTTCTTCGTTGTTCACTGTTACTTGAACATGACCTATTGCAATCACCACATCTATCTAATACTGCTGCAACATGTTTCTATTACCATACAAACAAATTGACTGCTTACATACGTTTCTATTTCTGTGAAAATTCGAACAAACCCACCTTGATCACCATCTGTTACCATCGAACAACACTATCACCGGTTGAATAACTCTTAAATTACTACTATATCAAACAAAAGATTTCAGATCACAAAATAGATGATACCCTTGATTTTCTTTGACAAAAGAAACAATTTGAAACAAGAAAAATTAAATCCATTTAATTATGATATTACCTGAAGAACGACAACAATTTAGAAATTTGTTTAAAATCCGATTCTGAATTTCGTCAATTCGATTACTAGAGTGGGATGTCCTTGTTCATCATCAATAAATCCTCTGTACGAACCCTAATAAATTCCAACAAATAAAATTCAAAGTGTGAGGAGATCCTTACATTGGAAGAAGGCTGACCCGATTGTTGAGCTGAAGGAAATCAGATGAGAAATCCAATTATCGATAAGCATGATTTCGATTTCTTGAGATTAATATTGAATCGGAATATAGAGAGAGAAAAGAAAAGGATTTAAAAACCTCGATCTGATTTGGGGAGCTGCAATCAAACGTGTAGCCTTTTAGGTATAATATTACAGTTATAATTATAATATAATTATTATTATTATTATTATTATTATTATTATTATTATTATTATTATTATTATTATTATTATTATTATTATTATTATATTTTTATTATTATTTTTATTATTATTATTATTATTATTATTATTATTATTATTATTATTATTATTATTATTATTATGATTATTATTATTATTGTTATTACTAGTATTATAATTATTATAATTATTATTTGTAATGACATAAGTATTATTATTAAAATTATCACTATTATTATTAATATGATTATTAGTATTGTTATATTTAAACATATATTTTCATTATCATTAGTAAGTAAATTGTTATTATTATAGTTATTATCATTAACAGTATTACTAGAAGTATCATTATTTTAATCTATCATTTTTTTTATTAAAACTAGTATTATCATTATTAATATTACTAAGTATCATTATTATTAATATTAATATTAGAACTCTCATTTAACAATGATATCAGTATTATTATTAATATGACTATTAAAGATGATATTAAAACTATCATTTTTATCTTATCATTATTATTATTTTATTTAAAACTATTATTATTACTATTATTATTATTATTATTATTATTATTATTATTATTATTATTATTATTATTATTATTATTATTATTATTATTATTATTATTATTATTATTAACATTATTATTACTATTATAATACTTATTCTAATATTATTATAAATATTATTTTGCAAACAAAAGAAATTTATATAAAAGTATATTTAACACATAAGTATACAAATATTACTTAATATTATGATATAATATTATTTATATTGATATAACGTTAACTAAATTACATATCAAATAAGCCTTATAATATATTATAAGTATTAATAAAATTGTATATGTATATTAATCTTAATACATAACTAAATATGTATAAATTGCTTGGGTACGATTATATGTTTTAATATATATATATATATATATATATATATATATATATATATATATATATATATATATATATATATATATATATATATATATATATATATATATATATATATATATATATATATATATATATATATATATATATAAATGATATAGGTTCGTGAATCCGAGGCCAACCCTACACTTGTTCAATGTCGTCATGTGTATTTTTACTACAAAATACAGTATTGTGAGTTTCATTTGCTCCCTTTTTATATATATTTTTGGGACTGAGAATACATGCGCTGTTTTTATAAATATTTTACGAAATAGGTACAAGTGATCAAAAAAACTACATTCTATGGCTGAATTATGAATATTGAATATCACCCCTTTTTAGCTTGGTAATCTAATAATTAGGAAACGGGTATGGCCTCTAATTGATGCGAATCCTAAAGATAGATCTATGGACCTCGACAAGTTCCATCCGGGGTACGGATGCTTTAGTACTTCGAGATTATTATTATTATTATACAGACGAGAGGTTCTGTTTGGGGATATTCTATGCATTAAAGTTAAGTCGGTTATCAAGCGTTCACCATATGAATGATTTTTAATTCGCGGGTTACGCGTGTTATTTTGTACTCGGGTTACGTGTACAATTAAATATCTGAAATCTTGTGGTCTATTAAAATGATGGAAATGAATGTTTATGATAAACTAATAAACTCACCAACCATGTGGTTGACACTTGAAAGCATGTTTATTCTTAGGTATGAAAGAAATCTTTCGCTGTGCATTTGCTCATATAAGAGATATTACTTGGAGTCATTCATGGCATATTTCAAAAGACGTTGCATTTGAGTCGTTGAGTTCTACAAGAATATTATTAAGTCATTTATAGTTGAATATATTATGAAATGGTATGCATGCTGTCAACTTTCGATATTGTGAAAGTTTTTCTTTTAAAAACGAATGCAATGTTTGTAAAATGTATCATATAGAGGTCTAGTACCTCGCGATGTAACCAAATGTAATGTATTCGTCCAGATGGATTAGGACAGGTCGCTTCATGTGGTATCAGAGCGGTGGTCTTAGCGAACCAGGTCTTGCATTAGTTTGTCTAACTGCTAGTTGTTAAGATGCATTAGTGAGTCTGGACTTCGACCATGTCTGCATCTCAAAAGGTTTTGCTTATCATTTCTAGTCGGAAATCATCTGCTTATCATTCTTAGGTAATTACATGCTTATCATTCTTAGTCTAGACACATCTTACTGCATTTATTACATGAATAGTGTATAGACAAAATTCATATCTTAGCGTATCTGCTAATTCATATCTTAGCGTATCTATTACTGTAAACTCTGCCTGACATACTCCGTAAATTCCTCCGTAATCTATGAAATCTTTTGTTCTATATATATATATATATATATATATATATATATATATATATATATATATATATATATATATATATATATATATATAGATATATAGATATTCTATGTAATTAGAATACCATCCAATAATCGAAATTCATTTCATATCAAAAAATCCTTTATTCAATCGTACGAAATGGAATTCGTCATTAGTTCAAGTCCCTCGGATTCCTAAATGGAATCCCATTCGATCTCCGAAAGCAGTGTGATCGGAATCGATCAACCAATCAGCCATCATCTATTCTAGATAAATTGGGTATGGGTTCGTAGCCTACTTAGTCACTGGAAATAAGAAGAAGGTGATCATTTCCATCCACCACATTGCCCTCTTAACGAAGAACCCGAAGCACTTACCGGTGAACCAGTCCGAAACACCATTTTCACCCTCATTTCAGAATAGCTCGAAACGATTACGTAATATCTATAATTCTAGATCTTATTCATCCGCTCGTCCGAACCGAAAATCATCCCTGAATAATATAAGAAGTCAACGAATTTCGCGCTCGAGTAATTAATTTGGAGAATACGGTGCAAAATTTACCAACTGCAGCAACAGTACCACCAGCAACAACACCAACAGTCCCACCAACAACAATAGCAGTACCACCAACAACCCAAGTTTCAACATCACATGCCTCAACATCTCATTCTGTACCTCGAGTATAATCATCGTTCTACATGACGTTCTACATCATTTATCTTCGTTCGACATGATGGTTATGTAACCTCTAATGTTTTAGAGATTATGTAATCTAGTTCTAATCGTAAACCAAATGAGTTTAATATCATATTAACTCATTAAATCCATGATTACATCTGAAGAAAATATATATGTATATATGTTTTCATAAAGATTGTAATTAAAAATTCTTTTGTACAAACTGTTAATGGTGAAAATATTTTAACGGGTAGGTAATACCCGAGGAATATTTAGATTTCACATTAATAAGTTACACTGTACATTCTTCGAAGCTGATTCAACAGTCATTTACTATCCTACTTGCAACCACCGATATACATATCCGTTCACCGCAGAATAACCATTTTCATTCACTTTCATATTTGGATTTTGACCTATCAGAATCCAACAAGTGGCATAATGAAGAAAACATTTGACAAAACAAAATTTGTTAGAAACTGACAAATTAACTATGAGGAATTTTGTTAAGAATCCACGCTAACAAAATCCTAGCTAACTGTTCCTAGCTAACTGTTAATTCCGTATTACATTTTATTTATCGCAATTTTAATTCTCGCAATTTTATTTATCGTCATTTAATTTCTGTTATTTATTTTACGCACTTTAAATATCGTCGTATAAATCGGGACACATATACAATGTTTTGACCTATCATATTGACGTCATCTATATATATTATTTGGAATAACCATAGACACTCTATATGCTGTAATGCTCGAGTTCGCTATACATGGTTGAGGTTGATTCTTAAATAATATATATACTTTGAGTTGTGATCGAGTCTGAGACATGTATACAATGGGTTACGACACGTATTAATTAATTCGAATATTATATATTAAATTACATATGCATTATTGAATTACTAATTGTGGACTACTAACAGTGGATTATTAATATTGGACAATTAAAATGAATTAAAATATTGATTATAACATATGAAACTAAACATTTCTTCAAGTTGCCACTTGATTTCATCTTAAACCTCATTTGTATCTTGACGATTACAATCTGCGTTCAAACCTTTCATGATTCTTGAAAGCACCTCAATCGAGAGGATGAACCAACCGCACCTCATCTACGGAAGAAAAGATTTATGCATATAGTTATGCAACTGAAAAACTCTCGAAAAGTGAGTAAACATTTAACATGTAGCTGTGCTAATTCCTTTAGCGTTATTATTACCGAAAATAACTTTGAAACTCCTGTTCGAGATAGCCAGTTTTGTCACAGCTCCAGCAGGTCAACTTCGACTTTTCGTTCAAAACAACCTTATTATAACCTTGATATATATGTGTGCTCTTTTATTGTTACCGGAGAACCTTTTATATTCCACCATATTACCAGCAGACGTACCAGTAACCTCGTTGCTCCTTGGCTTAAATTTCTTCGAAAAATCACTATATTTATCTATTGAAGTCTTATCATGAACTCATCGGCATTTTGTAACGATAATTACCATACCAAATACCGAGAGGCATCAATAGATAATCTCAAATTTCTCAGTGATTCTACGACAACAATTATATATATTTTAAATGAATATTTGTATTCATATTTTAAATCGTACGTTTCTACGTGTCGCGGATTTCTATCCGGCGAATCTTTTCGGTTTTCAACCCAACGGTCGACCTTTTGGGATTTTTAAATCCTAATTATTTTAAATATGATATTTTAATATCATATGAATATATATAGTGTTTATATATATTTTTCGTCGCGTATTTGTTATCTCTCCGAATTTCCAATCGCGTAATCGTGTTTTCGCGTTTTGGGTTTCGTTCGGGCATTCGGGCCACATGTAATCTAGCAAATATCAAAAGTGGGCCATGAGGGGCCCACCCTACACCCCATTCAGCCGAATTAATCCAAGGAGGAGGGGGTATAGCCTCTTTTGCTTTCATTTTTGAGATTTCATTCCCATTTTGGATTTTATCACAAAACCTAACTTTTTATTTTTGCTCTCTTCTCCCTTTTTCCCTCCCCTTTGTCATCACCCTAACCACCACCAAACATCATCATCTTCATCAATTGCTAGCTTGGATCAAGAAATCATTCACATATTCGGATTCTACACGTTCTTCTCTACACGATTACATCTCTTGATTCTTGATTAGGGTATAAACCCTAACCCTAGATTTTCAATTTTTCTTTAATTTTCTGTATTTTGATGTTATTTTGATAGTATGATGATTATATGTTATTGTATTGTTGATTGTATGCGTAGAAATGCTCGATTGTATATGTTTTCGGTTTGATTGTTTTGGGACAGCGGTTTGATTGTTGTTTTCTGGAAATATAACTGATATAAAATTAAAATTAAAGTTTCTAGATGAGTTCCTCTCATCAAGACATTAATTTTAGACTCCAAATTTATGTTATTTCGATTCCCGGAACATAAGTTATGATTAAGATGGTGTTTTATTGAGATTAAAATATAAAAATGAATTAAACCAGGTGTGGTCTGACTTTGTGACCATTTTTAGAGTCTTTAGGGTGTACTAGTGTGTTAGGATTGATTATGGAATGAACTTTCATGTTCGGGTCATCGAAATCCGAGCCACAGATCACCCGTTATGACTAAAACACGTTTTTGAGCCGATTAAAGATCCAAACTGATTAAGGGTTGTAAGTCACAACTTGGTGACTGTTCTTAGGATGTTCTTGAGCACATTAAGGTGTCGGGTGGGTTGGTTAGGCGAAGATATATATAAGGCTCGCCGAAAACTTGAAATGTCCCGTTCATATTGATTATAAACGTTCCATATTAATTGATTTCGTTGCGAGGTTTTGACCTCTATATGAGACGTTTTTCAAAGACTGCATTCATTTTTAAAACAACCATAACCTTTATTTTATCAATAAAGGTTTTAAAAACATTACGTAGATTATCAAATACTGATAATCTAAAATATACTGTTTAAACACGACCATTACATAATGGTTTACAATAGAAATATATTACATCGACATATGTTTCTTGAATGCAGTTTTTACACAATATCATACAAACATGGACTCCAAATCTTGTCCTTATTTTAGTATGCAACAGCGGAAGCTCTTAATATTCACCTGAGAATAAACATGCTTTAAACGTCAACAAAAATGTTGGTGAGTTATAGGTTTAACCTATATATATCAAATCGTAACAATAGACCACAAGATTTCATATTTCAATACATATCCCATACATAGAGATAAAAATCATTCATATGGTGAACACCTGGTAACCGACATTAACAAGATGCATATATAAGAATATCCCCATCATTCCGGGACACCCTTCGGATATGATATGAATTTCGAAGTACTAAAGCATCCGGTACTTTAAATGGGGTTTGTTAGGCTCAATAGATCTATCTTTAGGATTCGCGTCAATTAGGGTGTCTGTTCCCTAATTCTTAGATTACCAGACTTAATAAAAAGGGGGATATTTAATTTCGATAATTCAACCATAGAATGTAGTTTCACGTACTTGTGTCTATTTTGTAAATCATTTATAAAACCTGCATGTATTCTCATCCCAAAAATATTAGATTTTAAAAGTGGGACTATAACTCACTTTCACAGATATTTCCTTCCTCGGAAATAAGACTTGGCCACGGATCGATTCATGAACCTATACAAATATGTACATATATATCAAAGTATGATCAAAATATAATTACAACCATTTTTATTATGTTTTAAAGATTTGAGTGTATTAAGTCAGCTGTCCTCGTTAGTAACCTACAACTAGTTGTAGAAATTGAATCAAAGTTTGAATATAAATATTACCTTGAATTAGAAAGATAAACTACTGTAAATAACAAAGGTTCCTTGATCTTAGATGATTACTTAGAATGGATTAGAAAGCTTGGAAGTAAACTTGCAAACTTGGTAGTATTCTTGATTTTTATGAAACTATACTTATGGAATTTATGAAGAACACTTAGAACTTGAAGATGGAACTTGAGAGAGATCAATTAGATGAAAAAAATTGAAGAATAAAAGTGTTTGTAGGTGTTTTTAGTCGTTGGTATATGGATTAGATATAAAGGATATGTAATTTTGTTTTCATGTAAATAAGTCATGAATGATTACTAATATTTTTGTAATTTTATGAGATATTTCATGCTAGTTGCCAAATGATGGTTCCCATATGTGTTAGGAGACTCACATTGGCTGCTAAGAGCTGATCATTGGAGTGTATATACCAATAGTACATACATCTAAAAGCTGTGTATTGTACGAGTACGAATACGAGTGCATACGAGTAGAATTGTTGATGAAACTGAACGAGGATGTAATTGTAAGAATTTTTGTTAAGTAGAAGTAATTTGATATGTGTCTTGAAGTCTTTCAAAAGTGTAAGAATACATATCAAAACACAACATGTATATACATTCTAATGGAGTCGTTAAGTCTTCGTTAGTCGTTACATGTAAGTGTTGTTTTGAAACCTTTAAGTTAACGATCTCAATTAATGTTGTTAACCCAATGTTTATTATATCAAATGAGATGTTAAATTATTATATTATCATGATATTATGATGTATGAATATCTCTTAATAAGATATATACATTAAAATATCATTACAACGATAATCGTTACATATAAGTCTCGTTTCGTAATTCTTGAGTTAGTAGTCTTGTTTTTACATATGTAGTTCATTGTTAACACACTTAATGATATATCTAAATATCATTTTATCATGTTAAATATAGTGTATCAATATCTTAATATGATACATATGTATTTAGTAGACGTTATTATAACGATAATCGTTATATATATCATTTCCAGTTTCTTAACTTAGTAATCTCATTTCTTATGTATATCACACATTGTTAATATATTTAGTGAGATACTTACTCATCATAATCTTATTTCAACCATATATAAATGTCTATATATACCACAACATGTAGTTTTTACAATTTTGTAACGTTAGTGAATCGCCGGTCAACTTGGGTGATCAATTGTCTATATGAAACTTATTTTATTTAATCAAGTCTTAACAAGTTTGATTGCTTAACACGTTGGAAACATTTAGTCATGTAAATATCAATCTCAATTAATATATATATACATGGAAAAGTTCGGGTTACTACAGTACCTACCCGTTAAATAAATTTCGTCCCGAAAATTTAAGCTGTTGAAGGTGTTGACGAATCTTCTGGAAATAGATGCGGGTATTTATTCTTCATCTGATCTTCACGCTCCCAGGTGAACTCGGGTCCTCTATGAGCATTCCATCGAACCTTAACAATCGGTATCTTGTTTTGCTTAAGTCTCTTAACCTCACGATCAATTATTTCGATGGGTTCTTCAATAAATTGAAGTTTTTCATTGATTTGGATTTCGTCCAATGGAATAGTGAGATCTTCTTTAGCAAAATATTTCTTCAAATATCGAGACATGGAAAGTGTTATGTACAGCCGCGAGTTGTTGAGGTAGCTCCAGTTGGTAAGCTACTGGTCCAACACGATCTATAATCTTGAATGGTCCAATGTACCTTGGATTTAGTTTCCCCCGTTTACCAAATCGAACAACGCCTTTCCAAGGTGAAACCTTAAGCATGAACATTTCTCCAATTTCAAACTCTATATCTTTTCTTTTACTGTCCACGTAGCTCTTTTGTCGACTCTGGACGGTTTTCAATCGTTGTTGAATTTGGATGATTTTCTCGGTAGTTTCTTGTATTATCTCTGGACCCGTAATCTGTCTATCCCCCACTTCATTCCAACAAATCAGAGACCTGCACTTTCTACCATAAAGTGCCTCAAACGGCGCCATCTCAATACTAGAATGATAACTGTTTTTGTAGAAAAATTCTGCTAACAGTAGGTGTCGATTCCAACTGTTTCCGAAATCAATAACACATGCTCGTAGCATGTCTTCAAGCGTTTGTATCGTCCTTTCGCTCTGCCCATCAGTTTGTGGATGATAGACAGTACTCATGTCTAGACGAGTCCCCAATGCTTGTTGCAACGTCTGCCAGAACCTTGAAACAAATCTACCATCCCTATCAGAGATAATAGAGACGGGTATTCCATGTCTGGAGACAACCTCCTTCAAATACAATCGTGCCAACTTCTCCATTTTGTCATCTTCTCTCATTGGCAGGAAGTGTGCTGACTTGGTGAGACGATCAACTATTACCCAAATACTATCATAACCACTTACAGTCCTTGTCAATTTAGTAATGAAATCCATGGAAATGTTTTCCCATTTCCATTTCGGGATTTCAGGTTGTTGTAGTAGACCTGATGGTTTCTGATGTTCAGCTTTGACTTTAGAACACGTCAAACATTCTCCTACATATTTAGCAATATCGGCTCATACCCGGCCACTAAAAGTGTTTCTTGAGATCTTTATACATCTTCCCCGCTCCGGGATGTATTGAATATCTGGTTTTATGTGCTTCTTTAAGTACCATTTCTCTCACATCTCCAAACCTTAGTACCCAAATTCTATCAGCCCTATATTGGGTTCCTTCTTCCCGAATATTAAGATGTTTCTCTGATCCTTTGGGTATCTCATTCTTCAACTTTCCTTCTTTTACAACCCCCTGTTGCGCCTCCTTTATTTGAGTAGTAAGGTTAGTACGAATAATTATATTCATAGCTTTTACCCGTATAGGTTCTCTATCCTTTCTACTCAAAGCGTCGGCTACCACATTCGCCTTCCCCGGGTGGTATCGAATCTCAAAATCATAATCATTCAACAGTTCAATCCACCTACGTTGTCTCATATTCAGTTGCTTCTGATTAAATATATGTTGGAGACTTTTGTGGTCGGTATATATAATACTTTTGACCCCATATAAATAATGCCTCCAAGTCTTTAATGCAAAAACAACAGCACCCAATTCCAAATCGTGAGTTGTATAATTTTGCTCGTGAATCTTCAATTGTCTAGACGCATAAGCAATCACCTTCGTTCGTTGCATTAATACACAACCGAGACCTTGCTTTGATGCATCACAATAAATCACAAAATCATCATTCCCTTCAGGCAATGACAATATAGGTGCCGTAGTTAGCTTTTTCTTCAATAACTGAAACGCCTTCTCTTGTTTATCCTTCCATTCAAATTTCTTCCCTTTATGCGTTAATGCAGTCAAGGGTTTTGCTATTTTGGAGAAATCTTGGATGAATCTTCTGTAGTAACCAGCCAATCCTAAAAATTGACGTATATGCTTTGGAGTTTTTGGGGTTTCCCACTTTTCAACGGTTTCGATCTTTGCCGGGTCCACCTGGATACCTTCTTTGTTCACTATGTGACCGAGGAATTGAACTTCTTCCAACCAAAATGCACACTTTGAAAACTTAGCGTACAGTTTTTCTTTCCTCAATACTTCTAGCACTTTTCTCAAATGTTCTTCGTGCTCTTGATCATTCTTTGAGTAAATAAGTATGTCATCGATGAAAACAATGACAAACTTGTCAAGATATGGCCCACACACTCAGTTCATAAGGTCCATGAACACAGCTGGTGCGTTAGTCAATTCAAACGGCATAACCATAAACTCGTAATGACCCTAACGCGTCCTAAAAGCAGTTTTTGGAATATCATCCTCCTTTACTCACATTTGATGATATCCAGAACGTAAATCGATTTTTGAGTAAATCGACGAGCCTTGTAGTTGATCAAATAAGTCGTCAATTCTCGGCAGTGGATAACAGTTTTTGATGGTAAGTTTATTCAACTCTCTGTAGTCAATACACAACCTAAATGTACCATCCTTCTTCTTGACAAACAAAACAGGAGCTCTCCATGGTGATGTGCTTGGTCGAATGAAACCATGTTCTAATAGTTCTTGCAGTTGACTTTGCAGTTCTTTCATCTCATTGGGTGCGAGTCTGTAAGGAGCACGAGCTATTGGTGCAGCTCCTGGTACAAGATCTATTTGAAATTTAACAGATCGATGTGGAGGTAGTCCCGGTAATTCTTTTGGAAATACATCGGGAAATTATTTTGCGACGGGAACATCATTGATGCTCTTTTCTTCAGTTTGTACTTTCTCGACGTGTGATAGAACAACATAGCAACCTTTTCTTATTAGTTTTTGTGCCTTCAAATTACTAATAAGATGTAGCTTCGTGTTGCCCTTTTCTCAGTACACCATTAAGGGTTCTCCTTCTTCTCGTACAATGCGAATTGCATTCTTGTAACATACAATCTCTGCTTTCATCTCCTTCAGCCAGTCCATGCCAACTATTACATCAAAACTCCCTAACTCTACTGGTATCAAATGAATCTTAAATATTTTGCTACCCAGTTTAATTGCTCGATTCCGGCATATATAATCTGCTGAAATTAATTTACCGTTTGCTAATTCGAGTAACAATTTACTATCCAACGGCGTCAATGGACAACTTAATTTAGCACAAAAATCTCTACTCATATAGCTTCTATCCGCACCCGAATCAAATAAAACGTAAGCAGATTTATTGTCAATAAGAAACGTACCAGTAACAAGCTCTGGGTCTTCCTGTGCCTCTACCGCATTAACATTGAAAACTCTTCCGCGGCCTTGTCCATTCGTGTTCTCCTGGTTCGGGCAATTTCTAATAATGTGGCCCAGTTTTCCACATTTATAACAAACTACATTGGCATAACTTGCTCCGACACTACTTGTGCCGCCATTACTCGTTCCGACACCATTTTTTCCTTTCGTTCTATTAACTCCTGGTCCGTAGACCTCACACTTCGCCGCACTATGACCATTTCTTTTACACTTGTTGAAAAATTTGGTGCAGAACCCCGAGTGATACTTTTCACACCTTTGGCATAGCTGTTTCTGATTGTTGTTGTTGTTGCGGTTATTATTGTTGTTGGGATGATTGTTGTAGTTGTTGTTGTTGTGCCGTTTGTTGTAGTTGCGATTGATGTTGCGATTGTTGGGATAGTTGTTGTTGTTTTGGTGACTCTTATCACCATTTTCCTCCCACTTTCTTTTGACTAACTTCACGTTGGTCTCTTCGGCTGCCTATTCTTTAATTCTTCCCTCAATATGGTTCACTAGTTTGTGAGCCATTCTACATGCGTTTTGTATGGAGGTAGGCTCGTGTGAACTTATATCTTCTTGGATTCTCTCCGGTAACCCTTTGACAAACGCATCGATCTTCTCTTCCTCATCTTCGAACGCTCTCGGACACAATAGGCACAATTCTGTTAATCGTCTTTCGTACGAAGTAATATCAAATCCCTGTGTTCATAACCCTCTAAGTTCTGACTTGAGCTTATTGACCTCGGTTCTGGGACGGTACTTCTCGTTCATCAAGTTCTTGAATGCTGACCACGGTAGCGCGTAAGCAGCATCTTGTCCCACTTGCTCTAGATAGGTATTCCACCATGTTAACGCAATACCTGTGAAGGTATGCGTAGTGTACTTCACTTTGTCTCCTTCAGCACACTTACTTATGGCAAACACCGATTCAACTTTCTCGATCCACCGTTTCAATCCGATTGGTCCTTCGGTCCCATCAAATTCTGAAGGTTTGCAGGCAGTGAATTCCTTGTAGGAGCATCCTACACGATTTCTTGCGCCGTTAGGTGTATTGCTAGATTCAGAGTTATTACTGGTATGTAGCGCGGCCTGTACTGCGTCTATGTTTGAAGCAAGAAAGGCACGAAATTCCTCTTCGCTCATATTCAGGGTGTGTCGAGTAGTCGGTGCCATTTCCTTCAAAATAGTCAAATGAAACAATTTAATCATACAGAATATTAAGAGTAGTCAATAGTATCTCGTAGCATAATATGAACTCATTTATAAAAGCTTTTTCTTCATATTAGCGTTTTATAAGTTTAAATTCGGGTACTACCTACCCGTTAAGTTCATACTTAGTAGCTAATATACAATTCAACTACTACAATTCCATATGAAAAACTGATTATAATAATATATCACCTACAAATATTCTTCAAACTTACAACTTCGCTATATTACATATAACATGAAATATAGTACACTATGATACATGACAGTTTTGAAGATAAATCTAGTTAATACGTAAGTTATTCAGCAAAGGAAATAAAGACACGTAATTCATAATTCCAGAAACAAGTCATGCATTCTGGTTTTACTAAGACGACTTCCCATCCTTGGTCTTGTGGAAAATAACCGTTATGACCATTAGCTAGGCAGCATGTTGTAATGTCGTCAAAAGGACGAGGGTTTCATAATGTCCAACATCCCCGTAATAATCTAAAAACCTTGTTTCTCACCCCAACTACTGAATCCGTCACTTGTGGGAAAGTTTTATTTAAAAGCTGCAATCCGATGTTTTTTTCTCACTTTGGTAAGAAGCGAACATCACTAACCCGTAAGCATAACATGCTTCTTTATGTTGCATGTTAGAAGCTCTTTCTAATTCACAAAATCCTATGTTGGGATATGTTGAGTCAAAATAGGTTCTTAACCCGTAGCGTAAAATTGCATTTGAGTTCCCCGCATTTAACGCTTTAAAGAAAACACGGCGTAACTTAAAGTCTCCCCAATGTGATATACCTCACCTATCAAAGGAAATCCTTTTATAAACTAAGGCATTTCTGGAAAGTCTTTCAAATATTTGACAAGTTAATTTCGGCATAACTAAATGTGCTGATGAATTCTGACCGACTCTAGACAAGATTTCCTCAATCATATCCTCTGGTAGGTCTTCTAAAATATTCAGTTGTCTACCCTTAACGTCCATTTTGTTTTTATACTGTAAAATAGACAAGGATTAGATTCATAATAACAAAAAATTCAAGCAATTTTTACATAGAACATAAAAGTATAAGCACACTACAATACATTTATTACACAACATGCTCACACCCCTCTAATCTGAATCACTGGTTTCTTCTTCTTCGGACTTGGTTCTTTTTCCTAATCTTTTAGGGATATACGATGTTCCTCTAATACGAGTCGTCATTTTCTACATTGGTTTAGAAAAACCTGGTGGTTTAGAGGTTCTCGGGTTATTGTCACGATATTGAAAATACGGGTGTTGACGGTACATATAAAGTTCATCGGGGTCGGAATCAGATTTCTCTATTTTGATGCCTTTTCCCTTATTATTTTCTTTTGCCTCATTAAATTGGGTCGGGGTAATTTCTATAACATCATCGGAATCCTCATCAGGATCCGATTCATCGGAAAATTGGTAATTTTCCCAATATTTTGCTTCCTTAGCGGAAACACCATTGACCATTATTAACTTTGGTCCATTGGTTGAGGATTTTCTTTTATTTGACCGGTTTTCTGTGGTTCCTAATATTCCCCCCTCCGGAACCTCTTCTTCTTCTGGTTCCTCTTCTTCCGGTTCCGTTTCCTCTTCTTCCGGTTCTTCGGGAACTTGTGAATCTTGCCAATATATATTCGACTCTTCGTTATTATTAGGTGAGTCAATGGGATTTGTGCTAGAGGTAGACATCTATCACACAATATCAAACATGTTAAGAGATTAATATATCACATAATATTTACATGTTAATAATATATAGTTTCCAACAAAAATGTTAAGCAATCATTTTTAAAGAAAACACGGTCGAAGTTCAGACTCACTAATGCATCCTAACAAACTCGATAAGACACGCTAATGCAAATTTTCTGGTTCTCTAAGACCAACGCTCGGATACCAACTGAAATGTCCCGTTCATATTGATTATAAACGTTCCATATTAATTGATTTCATTGCGAGGTTTTGACCTCTATATGAGACATTTTTCAAAGACTGCATTCATTTTTAAAACAACCATAACCTTTATTTTATCAATAAAGGTTTTAAAAACATTACGTAGATTATCAAATACTGATAATCTAAAATATACTTTTTACATACGACCATTACATAATGGTTTACAATAGAAATATATTACATCGACATATGTTTCTTGAATGCAGTTTTTACACAATATCATTCAAACATGGACTCCAAATCTTGTCCTTATTTTAGTATGCAACATCGGAAGCTTTTAATATTCACCTGAGAATAAACATGCTTTAAACGTCAACAAAAATGTTGGTGAGTTATAGGTTTAACCTATATATATCAAATCGTAACAATAGACCACAAGATTTCATATTTCAATATACATCCCATACATAGAGATAAAAATCATTCATATGGTGAACACCTGGTAACTGACATTAACAAGATGCATATATAAGAATATCCCCATCATTCCAGGACACCCTTCGGATATGATATGAATTTCGAAGTACTAAAGCATCCGGTACTTTGGATGGGGTTTGTTAGGCCCAATAGATCTATCTTTAGGATTCGCGTCAATTAGGGTGTCTGTTCCCTAATTCTTAGATTGCCAGACTTAATAAAAAGGGGCATATTTTATTTCGATAATTCAACCATAGAATGTAGTTTCACGTACTTGTGTCTATTTTGTAAATCATTTATAAAACCTGCATGTATTCTCATCCCAAAAATATTAGATTTTAAAAGTGGGACTATAACTCACTTTCACAGATATTTCCTTCCTCGGAAATAAGACTTGGCCATGGATCGATTCACGAACCTATACAAATATGTACATATATATCAAAGTATGATCAAAATATAATTACAACCATTTTAATTATGTTTTAATGATTTGAGTGTATTAAGTCAGCTGTCCTCGTTAGTAACCTACAACTAGTTGTAGAAATTGAATCAAAGTTTGAATATGAATATTACCTTGAATTAGAAAGATAACCTACTGTAAATAACAAAGGTTCCTTGATCTTAGATGATTACTTAGAATGGATTAGAAAGCTTGGAAGTAAACTTGCAAACTTGGTAGTATTGTTGATTTTTATGAAACTATACTTATGGAATTTATGAAGAACACTTAGAACTTGAAGATAGAACTTGAGAGAGATCAATTAGATGAATAAAATTGAAGAATGAAAGTGTTTGTAGGTGTTTTTGGTCGTTGGTATATGGATTAGATATAAAGGATATGTAATTTTGTTTTCATGTAAATAAGTCATGAATGATTACTAATATTTTTGTAATTTTATGAGATATTTCATGCTAGTTGCCAAATGATGGTTCCTATATATGTTAGGAGACTCACATGGGCTGCTAAGAGCTGATAATTGGAGTGTATATACCAATAGTACATACATCTAAAAGCTGTGTATTGTACGAGTACGAATACGGGTCTATACGAGTAGAATTGTTGATGAAACTGAACGAGGATGTAATTGTAAGCATATTTATTAAGTAGAAGTACTTTGATATGTGTCTTGAAGTCTTTAAAAAGTGTAAGAATACATATCAAAACACAACATGTATATACATTCTAATGGAGTCGTCAAGTCTTCGTTAGTCGTTACATGTAAGTGTTATTTTGAAACCTTTAAGTTAACGATTTCAATTAATGTTGTTAACCCAATGCTTATTATATCAAATGAGATGATAAATTATTATATTATCATGATATTATGATGTATGAATATCTCTTAATAAGATATATACATTAAAATATCGTTACAACGATAATCGTTACATATAAGTCTCGTTTCTTAATTCTTGAGTTAGTAGTCTTGTTTTTACATATGTAGTTCATTGTTAACACACTTAATGATATATTTAAATATCATTTTATCATGTTAAATATAGTGTATCAATATCTTAATATGATACATATGTATTTAGTAGACATTATCATAACGATAATCGTTATATATATCATTTCGAGTTTCTTAACTTAGTAATCTCATTTCTTATGTATATCACACATTGTTAATATATTTAGTGAGATACTTACTCATCATAATATTATGTCAACCATATATATATATATATGTCTATATATACGACAACATGTAGTTTTTACAATTTTGTAACGTTCGTGAATCGCCGGTCAACTTGGGTGATCAATTGTCTATATGAAACTTATTTCATTTAATCAAATCTTAACAAGTTTGATTGCTTAACACGTTGGAAACATTTAGTCATGTAAATATCAATCTCAATTAATATATATAAACATGGAAAAGTTCGGGTTACTACAAAACTGATTCTCCGGGCTCAAGTTATGACCCGATGAACTTTTAATTAAAACTTATGGTTATTAATTATGACTTATGATAAAAATAATGAATTTCATTATTAATACATTACTTATGATATAAAAATTAATTAATTTAATTTAAGACTTATGATATATATATTTATTATATCATTTATTAATTACTTATGATTTAATTAAACATTTAATTAAACTTATGATTAATAATACTTTTATTATTAATGAAAAATACTTATGGTAAGTATTAAACTTATATTATGATATTATTATAATAAGACTTATAATAAGGATTAATTAATTATTTAATTCTTATAAGGCTTAGTTATTAATTAATTATAATTTAATTATTAAATACTTATGATTTAATAATTATAATTAGAAACTTATGATATTATTAATAATTCATTATTAATTAATAATACTTATGATATGATTTAAAATTTATTATTATTTAATAATACTTATATTATGACTAATATTTAATTAATTAATTAAATACTTATTTTATATTAATTATATCATTTAAACTTATGTTAACTTTAATAATTCAATTTAATTTAATTAAACTTATGTTATGACATAATTATACATATATGACCTTAATTAACGTTATAACCAATATTACTATTATAACTTATACTTTTAAAATTAACATTGACTATGTTTGACCAAGGTTGACTTTTGAGTTGACTTTCGGTTGACTTTGACTTCAGTTGACTTTTGTTGACTTTCTAATTAAGGAAACTTTTCTAACTTATAAAATTTCCAAAAATAGCAACTTTCTAAATTTGGAAACTTTCCAAAAATAGAAACTTTCCAAAATAGAAACTTTCCTAAAATAGAAACTTTCCAAAAATGGAAACTTGCTAAAAATAGAAACTTTCTAAAAATAGAAAGTGTGTACCCGTACGCTGTTCCGATCAAACCGATGCATGTTGAGTGTTGTTCTATGTCTACTTGCATCATGTACAATAGCTATCATACTAAGACTTGACATAAGTTAGTTATTTATATCGACCTGCTTTATTTATAGGTCGGCGTTGTTGTCATTCCTGATCACTTTACTTCATTTGCTGTTCGCATATTTGTGTGGTTACTTCGTTTGCTATTAAGGTGAGTTATAGTCCCGTTTTTACATACTTTTCAAAGTATATTTTTGGGATGTGATTACATGCAATTTATTTTACGTTTAGACACAAGTGAAAATTAAATTTAAATTATTCGTTATGAGTTGAACAAAAATATTCCCTAGTCTGGTAACTGTAATCACTGGTTTCTACTGTGAACGCGAATCCTACGGATAGATCTATCGGGTTTGACAACGCCATTTCGAGCTAGTCGCGCTAGCAATTTATAATTGGAATGTTTAGTACTTCGTATTTTGTTGTAGATACACTTGTTCATTGTATATTATTATTCTATTTGGCAAGGGTAAATAAAGGGTTAAGTGGTTACCAGGTGGCTCATTGATAATGGGATAATGTTTAATGTTTTCTAACATTTTAAATCTTATGGTCTAAATTTTATTCAATTATTTAAACCTATAATTCACTCAACATTTTTGGTGACAGCTTATTCGCATGTTTTCACAGGTACTTGAGTTATTTGGTTGCTTCCGCTGTGTTAGAAGAGTCTGCATGCATTTGGGCAGATTTTTGTTAAACAATTATGAAACCTTAAACTTGCATTCTCTTTTTGAATAATTAAACGTGTGGGTGTTTTGTTGACAATGTTTCATGTCAACTTTGGATATTTAATATGTTGGGTTTGTTAAACTACATATTTTGTTAAATTTCCTTTTTTGGAAACTTTTTGAATAAAAGAATGCAATGTTGTTTATTTAATTCATTTAAGACCGATCAAACTGTGGGACCAAGTGACGGAGCCGTTAAGTGTTTTGACGGGGCTATCACAAAGATCGTGCTATTACAATTTCTCTCTTAAGAACATGAGTTATGTTCATTCGAAACTCCATACCTACGAATTCTGAACCATTATTCGCTGGACTTAAAGTTGGGAAGAGAAAACAAAGGTATGGAACTCCAAAATATAAAGGAAATGAAGAGGGTGGACTCATAGTAAAATATCTTACAGAACAATCAAGGCAGATTATCGCATTTAATTAAAGAGGATCCTAATTTCCTTAATCACCGAAGAATCGAATCTTATATAGATTTCGAAGATTATCTTTAAATCCCTTGAATTCTCGAAAATCATCAGTGACTACGCCAGAAATTAGGACGAATCTTATTTATCTCATTTCACTCTTTTGTAATAGCTTCACCTATACTCTTCGAGTAATTGAATTGTTTTATCTATATTACTCAATGGTGATAAAACTCTATTTATCAACTCATATTCGTCATGAAAATATTTTTATCGTTAGCCATGACGACCTCGATCAAATTTCGGGACGAAATTTCTTTAACGGGTAGGTACTGTGACGACCCGACAAAATTTCGACTAATTTTAAACCAAACTCTCGATACGATTTAATAATTTTGACACGATAATCAGAGTCTGTTAGGTTGAGTCTCAAAAATTTTGAACTGCTTCATATATTCAATTGACCTTCGACCATTCCAGACGATTCACGAATAATTACTTATAAATAGATACGTATATATTTAAATATATATAAATAATAATTTGAAATATATTATAATTAACTATGTAAAATAAAACAATATATAATAATTATTATTTAAAACATATCTATATATATAAATAAGGTATATTGAATATATAAATATAGTTCCAAATTTATTTAGTAAACGATAGAAGCACTCATTTATCATTCGATGGTTATTTAAATAAGTTAAGTTCAAACTTAGGTGATTTTAAAATAAATGGTGATCCGAAAATGAGTAATATAAATTTTAGGCTTATTAAAAATGTATTTAGGAACTATTTGTTGAATTTTAAAACTTTTTATATTTTACTTAGGGGTTGGGAGTGAATAATTAATTTAATTTTTATTTAATAGTTAATGATCGAATTTTATACCATAATGATCGAAATAAATAAATATAGTTAATTTAAAAATTTGAGATTTTTCTATGAACTTTTATTCGCCACTGATTATCAACGGAACGGGAAATACTATCCGAGAGGCTGCTAACTTTCTTATCCACGTTTTATGTTTTTAGATTATAATATAATATAATATAATATAATATAATATTATTACTTTATTTTTATATGACCACATTCATTCATGCAAATTCAATCATACATCCACTTGTTAAATATTATTCCTCTTTTCCTGTTTAGAACTGTACAATGATTTGTTCCTTATATGAGTTAATTCCCACACCAACAAAGCGAAGAACTTAAACTTTCTTTCCTTGATATTTGGTATTTAATTACCACACACTTTTAATTAGTTTTCTTGGTTCGTCTCCTGTTGTAGATAACCACTTCACTATATTGTTTAACAACACCAAACCATCATCACCATCGAACACTAATCACCACCACCTTGCTCCTTTCAAACTCAAAACCTCTCTATCTCCTCCTCTCTTTTCTATATTTTTTTTCTTTTGCAGTCGCCAAACACAGCAACTGCTATTACTTTGTATCTGATCTGTCACAATTCAACAACCCTGTAAACTACTAACAATTACCTTAACTACTACTACTTTATTCATGTTTGTTTGTTGCTGCTTCCGGCAGCCAAATGACCCCAAACCACCACCCAACCACCCTCAAAGATGTTGTAAATGATATGTTCCTGTCTCTGTCATAAACAGTTGACAACCATCACGAAATCATTCACCATCTTTTGGTTACCACCACTTTTGATCACTCTCTCTAAATCTCCCATTTTTATTTTCTTCAAACCGTCGAAGCCAAATCAAACCCAAATCAAACCCACACACAACCATCTTGTTTTCTGTTTAGAATCACACCACATCCACCATTGACTGCAACTTCTACTGTACCTTTTTCTGTTTCTTTTTGATGACCAACAAATCAAAACCCATATCATCACATCTTGCTGCTGCAGCTGCTTTTGATCTGTTTTTGTTTAAACAATCATAAACCGTCATTCAGGTCACCATTTATATACCTGCAAATGCAGCTTCTATTTTCATATCTATGTATATATTTTGTCAAAATACAATGATAATGGTTAAAAATAAGAAAGATAGTGATATTGTTATTGTTATTACTACTGCTCTTTTGCGGGCTACATAACACTCACCTTGTTAATCAAGCCCTATTAAACTGCTACTAGTCTGTTTTTGTTTGAACGAATATCACCACCAATTTTCATCATTCATTAACCTACGAAAAACCTTCAATTCTTCTTCGTTGTTCACTGTTACTTGAACATGACCCATTACAATCACCACATCGATCTACTACTGCTGCAACATGTTTCTATTACCATACAAATAAACTGAGTGCTTACATACGTTTCTATTTCTGTGAAAATTCAAACAAACCCACCTTGATCACCATCTGTTACCATCGAACAACACTATCACCTGTTGAATAACTCTTAAATTACTACTGTATCAAACAAAAGATTTCAGATCACCAAATAGATGATACCCTTGATTTTCTTTGACAAAAGAAACAATTTGAAACAAGAAAAATTAAATCCATTTAATTATGATATTACCTGAAGAACGACAACGATTTAGAAATTTGTTTAAAATCCAATTCTGAATTTCGTCAATTCGATTACTAGAGTGGGATGTCCTTGTTCATCATCAATAAATCCTCTGTACGAACCCTAATAAATTCCAACAAATCAAATTCAAAGTGTGAGGAGATCCTTACATTGGAAGAAGGCTGACCCGATTTTAGAGCTGAAGGAAATCAGATGAGAAATCCAATTATCGATAAGCATGATTTCGATTTCTTGAGATTAATATTGAATCAGAATATAGAGAGAGAAAAGAAAGGGATTTAAAAACCTTGATCTGATTTGGGGAGCTGCAATCAAACGTGTAGCCTTCTAGGTATAATATTACAGTTATAATTATAATATAATTATTATTATTATTATTATTATTATTATTATTATTATTATTATTATTATTATTATTATTATTATTATTATTATTATTATTATTATTATTATTATTATTATTATGATTATTATTATTATTGTTATTACTAGTATTATAATTATTATAATTATTATTTGTAATGACATAAGTATTATTATTAAAATTATCACTATTATTATTAATATGATTATTAGTATTGTTATATTTAAAAATATTATTATCATTATCATTAGCAAGTAAATTGTTATTATTATAGTTATTATCATTAACAGTATTACTAAAAGTATCATTATTTTAATCTATCATTTTTTTTTATTAAAACTAGTATTATCATTATTAATATTACTAAGTATCATTATTATTAATATTAATATTAGAACTCTCATTTAACATTGATATCAGTATTATTATTAATATGACTATTAAAAATGCTATTAAAACTATCTTTTTTATCTTATCATTATTATTATTTTATTTAAAACTATTATTATTACTATCATTATCATTATTATTATTATTATTATTATTATGATTATTATTATTATTATTATTATTATTATTATTATTATTATTATTATTATTATTATTATTATTATTATTATTATTAACATTATTATTACTATTATAATACTTATTCTAATATTATTATAAATATTATTTTGCAAACAAAAGAAATTTATATAAAAGTACATTTAATATATAAGTATACAAATATTACTTAATATTATGATATAATATTATTTATATTGATATAAAGTTAACTAAATTACATATCAAATAAGCCTTATAATATATTATAAGTATTAATAAAATTGTATATGTATATTAATCTTAATACATAACTAAATATGTATAAATTGCTTGGGTACGATTATATGTTTTAATATATATATATATATATATATATATATATATATATATATATATATATATATATATATATATATATATATATATATATATATATATATATATATATATATATATATATATATATATATGAATGATATAGGTTCGTGAATCTGAGGCCAACCCTACACTTGTTCAATGTCGTCATGTGTATTTTTACTACAAAATACAGTATTGTGAGTTTCATTTGCTCCCTTTTTATATATATTTTTGGGACTGAGAATACATGCGCTGTTTTTATAAATATTTTACGAAATAGACACAAGTGATCAAAAAAACTACATTCTATGGCTGGATTATGAATATTGAATATCACCCCTTTTTAGCTTGGTAACCTAATAATTAGGAAACAGGTATGGCCCCTAATTGACGCGAATCCTAAAGATTGATCTATGGACCTCGACAAGTCCCTTCTGGGGTACGGATGCTTTAGTACTTCGAGATTATTATTATTATACAGACTAGGGGTTCTGTTTAGGGATATTCTATGCATTAAAGTTAAGTCGGTTATCAAGCGTTCACCATATGAATGATTTTTAATTCGCGGGTTACGCGTGTTATTTTGTACTCGGGTTACGTGTACAATTAAATATCTGAAATCTTGTGGTCTATTAAAATGATGGAAATGAATATTTATGATAAACTAATGAACTCACCAACCTTTTGGTTGACACTTGAAAGCATGTTTATTCTCAGGTATGAAAGAAATCTTCCGTTGTGCATTTGCTCATATTAGAGATATTACTTGGAGTCATTCATGGCATATTTCAAAAGACGTTGCATTCGAGTCGTTGAGTTCAACAAGAATATTATTAAGTCATTTATAGTTGAATATATTATGAAATGGTATGCATGCTGTCAACTTTCGATGTAATGAAAGTTTATCTTTTAAAAACGAATGCAATGTTTGTAAAATGTATCATATAGAGGTCAAGTACCTCGCGATGTAACCAAATGTAATGTATTCGTCCAGATAGATTAGGACGAGTCACTTCAGTATATACACTTCAATGATCAGCTCTTAGCAGCCTTAATGAGTCACCTAAACATGTGGGAACCATCATTTAACATCTAGTATGAAATATCTCACAAAATTAAAAACTAATGGAGGCTATATGACAAGCCACCATTCACGTGAATGTTCACCAACCATAAACACATTTCAATTCCAACTTTTATGCATCAAACTCATCTCTCTCAAAGTTCTCTCTTGTTGTTCTAAGTGTTCTTCATCATCTTCATCAACATCTAGCTCAATCTAGTTCAAAAATCTAAACATAAATCAACATACAACACAATCTTTCAAGAACAATTCCAAGTTTGTTAACTTACTTTCAATCTTGCAAATCCATTTCAAGTGATCATCCAACCTCACTAAATCTTTGTTATTTACAGTAGGTTATCATACTAATTCAAGATAATACTCATACTCAAACTTTGATTCAATTTCTACAACTATAACTATCTTAATTCAAGTAGTAATCTTACTTGAACTTGTTTTCGTGTCATGATTCTGTTTCAAGAACTTTCAAGCCATCCAAGATCCTTTGAAGCTAGATCATTTATTGTCACTTCCAATAGGTTTACCTACTATACTTGAGGTAGTAATGGTGTTCATAACATCATTCGATTCATATATATAAAACTATCTTATTCGAAGATTATAACTTGTAATCACTAGAATATAGTTTAGTTAATTCTAAAATTGTTCGCAAACAAAGTTAATGCTTCTAAATTAACTTTTAAAATCAACTAAACACATTTTTTTTATCTATATGATATGCTAACTTAATGATTTAAAACCTGGAAACACGAAGAACACCGTAAAAACCGGACATACGCCGTTGCAGTAAAACCGGGGGCTGTTTTGGTTTGGATAATTAAAAACTATGATAAACTTTGATTTAAAAGTTGTTCTTCTGGGAAAATGATATTTCTTATGAACATGAAACTATATTCAAAAATCATGGTTAAACTTAAAGTGGAAGTATGTCTTTCAAAATGGTCATCAAGATATCGTTCTTTCGACAAAAATGACTACCTCTTTCAAAAATGACTTGTAACTTGTATTTTTGACTATAAACTTATACTTTTTCTTTTTAGTTTCATAAATTTCAGTTCATTATGAAACCATAGCAACTTGATTCACTCAAAACAGATTTATAACGAAGAAATTATTGGTAAAACTAAATTGGTTAGATTTACTAGTTTAGCTACGAAAATTTTATGACAAATCTATACTAACCATAACTTAACTAACTTATATTGTATTATACATTTAGTCTAATATATATTATGTAATCTAGATAGATCATAGACACGTATATAATGTTTTGACATATCATATCGACGTCATATATATATATATATATATATATATATATATATATATATATATATATATATATATATATATATATATATATATATATATATATATATATATATATATATATATATATATATATATATATATATATATATATATATATATATATTATTTGGAATAATCATAGACACTCTATATGCGGTAATACTCGAGTTAGCTATACAGGGTTGAGGTTGATTCCAAAATAATATATATAATTTGAGTTGTGATCGAGTCTGAGACTTGTATACACTGGATCGTGGATTGATTCGAGAAAATATATTTATTTATGTACTACTAACTGTGGACTACTAATTGTGGACTACTAACGATGGACTGCCAACTTAACAACTTAAAATGTCAACACGTAATAAAAATGTTGTGAATATATTTCGATCATACTTTGATATATATGTATATATCTGTTATAGGTTCGTGAATCGACCCGTGACCAAGTCTTATTTTCCGACGAAGTGAAAATACCTGAAAGTGAGTTATAGTCCCACTTTTAATATCTAATATTTTTGGGATGAGAATACATACAGTTTTATAAATGTTTTACAAAATAGACACAAGTAATCGAAACTACATTCTATGTTGGATTATTGAACCGAATATGCCCCTTTTTAGCTTGGTAGCCTAAGAATTAGGGAAATGGCCCCTAATTGACGCGAATCCTAAAGATAGATCTATTTGGCCCAACAAGCGTCATCCGAGTTATGGATGCTTTAGTACTTCGATTTATCATATCCGATGAGAGTCCCGGAATGATGGGGATATTCTATATGCATCCTGTTAGGGTCGATTACCAGGTGTTCCACATATGAATGATTTTTATGCAGATTGCTATATGCATGCATGATGTTTATGAGAAATGGAAATATGAAATCTTGTGGTCTATTATTACGATTTGATAAATATATAGGTTAAACTTATAACTCACCAACATTTTTGTTGACGTTTAAAGCATGTTTATTCTCAGGTGATTATTAAGAGCTTCCGCTGTTGCATGCTAAATTAAGGACAAGATTTGGAGTCAGCATGTTTGTATGTTAATGTTTAAAGAAAAACTGCATTCGAAAAATAAATTGTTGTAAAATATTATTGTAACCCATTATGTAATGGTCGTGTGTAAACGTTGTACTTTAGATTACTATTATTTGTTAATCTACGCTATGTCTTTTAAACCTTTATCGATAAAGTAAAGGTTATGGTTTGTTTTAAAAATCGAATGCAGTCTTTGAAAAACGTCTCATATAGAGGTCAAAACATCGCAACGAAACCAATTAATACGAAACGTTTATAATCCATATGAACGGGACATTTCATTTAGGGTTTACTGTTTTGAATGTTATATTTGTCGATTGTTTTCCCGCCTAAATAATAACATTCATCACGAAGTGTCTTTTCTAAATGTTCATATTTTCGTGTGATCTTGATGCCTGAAAAAAAAATCAAAAAAAAAAAACGAAAAAAAATTGCTTCCCCCCGCTTCCCCCCGATTGGTTACTTCCCTCTTGATCCTATATATATATATATATATATATATATATATATATATATATATATATATATATATATATATATATATATATATATATATATATATATATATATATATATATATATATATATATATATATATATATATATATATATATGGCAGGATCAATGGGGAAGTAACCAATCGGGGGGAAGCGGAGGTATGCAAAACTTTTTTTTCGTTTTTTTGAAAAAAACTTTGTTTACGAACATTATAGATTGGATGAAAATATGAACATTTAATAAAGACACTTTGTGATAAATGTTTTTATTTTGTAGGGAAAATGCTCGAAGAAGTAATATATAACAATTATCGTATTTTTCGAGCGTATGTTGAGGTTTTAGATATTAGAGTTTAAATATTAGGGTTTAGATATTAGGGTTTATAGGGCTTAGATATTAGGGTTTAAAAATTTAGAGTTTAGGGTTTAGATTGAGTTTTTAACACCAACGGTTTAGAGTTTAGGGTTTAGGGTTTAGGGTTTTGGGTTTAGGGACTAAACCCAAAACACCAAACCCTAAACCATAAACTCTAAATCGGGCTAAATTTTACTTCACAAAACATGAAAAAAACGTTAACATTCTTCACGATCTATTATCTTGAATGTTAATTTTGTCGATCGTTTTCCCGCCTAAATAATAACAATCATCATGAAGTGTCTTTTCTAAATGTTTATATTTTCATGTAATCTTGATGCCTGAAAAAAAAATTCAAAAAAAATGAAGAAAAAAAAAAATTTTGCTTCCCGCGCTTCCCCCTAGATTGGTTACTTCCCCATTGATCCTGAAATAAACCCAAATAACAAAACCCAATACACAGGGTCGTCTCAATAATTTCAAAGCCCTAGACGAAAATAAAAATAGGTCCTCAAACAAGTTAATTTTTTTAATACATATAGAAAGATAACACTTAAATTTATCTATTTTTTCACATACAATGTATATAACTATTTACAATAATACATTAATTGACAATTTTCTATTTTATTTATTTGAATATTTTGAGAAAAGTATATATACATTAAAAATTTTGGGCCTAGGCGGTTGTATATCTTGCCTATGCTCGAAGACGCCCCTGCAATACAGAAACAAAACCTCAAAACAAACCACTCAACCCTCATGTATGTTTAAATCACCCTTTTTAATAATATTAATATTAATAATCAATGCATATGTATAAATCACCCTTTTTATTTTACTATAATTCTATTTTATAATTCTATTTTACTGTAGAATTAAGTGATTACACCGAGTCACCCTTTTTATTTTACTATAATGTTTTTTTGTTACACATGTCTACACGTGTCTTGAACACTATTTCTTGATTGCTTCATTTTCATTTACTTGACGATGATGACGAAGGTGTGAAGTCTTGAAGTGCTGTTTAAGGACAACAGTAAACATGAAAGCTAATTAGTAATCGGTGCTCCAATGATTTATACATATGCATTGATCCGGCTAACATATTATTAACAAAAGACCACCTATTTTTTAGAACCGTGTTATATTGGACTGTCTTATGCATGATATCACAATATATCTAACATAAAAAACGAAATGTAGAACAGCCTTATATAGTAAGATCCACAAAACATAACATGTACATACAACGACGCATATACACAGATGCAATGTTAAAAATCACATTTCATTTAATAGGCTAACATAGATTCAACAAAAATGATTATTTGAGCACTCTTGACAATTACAACATGATGAATCCTATTAGATGATTTGTACTAGTCACAATCTTACAATGACGAGTACTGGATTTTATTGTGACAATTAAACTATTTTAACATGTACATAAGCTTTTTTTTTTTCAAACACATTTTAAAGATACAAGTTTAGGACATTTAATGATGTTTAATTTCAAATTAATCTAAATTATAATTAATAATCATATATACTTGTTAGTAATGGATATATTACCATACCTTCTAATTGCCAAAATGATGAACACTAACCAAGGGTAAAAACGTCATTTCATATTATATGCCACCTGTCGTCATTACACACCGTTGAAATAGGGGCACGATTGTCATTTCGTATTCAAGGCCCGTTGTCGTCGTTATATGTTGTGTGGCATTAGTGGGTGCTACGTGTTGCTTTTCCGTGTCTTACTTCTCCACCGCCTATTTCTTTTTATCTGCTTGGGTTTTTTTTTTCTTTTTTTGTTCTTTCAGTCGGCAGGTTGTATGCTTGGTATATTTTTTTTGCTCGGTTGTGTTCGTTTTTATATTTTCTGTCAGATGTTGATTTATTTGTTTTATTTTTCTTTTATTTGTTTCTTGAAATTGTAGATTTTTCGTCATGTTGTTGTGTTTGTTTGATTTTTTTAACGGACTAGCATATTGGTGCGGCAACTTCTGGTTACCGGCTGTGGTGTGGCGTGGCAACCTTTGTGTTGCAGCCTTGGCATGGTCTGGCAGCCATATTGTTACCGCACGTTCTCTTGATGGAATGTATGCATTCGGTAATGTATGATTCGTTTTACCTTCTGTCATATGTCGATTAGCTGATTTGTATTGTAAGTCTTCGATTAATTAATTTTTAGTTATTCGATTTTGTATGATTTAGCTTTTCGATTAACGTATTTGAGATTCGGCTTAGCTTGATGATTGATATGTCCTGCCTTGATTAAATATTGAGAGAAATGGTTGCGTATTTCGGTTACCGGCTGTGGTGTGGCGTGGCAACCTTTGTGTTATAGCTATAGCATGGTCTTGCAGCCATATTGTTACCGCACGTTCTCTTGATGGATTTTATGCATTTGGTAATGTATGATTCGTTATACCTTTTATGTCAGATGTTGATTAGCCGTTTTGTATCGTAAGTCCTTCGGTTAATTAATTTTTAGTTATTTGAATCTGTATGATTTAGCTTTTCGATTAACTGATTTGAGATTCGGCTTAGCTTTTATCAATTTGTGTTACTCGCTTTCATTTTTTTATTTTGTTTTAATGCTGATGAAGTAATTTGTTTTGTTGCTTAAAAAAAATTATGAAACGATTGAAGAATTTTTGTTATGTTGTTGTGTTGGAATTTTCGTTATGCTGATATGTTTGTTTGATTTTTTCTTCTTTTTAGTTTTTTTAGTCTGTGATGTTTAATGGTTTACGATATTGGTGCAGCAATCTCCGGTTACCGGCCGTGATGTGGCGTTGCAATTTTTATGTTGCAGCCATGGCATGGTCTGGCAGCTATTTATTTTAAAACAGAAAGTTACTAAGTTTAAAGGATGTGATGATTGATATACGATAATCATCATTATCATTATCATACCTTCTAATTGCCAAAATTATGTATAGCAACCAGGGGTAAAATCGTTATTACTAAAACTTGAACCATGTTGTTGCCATTGTGGGGCAGCCGAAAGATTGCAGCCATGTTGTTACCATATGTTTTCTTGCTGTAGTGTATGCATATTATTGAGCATTGATTCTGTTTTACAGATACGTTTTTGTATGTCTGTTGAGCTTTTATTGAAAGGCTGTGATGATTGATATGTGCTGCCTTGATTGAGTCTTGATAAATACGGGTGCACCTTCCGGTTACCACCTGTATTTTGGCGTGGTAGCATTTGTGTTGCAGCCATGGCATAGTAGGGCAGCCGAAAGATTATAGCCACAGCCTTGATCCTATGTTGTTTCATATTGTTGCCATACGTTTTGTTGGTTCACTATATGCATATTATTGAACCTTGCTCCATGTTGTTTTCTACAGAAAGGTATTTGTCTGTCGGTTTAGCTTTAATTTAAAGGCTTTGATGGCTCATTTGTGCTGCTTTAATTTAGAATTTTCGTTACGCTGGTGTTTTTGTTTGATTTTTTCTACTTTTGAGTTATTTTACGCTGTGATGTTTAATGGTTTACGATATTGGTGCCACGCTTTCTGGTTATCGGCTATGGTCTAGCGTGGCAATCTTTATGTTGCAGTCATGGCAAGGTTTGGAAGCTATGTTATTTTAAACAGAAGGGTGCTAAGGTGAAAGGCTTTGATGATTGAACAGTAATTGCTAAAATGATGAATAGTAAACATGGGTAAAAACCTCATTTCATATCAAATGCCACCTGTCGTCATGACTTTTGGTTATCGGCTGTGCTGTGGCGTGCTCATATTTGTGTTGCAGCCAGTGATATCGGCTAAATAGTCACGTTTTTACCCCAGATATTAGCCCCATTTATGATAAAGTAATTGACTTTATCATATAAATGAGCATTTATTTGCTTCATTTGGTAGATTATGTCATTACGAAGGCTATGTTTCTAGAATCACTTAAAACGGATGAAAAACAAGGAAAAACGAGCAAAACCGGCTAAGACGATTAACTCGCGTTTAAATAACTTATTTTATAATTTTTGGGAAAGTTTATTTACTTAATCTCATATTTTAGGAAATTTAATTATGAACGTGTGGGCGCAAGAATCGTGAAAAACGGAGTTAAAACGAAGATTATAGAGCGAAAACGGTGAAAGATAAGTTACGATCCAGCAAATGACTTGCCAAACGGCCTGCCATAAGGGAAAACGGCCTGCCAGCAAATGGGCACAAAAAAACGGCTTACCCTGGAAAACGGCCTGCCAAACGGGCTGCCAGCCGTTTGCCAGGAAAATTTTGCCTATTTAAAGAGCTTTTTGCATTCATTTCAACACATACCTTCTTCACTTCTCTCTCTAAATATCTCTCTATTGTCGCTCTCTAGTGATCAGTAGGAGATTAGTTCTCTTTCTAGATTCTAGAGATAGAAAAGTACAGAGATTAGGAAAATAATTATCTCTTTATTGTCGCTCTCTATTGATCAATAGGAGATTAGTATGTAGTTACTAGTAGAAGCTATCAAGAATTGTAACGCTATGGATATTATGAAGAAATACAAGTGTTATTCTGCCGACATTATTTGGTAACATTTATCCTTTCTTTTATTAATTTATTATAATATTATTGTTTGATGTTTGTAATTTATTAATAATAGAAACCTCGTTATTATCGTCCTTCCACCAATAAACGTGATTAAAACCTTTTATAAAGTCCACAGTTATAAGGTAATTAATTATTTGTGTTTATACGTTGGTCAAGGTATGAACCCATTGGAAATACTATAAAGTACATGGAGAATTATCGTAGGACCAGATCAAGACATTGGTCAAGAGTATAAGACTCGAGGAAATACTGTTGCAACAGTAGAGTACAGTGTTGATGTACTATAGGAGCACTTGGGCATGGTCAAGGTTAGAAGCTATGAAACCACTATAAGTCTAGTACATGGTGGATAACTAAGGGATTTATTGGGTAGATTTAAGTAAGGGCTGGTTTAAATCATAAATGGGAGTTTAACGCACTACAATACAAACTAAGCTTATAAATCTTTAAGGATGACTGAGAACTATTAGAGGTTCTAATTTGTCTACAAACTCTTAGATTTTACCAAACCATTGACAGAAAAGAATTCGAAACACAATCATAACCAATCACTTGGGTGATACACTAAGGTGTTAAGAAAGGTTAGATATTCTATATATATGGCTATGCTACTTTATTCGTGCGCCCAAGGTATGCATTGTATCCAAGATGGGCCACTTATATCCTTAAACCGGATAAAGCGTCGGGAGTTGAGCATAGTCCATCCGATCAGAATCACGATAGCTTAGTTCCTCGTGACATGCTAATCGAGAAATTAATTAGTAGAGAATCTAGTGTTTACACTAAGGTATATCTATCCAATGAGTGTCTCGGAATCATCTCGACACTACGTTATCTTAAATCATGGTGAACCACGTTTTCTCTGTCCTTAGCTGTTGCATGCTAGCTAGCTTACTTTAACTATATTGCTTTAATATTTTAAATACAATTATAAATCAAATCAACCCAACTATTGCTTTTACACAATTTGATATTCCGAATAAAGTGGTGTCTAGAATAAATTGGTTGGACTTGGTTGTTGGATTTTCCAAACAGACGCCAATTTATTGGGACCAAAAGGATCCTGCCTCTCCACACAAGGTGTACCTAGCCACTAGTCTTGGATACTAAATTGTGTACAACCCAATCTTAATTACTAAATTATCTGAATAAGCTCCGTTTCAAATTCGACCGCTTAAGGAACGACCCTAGGTCATATTTGCCCTTGCTAACCCATAGGAAGGAATAATAGATTTAGGCCCAGCATATATAAATTAAACAATCAACTTCTTCTGTTGATATCCTGAATTGACGTTTTGCGACCTAACGGCACCGCATAAATAAACCGTCCGATTCGGGCATATCAGCCAACAGCCAAAATATTGCAGCCATATTATCGTTATCATTATTATTAGCATACCTTTTAATTGCGTAAATGATGAACAGTAACCAGGGGTAAAATCCTCATTACTATACCTAGATCGATGTTGTTTGATTACAGCCATGTTGTTACCATATGTTTTTCTTCCTGAAGCGTATGCATATTATTGAGCCTTGATGCAATTTTATTTCGGTTAGGAATTTTAAGGTGTGCTAAGGTATGTTGCTACCGTTCATTTTGTTGGTCCACTATATATATATTACTAAGACTTTCTCCATTTGTTTTTTACAGAAAGGTATTTGTATGCCTGTTGAGCTTTAATTGTAATGCTATGATGATTGATATGTTCTGCCTTGATTGAGTATTGCGAGAAATAGTTGCGTCTTGCGGTTACCGCCTATGGTCTGGCGTGGTATCCTTTGTGTAGTAGCCATGACATGGTTGGGCAGCCGAAAGATTGCAGCCATGTTCTTACCATATGTTTTGTTGCTCCTGTGTATGCATATTATTTAGGCTTGATCCTATTTTGTTTTGTTCGGGAATTTTTTATGCATATTCGGAGTCTTGCTTCGTGTTGTTTTCTACAGAAATGCATTTAGCTGTCAGTTGATCTTTAAATGAAAGGCTTTGATGACTGATATGTGCTGCCTTGAGTAACTGTTGAGACTAATGTTTTTTGGTATCGGTTTAGCACTTTGCGGTTATCGATTGTGTTGTGGTGTGGTAACATTTGTGTTGGTGACATGGCATGCTGGGATGATCGAAAGATTGCAACGTCATTCTAATATTTTGTGTGGTTTTGCTGGTTCTACGTGTTTCTTTTCGGTTTCTTTATTCTCTACCTCTTATTTCTTTAACTTATTATCCATACTTCTAACTGCCGAAATGATAGGTATTGCATTAGTTCGGATTCCTACCGGTTGTAGCTATATTGTTATATGTTGTACTGTCTCAACGATGTTGATTTTGCTAATCTGTAAAACTAATGATGTCTCTATTTTGATAATTAACTACGTTGAAAACCATTTGATTGCCGGTATATTTATGTACTTATCTACCTGACACTGTGATAATTGATGTGTCCTAGGCTTAATTAAGTATTGAGAAAAAAAGTTTTTCATATTGGTTCGTGGGATTTCAGTTATCGGTTGTGGTGTGGCGTGGCAATGTCTCTTTTGCAGCCATAACATGGTGTGGCAGCCGAAATATTGCCGACATGGTGCTATCATACGTCTCTTGCTCCGGTTTACGTATATTTCTGAGACTTTATTTTAATTTTTTTTTTTTTTGACAAATAGAGATTGTGTCGTCTTATTTTTTTTACAAAAAAGTACTACTTTAAATTGAACAACTGTGTTGATTGATATGTGTTGCCTTGACTTAGTCTTGAGTGGTACTTAACCCTGCAATCGGTTAACTATTAATTTTTTTTCCCCTTTGTAGTAGTCATGATGAAGGTCGTATTTTAATGGATATCTTTTACAGTGGAAGCTTTTCCCTTGGTTGGAGGTGGTACATGAACGAGAAAAAAATGTCATTTAACGTATATGTGTCAGCAATTTTTTTTCCCCTGGAATGGCTGCACGATCTACTAGGCCATGAGATACCGTCGGAGTACACTTCGGTTTTGTACTTTGATGAAGGCGAGGAGAAATTTAAGTTTCTTTATGAGGATGCACAATTTGAGGAGATAAAGAATCATGCTGCACGGAACAATTTAAGGGTTAGGTTGTACTTGCTTCGCGAATATAGCTCGGCCAGTGAAGCAGATTAATTTTGAAGCGACTTTCTTTTTATGTAACTATCTAGACGTATTCTGCCATGTATATTTGTTGTAATGAAGATAAGTTCAGTTTATCTGTTACTTTTCATTATAAATTTTATGAGTTTTACATTGTGTTATCTCGTTTACGAAACAAAACACCATATTATGTTATAGAATGTATATTTTCCGCACTGAAAGTAAGCATGATGGAATTTACGGTTGCTCTATCAATGCTTTCTATATATATATATATATATATATATATATATATATATATATATATATATATATATATATATATATATATATATATATATATATATATATATATATAAAATTTACGTGTTTATTACTTTCTACTTTGAGTCTTGATTATGAATTGTTTGTTGATATCATATTTGTATTTGAACAAAATAATAGGTATTTGTCATTGAAGTGTAAATAGGTTTATTTTTGTTTACATAAGGAAAAGGAAAAGCTGCTTCATCGGTATACACATGGTTTACTATCTTGATTGTGCGACGACCCAGAAATTTCCGTCCAAATTTAAACTTAATCTATATATGTGATCCCGACACGATAAGCAAAGTCTGTAATGTTGAGTCTCGAAAACTTTGAAACAGTTTACATGAATACATTTAACCTTTGACCATCCCCGAAGATTCATGAACAGTTGTGTGTAAATATATACGTAAGTATAAATATTTTGACTTAATAAAATACACTTTAATCAATTTAGAATTTAAACTTTAAAATAATAAACAAAATAATTAAGTACAAATATGATGAATATATAGCAAATAGATATGAAATTGATATGTAAAAATTGTTGTATTATTACTAATATTACTATTATTATTATTATAACTAGTATTATCATTAGTATTATTAATAAAATTATTATTATCATTATTACTGATTAATATTAAATTCATCGAAATTATCATGATTATTATCATAAATTATTATTATTAAAAAAGTAATATAATTTATTAATATTATCATTAATAATATTATTATTTACATTATTATTAACAATAATTATTATCTTTATTGTTAATATTATTATTATGATAATTATTATTAATATTAACAGTATTATTATTTTTATTATTATTATTATTATTATTAATATCTTTATTATTATTTATTATTATTAATATTAATAGAATTATTATTATATTTATATGTATTTATATTTAAATGATATAACAGCAAGACTTTGCAATTGAATCTGTTCCCTATCGTTATCTGATTAGGAATGGGTTTTGTTTTTGTCCCAAGTTTGTTACATCTCAATATCAATTCATACGAATCAAATCCTTTCACAATTTACTTTATTTATTTTATTTGTTTATGTTTTTGTTTGTTATCTGTAATTACAAATCGAGAACTATTATTTTCTATTTATCTGATCAATTCAAGCGCGTAATGGATTCATTCCAACATCTTCTCACTACCATTATCAATTACAAACCTTTATCTTGTATTTGATTGAATTAAAAAAAAACAGACCCGTCATCTCTGTTTCATACCATTTAATCAAAAGCGCTATTTCAAATGAAATTTTAAAATTTATAAATGCAGTTTAGTTAGAAATTAGGTGTATAAACTACCTGCAAAGTTTGAAATTCCAACTCTCTATATTGAATTCGAATTTCTGAGTCAAACATTCGATTTCAAAAGTCAACCATTTTGTTCATCCCAAAATTCAACTTCGTTTTTATGATTCCAGTCAAATTGAGTGTTCAGAAAGCTTCTAAGAGTGAAATGAAAACTTTTTCATGTTATAATCATGGTCTATAAAAGCCTCTAGTGTTGAATTCGATTTTGGGTTCAATATATGTTTTTTTTTCAAATCTGTTTTGATTTTTATTTCTTTAATTTCTTTCTGAGTTGATTAACTTCAACACTTATAATCGTTTCTGTATTGTTTGGGAATCCTAAAACAAAACAATTATTCAATGCTATTATGGTTAAACTGTTCTGGTGGACTTGGGTTGTGGAGAAGAAGGGAACAGTCAGATAAACGGGGTAAATATAGTTTAGTTATAAATTAAATCAGAAAGAACTGATACAGCAGAATGGTTTGGGTGTTGGTCTTGTGAACGTGAGGTCTCGGGTTCGAGCCCGGTTCGGAGCTTGTTTTTTTTAAAATGGGCTTTAAAGGTAGTTTTTAATTTTAAAAATTCTTATTATTATTAATATTGTTATTATTATTATTGTTATTACTCATTAATGTTATTATTACTGATTATTATTAGAATTAGAATTAGAATTATTATTATCTTTAGTATTATATTTATTAACGACTAATATAGGTTATTATCATTTTACTAGTAAGTAACATCTCTAAGGATTATTAATGTTATTATTAGTATCGTTAATATCAATATAAGTATTATTACGACTAGGATTATTATTATTATTATTATTATTATTATTATTATTATTATTATTATTATTATTATTATTATTATTATTATTATTATTATTATTATTTTTTTATTATTATTATTATGGAAATAATACAAGTTATCATTTTTCTCATTAATATTAGTACTAGTATCACTTTTGTAACTATTATTATTATTATTATTATTATTATTATTATTATTATTATTATTATTATTATTATTATTATTATTATTATTATTATTATTATTATTAAACAAAGGTATAATTATTAACAATATCTTTATTAATATTATCATTTTTAACAAAGTTATTATTATTATTATTATTATTAGAAAATTATTAATATCAAAACTATCATTTTTAAACAAATAAATATTTTGTACATAAAACATACTTATTACATATACTACAATTATATTAATATTCCATATATAAATCATATTAACAGTACTTATATAAAAACTTACGAACAACAAATTAGGTATTTTTAATATAATACAATATATATATATATATATATATATATATATATATATATATATATATATATATATATATATATATATATATATATATATATATATATATATATATATATATTTTGTATTATATTAAAAATACCTAATTTGTTGTTTGTCTTTTAAAAACGAATGCAATGTTTGTAAAATGTATCATATAGAGGTCAAGTACCTCGCGATGTAACCAAATGTAATGTATTCGTCCAGATGGATTAGGACGGGTCCTTTCAGATTGTTACAGATTCGATTTTTAGGGTTTTTTTTTACGTTCTAACGCCAAATGTCACGCCAGTTGTTCTCTTTATATATTTTTCCTTCTTTGAAACCCACCAAATCTACGTTTTCGGTTTCATTTACCTACAAACTCAAGTTTCTTTCGCCTTATAAAAATTATATATACGTATACTCTGGAGACAAGGTAGCATATAATGATATTGCTGCAATCGTAAATGATTTCTAGCCAACATTGTTAGCTGCAATTATAAGGTTATTTTATTCTATTAATTTGTACAGTTGTCTTTATTGCTAATTTATTTATACTGCTAAGAATTGTTGCAATATTCAGCATTTGTATGTGAATTTGTTTCTCTCATTGTTTGCCCGTTACTAACTCAAAATTTTAATACAAAATGAGGTTCATATCATTTTTGGGTAATCCAATATTCCTAGGCCCAACTTAAGTCATTTTTTAATTATAATTGTTACACTTTTACCAAATCTTAGTGTGTTAAATATTCTATTAGATACTGTATCAGTTAAAATCTGATCTTCTTCAACCTTTCATCTTTTTCTCTCCAAAGAAACTACCTACCGTCATGTAAGTATGCTTTCTTTTATACTATTTTTTTTTGTTTTTATAAATTTCAGTGTTATACATGATGCAATCTTTAAATAAAGTTTGATTGAAACATATAATCGTTTATACGTCATCTTATGAGCCCTGTATTTAGGTTTTATTATTATTTAGTTTTAAACTTAGTCTTATAAGTGAATAATGTGTTATTTACCAAGTGTTAGAATATACTCATTCTTTAACCCCTGCATGTTTTTATTAACATCACAACACATATTTTCAATAGGAGTTTGAACTCGATGCTATCTTCATATGGTCGTTTACCTTCCTTTGTTGTCGAAATCGAGTCTAAAGATGTTTATTATTAGGTTTAATTTTATTGTATTTTTCATGTTATTATACCAATCTAATTCTATTTTGATTACATACATTAGTTAAAATTTGTATACTGTACATAACCATTTCGTTTCTTTAATCAAGGCCGTACCAAAACACTTTGTAAAAACACAATACTGTAAATTTATGCCTTTAGGGACTATATTCATTTGCACTACAAATGGTTATCAAGTAGCGGTACGAATGCGTGGGATGGTAAAGAACTGCAGTTTGCATCTGGATGGTCCAAAATTTTTAAAAACTTGAAATTGGAACCTAAAGATATTCTTCGTATTATAGTCATCGATCCAATAACTTTTGAAGTCACCATTTTTGGCAACGATGAGTGTCAAAAACACGTCTCACTATCTGAAGACCCGATGTGGATTGCATGTTTAGATGATGAAGATTGTAAAGAGCCGGTAGTTGTTTCTTTATGCTAAATTAATAAATTTTCATATATTTAACTATATGCTTTTTAAGTAACTTTTTACATTCAATATTTTCCTGTTATGGTAGTCACAAACATCGCTTATACTTAGGTCTTTCCACAAAAATGACTTTCAACCCAAGTGTCCAAATATCAAACACCACATGATATGTGGATTAACACAGTCCGTGATTTTCGTCAACGTGTTCTAATTTCTACAACTGGAAAACAGATGTCATTATATTTCGGCTGGTGTAATATTGTTCATAAATTTGAAATTTGTCCGCTTGATCTGCTGATTTTCAAACGCATCGATTTCAACTCTTTTGAGCTATCTGTGTATGAACCTAATGGCTGTGAAAGAAAGACAATAGCATCGGTATATGAATGATATCATGACTATATAGGTGATCATAAGCAGGGAAATGTTGATAAATCAAACGTGCAACAATATTTACCAACAACCCTTGGTACTTCTGTTGTTCTTCCAATTTTACCAACCAATGTTACAGTCAATCCTCCACCAAGTAACAATAAAACTGTTCATAAGTTTATCATTTCTAGAAAAAGTCAGATGCGGGGTAATTCTCAAAATAATATAATTTACTGTTTCTAATACTTTGGCCCTTATTTTTATATTTGAATATTAGTATTGTGAATAGATTATTCCTATATCTTTACTTATATAACACATGTTAGATTTACACCCTATTTATTAGTTTTATTGTTACATGTTTATTTCAGAGGCTTCCAGATGAAGTATATGGGGTGCCAGGACTCTTTAATGGTGCACAAGTTTCTATTGTCAATCTGGATGGTACTTCAATCCAATGCAAGTTGTTAGTGGAAAAAATTAAAACAAAATCAACTTTTGTTGTATCAGCTACTTGGAGCAGATTCGTGAAAATAAATGAGTTGAACGAAGGTGATGAGTGTTTGGTGATGTACAATGCTGATGTTCGTACTTTTAATCTTCTTTAATCTGCAGGATATTAAAAGGGTTTGATATCGGCCAAAAAGTCACGTTTTTACCCCCGATATCAGGCTCTGAATCCATAAAAGTTCCAAACTTTATCGCAAAAATAATCACTTTGTCGGTTGATTTTGTAGATTTAGTAATTACGAAGGCGATGCAAAAAGAATCATATAAAACGGAGCTAAAACAAAGAATCTAGAGCAAAAATTGCGATAGATAAGAAATTAAGTTACGATCCAGCAAATCAGCAACCCAAACGGCCTGCCAAACGGCTTGCCTATATGTCAAACGGTGTAACACCCTCGAAGCGGGCCTAGATGTTAGATTACTATTTTTTCCCTCAGAGTGTGGTGTTATTATATGCTTTTATTTTAATTTTATATTTATTATTAAATAATGATGTGGTTAGGACCAGTTTTTGACAAGGGTCACAGAACAGGTTTGTTTATCTAATTTAGACTTCGTTTGGGTTGCCAAATGATGTACGAAAGATTTCAGATAACTGATAAATACCCGTGTGTTGTGAACTTGTGATGTATGGATTTTTAACCCTTAAGTGTGTAGGTGGGGAGAATTATCTTCATTTTTCTAGATTCTTCCCCAAATATTACTCTCGTACGTTCATCTCCATCTCACCAAACCCTAATCATCAAAACTTGTTCTTGGGCTCAAATTGATCTTAGAATCGTGTTCTTTGTTGTCTACTGATTCTATCAAGGTAAGAATCACAAGTTTTCATGCTTTAATCTTTGAGAAAATTGGATTTTTGTGTAAGTTTTTACAAAGTGTGTAATTTGGGTCAAAATGGTTAAATTTGATGTTGTTTGAGTCCAAATCTTGTGGATTTATGTTTCTTCATGGTTAGTGTCTTTGATTTGGTCAGTTTTGAGGCCGTAATCGAGCTCTAGAGCAAGAATTGGTCAATTTTGGGTGAAACCCGTCACTTTGTTCTTCAGCTTTTGCAGATAAACACAGTCGCCGACTGTCTCTTGACAATTGACCAAATGACTCGACCATCGACAGACTGACTCGACCATCGGCCGAGTGTGTCTGTGAGAGACCATCGACCGAGTGTCTAGACACTCGGCCGAGTGAGTCTAGACAGTCGGCCGACTGTCTCTGACAGTCGATCGAGTGTCTTTGGCAGTGTAAAATTTTACTAAGTGTTGATTTTTAGCCGTTATGCTGCCCGTTTGTATTTTGATGATCATAATATTATAATTAACTTGTGAGTATTGTTTTCAGGTGATACAGACGAGGAGAATACTCGGTGACATTAGACTACCGAGTGATGTCGGTATCGGTGAGTGGGACTAACTGGAGAACATAGTATATAGTAGCATGTTATATTATGATTGCCATGCTTGTTAGATATACTTATTGTTGTGGATAGTTAGTACGTTGTGATGACTGCATGTTAGTTGATGCTTGTCTGCTGGAGCCCAGTGCGTCCCTATTGTGTGGTAGCCTCGGTAGGAGAGATCAACCTACGGGTTGGGTTCCTCATGTGGTAGCCTAGACAACCGAGGTGTATATATATGTGAATGACGCGTCCGTCGCGTGTGGATTATATATATACACACGGTGGTGGAGGAACTTCTGGTAAGCCCCAGTCCGATCAGCTGGTGGTTAATGGTTTGGACGAGCCGCCAGAGTCTCTGTAGACGGCACTTGGGTGATGTTTGTGTGTTAGACTAGGTGACATGATTAGTATGAAGGTTTCTATATACTATTGCCTGTAGTTATTCGTACTCACTTAGCTTTGTGCTAACCCCCTCCTCTTCCCTGCAGGTTGACTGTTGCATACTTGATAGATTCCACGGAGACGAATTCTTGGGAGATATGTTTGACTAGTCGGAACTCTGGTGTCGCGTCTTTTCTATAAAGTTGTAACTACGTTTAATATAACACAAGGTCATTTATTTATTTACGTGTTTATTATTAATGGGATTTTATACATATAATATATCTATAAATTGCTCTTTCGCTGTATATATAAAAAAAAATCTGGGGTGTTATAAGTTGGTATCAGAGAGTAGGTTTGGCAGCATGCGCACGGAAGTGACATGTTCCCAAACCGTGTGTCGAGTCAAACATATCTTGGGGGTGTGTTAAGTGAGCGAAGTATATATTGATGAGTTAGTTGGCGGAAACTAACAGGTTATCTACTAAGCTTTTGTGTGTGAGATGTTGTGATAAGACAGGTATGAAGATCGATTCCATCCTGCTGGTGCCCCGTTGACCCTCAGTGATGACAGAACTTCGGTGAATGCGTTTTTATGAAGATTTGGATGAAGGATTTGACGAGTATTAGTTGACGTGGCTCCAATGATGAGGATTCAGTTGCAGAGTTGATGAGGGTTAAGGGTGCGGGTGCGATCGAGGTGTTGATAGAAACAGAAGATGTCTTCTTATTCATAATGGTACATTCTTGTTACATTACTGTAACTATTATTATTATTGAACCTGTAGATTGTGTTCATGTCTTTGTCAAATTTTTTATGTGTGTTAGGATAACCTGTGATGAGTAGTGATTCTAGTTGCGATTGAGTAATTATTCTTGTAAGATAGAAGTAGATGATAGTTGACGGATCTAGTTACGACGATTGTGTCTGGAACTACCCTTGCCACTAACGGGATTTTATTCCCTTAGACTGACTGCTATGTTCTGCGAGACTTTATAGACATGACCTTTGGAATATTGTGTCATGCTGTTGTGAATTGTTGTTATATGGCCTGTTATACTATACGTGAGACTACTGTTGACCTAGACTGGAAGAATTGAGGTGAATAATTTGTAGTATTAACTAAGACGAATATGAAGTCATTTCCTGACCGTTGACTGATGGGACACACGTAGTGACCCATAAAGACTGATTAGGGTAGTGACCCCTTGATGAGTAGTGAAAGTCTCGAACCCTATTGTGTAACTATGTGAAGTATAGTCTTCATGCTTGGCGATCGTGACTGAACCAGTAGATGACGGACCCTATGATATTGTTGTATAACGGGACTAGTTGTGTTGGACTTAGGTGAAATATAATTCCTTTCCATGGATCGGCGTGACACACCTAATGGTCCGTAAGGATTGGGATAGAGTAGTAGTTTTCTTGTCTTCTAATAAGAGGACCCAAACCCTGTTGTTAGTGTCGTATGTATATAGTTTGCGTGTCATGTATGATGTAGACTTTTGGTTCAGATGTTTGTGATCGTAGTAAGACCTTGAGGATTCGCTTTTCCTGCCTTAGACTCATGTGAGTTGGTGGTGACCTTTAAGAAGTATGTTTTAAAGGATCTTTCCATGTAGTCTTGATTGAAGATAGGAAAATTATGTTTTGTTGTTTTGTGAGGATTATTACTAGCCTGGCCGTACCGTTGCAGGATTTGACTAGCTATGTAGGACTCGTAGAGTTGTCCTGAGAAGTTGTTGACTTTTGTGAATTGATGTGACTCATTAGATGTCAGTGTAGGAGACGTTCGTTTAGTGACTTTCTTGGAAGTGGAGAAGACTTTAATCGGAATAGGAATTCAGTTCAAGCTGAATTGTGATGAATTTTGACGAGGTCGGGAGACGTGATTAGTACAGTGATCATATTACTGTTAAGGTAGAATCATTGATCTGATAGTTCGATAGTGACTAATGTGAATATCTTATCTTTTGAAGATTTGAATGCAGGATCGAGGACGGACAATAATAGTATTTGCAAATAAGATGAAGTAAGTAGGTATAGTTTATTGAATGTTAGGTCAGATTTTCAAATGTGGTTGCTAAAGAGGACTTATTAGAATTAAGATCGAGCTAGAACCAAGTTAAGTGTTTACTTACTAGACTTTTTGCGGTTTTGATAGTCTTAGATTGTAAAATCTATTTGATTGGGGTATAGTGGAGAATTTATAACTACCAGTGACTTGAGAAAATAGACCGTGTTGTATTGATAAACTCTATTAAGATCTTGTTCTGAAATACTCGAAATGAAAGTGTGATTTAGAATGATGTATTACATCTGGCCAACGGAAATACATTGTAAGTAAATCATATAGTAGTTTCGAGAGTCGGATGAGATGTATCGAGTGTTAGATCGAGTGTTGTTTGACGATGAAGGTGATTTTCGATGAACCGTGGACCGAGAGTAGACTTTTCCGACATAGTAAGGTTAGTTGAACCATATCTGGACTAGGCTATTGATGATCGTATAAGCCTTAGTTTTGAGTTCTGATGAAGTTCGAAGCAAAATTAAGTCGATGCAGAGATAGTTTTAGTGGTGTCAAATGCGTATATTGATATCATTTGACGAATTTAATTGTTAGATGGATGTTTATTGCTTGTGGTAGTGGATATCGTTGACTTGAAATCCATGTTCGAATGATTAATGTTGGTTTAATATTGCATTTGTAAGTATTTCTTCTAATGATGATATGAATAAAGTTATGCTTTAAGTGATGAATTTTGGGTAAGTATCAACCTAGATAAGTGATTCATGACGAAACCCTTAAATATCAAACTTGAACTAGGTATTTAATTACGGGTTCTGGTAGCATTTTAACCAAGTGACGATCTTTCTGATGTAACTGTAGCAGTGGTGGGCATGTGTATTGATGTTACTTGACGAAATTAATACTTGGATAATTACTTTCAGAATGTGTGGACAATTATTCTTTACTCAAGATTTGTGATGTAATAATTGAATTGATTTGAAATCGGGTTGGTAAGCATTTCTACTATGATTGAGTAGACTAGAATCACAATTTAGTCGTTGAATAATTGGGTGAATATTGAACCAGATAAGCGAAGTTCAAAGAAATTATTGAATATCGGGATTGAAACAAGTATTAAATTACGGAGTTTGGGAAATTTAGTGTAATCCGAGTTGATTTGGCTATGTTGTAGTGATGAAACTAGCTAAGTTTGTGTATTCTAAGGTAAACGATAACCATTATTCAGTGTTTTAGAGTGAGTTGATCTAGGAGATTCTATGATGGTGACTCGGGGATAACCTCAAATCATGATTGACATATTTCAGGTAGTGAGTCATTAGTAGTGACTCGAGAGTTAGTGTGTAAAACCTAGACATGAGATGGAATTTTCGTGGTATTTCGTAAGATTATTGATAGATCAAGTTTGGAATTCAGACGAAATTATACTTGTTCAGTTATTAGATAGCGGCAGGTTGTCAGCATTGAATTTCTTTAGCTAGTGGTAAAGACTGTTTTCTAGACCAGAATGTGAAGAACGATTCGGATATCGTGTAGTGTAAGTAAGTAAGTTTGTAGATCGGCATATAGCGGGTCTTGACCCTTGGGTAGTAGACTAGCAGATGGTGTATTTGACTTAGACCGATAAGATAACTTTTGACCTACGAGAATGAACGGAGATTTGTAAGGCGTATGACGGTAGGACATGATTTGACTTAGTTCACGTTGTGGCCCGTTGTGGCGGTTTGTAATACCCATGACCTTTGTTGATTTGGTGATGTAGAATTGTGGGCTTAACTAAGTTGCGTCTTCATGTGAAACGTTGACAACAGACTGATGACTTAGAATAAACTGAATATAAGATTTGATGGGTTAACTTTATGGGTAATCTCGAAATTTGATGGATCAGTCCGATTCAATGAAATTGACAGTGTATAACCGTTGGTATCTTCAGAAAGTGGGGTGTAGTGACAGTTTGACGTGAAACTTTTGTGGAAGTCAATTAAGTTGATGATGGGTCTATATAATACTTTTTGGGTTGTCTTGTATTATCTGAATGTTGTGTTGAATGATTGGAGTTGGTCGTAACAGAAAGGGTTAGCATTGACTTAGTGACGGTGAGTTTTTTAATTAATGATTTTCGCTTATAGGTTGGCAGATGAGAAAACTAATGAACCTTGGTAATGCTTGTTATCTTAGGATGTGTTTTGGTGTAGCTACCGGTGTGACCAACTGTGTTGGTATTTGTTACCTGTGTGCCGTGTTGGCTATGACTTAGTAGATTCCGAGGACGGAATCTCTTTAAGGGGGTAGATTTGTAACACCCTCGAAGCGGGCCTAGATGTTAGATTACTATTTTTGCCCTCAGGGTGTATGGTGTTATTATATGCTTTTATTTTAATTTTATATTTATTATTAAATAATGATGTGGTTAGGACCAGTTTGTGACAAGGGTCACAGAACAGGTTTGTTTATCTAATTTGGACTTCGTTTGGGTTGCCAAAGGATGTACGAAAGATTTTAGATAATTGATAAATACCCGTGTGTTGTGAATTTGTGATGTATGGGTTTTTAACCCTTAAGTGTAGGTGGGGAGAATTATCTTCATTTTTCTAGATTCTTCCCCAAATATTACTCCCGTACGTTCATCTCCATCTCATCAAACCCTAATCATCAAAACTTGTTCTTGGGCTCAAATTGATCTTAGAATCGTGTTCTTTGTTATCTACTGATTCTATCAAGGTAAGAATCACAAGTTTTCATGCTTTAATCTTTGAGAAAATTGGATTTTTGTGTAAGTTTTTACAAAGTGTGTAATTTGGGTCAAAGTGGTTAAATTTGATGTTGTTTGAGTTCAAATCTTGTGGGTTTATGTTTCTACATGGTTAGTGTCTTTGATTTGGTCAGTTTTGAGGTCGTAATCGAGCTCTAGAGCAAGAAATGGTCGATTTTGGGTGAAACCCGTCACTTTGTTCTTCAGCTTCTGCAGATAAACACAGTCGGCCGACTGTCTCTTGACAATCGACCGACTGACTCGACCATCGACCGACTGACTCGACCATCGACCGAGTGTGTCTGTGAGAGACCATCGACCGAGTGTCTAGACACTCGGCCGAGTGAGTGTAGACAGTCGGCCGACTGTCTCTGACAGTCGACCGAGTGTCTTTGGCAGTGTAAAATTTTACTAAGTGTTGATTTTTAGCCGTTATACTGCCCGTTTATATTTTGATGATCATAATATTATAACTAACTTGTGAGTATTGTTTTCAGGTGATACAGACGAGGAGAAGACTCGGTGACATTAGACTACCGAGTGATGTCGGTATCGATGAGTGGGACTAACTGGAGAACATAGTATATAGTAGCATGTTATATTATGATTGCTGATAATGCTAAAAACAAACATATATTTCATAGCATTATCCCTCAAGAAAGACAAACTTTTAGTTGCAATTGTTCTATTTACAAGTGTTATTCGTTTAAATAATAAAAGGTGAAGACAAAAGACAGATTCGACGAATTGAAGACGCAAACGACCAAAAAGCTCAAAAGTACAAAGTACAATCAAAGTGGTTCAAATTATTGATGAGAAACGTCTAAAAGTTACAAGAGTACGAGCCGCAAAACACAAAGTACAAGATATTAAATAGTACGCAAGGACGTTCGAAAATCCGGAACCTGGACAAGAGTCAACTCTCAACGCTCGACGCAACGGACTAAAAATTACAAGTCAACTATGCACATGAATATAATATAATATATAATTAATTCTTAAAATTATATATATTATATTATTTAATAAAACCGTCGGCAAACTAGGAAACAAAGAATTGTGAGCTGGATCCTACCTCCATGCGATCGCATGGCCTGGAGGCCTAATTTCCATGCGATCCCATGGGCCACTTTTTCTGGCCACATCCCTATAAAAGGCAGTCTGGTGCTCGAGTTTAATATACCATCTATCCTCTCTATCTCACAGATATATATATATATATATATATATATATATATATATATATATATATATATATATATATATATATATATATATATATATATATATATATAAAATTATATTTTAATTTTAATTTTAATTTTAATTTTAATTTAAGATTAATAATAATAAGGGTATGTTAGCGAATGTTGTAAGGGTGTAATTCGAAATTCTGTCCGTGTAACGCTACGCTATTATTAATCATTGTAAGTTATGTTCAACCTTTTTAAATTAATGTCTCGTAGCTAAGTTATTATTATGCCTATTTAATGCCGAAGTAATCGTGATGTTGGGCTAAATATTAAAGACGGGGTAATTGGGCTTTGTACCATAATTGGGGTTTGGACAAAAGAACGACACTTGTGGAAATTAGACTATGGGCTATTAATGGGCTTTATATTAACTAAATGATACCTCATTAATTTAATATATAGACTTATAATTTGACGTATTTATATATAACCACATACGCTTGACTGGGTACGGTGGGCGGGATATCTATAAATACCAATAATTATTCATTTGACCAGACATGGGGATGGATTAATAATCAATAGACTTGTTGAAACAGGGGTGAATTACATACAAGGGTAATTGGTGTAATTGTTAACAAAGTAATAAAACCTTGGATTACACGCAGTCGATAACTTGGTGTATTCATTAGACAAAGTATTAAGACCTTGTTACAATTCGAATCCCCAATTAGTTGGAATATTTGACTTCGGGTATAAGGATAATTTGACGAAGACTCTTGCACTTTATATTTATGACTGATGGACTATTATGGACAAAACCGTATGGACATATCGAATAATCCAGGACAAAGGACAATTAACCCATGGTAATAAATTAAAATCAACACGTCAAACATCATGATTATGGAAGTTTAAATAAGCATAATTCCTTTATTTCATATTTCATCGCACTTTTATTTACTGTCATTATATTTAATTGCACTTTTAATTATCGCAATTTTATTTATCGTCTTTTTATTTATCGCAATTTCATTATCGTTATTTACTTTATGCTTTAAATTAAAGTTATATTTATTTTTAATATTTTACATTAGGTTTTAACTGAAACTAAAGTTTTAAAACAAACCGGTCATTAAACGATAAAAACCCCCTTTTATAATAATACTACTACTTATTTATATATTTATACAAATATAGTTTTAAAAATATAGCGTTAAACTTGGCTAGCTCCCTGTGGAATGAACCGGACTTACTAAAAACTATACTACTGTATGATTAGGTACACTGCCTATAAGTGTTGTAGCAAGGTTTAGGTATATCCACTCTATAAATAAAAAATAACTTGTGTAAAATTGTATCGTATTTAATAGTATTTTGTAGTAAAATATAAGCTATTTCGTATACACCTCTACGCACATCAAGTATTTTTGGCGCCGCTGTCGGGGACTGCTTAAACGCCGGAAGCGAAACGCTATATATAAAAAAAAAGATTTTTAATTTACTTTTGTAAAAATACGTTTTAATTTTTAAAAATACAAAAATATAAAAAGAAAAACAAAATTTATATATTTTTAAGAGTTTGTTAAATATATATATAAAATTATAAAGTTTCTTTATTTTTATTTTAGTTTTTTAAAAAATTAAGTTTTTAATTTAATTTATATAAATATAAACATTTTATACAAAAAAATAAAAACAGAAAAAAATAATTAAAATTGTATTTGGGCCCGAACACTGTAGCAGCCCAATATTTGAACTGGATCCGCAGGTCATGCGACCGCATGAATTTATAACAAACAACTCATGCGATCGCATGAGTTGAAAAGACAGCCCACATACCTGGTACGTACGATTAGGGTTAAAGATTTAATTATTATTATTATTAATTAATTAAGATTAGGGTTAATTATAATATTAATTAGTTTAGTTTTTAGTTTTAATTTGTAATTTAAGTTATAATTAGTTTTAATAATTAATAAATTAATACTTTTATAAAATAAATAATATAAATATAATATTTTTATAAAAATTAGTAATTTTATCATTTTTTGTCTCTTTTTATAAATTGTATATTTTTATTATTTGGTACGTAATTTGTATTTTTATCGCTCGTAATTAGTTTTAAGTTATAGTTTTTGCCGTAGTAATTTATATTTTTAGATTTTTAGGCTTTGCCGTAAAATCCCTTAAGTACTTTTTCTTTAGACTAAGATTTAGGTGATTTAGAATTTTGCGACGCCGTTTTATAAATTTTAGTACTTTTTAAGTTATTGCCGTTTTAGATTTAGAATTTCTTTTAAGCTTTAATACCTTTAGACATAACTTTTAATTTTTAGTTTTTAGACTTTTAAGTTTCGACGCGCTACGCTCTTTTTATTATTTTTCGATCTTTTATTTTTCGACATTTTCCGACGCACTCTTTTTCTTTCTTATTTCTCAATGCTCTAGTTTTTAGGATATAGAATTTTCTATTTCTTCTCTAAAATTTCTTTAAATTTTGACGAAAAATTATTTTAAGTGGTTAAATTGATAGACATCTAAAATTTTATGGTTCGTAGTAATAGTTTGATTTGTTAGTGGCGAGTTGTGGGCTTCCGATTTAAAGGGTCCTGGTTACTTGCTGCATCTATTGGCTATTCGAAACGTGGGCAAAATCAGAAAAGTCTATTAATTTGATAACTTATATAATTTTTATTTTTATAGCTAATAGGATATTCAGTGAATGCACCGAGCAAAACGTTCACCACCTTTTATACGTTCACCACCTGTAACTCGATCAAGACATCTAGCCAATATTGTCGCCGTTGATTTTTCTTTAGAATCATCATCAAGTCGACCAAGTACTCCAATTCAAATTTCCGATAATCCATTTTTTGAACCCGACCTCACAATTGAGAATCCGGAGGATATTCAGGGACAATTCAGAGATCCTGAACCATTAATCTTTCCTCTGGAACCACCAATCATTCAAACAGAGATTGTCGAGGAACAAACCATTAAATCAGAATCCTCTAGTGATTCAGATTCAACAAATTCAATCATGGAAAATCTGGAACCTCTAAGTATGGAAGACCGAATGAGAGCTAAATGCACTGGCCAAGGTCACGCAATTACTCAACCAGACATTAATGCGCCAGATTATGAAATCAAAGGACAAATCCTACACATGGTAACTAATCAATGCCAATTTAGTGGTGCGCCGAAGGAAGATCCAAATGAACATCTTCGTACCTTTAATAGGATCTGTACTTTATTTAAAATTAGAGAAGTGGAGGATGAACAGATATATCTCATGTTATTTCCCTGGACTTTAAAGGGAGAAGCCAAAGATTGGTTAGAATCATTACCTGAAGGGGCGATTGATACATGGGACGTTTTAGTTGAAAAATTTCTTAAACAATTCTTTCCGGGATCTAAAGTCGTGAGACTTCAAGGAGAAATAGTTACGTTCACACAAAAGCCAAATGAAACTCTATATGAGGCGTGGACAAGATTTGGAAAGTTGTTAAGAGGATGTCCGCAACATGGTTTAGACACTTATAAAATAGTACAAATATTCTACCAAGGATGTGACATCACTACAAGAAAAGACATCGATATAGCAGCTGGTGGATCCATTATGAAGAAAACCGCAACTGAAGCTTACAAAATTATTGATAACACTGCTTCCCACTCACATGAGTGGCACCAAGAAAAAGATATCGTTAGATCATCTAAAGCGGCTAGAGCTGATTCTAGCCATGACTTTGATTCCATTTCTGCAAAGATAGATGCTGTCGAGAGACGAATGGAAAAGATGACTAAAGATATTCACTCAATACGAATTAGTTGTGAGCAGTGTGGAGGACCACATTTGACAAAAGATTGTCTCAGTATTGAACAAACAATAGAACAAAGAGAGAATGTTTCATACATCAACCAATGGCCTGGAAATAATTATCAGAATAATTATCAACCGCCAAGACCAATCTACAATCAAAACCAGAATAATAACCGAAATGTTCCATACAACAACCAACAAGGTCCTAGCAATCAACAAGTATCTAATAATACTAACAATCAGCAAAGACCTATTTTTCAAAACAAACCACCATAAACCGATGATAAAAAGCCAAATTTAGAAGATATGATGTCGAAACTAGTTGAATCTCAAACGCAATTTTTCACATCTCAGAAACAAACCAATGAACAAAATGTTCAAGCATTTAGAAATCAACAAGCTTGTATTCAAAATTTGGAACAAGAAGTAAGTAACCTAGCAAGATTGATAGGTGAAAGAAAACCGGGAAGTCTACCTTGCGATACAAATGCTAACCCCCGGAATGAAACAACTAAAGCCATTACCACAAGAAGTGGTATTACACTTAAACCACCAGAAATACCTGTAATTTCTGATGACTCTGTTCCTACTCCACAAGAACCACAATCTGAGCAAGATAAGGAAAAAGAAACGGTAGTTAAAAAGGTTAATGAAGATGACACAGTTAAGGCAAAACCTTATGTTAAACCATACCAACCACCACTTCCTTACCCCGAGTAAAATGAGAAAAGAAAGACTTGAAGCCGAGCAATCCAAATTCTTGGATATGTTTAAACAAATAAATGTCAATCTTCCTTTCATTGATGTAATTTCAGGAATGCCAAGATATGCTAAATTCTTGAAAGATCTAATCACAAATAGAAAGAAAATCGAAGAACTCTCGGCTGTTACTATGAATGCTATTTGTTCTGCAGTACTCTTGAATAAGATACCAGAAAAACTATCTGATCCAGGAAGTTTCACAATTCCATGTTTTCTGGGTAGTCTTAGTTCAATAGAAGCATTGGCAGATTAGGTGCTAGTATAAATTTAATGCCATATTCATTATATGCTAAACTAGACCTTGGAGAATTGAAACCAACACGAATAAGCATACAACTAGCCGATCGATCAGTAAATATCCTAGAGGGATAATGGAAAACATGATAGTTAAAGTTGGTGCTTTAGTATTTCCAGTAGATTTTGTTATTCTGGACATGGAAGAAGATTCTCGAGTTCCTCTCATATTAGGAAGACCATTCTTAAACACGGCTAAAGCAATAATAGACGTGTTCGGTAAGAAACTGACCCTAAGTATAGAGGACGAGAGTGTTACCTTTTCAGTTGATAGAGCCATGCAACAACCACAATCTACAGATGATACATGTTATTATATTTAAACTATAGATTCACATGCAGAATTGTTAGAAGAATTTCTAGAATTACAAGGAACAGGAGAATGTTCTTTAGGAGAAGGAACTGAACCAATTGATGAAATTGAAATGTTAGCTACACTTATGGCTAATGGATATGAACCAACAACAGAAGAAATTTAAATGCTAAAAGAGGAAGACAGATATCGATATAAATCATCGATAGAAGAACCACCGACATTAGAGTTAAAGCCACTTCTAAACCATTTGGAATACGCTTATTTACATGGTAAATCTGAATTACCTGTAATAATATCGTCTTCTCTTACGGAAAATGAAAAATCTCAACTTATTTATGTGCTAAAAGCTCATAAACTAGCTATTGCATGGAAGATTTATGACATTAAAGGCATAAGTCCTTCATATTGCACACATAAAATCCTTATGGAAGAAGGTCATAAAATGTATGTGTAACGCCAAAGAAGACTAAACCCTAATATGCAAGATGTTGTTAAGAAAGAAATTATTAAACTGCTAGATGCAGGTTTAATTTATCCAATCTCTGATAGTCTATGGGTAAGCCCAGTTCAATGTGTACCTAAGAAGTGTGGCATGACTGTCATCACAAATGAGAAAAATGAGCTTATTCCTACTAGGACTGTAACAGGATGGCGTGTTTGTATTGATTATAAAAAATTAAATGACGCCACCAGAAAAGATCACTTTCCCTTACCTTTCATTGATCAAATGTTGGAATGATTAGCCGAAAATAGTTACTATTGTTTTCTTGATGGTTTTTCCTGATATTTTCAAATTCCAATAGCACTCGAGGACCAAGAGAAAATCACATTCACGTGCCCTTATGGTACTTTTGCTTACAAACGCATTTCATTTGGACTTTGCAACGCCCCTGCAACCTTTCAAAGGTGCATGATGGCGATTTTTCACGACATGATAGAAGAATGCATGGAACTTTTCATGGATGACTTTTCAGTCTTCGGTGATACTTTTGAAACATGTCTAGTTAATCTTGAACGAATGCTTATTAGATGCGAACAATCAAATCTATTTCTTAATTGGGAGAAATGCCATTTCATGGTTAAAGAAGGCATTGTTCTCAGTCATAAAATCTCAAAGGAAGGAATTGAAGTGGATAGAGCTAAAGTAGATGTAATTGCTAAACTTTCACATCCCACCAATGTTAGAGGAGTTAGGATTTTTCTAGGGCATGCCGGTTTTTACCGACGTTTCATAAAAGATTTTTCTAAAATTGCCACTCCTATGAATAAACTCCTAGAAAAGAATGCTCCATTCATCTTTTCGGATGAATGCATCAAATCTTTTAATATTCTTAAAGAAAAACTCACTAATGCGTCGATCATGATAACTCCAAATTGGAATCTACCGTTTGAACTAATGTGCGATGCAAGTGATTTTGCAATGGGAGCCGTTTTAGGACAAAGGATTGAAAAACGATTTCAACATATCTATTACGCAAGTAAGACGTTACAAGGAACACAAACGAATTACACAACTACTGAAAAAGAACTCCTTGCTATTGTCTTTGCTTTTGACAAATTTCGTTCATATCTCGTTCTAGCTAAAACGGTGGTCTATACCGACCATTCTGCTCTTAGATATCTATTTTCGAAACAAGATTCTAAACCACGATTAATCCGTTAGATCTTACTCTTACAAGAGTTCGATATTGAAATCTGAGACAAAAAGGGAGCAGAAAATCTCGCCGCTGATCATCTTTCTCGTCTTGAAAATCCCGAATTAGAAGTTCTAAATGAATCGGCCATACAAGACAACTTTTCTGATGAATATCTATTAAAGATAGATTATAATGAAATTCCATGGTTTGCAGACTATGCAAACTATTTAGTATGTGGATTCCTTGAAAAAGGGTTGTCATACCAAAAACGAAAGAAATTCTTTAGTGATATAAAACACTATTTCTGGGAAGATCCACATCTGTTTAAAAGTTGTCCCGATGAAATAATACGCCGATGTGTATTCGGAGATGAAGCTAGTCAAATCTTAAACCATTGTCACACAGGACCAACAGGAGGGCATTATGGGCCTCAACTCACAGCAAGAAAAGTTTATGATGCTGGATTCTATTGGCCTACAATTTTCAAAGATGCACACCTTCTTTGCAAATCCTGTGATGCTTGTCAAAGGGCTGGAAAAATAAGTCAACGTGATAAAATGCCACAAAATGTCATTCAAGTATGTGAAGTATTTGACGTTTGGGGTATTGACTTTATGGGTCCATTTCCAAAATCTCATAATAATATCTACATTCTCGTTGCCATTGATTATGTATCTAAATGGGTGGAAGCACAATCTCTCCCGACTAACGATGCACGAGTTGTAGTCAACTTCTTAAAACGTCTTTTTGCAAGGTTTGGAACACCGAAAGCTTTAATAAGTGATCGGGGTACTCATTTTTGTAATAATCAACTTGAGAAATTTCTCAAAAGATATGGAGTAACTCATAAAATCTTAACCGCTTATCATCCACAAACAAGTGGACAAGTTGAAAATACCAACCGAGCATTAAAACGTATTATAGAGAAAACCGTAGGATCAAATCCGAAGGAATGGTCTGTGAAATTGGAGGATGCACTCTGGGCTTTTAGAACAGCCTACAAAACTCCAATTGGAACCACACCTTTTAAACTCGTTTGCGGAAAAGCATGTAATCTTCCAGTAAAAATTGAACATAAAGCATTTTGGGCTTTGAAGATATGTAATCTTGATTTACATGAAGCTGGACGTCTACAGTTAAGTCAACTAAACGAATTAGAAGAATTAAGACATGAAGCATACGAAAATTCGTTAATCTATAAGGAAAGAACAAAGAAATAGCATGATAAAAGAATCAGAAGTTCAAAAGAATTTAAAGAAGGAGACAGAGTTCTTCTTTTCAATTCACGATTCAAGCTATTTCCTGGAAAATTGAAATCAAGATGGTCTGGACCATTCATAGTTAAAAGAGTTTCCTCATACGGAACAATAGAGTTAATAAATTCAAATGGGATTGAATTTAAGGTTAATGGTCACAGAGTTAAACATTACATACATGGTCCGATGGAAGTTGACAATGAAGTCAATCATAATTTCACCACACAAGAAAACCCTCAGAATGAAAACATAAATATGCTATCAACAACATATGAAAAACCAAAATTAGAAGACGGGGAAGCTTCAAATTGGAGTGATGAAGAAGAATTCTTATACAAACCTCCCATTCCAAGAAACGAAGAAAAATGTGAACAAGAAGTTCAAGTAGAAGTGAAAGAACCAAGAAAAGATCACTTGGAAAAGCGTAACAAACCAACTCTAATTACTAAAGTAGGAGACCCAGGTGAATTTATCATTTCTTGCTTGCTTAACGATGGTGCTATGTATAATGGACTCGCAGATTTAGGAGCAAGTGCAAATGTTATGCCTCTTTCCTTATATAAAAGATTAGGTGTGGGTAAATTAAGACCAACCAGAATAGGTGTTCAATTATTTGATCAAACCATTAAACACCCGGTTGGAATAGCAAACAATTTACTTGTTAAAGTGGGAAGTTTGACCTTTGTTGCAAATTTCATAGTTATTAATATGGAGGAAGACCTTGTTATTCCTCTAATTTTAGGTCGCCCATTTTTAGCAACCACCGAAGCGTTCATTGATGTAAGAGAAGGTAGAATGACACAAAGGGATGGTGACAAATCGATCACCTTTGTGAACCGAAAATTTAGATCTCCACAAACCAAAATTGTTGAACCAATAAAAACGCCTAAGTGTGGGGAAGATGAAGCAACAACCAATGATGACCTGATAACAAAGAACCCCGTTGTTAATACGAAATTAGATGAACCCATTTTTAACAGTTTAACGAAGAAACTTTATAAACGAATTCAAGATGCTAGGATTAAAGGGAACTTTAAGTTATGTAACCGATTAGTATCCAATTTGTCGCCTAAAGAAAATGCAATGTTAGTTGAATTTGTGAAAGTTACAGAGGAAATCAACAATTGGCTTGAAGTAAAAGTCAGAGATATACAAGTTTTTGATAGTCCAATTGAAAACGAAGTTAATCACAATTTTGAAACCACAGCTAACTAAGTGTGGGGAGAATCAAGTCTTTTAAGGATAATATATATTTCTGTTAGAGTTAGATATTCTGTTTTCGTGTAGTTTTCGAGAATGGAGTCCGAATGGTCTTTCCCTAGCAGACCCTAAAGAACTAGTCTTCTCCCTCCATTCTGAATTTTTATTTTATTTAGGTTTTACGAGATGAAGAATTCCTTTGATCTGAACCATGGTCTAATGCTACACGCTATGATTACTAAACGTAATATTGACACACTTCCGAGTGAACTAGTATCATTCATAAGAGAAAAAATGGACGGAGTAAGAAAAGAACTCAGAAAAGATCATCATAAAATACATTTTGGTAAAGGCAAATCAAAATCCGCAACAAAAAGAAGAGCACGACACCTTGAAAGATGTTATAAATGCGGAAAATGGTCACACGAAGGTAAATGTTCAAATAATCAAACATATTCAAATACAGAATTTGTTACTCTATGCAGAGAAGGACCGTTTATATGTTTAGAAGAAAAGATATTGAAGAATCGAGGTTACGCTTATGTAGCTATGGAGAACCAAATAACACGACTCTCCTATGAGTCGGCTAAAGCAGGTCTCTGAGAATTCTATCTCACAGGTAGGTATGTACAGTTTTTATTTTTTTTATTATTGCTTTTAACCTTTTGATAATAAACGCTGAATCGTTCGCTATAAAGTATTAAATTGGTATTCAATAAAATTAGGTAGGCGTAACCGAAATTATTGATATCATACAAAAATTTATTACATCACTGCGAAATTTACCGTTTATTTTTAAGGTATAAATATCTTTAATCAATCAATCCAAAATATTTCAAAAATTCGTCAGGAGTAAAACTAGGTTATGGAACCAAAATTACTTTACCGAAAATAGGGGCGTATATTTTTGATAATATTTGATTGATTAAAGTGGGATAAAAGACCAAAAAGATTTTTAATTTTAATTTTTACCATGTTTTTAAAATTAATATATAAATATTAAATTAATATTGTAAACTTTTAAAATCAATATATTTAAGTTTGTAAATATTTGAAAAAAAATTAATATTTTTAATATAAGTTTGTATGTATAAAAACAAAAACATAATATAAGTTTGGTGTGAATTTTTAATTTTAATATTATGAAATTTTAATTTTATGCATTTTAAATTTAAGTTTGGTGTGAATTTAAAAACAAAAATTTACTTTATTTTACTAAGTTAAAAATTTGATTTTTAAAATTCGTCGTGAGTTGAAAACTAGGTCGTTGAACCGAAATTGCTCTACCCAAGGGAGGGACGAGAATTTTTATTATCATTATTTTTAATCTTATTGAATTAAAGTATGCCAAAACATTTAAAAAACCCAAAAATCTTTGCTTTTAAAACAACGCTTTGAAATGACAAATTTTTAAAATTTTGTCGAGGGACTAGGACTAAGATCCGAAACGCCCTCATTCTAAAAGAAACAAAATTTTAAATAATTTATGTAATTGTTTCATTAGTCAAAGGTTTTTATAAAAAAAAACAAAAAAAAAAAAACGGGACCCCATGCGATCGCATGGGGTTTACACTTCAACCTCATGCGGTCGCATGAGGACCAAAAACTGGTCAGGAACAAATACTCAGTCGACCTGTTCTGTTTCCTCACTTTCAACACACATACACACACGAACATCTCTCAAAAACACCCCTAAATTCGCCATTTTTTCACCAAAATTCACCAAATTTCTTGCTATAATCCGCTCTAATCATGAATTTGTTAAGAAGTTTATCAAGAAAGGTAACAATTACACCCCTAAACCTCTTTAAATTTAATTTTTAATGTTCTTGAGCTATAATTTACCTAATTTGATTTTGTTAATTTCTAGTGTAATTAGAGTTAAATTGTTAGTATATTATGCATGTATAACCTAGATTGATGCTATTTAACATGATTTGAAGCCAAAAACTTAAAAAATTTTAGAAATTTAGGGTTTGTGTTCTTGAGCAATTTGGGACTTTTTGATATAAACAGGTTATGGCAGATTTTTGTCATGAATTATTGCTAAATTAAGTAGTGTAACATGTTTAGGTAGCTAAATGATCCAAACTTTGATCCTAAACATGATTTTTGAGAATTAAAGTGGACTTTTTAGGTCTAAAATTCATGAACTTGATTAAATTGATGTAAATGCCATTTGAAACTTGTTAACTGCTAGTAATAGTTATTTTAACATGTTATTTGAGTTGAATGCTTATGAACTTTGTAAATATTTTCATATATGCTTATTTGAAAAAGTGTAGAATTGTTAAAATTGTGAAAATGTGTATAAGTTTAATTTTGATTAAACATGTTATTTTAATTGTTTCAAGTTGTTATTTTGCTAACACTAATGCATATTTGGATGCACAAATTTTGTGTTTAATGTGTTTTGCAGAGATTCGCCGATACTGATGGTGCATCATCATCATCTAGGCAACCTGCTCCAGAACCTTAACCAGAAATGCAATATGAACCGTGTAGTGACCCGAACTTTTCTATGTTTATATATATATTAAATGAAATTGTTATTTTACATGATTAAGTGTTTCCAACATGTTAAGCAATCAAACTTGTTAAGACTTGATTAATTGAAATAGGTTTCGTATAGACAATTGACCACCCAAGTTGACCGGTGATTCACGAACGTTAAAACTTGTAAAAACTATAGGATGACATATATATGGTTATATATATAGTTAACATGATATTATGATAAGTAAACATATCATTAAGTATATTAACATTGAACTATATATGTAAAAATAAGACTACTAACTTAATGATTTTGAAACGAGACATATATGTAACGATTATCGTTGTAACGACATTTAATGTATATATATCATATTAAGAGATATTCGTACATCATAATATCATGATAATATAATAATTTAAAATCTCTTTTGATATTATAAACATTGGGTTAACAACATTTAACAAGATTGTTAACCTAAAGGTTTCAAAACAACACTTACATATAACGACTAACGATGACTTAACGACTCAGTTAAAATGTATATACATGTAGTGTTTTAATATGTATTCATATACTTTTTAAAGACTTCAAGGCACTTATCAAAATACTTCTACTTAACAAAAATTCTTACAATTACATCCTCGTTCAGTTTCATCAACAATTCTACTCGTATACACCCGTATTTGTACTCGTACAATACACAGCTTTTAGATGTATGTACTATTGGTATATAGACTCCAATGATTAGCTCTTAGCAGCCCATGTGAGTCACCTAACACATGTAGGAACCATCATTTGGCAACTAGCATGAAATATCTCATAAAATTACAAAAATATGAGTAATCATTCATGACTTATTTACAAGAAAACAAAATTACATATCCTTTATATCTAATCCATACACCAACGACCAAAAACACCTACAAACACTTTCATTCTTCAATTTTATTCATCTAATTGATCTCTCTCAAGTTCTATCTTCAAGTTCTGAGTGTTCTTGATAAATTCCAAAAGTTCTAGTTTCATAAAATCAAGAATACTTCCAAGATTGCAAGTTTACTTCCAAGTTTTCTAAATTCATTCCAAGTAATCATCCAAGATCAAGAAACCTTTGTTACTTACAGTAGGTTATCTTTCTAATACAAGGTAATAATCATATTCAAACGTTAATTCAATTTCTATAACTATAACAATCTTATTTCGAGTGGAAATCTTACTTGAAATTGTTTTCGTGTCATGATTCTGCTTCAAGAACTTTCAAGCCATCCAAGGATCCTTTGAAGCTAGATCCATTTTTATCATTTCCAGTAGGTTTATCCAAGGAACTTGAGGTAGTAATGATGTTCATAACATCATTTGATTCATACATAAAAAGCTGTCTTATTCACCGTTATAAACTTGTAATCACTAGAACATAGTTTAGTTAATTCTAAACTTGTTCGCAAATAAAGTTAATCCTTCTAACTAGACTTTTAAAATCAACCAAACACATGTTCTATATCTATATGATATGCTAACTGAATGATATAAAACCCGGAAACACGATAAACACCATAAAACTGGATATACGACGTCGTAGTAAAACCGGAGGCTGTTTTGGTTGGGATAATTAAAAGCTAAGAAGAACTTTGATTTAAAAGCTATACTTCTAAAAAAATAATTTTTCTTATGAACATGAAACTATATCCAAAAATCATGGTTAAACTCAAAGTGAAAGTATATTTTTCAAAATGGTCATCAAGATGTCGTTCTTTCGACAGAAATGACTACCACTTTCAAAAACGACTTTTAACTTGTATTTCTAACTATAAACTTATACTTTTTCTGTTTAGATTCATAAAGTTAAGTTCAATACAAAACCGTGGCCACTGGAATCACTCAAAACGGATTAGAAAAGAAGAAATGGCGAGTAAAACAAGATTGATAAAAACTACTCATTTTACCTACGTGAAAGTTAGTAATAAATCTGTTCTAACCATAACCTAATCAACTTATATTGTATATTATGTAATCTTGAGATACCATAGACACGTATACAATGTTTCGACCTATCATGTCAACCCATCTATATATATATTGCGGAACAACCATAGATACTCTATATGTGAATGTTGGAGTTAGCTATACAGGGTTGAGGTTGATTCTAAAATATATATATATATATATATATATATATATATATATATATATATATATATATATATATATATATATATATATATATATATATATATATATATATATATATATATATATATATATATATATATATATATATATATATATATATATATATATATATATATATATAGTTTGAGTTGTGATCAATATTGAGATACGTATACACTGGGTCGTGGATTGATTCAAGATAATATTTATCGATTTATTTCTGTACATCTAACTGTGGACAACTAGTTGTAGGTTACTAACGAGGACAGATGACTTAATAAACTTAAAACATCAAAATGTATTAAAAGTTTTGTAAATATATTTTGAACATACTTTGATATATATGTATATATTGTTATAGGTTTGTGAATCAACCAGTGGCCAAGTCTTACTTCCCGACGAAGTAAAAATCTGTGAAAGTGAGTTATAGTCCCACTTTTAAAATCTAATATTTTTGGGATGAGAATACATGCAGGTTTTATAAATGATTTACAAAATAGACACAAGTACGTGAAACTACATTCTATGGTTGAATTATCGAAATCGAATATGCCCCTTTTTATTAAGTCTGGTAATCTAAGAATTAGGGAACAGACACCCTAATTGACGCGAATCCTAAAGATAGATCTATTGGGCCCAACAAGCCCCATCCAAAGTACCAAATGCTTTAGTACTTCAAAATTTATATCATATCCGAAGGGTGTCCCGGAATGATGGGGATATTCTTATATATGCATCTTGTTAATGTCGGTTACCAGGTGTTCACCATATGAATGATTTTTATCTCTATGTATGGGATGTGTATTGAAATATGAAATCTTGTAGTCTATTGTTACGATTTGATATATATCGGTTAAACCTATAACTCACCAACATTTTTGTTGACGTTTAAAGCATGTTTATTCTCAGGTGAATACTAAGAGCTTCCGCTGTTGCATACTAAAATAAGGACAAGATTTGGAGTCCATGTTTGTATGATATTGTATAAAAACTGCATTCAAGAAACTGATTTCGATGTAACATATTTGTATTGTAAACCATTATGTAATGGTCGTGTGTAAACAGGATATTTTAGATTATCATTATTTGATAATCTACGTAAAGCTTTTTAAACCTTTATTTATGAAATAAAGGTTATGGTTTATTTTAAAAATGAATGCAGTCTTTGAAAAACGTCTCATATAGAGGTCAAAACCTCGCAACGAAATCAATTAATATGGAACGTTTTTAATCAATAAGAACAGGACATATCAGTTGGTATCCGAGCGTTGGTCTTAGAGAACCAGAAAAATTTGCAATTGTATGTCTTATCGAGTTTGTTAGGATGCATTAGTGAGTCTGGACTTCGACCGTGTTTTCTTTAAAAATAATTTCTTAACATTTTTGTTGAAAACTATATATTATTAACATGTAAATATTATGTGATATATTAATATCTTAACGTGTTTGATATTATGTGATAGATGTCTACCTCTAGAACAAGTCTCATTGACTCACCTAATAATAATGAAGAGTCAAATGTAAATTGGAATAATTCGTGGACTGATTCACAAGTTTCCGAAGAGGAACCGGAAGAAGAGTCGGAACCGGAAGAAGAATCGCAACCGGAAGAAGAATCGGAACCGGAAGAAGAAATAGAACCAGTGGGGGAAGCAAAGTATTGGGAGGATTGCCAATTCTCCGATGAATCGGATCCCGACAAGGAATCCGATGATGTTATAGAAATTACCCCAACACAATTTAATAAGGCAAAAGAGAACAATAAGGGAAAGGGCATAAAAATAGAGAAATTTGATTCCAAACCCGATGAACTTTATATATATCGTCAACACCCGTATTTCTTAAGTTGTGACAATAACCCGGGAAACTCTAAACCACCAGGTTTTTCTAAACCAATGTGGAAAACGACGGCTCGTATTAGGGGAACATCATATATCCCTAGAAACTTGTCAAAACGAACCAAAATCGAAGAAGAAGAAACAAGCGAGTCGGAATAAGATAGTTGTATTCGTGTGGTGTAATATATGTAATATAGTGTGCTTATGCTTTATGATATATGTAAGAATTGCTTGTATTAATAAGTATTTTTTTTATGAATCTAACTCTTGTCTATTTTACAGTATTAAAACACAAAATGGATAGACAACCCAATATTTTAAGAGACCTACCCGGAGATATGATTGATGAAATCTTGTCTAGAGTCGGTCAGAATTCCTTGGCACAACTATTTAAGGCGAGATCAGTTTGTAAGACATTCGAAGAACGTTCCAAGAATTCCTTGGTTTATAAAAGGCTTTCGTTCGAAAGATGGGGGATATCGCATTGGGAAATCCATAAGTTACGATGTGTTTACTTTGACGCATATATTGCGGGGAACCTAAATGCTATTTTACGCAACGGGTTAAGAAATTATTTTGACTCAATATATCCGAATATAGGACTTCGTGATTTAGAAAAAGAGGCTAACATGCAACATAAAGAAGCATGTTATACTTACGGCTTAGTAATGTTCGCTTCTCACCAAAGTGAGAACAAGAACATCGGCCTACAACTATTAAACAAAACGTTCCCACAAGTGACGGAGTCGGTAATTGGGGTAAGAAATGAGATTTTTAGATTGTTAAGGGACTGTTGGATATTACATAACCCTCGTCCCTTTGACAACGTTACAACACGCTGTCTTATCAACGGCCATAACGGTTATGTTCCACAAGACCAAGGATGGGAAGTAGTCCTAGTAAAACCAGAATGCATGACTTGTTTCTGGACGTATGAATTACGTATCTTTATTGCCTTTACTGAACGACTTGTGTACTAGCTAGAATTATCTTCACAACTATCTTGTATCAAAGTTATTGTGTGCTATATTTCATGCTATATGTAAAATAAGCGGTATTGTAAGTTTGTAAAATATTGTGTAAAAGTTTGAACGCGAAATATTATTATAATCAGTTTTTCATATAGAATTGTAGTAGTTGAATTGTATATTAGCTACTAAGTATGAACTTAACGGGTAGGTACTACCCGAACTTAAACTTATAAAACGCTAATATGAAGAAAAAGCTTTTATAAATGAGTTCATATTATGCTACGAGATACTATTGACTACTCTTAATATTCTGTATGATTAACTTGTTTCATTGGACTATTTGAAGGAAATGGCACCGACTACTCGACAAACCTTGAATATGAGCGAAGAAGAATTTCGTACCTTTCTTGCTTCAAACATAGCCGCAGTACAGGCTGCGCTACATACCAACAATAACCTTGGATCTAGCAGTACAGGAAATCGTGTAGGATGCACCTACAAAGAATTCACTGCCTGCAAACCTTTGGAATTTGATGGAACCGAAGGACCGATCGGATTGAAAAGGTGGATCGAGAAGGTCGAATCGGTGTTTGCCATAAGTAAGTGTACTGAAGAGGACAAAGTGAAGTATGCTACTCATACCTTCACAGGTTCTGCATTAACATGGTGGAATACCTATCTAGAGCAAGTGTGACAAGATGATGCTTACGTACTACCGTGGTCAGCATTCAAGCACTTGATGAACGAGAAGTACCGTCCCAGAACCGAGGTCAATAAGCTCAAGACAGAACTTAGAAGGTTATAAACCTAAGGATTTGATATTATCACGTACGAAAGACGATTCACAGAATTGTGCCTATTGTGTCCAGGAGCGTTCGAAGATGAGGATGAGAAGATTGACGCGTTTGTGAAAGGATTACCGGAAAGAATCCAAGAAGATATAAGTTCACACGAGCCCGCCTCCATACAACAGACATGTAGAATGGCTCACAAACTAGTGAACCAGATTGAAGAAAGAATTAAAGAACAGACTACTGAAGAGGCCAATGTAAAACAAGTCAAAAGAAAGTGGGAGAAAAACGGTGATAAGAATCACTAATACAACAACAACAGCAATTACAACAATAATAGCAACAACTATCCCAACAATCGTAACATCAATCGCAACTACAACAAACGGCCCAACAACAACAACAACAACAACAACAACAACAACAACAACAACAACAACAACAACAATAACAACAACAACAACAACAACAACAACAACAACAACTGTAGTGACCCGAACTTTTCCATGTTTATATATATTAATTGAGATTGATATTTACATGATTAAATGTTTCCAACATGTTAAGCAATCAAACTTGTTAAGACTTGATTAATTGAAATATGTTTCATATAGACAATTGACCACCCAAGTTGACCGGTGATTCACGAACGTTAAAACTTGTAAAAACTATATGATGACATATATATGGATATATATATAGTTAACATGATACTATGATAATTAAACATATCATTAAGTATATTAACAATGAACTACATATGTAAAAACAAGACTACTAACTTAATGATTTTTAAACGAGACATATATGTAACGATTATCGTTGTAAAGACATTTAATGTATATATATTATATTAAGAGATATTCGTACATGATAATATCATGATAATATAATAATTTAAAATCTCATTTGATATTATAAACATTGTGTTAACAACATTTAACAAGATCGTTAACCTAAAGGTTTCAAAACAACACTTACATGTAACGACTAACGATGACTTAACGACTCAGTTAAAATGTATATACATGTAGTGTTTTAATATGTATTTATACACTTTTGAAAGACTTAAATACACTTATAAAAATACTTCTACTTAACAAAAATGCTTACAATTACATCCTCGTTCAGTTTCATCAACAATTCTACTCGTATGCACCCGTATTCGTACTCGTACAATACACAGCTTTTAGATGTATGTACTTTTGGTATATACACTCCAATGATCAGCTCTTAGCAGCCCATGTGAGTCACCTAACACATGTAGGAACCATCATTTGGCAACTAGCATGAAATATCTCATAAAATTACAAAAATATGAGTAATCATTCATGACTTATTTACATGAAAACAAAATTACATATCCTTTATATCTAATCCATACACCAACGACTAAAAACATCTAAAAACACTTTAATTCTTCAATTTTCTTCATCTAATTAATCTCTCTCAAGTTCTATCTTCAAGTTCTAAGTGTTCTTCATATATTCTACAAGTTCTAGTTACATAAAATCAAGAATACTTTCAAGTTTGCTAGCTCACTTCCAATCTTGTAAGGTGATCATCCAACCTCAAGAAATCTTTGTTTCTTACAGTAGGTTATCATTCTAATACAAGGTAATAATCATATTCAAACTTTGGTTCAATTTCTATAACTATAATAATCTTATTTCAAGTGATGATCTTACTTGAACTTGTTTTCGTGTCATGATTCTGCTTCAAGAACTTCGAGCCATCCAAGGATCCGTTGAAGCTAGATCCATTTTTCTCTTTTCCAGTAGGTTTATCCAAGGAACTTAAGGTAGTAATGATGTTCATAACATCATTCGATTCATACATATAAAGCTATCTTATTCGAAGGTTTAAACTTGTAATCACTAGAACATAGTTTAGTTAATTCTAAACTTGTTCGCAAACAAAAGTTAATCCTTCTAACTTGACTTTTAAAATCAACTAAACACATGTTCTATATCTATATGATATGCTAACTTAATGATTTAAAATCTGGAAACACGAAAAACACCGTAAAACCGGATTTACGCCGTCGTAGTAACACCGCGGGCTGTTTTGGGTTAGTTAATTAAAAACTATGATAAACTTTGATTTAAAAGTTGTTATTCTGAGAAAATGATTTTTATTATGAACATGAAACTATATTCAAAAATTATGGTTAAACTCAAAGTGGAAGTATGTTTTCTAAAATGGTCATCTAGATGTCGTTCTTTCGACTGAAATGACTACCTTTACAAAAACGACTTGTAACTTATTTTTCCGACTATAAACCTATACTTTTTCTATTTATATTCATAAAATAGAGTTCAATATGAAACCATAGCAATTTGATTCACTCAAAACGGATTTAAAATGAAGAAGTTATGGGTAAAACAAGATTGGATAATTTTTCTCATTTTAGCTACGTGAAAATTGGTAACAAATCTATTCCAACCATAACTTAATCAACTTGTATTGTATATTATGTAATCTTGAGATACCATAGACACGTATACAATGTTTCGACCTATCATATCGACACATCTATATATATTTCGGAACAACCATAGACACTCTATATGTGAATGTTGGAGTTAGCTATACAGGGTTGAGGTTGATTCCAAAATATATATAGTTTGAGTTGTGATCAATACTGAGATACGTATACACTGGGTCGTGGATTGATTCAAGATAATATTTATCGATTTATTTCTGTACATCTAACTGTGGACAACTAGTTGTAGGTTACTAACGAGGACAGCTGACTTAATAAACTTAAGACATCCAAATATATTAAAAGTGTTGTAAATATATTTTGAACATACTTTGATATATATGTATATATTGTTATAGGTTCGTGAATCAACCAGTGGCCAAGTCTTACTTCCCGACGAAGTAAAAATCTGTGAAAGTGAGTTATAGTCCCACTTTTAAAATCTAATATTTTTGGGATGAGAATACATGCAGGTTTTATAAATGATTTACAAAATAGACACAAGTACGTGAAACTACATTCTATGGTTGAATTATCGAAATCGAATATGCCCCTTTTTATTAAGTCTGGTAATCTAAGAATTAGGGAACAGACACCCTAATTGACGCGAATCCTAAAGATAGATCTATTGGGCCTAACAAACCCCATCCAAAGTACCGGATGCTTTAGTACTTCGAAATTTATATCATATCCGAAGGGTGTCCCGGAATGATGGGGATATTCTTATATATGCATCTTGTTAATGTCGGTTACCAGGTATTCACCATATGAATGATTTTTATCTCTATGTATGGGATGTGTATTGAAATATGAAATCTTGTGGTCTATTATTATGATTTGATATATATAGGTTAAACCTATAACTCACCAACATTTTTGTTGACGTTTTAAGCATGTTTATTCTCAGGTGATTATTAAGAGCTTCCGCTGTCACATACTTAAATAAGGACGAGATTTGGAGTCCATGCTTGTATGATATTGTGTAAAAACTGCATTCAAGAAACTTATTTTGTTGTAACATATTTGTATTGTAAACCATTATGTAATGGTCGTGTGTAAACAGGATATTTTAGATTATCATTATTTGATAATCTACGTAAAGCTTTTTAAAACCTTTATCTATGAAATAAAGGTTATGGTTTGTTTTAAAAATGAATGCAGTCTTTGAAAAATGTCTCATATAGAGGTCAAAACCTCGCAATGAAATCAATTAATATGGAACGTTTTTAATCAATAAGAACGGGACATTTCAGTTGGTATCCGAGCGTTGGTCTTAGAGAACCAGAATTTTGCATTAGTGTGTCTTATCGAGTTTGTTAGGATGCATTAGTGAGTCTGGACTTCGACCGTGTTTACTTGAAAAATGATTGCTTAAAAATTTTTGTTGGAAACTATATATTTTTAACATGTGAATATTATGTGATATATTAATCTCTTAACGCGTTTGATATTGTGTGATAGATGTCTACCTCTAGAACAAGTCCCATTGACTCACCTAATAATAATGAAGAGTCAAATGTAAATTGGAATGATTCGTGGACTGATTCACAAGTTCCCGAAGAGGAACCGGAAGAAGAGTCGGAACCGGAAGAAGAATCGGAACCGGAAGAAGAATCGGAACCGGATGAAGAAATAGAACCGGTGGGGGAAATAATAAAACGGTTAAGTAAAAGAAAATCCTAAACCAACCGACCAAGGTTAATTATGGTCAATGGTGTTTCCGCCAAGGAAGTAAAATATTGGGAGGATTACCAATTCTCCGATGAATCGGATTCCGATGAGAATTCCGATGATGTTATAGAAATTACCCCAACTGAATTTAAAAAGGCAAAAGAAAATAATAAGGGAAAGGGCATAAAAATAGAGAAATCTAATTCCAACCCCGATGAACTTTATATGTATCGTCAACCCCCGAAGTCCTTATGTTGTAACAATGACCCGGGAACCTCTAAACCACCAGGTTTTTCTAAACCAATGTGGATCACGACGGCTCGTATTAGGGGAACATCATATATCCCTAGAAACTTGGCAAAACGAACCAAAACCGAAGAAGAAGAAACAAGCGAGTCGGAATAAGATAGTTGTATTCGTGTGGTGTAATATATGTAATATAGTGTGCTTATGCTTTATGATATATGTAAAAATTGCTTGTATTAATAAGTATTTTTTTTATGAATCTAACTCTTGTCTATTTTACAGTATAAAAACACAAAATGGATAGACAACCCAATATTTTAAGAGACCTACCCGGAGACATGATTGATGAAATCTTGTCTAGAGTCGGTCAGAATTCTTCGGCACAACTATTTAAGGCGAGATCAGTTTGTAAGACATTCGAAGAACGTTCCAAGAATGCCTTGGTTTATAAAAGGCTTTCGTTCGAAAGATGGGGGATATCACATTGGGAAATCCATAAGTTACGATGTGTTTACTTTGACGCATATATTGCGGGGAACCCAAATGCTATTTTACGCAATGGGTTAAGAAATTATTTTGACTCAATATATTCGAATATTGGACTTCGTGATTTAGAAAAAGCGGCTAACATGCAACATAAAGAAGCATGTTATGCTTACGAATTAGTAATGTTCTCTTCTCACCAAAGTGAGAACAAGAACATCGGGCTACAACTATTAAACAAAACGTTCCCACAAGTGACGGAGTCGGTAATTGGGGTAAGAAATGAGGTTTTTAGATTGTTACGGGACTGTTGGACATTACGTAACCCTCGTCCCTTTGACGACGTTACAACACGCTGTCTTATCAACGGCCATAACGGTTATGTTCCACAAGACCAAGGATGGGAAGTAATCCTAGTAAAACCAGAATGCATGACTTGTTTCTGGACGTATGAATTACGTGTCTTTATTGCCTTTGCTGAACGACTTGTGTACTAGCTAGAATTATCTTCACAACCATCTTGTATCAAATTTATTGTGTGCTATATTTCATGCTATATGTAAAATAAGCGGTATTGTAAGTTTGTAAAATATTGTGTAAAAGTTTGAACGCGAAATATTATTATAATCAGTTTTTCATATAGAATTGTAGTAGTTGAATTGTATATTAGCTACTAAGTATGAACTTAACGGGTAGGTACTACCCGAATTTAAACTTATAAAACGCTAATATGAAGAAAAAGCTTTTATAAATGAGTTCATATTATGCTACGAAATACTATTAACTACTCTTAATATTCTGTATGATTAACTTATTCCATTTAACTATTTTGAAGGAAATGGCACCTACTACTCGACACACCGTGAATATGAATGAAGAGGAATTCCGTACTTTTCTAGCTTCAAACATAGCCGCAGTACAGGTTGCGCTACATACCAATAATAACCTTGGATCTAGCAGTACAGGAAATCGTGTAGGATGCACCTACAAAGAATTCACTGCCTGCAAACCTTTGGAATTTGATGGAACCGAAGGACCGATCGGATTGAAACGGTGGACCGAGAAGGTTGAATCGGTGTTTGCCATAAGTAAGTGTACTGAAGAGGACAAAGTGAAGTACGCTACGCATACCTTCACAGGTTCTGCGTTAACATGGTGGAATACCTATCTAGAGCAAGTGGGACAAGACGATGTGTACGCACTACCGTGGTCAGCATTCAAGCACTTGATGAACGAGAAGTACCGTCCCAGAACCGAGGTCAATAAGCTCAAGACAGAACTTAGAGGGTTACGAACCCAAGGATTTGATATTACCACGTACGAAAGACGATTCACAGAATTGTGCCTATTGTGTCCGGGAGCATTCGAAGATGAGGAAGAGAAGATCGACGCATTTGTGAAAGGATTATCGGAAAGAATCCAAGAAGATATAAGTTCACACGAGCCCGCCTCCATACAACAGGCATGTAGAATGGCTCACAAACTAGTGAACCAGATTGAAGAAAGAATTAAAGAACAGACTGCTGAAGAGGCCAATGTGAAGCAAGTCAAAAGAAAGTGGGAGGAAAATGGTGATAAGAATCACCAATACAACAACAACAGCAATTATAACAATAATCGCAACAACTATCCTAACAATCGCAACATCAATCGCAACTACAACAAACGGCCCAACAACAACAACAACAACAACAACAACAACAACAACAACAACAACAACAACAGCAACCACAACAATCATCTTAACAACAATAATAACCGCAACAACAACAACAATCAGAAGCAGCTATGCCAAAGGTGTGAAAAGTATCACTCGGGGTTCTGCACCAAATTTTGCAACAAGTGTAAAAGAAATGGTCATAGCGCGGCGAAGTGTGATGTCTACGGACCAGGGGTTAACAGAACGAAAGGAACAAATGGTGTCGGAATGAGTAATGGCGGAGCAAGTAGTGTCGGAGCAAGTTATGCCAATGTAGTTTGTTATAAATGTGGAAAACCGGGCCACATTATTAGAAATTGCCCGAACCAGGAGAACACGAATGGACAAGGCCGCGGAAGAGTTTTCAATATTAATGCGGCAGAGGCACAGGAAGACCCGGAGCTTGTTACGGGTACGTTTCTTATTGACAATAAATCTGCTTACGTTTTATTTGATTCGGGTGCGGATAGAAGCTATATGAGTAGAGATTTTTGTGCTAAATTAAGTTGTCCATTGACGCCTTTGGATAGTAAATTTTTACTCGAATTAGCAAATGGTAAATTAATTTCAGCAGATAATATATGTCGGAATCGAGAAATTAAACTGGTTAGCGAAACATTTAAGATTGATTTGATACCAGTAGAGTTAGGGAGTTTTGATGTGATAATCGGTATGGACTGGTTGAAAGAAGTGAAAGCAGAGATCGTTTGTTACAAAAATGCAATTCGCATTATACGAGAAAAAGGAAAACCCTTAATGGTGTACGGAGAAAAGGGCAACACGAAGCTACATCTTATTAGTAATTTGAAGGCACAAAAACTAACAAAAATGCACCCGTATTCGTACTCGTACAATACACAGCTTTTAGATGTATGTACTATTGGTATATACACTCCAATGATCAGCTCTTAGCAGCCCATGTGAGTCACCTAACACATGTGGGAACCATCATTTGGCAACTAGCATGAAATATCTCATAAAATTACAAAAATATGAGTAATCATTCATGACTTATTTACATGAAAACAAAATTACATATCCTTTATATCTAATCCATACACCAACGACCAAAAACACCTACAAACACTTTCATTCTTCAATTTTCTTCATCTAATTAATCTCGCTCAAGTTCTATCTTCAAGTTCTAAGTGTTCTTCATATATTCTACAAGTTCTAGTTACATAAAATCAAGAATACTTTCAAGTTTGCTAGCTCACTTCCAATCTTGTAAGGTGATCATCCAACCTCAAGAAATCTTTGTTTCTTACAGTAGGTTATCATTCTAATACAAGGTAATAATCATATTCAAACTTTGGTTCAATTTCTATAACTATAACAATCTTATTTCAAGTGATGATCTTACTTGAACTTGTTTTCGTGTCATGATTCTGCTTCAAGAACTTCGAGCCATCCAAGGATCCGTTGAAGCTAGATCCATTTTTCTCTTTTCCAGTAGGTTTATCCAAGGAACTTAAGGTAGTAATGATGTTCATAACATTATTCGATTCATACATATAAAGCTATCTTATTCGAAGGTTTAAACTTGTAATCACTAGAACATAGTTTAGTTAATTCTAAACTTGTTCGCAAACAAAAGTTAATCCTTCTAACTTGACTTTTAAAATCAACTAAACACATGTTCTATATCTATATGATATGCTAACTTAATGATTTAAAATCTGGAAACACGAAAAACACCGTAAAACCGGATTTACGCCGTCGTAGTAACACCATAGCAATTTGATTCACTCAAAACGGATTTAAAATGAAGAAGTTATGGGTAAAACAAGATTGGATAATTTTTCTCATTTTAGCTACGTGAAAATTGGTAACAAATCTATTCCAACCATAACTTAATCAACTTGTATTGTATATTATGTAATCTTGAGATACCATAGACACGTATACAATGTTTCGACCTATCATATCGACACATCTATATATATTTCGGAACAACCATAGACACTCTATATGTGAATGTTGGAGTTAGCTATACAGGGTTGAGGTTGATTCCAAAATATATATAGTTTGAGTTGTGATCAATACTGAGATACGTATACACTGGGTCGTGGATTGATTCAAGATAATATTTATCGATTTATTTCTGTACATCTAACTGTGGACAACTAGTTGTAGGTTACTAACGAGGACAGCTGACTTAATAAACTTAAGACATCAAAATATATTAAAAGTGTTGTAAATATATTTTGAACATACTTTGATATATATGTATATATTGTTATAGGTTCGTGAATCAACCAGTGGCCAAGTCTTACTTCCCGACGAAGTAAAAATCTGTGAAAGTGAGTTATAGTCCCACTTTTAAAATCTAATATTTTTGGGATGAGAATACATGCAGGTTTTATAAATGATTTACAAAATAGACACAAGTACGTGAAACTACATTCTATGGTTGAATTATCGAAATCGAATATGCCCCTTTTTATTAAGTCTGGTAATCTAAGAATTAGGGAACAGACACCCTAATTGACGCGAATCCTAAAGATAGATCTATTGGGCCTAACAAACCCCATCCAAAGTACCGGATACTTTAGTACTTCGAAATTTATATCATATCCGAAGGGTGTCCCGGAATGATGGGGATATTCTTATATATGCATCTTGTTAATGTCGGTTACCAGGTGTTCACCATATGAATGATTTTTATCTCTATGTATGGGATGTGTATTGAAATATGAAATCTTGTGGTCTATTATTATGATTTGATATATATAGGTTAAACCTATAACTCACCAACATTTTTGTTGATGTTTTAAGCATGTTTATTCTCAGGTGATTATTAAGAGCTTCCGCTGTCACATACTTAAATAAGGACGAGATTTGGAGTCCATGCTTGTATGATATTGTGTAAAAACTGCATTCAAGAAACTTATTTTGTTGTAACATATTTGTATTGTAAACCATTATGTAATGGTCGTGTGTAAACAGGATATTTTAGATTATCATTATTTGATAATCTACGTAAAGCTTTTTAAAACCTTTATCTATGAAATAAAGGTTATGGTTTGTTTTAAAAATGAATGCAGTCTTTGAAAAATGTCTCATATAGAGGTCAAAACCTCGCAACGAAATCAATTAATATGGAACGTTTTTAATCAATAAGAACGGGACATTTCAACAACAACAACAACAGCAATTACAACAATCATCCCAACAACAATAATAACCGCAACAACAACAACAACAATCAGAAGCAGCTATGCCAAAGGTGTGAAAAGTATCACTCGGGGTTCTGCACCAAATTTTGCATCAAATGTAAAAGAAATGGTCATAGTGCGGCGAAGTGTGAGGTCTACGTACCAGGGGTTAACAGAACGAAAGGAATAAATGGTGTCGGAATGAGTAATGGTAGAGCAAGTAGTGTCGGAGCAAGTTATGCCAATGTAGTTTGTTATAAATGTGGAAAACCGGGCCACATTATTAGAAATTGCCCGAACCAGGAAGAGTTTTCAATATTAATGCGGCAGAGGCACAGGAAGACCTGGAGCTTGTTACGGGTACGTTTCTTATTGACAATAAATCTGCTTACGTTTTATTTGATTCGGGTGCGGATAGAAGCTATATGAGTAGAGATTTTTGTGCTAAATTAAGTTGTCCATTGACGCCTTTGGATAGTAAATTTTTACTCGAATTAGCAAATGGTAAATTAATTTCAGCAGATAATATATGTCGGAATCGAGAAATTAAACTGGTTAGCGAAACATTTAAGATTGACTTGATACCGGTAGAGTTAGGGAGTTTTGATGTGATAATCGGTATGGACTGGTTGAAAGAAGTGAAAGCAGAGATCGTTTGTTACAAAAATACAATTCGCATTATACGAGAAAAAAGAAAACCCTTAATGGTGTACAGAGAAAAGGGCAACACGAAGCTACATCTTATTAGTAATTTGAAGGCACAAAAACTAATAAGAAAAGGTTGCTATGCTGTTCTAGCACACGTCGAGAAAGTACAAACTGAAGAAAAGAGCATCAATGATGTTCCCGTCACAAAAGAATTTCCCGATGTATTTCCGAAAGAATTACCGGGATTACCCCCACATCGATTCGTTGAATTTCAAATAGATCTTGTGTAACGACCCTGGAATTTCCAATGTTATTTTATTAATAATTATTATTATTAATACGTGTGATTAAACGAATGTATGTTATTACATTTACATGTTGCCATGATTAACCGTACTTGACTTTAAATGCCCGAAACGTCCCTGTGACACACGAAACTTCACGAATAATATTTTTAGGATATTATTTACATTCATGATTATTCATTTTTAATCATTTTAATTAACTAAGGTTGGTAGTGAATTACTTGGGCTTTATTTATTTAATTGCATACTTACTTGGACTTGGGCCTTTAATTAATAAACTTGGACTAGTAAGCCCACCCTACACTTAGTATGGACTTGTAAGCCCATTCCTTAAGCTAGTATTACATTAAGGATAATCAAGGTTAATTAAACTAATTAGGAGACCAAGTTGTCTCAAGCATGTAAGAGTTATTTTAACTTGTTACTCAATCTAGCTTTCAACCTTCTTCCAAGACTTGAAAGTGAAAATTGACCTTCCCTTTTCATCACCCAAACCGTCCACCCCATGTAGCAACAAGAGGAGTTCATTTTTCTCATTTTCCTTATTACTTGATACTTGCATTTCATTTCCATTTCACACACATTCAAACAACTCTCAAACTCTCTCAACTTTCTCTCTTTCTCTTGTAAGTAATAGACTTTTTTTTCTTCCTTTCTTGCTTACACAAAACCGTAGCCAACATATGATCATCATCATCTTTTCTTGCTTGAATTACTTGTTTGTTTGTAGCTTGTTACTTGTTTGTTGTAAAGATCAAGTTCTTTAGCTTGCATCTTCATATATCATGGTTACTTTCCATCTCTTATTTGATGAAGAACCAAGAATAAAAACCAAAAACTTGTTAGTTATAGTTCTACATTTATGTATTTTCAAAATCTAGAGTTCATAAAGTTTATAATCACCTTTGTTTTCATGTTTTGTAGACTTGAATTCTTAAGATTCAAACTTTAGCTTGAATCTTCTCAAGTATGAAACAAACATGAATATTACTTATGGATCTAGTTATTTTTCTTCATTTATGTTCACTTTAAATTTGTGATTTCAAGTTCATAAGTTTATAATCTTCCTTATGTTTATGTTTTGTAGACTTAACTCTTAAGATCTAAACTTTGGGTTGGATCTTCTCAAGTATGAAACAAATATAAACATAATACTTGTAGATCTATGTTATTACTTTCTTTTGTGCACTTTTGAATTCGTGATTTATAATTATGGTCAAGTAATTACTAGTTAATCTTGATTATTATTCTTGAAACTTTGTAAGTTCAAGACATAGAAGTTTAACTTTCTAGTTACAACTTCATATACTTGTGTTTGATTTAACTTAAGAACTATAGATTTAGACTTTTGAGTCTAGGATCTTCAAGATCTAACTAAGAACTATGTTCTACCCTAAGATCTTGTTTACTTAAGTTTATTTTCAAGTTTGTAACTTATTATAGGTTTTAAAGTTCATGTATGTATTAGATCTAAGATCTTGATGTAACTTTGGTTCATCAAACTTCATGCAACTCTTAAGTGAGTTGTGCTTCATGTCTTAGACTTGTACTAGTGTTATGATGGTCAAGAATTGGTTAAGATGATGTAAACACATCCATGAGTTGTACATTTGAAGCTATATGCATCAAGGATGAGAACCATGATGAACATCAAGCACCAAGACCACCGGAACTCAATTTTTAACTTTCTGTTTTCTGTTTACAGCCTCTGTCCTACTGTTTCTGTAACAGAACAGTAGACCTGGGATACTGAGACCATTATTTTTAGATAGATCTTTTCGATTAGATAATTTTTCATATAAGACTCGTCTTAATCCGAGTTACGGTTTAGGATTTATGGCCCTCCGACCGTCACTATGTCCATTTAACGGTGTGCTGAAAATTCTGACCTACTCACACTTATACTGTTGCCACGGTCAAACGAAGATGAGTTTGCTTCTGGAATTTTTACCACACTTAAATGACTCATATACGGAACCATGGCCACTGGTCTCACCTCTGTTCAGTTTGTGTAGAGGCCGTGGTGATTGATTCAAGTCAGCCTTTGTTTTAAACTACTTTCATAAACGAAACCTACTTTGTACCTTTTGTTTGATGATGATTGATGATGACCTTTATGACCTTAATTACATACTTATAAACCTTTTGAGACGATTTACTGACCTAGTACTATTTGACTTAGGTTGAGGACTTTCGGGCCGACTACTTGCACACCTTTCCCGACTCAACTTAACCGCTACTTATCATTGTGAGTTATAGCATTCCCTTTTTACTTTAACTTATTTTGGGAACTGAGGATACATGCGGAATTTATGTTTTACATACTAGGCACGAGTACTTAAAATTTATATATGTGTGGGTTATATAACGGCAGAAACATTCCCTTTAGCTTGGTAACGTTTAGTCATTGGTTTTTGAACCGTGAACGCGAATCTTAGATATGGATCCATAGGGTTTGACATCCCCACTCGGGCTAGTCGCGCTAGCATTTAACGAGTGTTTAATACTTCGTAGACATACGCACTCGCCAAGTGCACTTTCAGGGGGTATTATAAACGTTAAGTTAGTTACCAAGTGCCCACGGTTAGCATATACTTTATATACTTTTGAAACGCTCGTTGTAGCACTGAAATCTCGTGGCCTACTTACATTACTGTTATACTTAAACTATAGCTCACCAACCTTTGTGTTGACATTTTTAAGCATGTATTTCTCAGGTGCTTGAGGTTGCTTCCACTGTGTACTAGTTGTGCTGTAGACACCCGCTGCTTAGTGTTGTCAACGCATGAACTACTTTACTTTGCATTCAAACTTTAGTACTTTTGAACTATGACTTGTAACGACCATTTGGGGTCACGTACACTTATTTATTGCTTCTACTTAGTGAAGCATACTTTTGGGATGTAAAACTTTCGATGTTGGATTAACACCACTTTTAATTATGAATGCAAACTCTTTTTGAAAATGCATATAGTACTTAACCTTGTAATGATCCTGTTGTTGATGGTCCGTACATGATGATTTAGTACGGAGCGTCACATCTTATACCAGGAGCTGCACCAATAGCTCGTGCTCCTTACAGACTCGCACCCAACGAGATGAAAGAACTGCAAAGCCAATTACAAGAACTTTTAGAGCGTGGTTTCATTCGACCAAGCACATTACCGTGGGGAGCTCCTGTTTTGTTTGTCAAGAAGAAAGATGGTACATTCAGGTTGTGTATCGACTATCGAGAGTTGAACAAACTTACCATCAAGAACCGCTATCCACTATCAAGAATCAACGACTTATTTGATCAACTACAAGGCTCGTCTGTTTATTTAAAGATTGACTTACGTTCCGGGTATCATCAAATGCGGGTGAAAGAAGATGATATTCCAAAGACTACTTTCAGAACACGTTACGGTCATTACGAGTTTATGGTCATGCCGTTTGGTTTAACTAATGCACCAGCTGTGTTCATGGACCTTATGAACCGAGTGTGTGGACCATACCTTGACAAGTTTGTCATTGTTTTCATTGATGACATACTTATTTACTCAAAGAATGACCAAGAACACGGTGAACATTTGAGAAAGGTGTTAGAAGTATTGAGGAAGGAAGAATTGTAAGCTAAGTTTTCAAAGTGTGCATTTTGGTAGGAAGAAGTTCAATTCCTCGGTCACATAGTGAACAAAGAAGGTATTAAGGTGGATCCGGCAAAGATAGAAACTGTTGAAAAGTGGGAAACCCCGAAAACTCCGAAATACATACGCCAGTTTTTAGGACTAGCTGGTTACTACAGAAGGTTCATCCAAGACTTTTCCAGAATAGCAAAACCCTTGACTACATTAACACATAAAGGGAAGAAATTTGAATTGAAGGATGAACAAGAGAAAGCATTCCAGTTATTGAAGAAAAAGCTAACTACGGCACCTATATTGTCATTGCCTGAAGGGAATGATGATTTTGTGATTTATTGTGACACATCAAAGCAAGGTCTCGGTTGTGTGTTAATGCAACGAACGAAGGTGATTGCTTATGCGTCTAGACAATTGAAGATTCACGAACAAAATTATACGACGCATGATTTGGAATTAGGCGCGGTTGTTTTTGCATTAAAGACTTGGAGGCACTACTTATATGGGGTCAAAAGTATTATATATACCGACCACAAAAGTCTTCAACACATATTTAATCAGAAACAACTGAATATGAGGCAGCGTAGGTGGATTGAATTGTTGAATGATTACGACTTTGAGATTCGTTACCACCCGGGGAAGGCAAATGTGGTAGCCGACGCCTTGAGCAGGAAGGACAGAGAACCCATTCGAGTAAAATCTATGAATATAATGATTCACAATAACCTTACTACTCAAATAAAGGAGGCGCAACAAGGAGTTTTAAAAGAGGGAAATTTAAAGGATGAAATACCCAAAGGATCGGAGAAGCATCTTAATATTCGGGAAGACGGAACCCGGTATAGGGCTGAAAGGATTTGGGTACCAAAATTTGGAGATATGAGAGAAATGGTACTTAGAGAAGCTCATAAAACCAGATACTCAATACATCCTGGAACGGGGAAGATGTACAAGGATCTCAAGAAACATTTTTGGTGGCCGGGTATGAAAGCCGATGTTGCTAAATACGTAGGAGAATGTTTGACGTGTTCTAAGGTCAAAGCTGAGCATCAGAAACCATCAGGTCTACTTCAACAACCCGAAATCCCGGAATGGAAATGGGAAAACATTACCATGGATTTCATCACTAAATTGCCAAGGACTGCAAGTGATTTTGATACTATTTGGGTAATAATTGATCGTCTCACCAAATCAGCACACTTCCTGCCAATAAGAGAAGATGACAAGATGGAGAAGTTAGCACGACTGTATTTGAAGGAAGTCGTCTCCAGACATGGAATACCAATCTCTATTATCTCTGATAGGGATGGCAGATTTATTTCAAGATTCTGGCAGACATTACAGCAAGCATTAGGAACTCGTCTAGACATGAGTACTGCCTATCATCCACAAACTGATGGGCAGAGCAAAAGGACGATATAAACGCTTGAAGACATGCTACGAGCATGTGTTATTGATTTCGGAAACAGTTGGGATCGAAATCTACCGTTAGCAGAATTTTCCTACAACAACAGCTACCATTCAAGCATTGAGATGGCGCCGTTTGAAGCACTTTATGGTAGAAAGTGCAGGTCTCCGATTTGTTGGAGTGAAGTGGGGGATAGACAGATTACGGGTCCAGAGATAATACAAGAAACTACCGAGAAGATCATCCAAATTCAACAACGGTTGAAAACTACCCAAAGTCGACAAAAGAGCTACGCTGACATTAAAAGAAAAGATATAGAATTTGAAATTGGAGAGATGGTCATGCTTAAAGTTGCACCTTGGAAAGGCGTTGTTCGATTTGGTAAACGAGGGAAATTAAATCCAAGGTATATTGGACCATTCAAGATTATTGATCGTGTCGGACCAGTAGCTTACCGACTTGAGTTACCTCAACAACTCCCGGCTGTACATAACACTTTCCACGTCTCGAATTTGAAGAAATTTTTTGCTAAAGAAGATCTCACTATTCCATTAGATGAAATCCAAATCAACGAAAAAATTTAATTTATCGAAGAACCCGTCGAAATAATGGATCGTGAGGTTAAAAGACATAAGCAAAACAAGATACCAATTGTTAAGGTTCGATGGAATGCTCGTAGAGGACCCGAGTTCACCTGGGAACGAGAAGATTAGATAAAGAAGAAATACCCGCATTTATTTCCAGAAGATACGTCAACATCTCCAACTGCTTAAAATTTCGGGACGAAATTTATTTAGCGGGTAGGTACTGTAGTGACCCGAACTTTTCCATGTTTATATATATATTAAATGAAATTGTTATTTTACATGATTAAGTGCTTCTAACATGTTAAGCAATCAAATTTGTTAAGACTTGATTAATTGAAATAGGTTTCATATAGACAATTGACCACCCAAGTTGACCGGTGATTCACGAACGTTAAAACTTGTAAAAACTATATGATGACATATATATGGTTATATATATATATATATATATATATATATATATATATAGTTAACATTATATTATGATAAGTAAACATATCATTAAGTATATTAACAATGAACTACATATGTAAAAATAAGACTACTAACTTAATGATTTTGAAACAAGACATATATGTAACGATTATCGTTGTAACGACATTTAATATATATATCATATTAAGAGATATTCGTACATCATAATATCATGATAATATAATATTTTAAAATCTCTTTTGATATTATAAACATTGGGTTAACAACATTTAACAAGATCGTTAACCTAAAGGTTTCAAAACAACACTTATATGTAACGACTAACGATGACTTAACGACTCAGTTAAAATGTATATACATGTAGTGTTTTAATATGTATTCATACACTTTTGAAAGACTTCAAGACACTTATCAAAATACTTCTACTTAACAAAAATGCTTACAATTACATCCTCGTTCAGTTTCATCAACAATTCTACTCATATGCACCCGTATTTGTACTCGTACAATACACAGCTTTTAATGTATGTACTATTGGTATATACACTCCAATGATCAGCTCTTAGCAGCCCATGTGAGTCACCTAACACATGTGGGAACCATCATTTGGCAACTAGCATGAAATATCTCATAAAATTACAAAAATATGAGTAATCATTCATGACTTATTTACATGAAAACAAAATTACATATCCTTTATATCTAATCCATACACCAACGACCAAAAACACCTACAAACACATTCATTCTACAATTTTCTTCATCTAATTGATCTCTTTCAAGTTCTATCTTCAAGTTCTAAGTGTTCTTCATAAATTCCAAAAGTTCTAGTTTCATAAAATCAAGAATACTTCCAAGATTGCAAGTTTACTTCCAAGTTTTCTAAATCCTAATCATCCAAGATCAAGAAACCTTTGTTACTTACAGTAGGTTATCTTTCTAATACAAGGTAATAATCATATTCAAACTTTAATTCAATTTCTATAACTATAACAATCTTATTTCGAGTGGAAATCTTACTTGAAATTGTTTTCGTGTCATGATTCTGCTTCAAGAACTTTCAAGCCATCCAAGGATCCTTTGAAGCTAGATCTATTTTTCTCATTTATAGTAGTTTTATCCAAGGAACTTGAGGTAGTAATGATTTTCATAACATCATTCGATTCATACATAAAAAGCTGTCTTATTCAACGTTATAAACTTGTAATCACTAGAACATTGTTTAGTTAATTCTAAACTTGTTCGCAAATAAAGTTAATCATTCTAACTAGACTTTTAAAATCAACTAAACACATGTTCTATATCTATATGATATGCTAACTTAATGATTTAAAACCCGGAAACACGATAAACACCATAAAACTGGATATTCGCCGTCGTAGTAAAACCGGGTGCTGTTTTGGTTGGGATAATTAAAAGCTAAGAAGAACTTTGATTTAAAAGCTATACTTCTGGAAAAATAGTTTTTCTTATGAACATGAAACTATATCCAAAAATCATGGTTAAACTCAAAGTGAAAGTATGTTTTTCAAAATGGTCATCAAGATGTCGTTCTTTCGACGAAAATGACTACCTCTTTCAAAAAAGACTTGTAACTTGTATTTCTGACTATAAACTTATACTTTTTCTGTTTAGATTCATAAATTTAAGTTCAATACGAAACCGTGGCCACTGGAATCACTCAAAACGGATTAGAAACGAAGAAATGGCGAGTAAAACAAGATTGATAAAAACTACTCATTTTACCTACGTGAAAGTTAGTAATAAATCTATTCCAACAATAACCTAATCAACTTATATTGTATATTATGTAATCTTGAGATACCATAGACACGTATACAATATTTCGACCTATCATGTCGACCCATCTATATATATATATATTGCGGAACAACCATAGACACTCTATATGTGAATGTTGGAGTTAGCTATACAGGGTTGAGGTTGATTCCAAAATATATATATATATAGTTTGAGTTGTGATCAATACTGAGATACGTATACACTGGGTCGTGGATTGATTCAAGATAATATTTATCTATTTATTTCTGTACATCTAACTGTGGACAACTAGTTGTAGGTTACTAACGAGGACAGCTGACTTAATAAACTTAAAACATCAAAATGTATTAAAAGTTTTGTAAATATATTTTGAACATACTTTGATATATATGTATATATTGTTATAGGTTTGTGAATCAACCAGTGGCCAAGTCTTACTTCCCGACGAAGTAAAAATCTGTGAAAGTGAGTTATAGTCCCACTTTTAAAATCTAATATTTTTGGGATGAGAATACATGCAGATTTTATAAATGATTTACAAAATAGACACAAGTACGTGAAACTACATTCTATGGTTGAATTATCAAAATCGAATATGCCCCTTTTTATTAAGTCTGGTAATCTAAGAATTAGGGAACAGACACCCTAATTGACGCGAATCCTAAAGATAGATCTATTGGGCCCAACAAGCCCCATCCAAAGTACCGGATGCTTTAGTACTTCGAAATTTATATCATATCCGAAGGGTGTCCCGGAATGATGGGGATATTCTTATATATGCATCTTGTTAATGGCGGTTACTAGGTGTTCACCATATGAATGATTTTTATCTCTATGTATGGGATGTGTATTGAAATATGAAATCTTGTGGTCTATTGTTACGATTTGATATATATAGGTTAAACCTATAACTCACCAACATTTTTGTTGACGTTTAAAGCATGTTTATTCTCAGGTGAATACTAAGAGCTTCCGCTGTTGCATACTAAAATAAGGACAAGATTTGGAGTCCATGTTTGTATGATATTGTGTAAAAACTGCATTCAAGAAACTGATTTCGATGTAACATATTTGTATTGTAAACCATTATGTAATGGTCGTGTGTAAACAGGATATTTTAGATTATCATTATTTGATAATCTACGTAAAGCTTTTTAAACCTTTATTTATGAAATAAAGGTTATGGTTTGTTTTAAAAATGAATGCAGTCTTTAAAAAAAACGTCTCATATAGAGGTCAAAACCTCGCAACGAAATCAATTAATATGGAACGTTTTTAATCAATAAGAACGGGACATTTCAAACCGGAGCAACAACAGGAACAACAACAACCTGATCAACACGTACCATATTATGATCCGCAGCAAGAATATGTTAATGCCTACGTACAATTTCCGATTCATCCGATAATAGCACACCCAACGATTCATGAAGAATAGTTGCATCCTAATTTTAGATTTGATCGAAGTTGGAGAGATTACCCGACGTATCAAAGCAACAAATACAAACTGGTAACGAAAAATGTAGAAGTACCGAGGGTAATTGATTGGGAGCCTTTGGAAAGGGTCCAACTATTTAACTCAGTTAGACAGCATCTGATCCAAAGGTATGGTAGCTCTTCTTTTCCCGATTGGGAACGTTTATTCACCATTCGTAGGCCTGTATATAAAGAGTGGTGCGTTGAGCTTATGAGTACTATTTCACTTAATGCGGATGTAGATAGGTTAGATGATAGAAGTTTTCTTAGATTTTTACTTGGCCGTAGGATGTACAGGATGTCCATGCTGGACATAGCCAGGGCTTTACAGATTTACACTCCTGTTGAATTACTACTACCCGATTGTACAAATTTGATTTATCATGGGGAGCGGGTAGATAGGAATTTTAACGCGGACGCCGTATGGAGGCGTATGTCAGATTATAATGTTTTTACGCTGGGAGGAAGACACTCCTATTTAGATATTTACATAGCAGAGCTACGTATTATACATAGATTTTTAGCTAATTCGATTACACAAAGAGGTAAAAACAAGGAGAAGATGACCTTACACGATTTATTTTACCTTAAGTGTATTCGAAACCCTAGAAGCTTTATTAATATCCCCTACTGTGTTGGTTTTTATCTGTCCAAAGTAGTGGCAGGAATACAGGACGGGAGAGTAATAGGAGGAGGTATTTTTGTTACTCTTATTGGAGAGTATTTGGGTGTAGATAGGGATCAAGGGGGTCCACTGATGGTGTGTAGGGAACATGTGGATACTTTAGGATTGAAGGTCTATCAGGGTGCTAAGGTATTAAAGAGCAGACGCAATCAGGCAATACCATATGATGGCCGTCATCCACAGGTAGAGAGAGGTTCAGATGAGGAAATGGAGGAACCAGATGACATTAGGGATGTCATTAGGGAGGCTATGACTGACGTCTACCAGCGTATAGATGAGGTAGAAATGACAAACCAGGATAGACATAGTCGGTACGAGCAGTGGCAAGCCCAGAATATGTACGAGCATTCCAGGCAACGACAACATGATAGATGGCACTATCATCAGCATCAGATCATGAGCCAGCTATCACCTCAGGTACCTAATAACTATGTACCAACCCGACCTACTTACTATCCTCCATACCAGCCCGATATGCGACCACCATTTACTCTCTACGACCCTAACCAGGCCTATCAGTACACCTATAACCAACCATGGAACCCGCCCGACGACATGAACTGGAACCCCTATCCAGATTGATATAGTTCCCGTTAGTGATTTCTATGATTTTTATCTTTTTATTATTTTTATTTATTTATGTTTAAACATATAAAATTGTGATACTTTTAATGTAATGTTTAATATTTTTATTATGTTGTACTAATATTTCATATTTGATTTAAAAGTGGGATGTTAAGTCCCATTTCAAATTACCATGCATGTTATTATTTGTATGTATGTATATTGTCAATTGTACACAACAGGGAAAAACAGCGCATTTTCAAAGACTGGCATTAAGTTCAGCAAAAGCTACTAATTTTGACGACAAAATGAAAAACAAATGTGATGTAACAACCAGACGGAATGAACAAATGATGTGCACCATTTATCATTCAGCAAACAAACGTCAATATGTTTGGAAACTTTGGTAAAATTTAATCATTTTTCTACGCTAATCACCCTCAATAATTTAAATTGTTACTGATTTCTTGCAAATGAGGGCATTGCAAGATCTTAAGTGTGGGAAGGAGTTAAATTCTTTCGGATTTTTAAAAATTTAACTTATACACTTGGTTACCATTAAAAATACTAGTAACGCAGTAGTTGTATTAGAATCTAGTGCTCTCTGATAATAAAGAACAGCCCTAGTCTTATATACTGACTACCCAATTCTAATAAAATTTTTCAAAATTTTCAATTAATGAACTCAAAATCATGTTTATACATATTTATGAACGATAAAACTAGGTGTTAACACCGAAATTATTGTTACTTCGGAAAGGACATAAATTGAGAAACAACCCAAAATGTTAGAATTCATTTAAAATGGAATAGAGGACAATAAAAAGGCAAAGAAAGGAAAATAAAAGCCAAGTGTGGGAAAAATTTACCAAGTTATTTAAAACATATATCACATATTTTTGTACAAATAATTGAAGATACTTTTGTTTTGGACAAAATTAACCGTTTTACCCGGTAAATTGTAATATATTTGAAAGAAAGATGGATCTACACGATGAATCAATTCCATCATTAAAAGGAAGTAAAGTCTTCTGAAAAAGACACGCACTTCTTGATTTAGGTCAGGAAGTTGTTGTCCAGACTAGTTGTAGAGTCTACGAAAAACCTTGAAAAGTTTTCTCGAAAATCAGCTGGAAATTCACGGAACTCAGCATCATTATCCAAACCATGAGAGGATCTGTCTCGTATAGTGGGGGGGCACCGTGCAAATTAGCTTATAAGACTAATGAATCAGATCCCCAGAAAGGATAATCTCCTTAAAGATCAAAAATCAGCTTTTAAGACTGATATTACTCAATCCTTGAGATTGACCTTAAAGATTGAGAATTACAAACTCATGGAATTCGATGATATCTAAACTCGAGCTTGAACGAGAAAATATTTTGATCAAAATTACAAACCGATTTGTTTTCTGAAAACCCCATTTTCAATGCGTTCATTACCATTGAACGTAAAATCCTAGGAATTCACCTGGAATTCATTAGGTCACCTGAACCAAATCGGGTGTCAACCGTAAGAACGGTGGTTGTATAGCATGGTCAAAGACAGGACCTTGTGCCAGACCGAAAAACTATAGGGTGATCTTTACTATTGCTCCTATAAAGGATGGTAATTGCATCCGACACGATATAGATGATGCTATGCGAGGTGTATATGAAATAGCTTATATTTTACTAGGAAAAACTATTAAATACGATACAATTTTACACAAGATATTTATTTATTTATAGAATGGATATACTTAAACCTTGCTACAACACTTATAGGCAGTGTACCTAATCGTATAGTAGTGTAGTTTTTAGTAAGTCCGGTTCGTTCCACAGGGAAAATCTTTAAACAAAGCTTAACGCTATATTAGTTTTAATTTATAAAAATACAAATATATATAAGTAATATTATTATTATAAAAAGGGGGTTTTTACCGTTTAATGACCGGTTTGTCGATTTTAAAACTTAGTCACAGTTAAAACCTAATGTAAAATATTAAAAATAAATATAACTTAATTTAAAGCGTAAAGTAAATAACGATAATGAAATTGCGATAAATAAAAGTGCGATAAAATAAAATTGCGATAATTAAAAAGTACGATAATTAAAAGTGCAATTAAATACAATAACAATAAATAAAAGTGCGATAATTAGAAGTGCAATTAAATATAAAATAAAGGAAATTAAATATGAAATAAAATAATTATGCTTATTTAAACTTCCGTAATCATGATGTTTGACGTGTTGATTTTAGTTTTATGCCCATGGGTTAATTGTCCTTTGTCCTGGATTATTCAATATGTCTGTCTGGTTTTTGTCCATAACAGTCCATCAGTCATAAGTATAAAGTGCGAGTATCCTCGTCAAATTATCCTTATACCCGAAGTTAAATATTCCAACTAATTGGGGACTTAAACTGTAACAAGTTTTTAATACTTTGTTTAATAATTACACCAGGTTATCGACTCCGTGTAACCCAAGGTTTTAATACTTTGTTATCAATTATGCCAAGTGTCCTTGTACATAATTTCACCCCTGTTTTAATAATTCTAGTGACTATTAATCCATTCCCATGTCCGGTTAAATGAACGATTATTCGTACATATAAATAACCCGCCCATCATGTCCGATCGAGTGTATATGGTTATTTATAGGTACATCCAATTGTAAATCTTTATATTAAAATTAACAAACTATCATTTAGTTAAACAAATATAAAGCCCATTAATAGCCCATAGTCTAATTTCCACAAGTGTCGTTCTTTTGTCCAAACTCCAATTATGGTACAAAGCCCAATTACCCAATTTTAATATTTTTAGCCCAACATCATGATTACTTCGTCTTAAATAAGCATAATAATAATTTAGCTACGAGACATTAATGTAAAAAGGTTGAACATAACTTACAATGATTAAAAATAGCGTAGCGTTACACGGACAGAATTTCGACTTACACCCTTACAACATTCGCTAACATACCCTTATTATTAGGATTTAAAATTAAAATTAAAATTAAAATATAAATATATATATATATATATATATATATATATATATATATATATATATATATATATATATATATATATATATATATATATATATATATATATATATATATATATATATACGTTTACATATAGATAGAGAGATTGATATATGGATATATAAAACGTTCAGAATGCGTTACCTTTTATAGGCATTTTCGAATTTGGCTGCTCCGCGAGTCGCGGCACTCTTGCTCTTCAAAATCTGCAAGTTGCGGAGTTCGTAAATCCAGCTCACACAAGTTTGGATCCTAGTCTGCCGACGGATTTTAATAATATAAATATAATATAAATATATAATTTATATAATTAATTATATATTTTATTATATTTATATACATAATTAATTTGTAACTTTCGGTCCGTTGCGTCGAGCGTTGAGAGTTGACTCATGTCCCGGTTCCGGATTTTCGAACGTCCTTGCGTACAATTTAATATCTTGTACTTTGCGTTTGAATCTTGTACTCTTGTAATTTCGAGGCGTTTCTTATCAATAATTGGAACCACTTTGATTGTATTTTGTACTGTTGAGCTTTTTGGTCGTTTGCGTCTTCGATTCGTCGAATCTGTCTTTTGTCTTCACCTTTTATTATTTAAACGAATATTACTTGTAAATAGGACAACTTCAACTAAAAGCTTGTCTTTCTTGAGGGATAATGCTATGAAATATATGTTCATTTTTAGCATTATCAAATATTCCCACACTTGAGCGTTGCTTGTCCACAAGCAATATAGTCTTGAAATACTAGAATCACTTCTTTATTCTTCACACTTTGTACATCAGTGATTTCTATACGGTGGTATAAACAATGGTAGTAACGTTATGGTTTACTGTCTCACATGACTATAAAAATTTAAATCCATTAAGGAAATTGGATCTTTATGAAAACATTTGATCTTTTGAAAATTAAATCTAGCTTTTACCCTAGATAAGTTTTCCGGAATAACCCTTCACCGGTGTTTGCAAATTCTTTTTGTGGGTTTGGTGGGTTTCATATTTGAAATTTTTAGCTCAAAACTTGCGGTTTTGTGTCACCCACTTGCTAACCTTGTATTGGGAAAGCAACACGTCCAGTATACTTGCTCCGTATATTAGCTTTCGATAAACTACTGTCCGGTTGTAAAGGAAAGCGTTGAACAAGCAACTGTTAAGGCAATGTCCCCTGACATGCTTTTAATTATGGTCTATAACGTGTCAGATGTAATTACTATCCTTGGTAGGAGCAATAGTAAAGCTCACCCTTATAATTTTTCGGTCAGGCACAAGGTCCTGTCTTTGACCATGCTATGCAACCACCGTTCTTACGGTTGACACTCGAATTGGTTCAGGTGACCTAATGAATTCTAGGTGAATTCCTAGGATTTTACGTTCAAAGGTAATGAACGCATTGAAAATGGGTTTTCAGAAAACAAATCGGTTTGTAATTTTGATCAAAATATTTTCTCGTTCAAGCTCGAGTTTAGATATCATTGAATTCCATGAGTTTGAATTCTCAATCTTTAAGGTCAATCTCAAGGATTGAGTAATATCAGTCTTAAAAGCTGATTTTTGATCTTTTAAGGAGATTATCCTTTCTGGGGATCTGATTCATTAGTCTTATCAAGCTAATTTTCACGGTGCCCCCCCATTGTACGAGATAAATCCTTCTCATGGTTAAGATAAATCTGACCACTTGGCGACCCTGTTTGATGCTGAGGTCCGTGGATTTCCTGCTGATTTTAGTGATGACTTTTCTAGATTTTTCGTCAACCTACAGCTGGTCTGGACGACAACTTCCTGACCTAAATCAAGAAGCGCGTGTCTTTTTCGGAAGACTTTACTTCCTTTTAATGATGGAATTGATTCATCGTGTAGATCTATCTTTCTCACAGTAAATCGGGTAAAACATTTTAGTTTAGTCCAAAGCAAAAGTATTTTCAGTTATTTGTACAAAAATATGTGATATATTTTTTGAATAACTTGGTAATAATTTCCCACACTTGGCTTTTATTTTCCTTTATTTGCCTTTTTATTTTCCTCTATTCCATTCTTAAATGAATTCTAACATTTTTGTGTTGTTTCTCAATTTATGTCCTTTCCGAGGTAACGACAATTTCGGTATTAACACCTAGTTTTCATCGTTCATAAATATGTATAAACATGATTTTGAAAATTTTTACTAGAAGTGGGTAGTCAGTATATAAGACTAGGGTTGTTCTTTGTTATCAGAGAGCACTAGATTCTAATACAACTACTGCATTACTAGTATTTTTAATGGTAACCAAGTGTTTAAGTTAAAAAATTTTCAAAATCCGAAAGAATTTAACCCCTTCCCACACTTAAGATCTTGCAATGCCCTCATTTGCAAGAAATCAGTAACAATTTAAATTATTGAGGGTGATTAGCGTAGAAAAATGATTAAATTTTACCAAAGTTTTCAAACATATTGTTCTTTGTTGTTGAATGATAAATGGTGCACATCATTTGTTCATTCCGTTTGTTGTTACATCACATTTGTTTTTCAATTTTTTTTTTTTTATAAAACCTTACGGTTTTAGAACATATAATTAATTAAATTTAAAATTTTGTTTTTTTAGGATGAGGGTGTTTCGGAACAATGTCCTAGTCCGTCCCTCGACAAAATTTTAAAATTTGTCAATGAATAATAAAAGTTCTCGTCCCTCCCTTGGGTAAAGCAATTTCGGTTCAAAGACCTAGTCTTCAACTCACGACGAATTTTAAAAATCATATTTTTAACTTTGCAAAATAAAGTAAATTTTTGTTTTTAAATTCACACCAAACTTAAATTTAAAATGCATAAAATTAAAAATTCATATTTTTTTAAAAAATAAAAATTCACACCAAACTTATATTATATTTTTGTTTTTATACATACAAACTTATATTAATTTTTTAAATATTTACAATTTTAAATAAGTTTACAATATTAAATTAATATTTATATATTAATTTAAAAAAAAAACATGGTAAAAATAAAATTAAAAATCTTTTTGGTCTTTTATCCCACTTTAATCAATCAAATATTATCAAAAATATACGCCCCTCTTTTCGGTAAAGTAATTTCGGTTCCATGACCTAATTTAACTCATGACGAATTTTTGAAATATTTTGGGTTGATTGATTAAAGATATTTATACCTTAAGAATAAACGTTAAATTTCGCAGTGATGTAATAAATTTTTTTGTATGATATTAACAATTTCGGTCGCAAGACCTAATTTTATTAAATACCAATTTAATACTTTATAGCGAACAAATTAGCGTTTGTTATCAAAAGGTTAAAAATAAAAATAAAAATAAAAACTGTACAGACTTACCTGTGAGATAGTATTCTTAGTGATATGCTCTAACCCACTCATTAGATAGTCGGACTAATTGATTTTCCATGGCTACATAGGCGTAACCTCGAGCATTCGGTGTTTTTTCTTCTAAACATATGAACGGTCCATCTCTGCATAAAGTAACAAATTCGGTGTTTAAATAGGTTTGATTATTTGAACATTTACCTTCGTGTGACCATTTTCCGCAATTGTGACATTTTTCAAGGTGTCGTGCTCTACTTTTTGCTGCGGATTTTGATTTTCCTTTACCAAATTGTAACTTATTATCTTCTCATCTGGATTCTTTTCTTACTCCGTCCAATTTTTCTCTGATTACTGATACCAGTTCACTCGGTAGTGTGTCATTATTACGTTTAGTAATCAAAGTGTGTAGCATTAAACCATGGTTTAGTTCACAGGAAGTCTTCATTTCGTAAAAACCTAAAAAAAATAAAAATTCAGAATGGGGGGAGAAGACTAGTTCTTTAGGGTCTGCTAGGGAAAGACCATTCGGGTTCCATTTTCGAGAACTACACGAAAACAGAAAATCTAACTCTAACAGAAATACATATTATCCTTTAAAGACTTGATTCTCCCCACACTTAGTTAGCTGTGGTGTTCAAATTGTGATTAACTTCGTTGTCAACTTCCATCGGACTATCTATGTAATGTTTAACTCTATGACCATTAACTTTAAATTCAATCTCATTTGAATTTATTAATTCTACTGTTCCGTATAGGAAAACTCTTTTGACTATGAATGTTCCAGACCATCTTGATTTCAATTTTCCAGGAAATAGCTTGAATCGTGAATTAAAAAGAAGAACTCTATCTCCTTCTTTAAATTCTTTTGAACTTCTGATTCTTTTATCATGCCATTTTTCGTTCTTTCCTTATAGATTAACGAATTTTCGTATGCTTCTTGTCTTAATTCTTCTAATTCATTTAATTGACTTAACCGTAGACATCCAGCTTCATGTAAATCAAGATTACATGTCTTCAAAGCCCAAAATGCTTTGTGTTCAATTTCTACTGGAAGATGACATGTTTTTCCGTAAACGAGTCTAAAAGGTGTGGTTCCAATTGGAGTTTTGTAGGCTGTTCTAAAAGCCCAGAGTGCATCCTCCAATTTAATGGACCATTCCTTCGGATTTGATCCTACGGTTTTCTCTAGAATACGTTTTAAAGCTTGGTTGGTATTTTCAACTTGTCCACTTGTTTGTGGATGATATGCAGTGGAGATTTTATGAGTTACTCCATATCTTTTAAGAACTTTCTCAAGTTGATTATTACATAAATGAGTTCCCCGATCACTTATTAAAGCTTTCGGTATTCCAAACCTTGCAAAAAGACGTTTTAAAAAGTTGACTACAACTCGTGCATCGTTAGTTAGGAGAGCTTGTGCTTCCACCCATTTAGATACATAATCAATGGCTACAAGAATGTATAAATTATTATGAGATTTTAGAAATGGACCCATAAAGTCAATACCCCAAATGTCAAACACTTCACATACTTGAATGACATTTTGTGGCATTTCATCACGTTGACTTATTTTTCTGGCCCTTTGACAAGCATCACAGGATTTGCAAAAAAGGTGTGCGTCTTTGTAAATTGTAGGCCAATAGAATCCAGCATCATAAACTTTTTTGGTGTGAGTTGAGGCCCATAATGCCCTCCTGTTGGTCCTGTGTGACAATGGTTTAAAATTTTACTAGCTTCATCTCCGAATACACATCGGCGTATTATTCCATCGGGACAACTTTTAAACAAATGTGGATCTTCCCAGAAATTGTGTTTTATATCACTGAAGAATTTCTTTCGTTTTTGGTACGATAATCATTTTTCAAGGAATCCACATACTAATTAGTTTGCATAGTCTGCAAACCATGGAATTTCATTATAATCTATCTTCAATAGATATTTATCAGGAAAGTTGTCTTGTATGGCCGATTCATTTAGAACTTCTAATTCAGGATTTTCAAGACGAGAAAGATGATCGGCTGCGAGATTTTCTGCTCCCTTTTTATCTCGGATTTCAATATCAAACTCTTTTAATAGTAAGATCCAATGGATTAATCGTGGTTTGGCATCTTGTTTCAAAAATAAGTATCTAAGAGCAGAATGGTCGGTATAGACCACCGTTTTAGCTAGAACGAGATATGAACGAAATTTGTCAAAAGCAAAGACAATAGCAAGGAGTTCTTTTTCAGTAGTTGTGTAATTTGTTTGTGCTCCTTGTAACGTCTTACTAGCATAATATATAGGTTGAAATCATTTTTCAATCCTTTGTCCTAAAACGGCTCCCATTGCAAAATCACTTGCATCGCACATTAGTTCAAACGGTAAATTCCAATTTAGAGTTATCATGATCGGCGCATTAGTGAGTTTCTCTTTAAGAATATTAAAAGATTTGATGCATTCATCTGAAAAGACGAATGGAGCATCCTTTTCTAGGAGTTTATTCATAGGAGTGGCAATTTTAGAAAAATCTTTTATGAAACGTCGGTAAAAACAAGCATGCCCTAGAAAACTCCTAACTCCTCTAACATTGGTGGGATGTGGAAGTTTAGCAATTACATCTACTTTAGCTCTATCCACTTCAATTCCTTCCTTTGAAATTTTATGACCCAGAACGATGCCTTCTTTAACCATGAAATGGCATTTCTCCCAAATAAGTACTAGATTTGATTGTTCGCATCTAATAAGCATTCGTTCAAGATTAACTAAACATGATTCAAATGTATCACCGAAGACTGAAAAGTCATCCATGAAAACTTCCATGCATTCTTCTATCATGTCGTGAAAAATCGCCATCATGCACCTTTGAAAGGTTGCAGGGGCGTTACAAAGTCCAAATGGCATGCGTTTGTAAGCAAAAGTACCATAAGGGCACGTGAACGTGGTTTTCTCTTGATCTTCGGGTGCTATTGGAATTTGAAAATATCCGGAAAAACCATCAAGAAAACAATAGTAACTGTTTTCGGCTAATCTTTCCAACATTTGATCAATAAAAGGTAAGGGAAAGTGATCTTTTCTGGTGGCGTCATTTAATTTTCTATAATCAATACACACTCGCCATCCTGTTACAGTCCTAGTAGGAATAAGCTCATTTTTCTCATTTGTAATGACAGTCATGCCACCCTTCTTAGGCACGCATTGAACTGGGCTTACCCATGGACTATCAGAAATTGGATAAATTAAACCTGCATCAAGCAGTTTAATAATTTCTTTCTTAACAACATTTTGCATATTCAGATTTAGTCTTCGTTGGCGTTGCACATACGTTTTATGACCTTCTTCCATAAGGATTTTATGTGTGCAATACGAAGGACTTATTCCTTTAATATCATGAATCTTCCATGCAATAGCTGGTTTATGAGCTTTTAACACAGAAATGAGTTGAGATTTTTCATTTTCAGTAAGAGAAGACGATATTATTAAAGGTAATTCAGATTCACCATGTAAATAAGCGTATTCCAAATGGTTTGGAAGTGGCTTTAACTCTAATGTCGGAGGTTCTTCTATCGATGATTTGTATCGATATCTTTTTTCTTCTTTTAGCATTTGAATTTCTTCTGTTGTTGGTTCATATCCATTAGCTATTAGTGTAGCTAACATTTTTGTTTCATCAATTGGTTCAGTTTCTTCTCCTAAAGAACATTCTCCTGTTCCTTGTAATTCTGGAAATTCTTCTAACAATTCTGCATGTGATTCTATAGTTTGAATATAATAACATTTATCATCTGCAGATTATGGTTGTTGCATAGCTCTATCAACTGAAAAGGTAACACTCTCGTCCTCTATACTTAGGGTCAGTTTCTTACCAAACACGTCTATCATTGCTTTAGCCGTGTTTAAGAATGGTCTTCCTAATATGAGAGGAACTTGTGAATCTTCTTCCATGTCCAGAACAACAAAATCTACTGGAAATACTAAAGTACCAACTTTAACTAGCATGTTCTCCATTATCCCTCTAGGATATTTTACTGATCTATCTGCTAGTTGTATACTTATTCGTGTTGGTTTTAATTTTCCAAGGTCTAGTTTAGCGTATAGTGAATACGGCATTAAATTTATACTAGCACCTAAGTCTGCCAATGCTTCTATTGAACTAAGACTACCCAGAAAACATGGAATTGTGAAACTTCCTGGATCTGATAGTTTTTCTGGTATCTTATTCAACAGCACTGCAGAACAATTAGCATTCATAGTAACGACCGAGAGTTCTTCCATTTTCTTTCTATTTGTGATCAGATCTTTCAAGAATTTAGCATATCTAGGCATTCCTGAAATCACATCAATGAAAGGAAGATTTACATTTATCTGTTTAAACATATCCAAGAATTTGGATTGCTCGGCTTCAAGTTTCTCTTTTTTCATTTTACTTGGGTAAGGAAGTGGTGGTTGGTATGGTTTAACATAAGGTTTAGCCTTAACTGTGTCATCTTCATTAACCTTTTCAACTACCGGTTCTTTTTCCTTATCTTGTTCAGGTTGTGGTTCTTGTGGAGTAGGAATAGCTTCATCAGAAATTACAGGTATTTCAGGTGGTTTAAGTGTAATACCACTTCTTGTGGTAATGGCTTTAGCTGTTTTATTCCGGGGGTTAGCATTTGTATCACTAGGTAGACTTCCCGGTTTTCTTTCACCTATTAACCTTGCTAGGTTACTTACTTCTTGTTCCAGATTTTGAATAGAAGCTAGTTGATTTCTAAATGCTTGAGCATTTTGTTCATTGGTTTGTTTCTGAGATGTGAAAAACTGCGTTTGAATTTCAACTAGATTCATCATCATATCTTCTAAATTCGGCTTTTTATCATCGGTTTGTGGTGGTTTGTTTTGAAAATTAGGTCTTTGCTGATTGTAAGTATTATTGGATACTTGTTGATTGCTAGGACCTTGTTGGTTGTTGTATGGAACATTTCGATTATAATTCTGGTTTTGATTGCAAATCGGTCTTGGCGGTTGATAATTATTCTGATAATTATTTCCAGGCCTTTGGTTTATGTATGAAATATTCTCTCTTTATTCCATTGTTAGCTCAATACTAAGACAATCTTTTGTCAAATGTGGTCCTCCACACTGCTCACAACTAATTCGTATTGAGTGTATATCCTTAGTCATCTTTTCCATTTGTCTCTCGACAGCATCTATCTTTGCGGAAATGGAATCTAAGTCATGGCTAGAATCGGCTCTAGCTGCTTTAGATGATCTAACGATATCTTTTTCTTGGTGCTACTCATGTGAGTGGGAAGCAGTGTTATCAATAATTTTGTAAGCATCAGTTTCTGTTTTCTTCATAATGGAACCACCAGCTGCTATATCGATGTCTTTCCTTGTAGTGATGTCGCATCCTTGGTAGAATATTTGTACTATTTGACAGGTGTCTAAACCATGTTGCGGACATCCTCTTAATAACTTTCCAAATCTTGTCCACGCCTCATATAGAGTTTCATTCGGTTTCTGTGTGAACGTAACAATTTCTCCTTGAAGTCTTACGGCTTTAGATGCCGGAAAGAATTGTTTAAGAAATTTTTCAACTAAACAGTCCCATGTATCGATCGCCCCTTCAGGTAACGATTCCAACCAATCTTTGGCTTCTCCCTTTAAAGTCCAGGGAAATAACATGAGATATATCTGTTCATCCTCAACTTATCTTATTTAAAATAAAGTGCAGATTCTATTAAAGGTACGAAGATGTTCATTTGGATCTTCTTTCGGCGCACCACTAAATTGGCATTGATTAGTCACCATGTGTAGAATTTGTCCTTTGATTTCATAATCTGGCGCATTAATGTCTGGATGAGTAATTGCGTGACCTTGGCCAGTGCGTTTAGCTCGCATTCGATCTTCCATACTTAGAGGTTCCAGATTTTCCATGATTGAATTTTTTGAATCTGAATCACTAGAGGATTCTGATTTAATGGTTCGTTCCTCAACAATCTCTGTTTAAATGATTGGTGGTTCCGGAGGAAAAATTAATGGTTCAGGATCTATGAATTGTCCCTGAATATTCTCTGGATTCTCAATTGTGAGGTCGGGTTCAAAAAATGGATTATCGAAAATTTGAATTGGAGTACTTGGTCGACTGGATGACGATTCTAAAGAATAATCAACGGCGACAATATTTGCTAGATGTCTTGATCTGGTTACAGGTGGTGAACGTACAAAAGGTGGTGAACGTCTTGCTCGGTGCATTCACTGAATATCCTATTAGTTTTTAAAAGGAAAGAAAAATTATATAAGTTATCCAATTAATAGACTTTTCTGATTTTGCCCACGTTTCGAATAGCCAAAAGATGCAGCAGAGGGGCAGGATTCGTTTGGTCTCAATATAATTGAGTACTGTTTGGCTCCAATAACCCGGTCCACGTACAAATCCAACTATTATTACGAACCAGAAAATTTTGATGTCTATCAATTTAACTACTTAAAATAAATTTTCGTAATTTTAAGAAATTTAGATAAGAAGTAGAATAAAAATCTATGTCCTAAAACTAGAATTGCGAGAAATAAGAAAGAAAAAGAGCGCGTCGGTATTAAATTTGGAGAAATAAGAAAGAAAAAGAACGACTTATAAAACTTTAAAACACTCGACTAACCCAACCTTATTATTATCACTAACTTAAAATTAAAATTGCAAATTGAGATTACTAATTGGAGTGATAATTGATACATAGGTAAAAGGCGTCGAAAAAAAAATAAGAAAGTAGCGCGTTGAAACTTAAAAAGGAACTAAAAACTAAAAAAATAAAAGTTGCGTATAAAAATATTAAAGCTTACAAGTAAAACTATATCCCAAATGGCAATATCTTAAAAAGGTACTAAAATTTAAAAATGGCGTCGCAAAATTCTAAAGCACCTAAATCTTAGTCTAAAGAAAAAGCACTTAAGGGATTTTACGGCAAAGCCTAAAAATCTAGAAATAAAAATAAGCTACGGCAAAATACCAGAACTTAAAACTAGCTACGAACGATAAAAATACAAATATTACGCTAAAACAAATAAAAAGATACAAAATATAAAAATAAACTTAAAGTTGTAAAAAGTACAATTTTTATAAAAATATTATTTTTATATTATTTATTTTATAAAACTATTAATTTTATAAACTAATTAAACTAATTAAACTTAAAATACAAATTAAATAAATAAAACTAAATTAATTAATTATTTAAAATACTAACCCTAATTAGGGTTTTAATTAAATAATAATAATAATTATTACACCGTAATTAATGCAGAATAGGGTTTCTGTGTGACCTGTCTGGGCGGCTCCGCGAGTCGCGGTGAACCCAGTTCAATTCCTCCGCAAGTCGCGTAGATTGCAGGTTCAAAAGAGACATGTCAAGTTTCGACAGGTTCAGTTTTATTATTATTATTTTTTTATTTTGTTTATAATTTATATATTTTTCTGTTTTAATATTTATATAAAATATTTATATAAATTAAATAAAACTTATATTTGAAAAACTAAAATAAAAATAGAAATACTTTATAATTTTATAAAAATCTTAAAAATAGATTTATATATATATTTTTTTCGGTTTTTTTTTTTGATATAAAAAAATGTATTTTTACAAAAACTAAATAAAACTTAATAAAAATCTTTTTTTTTGTGTGGCGTTTCGCTTCGGCGTTCCCCGGCAGCGGCGCCAAAAATACTTGATGCTATGCGAGGTGTATATGAAATAGCTTATATTTTACTAGGAAAAACTATTAAATACGATACAATTTTACACAAGATATTTATTTATTTATAGAATGGATATACTTAAACCTTGCTACAACACTTATAGGCAGTGTACCTAATCGTACAGTAGTGTAGTTTTTAGTAAGTCCGGTGGGCGGGATATCTATAAATACCAATAATTATTCATTTGACCAGACATGGGGATGGATTAATAATCAATAGACTTGTTGAAACAGGGGTGAATTACATACAAGGGTAATTGGTGTAATTGTTAACAAAGTAATAAAACCTTGGATTACACGCAGTCGATAACCTGGTGTATTCATTAAACAAAGTATTAAGACTTTGTTACAATTCGAATCCCCAATTAGTTGGAATATTTGACTTCGGGTATAAGGATAATTTGACGAAGACTCTCGCACTTTATATTTATGACTGATGGACTATTATGGACAAAACCGTATGGACATATCGAATAATCCAGGACAAAGGACAATTAACCCATTGTAATAAATTAAAATCAACACGTCAAACATCATGATTATGGAAGTTTAAATAAGCATAATTCCTTTATTTCATATTTCATCGCACTTTTATTTACTGTCATTATATTTAATTGCACTTTTAATTATCGCACTTTTTAATTATCGTCTTTTTATTTATCGCAATTTCATTATCGTTATTTACTTTATGCTTTAAATTAAAGTTATATTTATTTTTAATATTTTACATTAGGTTTTAACTGCGACTAAAGTTTTAAAATCGACAAACCGGTCATTAAACGGTAAAAATCCCCTTTTATAATAATAATACTACTTATTTATATATTTATACAAATATAGTTTTAAAAATATAGCGTTAAACTTGGCTAGCTCCCTGTGGAACGAACCGGACTTACTAAAAACTACACTACTGTACGATTAGGTACACTGCATATAAGTGTTATAGCAAGGTTTAGGTATATCCACTCTATAAATAAAAAAATAACTTGTGTAAAATTGTATCGTATTTAATAGTATTTCGTAGTAAAATATAAGCTATTTCGTATACACCTCTACGCACATCAATTGCCATGCTTGTTAGATATACTTATTGTTGTGGATAGTTAGTACGTTGTGATGACTGCATGTTAGTTGATGCTTGTCTGCTGGAGCCCAGTGCGTCCCTATTGTGTGGTAGCCTCGGTAGGAGAGATCAACCTGCGGGTTGGGTTCCTCATGTGCTAGCCTAGACAACTGAGGTGTATATATATGTGAATGACGCGTCCGTCACGTGTGGATTATATATATACACACGGTGGTGGAGGAACTTCTGGTAAGCCCCAGTCCGATCAGCTGGTGGTTAATGGTTTGGCCGAGCCGCCAGAGTCTCCATAGACGGCACTTGGGTGATGTTTGTGTGTTAGACTAGGTGACATGATTAGTATGACGGTTTCTGTATACTATTGCCTGTAGTTATTCGTACTCACTTAGCTTCGTGCTAACCCCCTCCTCTTCCCTGCAGGTTGACTGTTGCATACTTGATAGATTCCAGGGAGATGGATTCTTGGGAGATATGTTTGACTAGTCGGAACTCTGATGTCGCGTCTTTTCTATAAAAGTTTTAACTATGTTTAATATAACACAAGGTCATTTATTTATTTATATGTTTATTATTAATGGGATTTTATACATATAATATATTTATAAATTGGTCTTCCGTTGTATATATATAAAAACAATCGGGGGTGTTATAAACGGCCTGCCACACGGCCAGCACAAACGGGCACAGCAAATGGCTGATCTGATCAAATGGGCACAACAAACGACTTGCCAAAGTGCCTGCCAGCTGTTTGCTGGCAAAATCCAAGTCTATTTAAAGGGCTCTTTCCATCAATTTCAACACACACTCAATCTAAAATTCATTTTATATTTTCAAGATTTTTAGTTAGTCTTTAGTAGTAGCTAGCTTAGCTTTTATTTTCCGGAGGATATCCCGGCGAGTCCCTGCGATCTCGGGCAGATTTCTTCAGCCTTTTCAGGTTTTATCCGAAACGCTTGTCTTTTATATTTAACATGTATTATCACTTTTTATGCTTAATGATGCGTTCTGATATTACCATGTTAGCTTAATTAATCTATATGTTTCCATGATAGAAGTTTGGGTTAGCGTAGTTATGTTAAATTAGTACGGTTACTATTGTTATGCTGAACTTATGAGTCTGAAAGATTTGTATGCTAGCATCGTAAGGATTGACCAACCTAAGTTGTGATCAGGACTTGTCCACCTATATGAACTTAGCTATTTCATAGGATTAAGACCCCTGGTTATACTGTATCTGAAGATTCTATGAACTCGGTATGGCCGGAGTTCCCGAGAGGCATTTATTGCGCTTTTAGGACATGGAACTTAGGAATTGAGACGTGAATGACCTAGTATGCATGTTGACTGTTCCAAGGATACCTCTTAGGAGCTGTTAAGATCTATCTAGTGCCTTCACTTTATGACCTAATCCTATTGCATGTTCTTGTTTGATTGTTGCTCTAGGACTAAGTCATCTCAACTGTCTAGGTATCTATTAGGTTTCTATCTGCTTTACTTTTAGTATATCAATGGTAATGTTGGATAATGTTTGATTTGGTATGATCTCATTAGTATGATGAAATGGTTGTTAGTTTTCAATTAAGGTTTTGTCAACTTAACCCAACGGACTCCTTCCGTTTGTGATCAGTGTTCAATCAACACGGCACATTTCTATTCAGTTAACTAAACTGATAATGAGGGTTAGGATTAGAGCTTAACTCACTAATAAACCTAGTACTTTACTAAGGATAACCTCCGAGGTATAGTTACCTTTTAATTATACGACCAAGTGACATACTTTTCACTACTCAACGAAAACTCTGAGAGTCTAGAGATAAGTAGGCCTTTGTAATTGGCTCATCCAACTAGATCTACACCATTCCAATCATAGCTTTAACATCAACATAAGTACCTTTCCCTAGACTGAACTAATATCTTGGTCAACATTACCTTGATCTGCATACTCCGGATATCCTTCCATTTTATTTACTTTTCCCACAATTAAGAACTTTACCTTAAACCAACTACTATCCTTTATCCAGGTAATTTAAATAAAAGACAATTATCCACTTGATCTTTAATTCATTAAACCATTCAAAAACATGTAAATAAGGCCCCAGAAATTATTCCGCGCGCCCGCATACCTTTCCCAGGTAGGCTTAGGAAGGAAAAACAAGAGGCGCAATTCGCTAAGTATTGGGATATTATTAAGAATTTACATTTGAATGTACGACTAGTAGATGCTTTAGTAGAAATGCCAAACTGCGCTAAATTTTTCAAAGAACTGCTTTCAAACAAAGAGAGATTAAGAGAGATAGTTAGCTTACCCTTAAGTGAAGAATGCTCATTAGTGTTACAACATGGTATTCCCCCTAAGTTAGGAGATACAGGAAGATTTACAGTACCTCGCTACCTGCAAGACATCCAAATTAGCAATGCATTAGCAGACTTAGGAGCCAGTGTAAACCTAATGCCTTATTCATTATTCAAAAAGCTAGGATTAAAAGACTTAAGACCTACCAGAATGACTATCCAACTCGTGGACAGATCAGTTAAGATTCCTCGAAGAATAGCTGAAGATGTCCTAGTCAGAGTGAATAAGTTCGCATTCCCCGTTGATTTCGTCATTATGGATATTGAGGAAGACACGAAGGTCCCACTCAACTTGGCAGACCATTCCTAAATACTGCCAAGGCCGTAATTGATGTTCACACGAAATCATTGAAGTTAAGAGTTGGAAGTGAAGAAGTCACATTTAATGTCGACTGACTCATGAGCCACCCTCGCGAAGAAGATATCAATCTCACTGATTCTTTCCAAGAACTCGTCAATGAATATCTGGAGGATACTATGGCTATATGTAGTCAAGATCAAATTTCTAAGGATCTGTCCTTTACACCTCCTGAAGGAAATCTAGACATCCATTCAGCCATAGATCCTGGTCAAAATAAATCTCCCCTCTCCGAAAGTAACTCTCTCGGAAAAACTATCCAAATAACACCGCTAGGTTAAGGTATTCCCCTACCTCTGTTAAGGAGAAGACCGAATGAAGAAACAGATTTCATTCCGGTATCTCAGGAGCCCCAGTTAAAAGAGGACCCTGAGGAGATTCCTGAACCAATCTTCGAAACTAAGGAAGACGTTTCTGAAGAGGAAGCATTAAGAAGGACAATTTCCAGAACAAAAGAACAGATAGCAACAGTGACCGCTATTAAGGAAGAAGAATCAGAATTCCAGTAGAGATATGACTCGTAAGACAGAGCAGAAATAGCTAGAATGAAGCCATCTATCGAGGAACCTCCGGAATTGGAACTAAAAAAGTTACCAGACAATTTGGAGTATGCATTCTTAGAAGAAGAAGAATCGCAACTCCCCGTAATTATCTCAAAAGACCTTACGCCTCAAGAGAAGGCGAAATTTATTCAGGTCTTGAATCACATAAGAAGGCAATCGCTTGAAAGATCTCTAACATAAAAGGAATTAGCCCCAACTATTGCACCCACAAGATCTTCATGGAAGATGATTTCAAACCGTCAATTTAGAGGCAAAGAAGGGTCAACCCTATGATTCAAGAATTCATCAAGAAAGAAGTAATTAAACTTCTGGACGCCGGTCTGATCTATCCTATTTTTGACTCACCATGGGTCAGTCCTGTTCAAGTGGTACCCAAGAAGGGAGGGACGACCGTAATTCAAAATGAGAATAATGAGCTTATTCCAACACGGGAGGTCACTGGTTGGAGGGTTTGCATAGATTATCGTAAACTTAACGATGAAATCCGAAAAGGTCATTTTCCATTACCGTTCATCAATCAAATGTTAGAACGTCTATCAGGAAATGAATACTATTGTTTCCTTGACGGTTTTTCCGGCTACTTTCAAATTCCCCTCGATCCAAAGGACCAAGAAAAGACAACCTTCACCTGTCCTTATGGAACGTTTGCCTATCGACGCATACCCTTTAGGTTATGCAATGCACCAGCTACATTTCAGCGATGCATGGTAGCAATATTTCACGACATGATTGAACGTCATATGGAAGTCTTCATGGATGACTTCTCAGTCTTTGGTAGTACCTTTGATTCATGCCTTTCTAACCTTGACAAGATGCTCACCCGGTGTGAAGATTCGAATTTAGTTCTAAATTGGGAAAAATGTCACTTCACGGTTAAAGAAGGAATAGTTTTAGGACATAAGATTTCAAAGTCAGGAATAGAAGTCGATAAGGCTAAGATTGAAACCATAGTTAACTTCCAGAACCTACCACAGTAAAAGCGGTAAGGAGTTTCCTTAGATACGCCGGTTTCTACCGACGTTTCATCAAAGATTTTTCAAAGGTCACCCGACCTATTACTCATCTCCTCGAAAAGAAAGTTCCGTTTGTCTTTAATGAAGAATGCGTACAAGCATTCAACTATCTGAAGGAAAATCTAACATTTCACCCATCATGATAGCTCCTGATTGGAGTTTAACATTCGAAATCATGTATGATGCGAGTGACTTTGCAGTTAGAGCTGTACTAGGACAACGAAAAGATAAACACTTTCATCCAATCTATTACGCCAGTAAAACCTTGACTGAAGCTTAAAAGAATTACACTACCACGGAAAAGGAGCTGCTAACAGTAGTATTTGCCTTCGACAAATTCTGTTCCTATCTCATCCTGTCCAAAACTATGGTTTACACAGATCATTCAGCCCTCAAATATCTCTTCACTAAGCAAGATGCTAAACCAAGACTCCTACGATGGATCTTACTCCTCCAAGAATTTGATATTGAGATCAAAGATAAGAAAGGAGCAGAGAACGTCGTAGCAGATCATCTTAGTCGTTTGGAAAACCCAGCGATGGAACAACTTGCTGAACAAGATATTAGAGACAAATTTCTGGAAGAATAGCTTATGAGCTTAGGACAAGCTAACATAGGATCACAATTTACTGATACTCCTTGGTACGCTGACATAGCCAACTACCTAGTTGCTGGAGTAGTACAGAAAGGAATGAGCACATCCCGAAGAAGGAAGTTCTTTAGGGATGCTAAGTACTAATATTGGGAAGATCCATACTGGTTTAGAATTTGCCCTGATCAGATAATCAGGAGGTGTGTAGATGAGAAACAAGGAGCAGGGATTATTTATCAATGTCACCACGGACCAACTGTAGGTCATTATGGAGCAAACGTAACTGCAAGAAAAGTCTACGAATCAGGATTTTATTGGCAGTCTATATTCCGAGATGCGCAGCGACGCATGCCAAAGGCAAGGTATTATCTCTATGAAGAATGAGATACCTCGGACTAATATCTAAGCTTGCGAGATCTTTGATATATGGCGATTAGACTTTATGGGGCCATTCCCTAAGTCTAATGGGAAAGAATATGTCCTCGTAGCAGTAGATTACGTCTCCAGATGGGTCGAAGCCTAAGCATTTCCAACCAATGATGCCAAGGTCATCACCAACTTCCTGAAAAGACTCTTATGCCGATTCGGAGCTCCCCGCGCTATAATAAGTGATAAAGGCACACACTTCTGTAATACCCAATTTATGAAGGTGATGCAACAATACAGAGTTATCCACAAAATGTCCACTACCTATCATCCGCAGACTAACGGACAAGCAGAGGTCACTAACAGAGCACTCAAGAGAATCCTAGAATGCACCGTCGGCCATCATGGGAATAAATGGGCTGAGAAACTAAACGATGCTCTGTGGGCATTTCGGACTGCTTACAAGAATCCTCTAGAAACTACACCCTACCGCATGATCTATAGGAAAGCATGTCACCTTCCTCTGGAACTAGAGTACAAAGCGCTCTGGGCATAAAAAAACTGTAACCTCGATCCTTCAGTAACCGCCAGGCATCGGAAGATGCAGATAAATGAACTCGCTGAATTAAGAGACCAAGCTTACGAGATGTCATATATCTACAAGGAACGAACGAAGCTGACACAAGATGCAAAACGGATACCTACAAAGTTCACTCCTGGAGATAAAGTTCTACTCTTTAATTTTTGATTCAAGAAATTCGCTGGAAAATTCAGATCAAGATGGAGTGGGCCATACAAAGTTATACATGTTTTTCCACACGGAGCCGTGGAATTAGAAGGACCTACTGGCAACTTCAAAGTCAATGGCCACCGACTAAAAGCTTATCTAGAAGACCACAACAAGGAAGAGCACCTCTTCTCCTTTGATCCATTCTGACGATCTGACAAGAAAAGTCGAGCTGTAACGACTTGATAAACAAAGCGCTCTTGGGAGGCACCCCTTGCTTATCCTTTTTATTTAAATTATTTTCAGTCTACCAAAATATTATCTCTGTGCACTAACACTAAGCACCATACTTGCGCTTAGTACTTACAAGTTTGTTGAATGTATTCAGGCAAAATGCCAACTTCAGGAGCTTCAGTTTACATGCCAGTTCGCAGGAGGAGGACTCCTAGAGTTTACCTATCAGAGAGCAGCACATATCAGTTTAGGCCATCTACAGGACAGTTAGGTCCAAGGCGTATGATCCTTGAGAGTGTTGAGGAGGACATTAGTACGGAACTGCCAGCTCCTCCAGTATGACGCTCCAGGTGTCTAGCTTCGAGACCAGCTGAGTATCAGGAGCTACTAGAGACACATGAGCCGTAGACTGTGATACATTATGGAGCCACCTTGAATGACCCAGATGTTGCATGGGCATTACTCAGATACCAGCTGAGACTTTATCAAGCTCTCAGAGCATACCTTTAGCGCGAAGGGATGCCATGTAGTATTCTGGGCCCGTCGTCATTCAGACTAGAGCGCCGTGTTCAGCTGACATGACAAGCTACTCCCAGGCGTTCCACATCGATCTCAGTTCACTCAGTCACTTCAGCCGCCATCCCAGCACATGCTACTCCAGCTCCCATCATGCCACCTGTCTTAGCCATTTCACCTGCTCCAGTCACTGAGACAGTCCCTGTTCATGAGCTGCCTGAAGGCTGTCACCTAGTCACAGTCCATATATCAGTTGAGCCGCCCACGGCCCAGGTTTTTGAAATTACCGGGAACATACCCGATGAGGAGCCATTTCCGAGCCTATCACACCTGGAGTTGCCATCGAACCTTTGCCTGCATACACTGTTAGGCCCTGAGTTGGATGCATGGCAGCCGCTTGAGTATTTACCAAGACTAGAGGATGATGATGATCCCTTCGGACCTAATGGATACTTCACAGACACTGCTCAGCACATTGGCCAGGATAGTATTCCGTAGACTACTTTACTTTACTTTACTTTTAGTGTTATCTTTTTAGAAGCATTGTATTAAAAAGTTATATATCTAGTGGAAATGATGCTTTTCTCTTTTTGGTCTTCATGCAGAAATTTTATCAAAAGAGACTGGTCCTTTCCAGCAATTAAGAGACTGACCGTGGAAGGCCCAGCACTAGGAAAGTAACCTGACCATAGGGAAGTAATCCTTTCTCAAACCTATTTCAATTATTACGCACTAAAATCTCTAAGTGTGGGGTCATCCCCCCCCACACAACCAACTTAGAAATTTTAGAAGACACTGTCCTTAATTTATATAATATTAAAATATTCTATTTTAGAGAACATTAGGGACAATGTTCTTCTAAGTGTGGGGTATTGGGTAAAGGTTTAAGGATGAGTGTAGTAACCCGAACTTTTCCATGATTATATATTAAATGAAAACTATATTTGCATTATTAAATGTTTCCAACATATTAAGAAATCAAACTTGTTAAGACTTGATTAATTGAAATGAGTTTCATGTAGACAATTGACCACCCCAGTTGACCGGCGATTCACGAACGTTAAAAACTTGTAAAAACTACATGATATATATATATATATATATATATATATATATATATATATATATATATATATATATATATATATATATATATATATATATATATGGTTAACATGAGATTATGATAAGTAAGTATCTTACTAAGTGTATTAACAATGAGTGATATACATAAAAATGAGATTATTGAATTAAGAAACTCGAAACGATATATATATAACGATTATCGTTATAACAATGTCTTACTAAATACATATGAATCATATTAAGATATAGATACACTATGTTTAACATGATAAAATGATAATTAAGTATATCATTAAGTGTGTTAACAATGAACTACATATGTAAAAACAAGACTACTAACTTAAGGATTTCGAAACGAGACATATATGTAACGATTATCGTTGTAACGACTTTTTAATGTATATGTATCATATTAAGATATATTCATACATCATAATATCATTATAATGTAATAATTTAACATCTCATTAGATATAATAAACAATGGGTTAACAACATTAAATGAGATCGTTAACTTAAAGGTTTCAAAACAACACTTACATGTAACGACTAACGATGACTTAACGACTGAGTTAAAATGTATATACATGTAGTGTATTAAGATGTATTTGTACACTTTTGAAAGAACTTTTGAAAGACTTCAAGACACATATCAAAGTACTTCTACTTAACAAAAATGCTTACAATTACATCCTCATTCATTTTCATCAACAATTCTACTCGTATGCACCTGTATTCGTACTCGTACAATACACAGCTTCTATATGTATATACTATTGGTATATACACTTCAATGATCAGCTCTTTAGCAGCCCATGTGAGTCATTAAACATGTGGGAACCATCATTTGGCAACTAGCATGAAATATCTCACAAAATTACAAAAAATATTATAAATCATTCATGAATTATTTACATGAAAATAAACTTACACATCCTTTATATCCAATCCATATACCAATGAACAAAAACACCTATAACACTTTCATTCTTCAATTTTCTTCATCTAATTGATCTCTTTCAAGTTCTATCTTCAAGTTCTAAGTGTTCTTCATAAATTCTATAAGTTCTAGTTTCATAAAATCAAGAATACTCTCAAGTTTACAAGTCTACCTCCAAGCTTTCTAATCCATTTCAAGTGATCATCCAATCTCAAGAAATCTTTATTATTTAAAGTAAGATATCTTTCTAATTTAAGGCAATACTCATATTCAAACTTTGGTTCAATTTCTATAACTATAACAATCTTATTTCGATTGATAATCTTACTTGAACTTGTTTTCGTGTCATGATTCTACTTCAAGAACTTTCAAGCCATCCAATAATCCTTTGAAGCTAGATCAATTTTTGTCACTTCTAGTAGGTTTACCTACTAAACTTGAGGTAGTAATGATGTTCATAACATCATTCGATTCATATATATAAAACTATCTTATTCGAAGATTTGAACATGTAATCACTAGAACATAGTTTAGTTAATTCTAAACTTGTTCGCAAATAAAGTTAATCCTTCTAACTTCACTTTTAAAATCAACTAAACACATGGTCTATATCTATATGATATGCTAATTTAATGATTTAAAACCTGGAAACACGAAAAACACTGTAAAACCGGACATACGCCGTTGTAGTAACACCGCGGGCTGTTTTGGGTTTGATAATTAAAGACTATGATAAACTTTGATTTAAAAGTTGTTCTTCTGGGAAAATAATTTTTCTTATGAACATGAAACTATATCCAAAAATCATGGTTAAACTCAAAGTGGAAGTATGTTTTTCAAAATGGTCGTCAAGATGTCGTTCTTTCGACGGAAATGACTACCTCTTTAAAAAATGACATGTAACCTGTATTTACGACTATAAACTTATACTTTTTCTGTTTAATTTCATAAATTTCAGTTTATTATGAAACCATAGCAACTTGAATCACTCAAAACGGATTTGAAACGAAGAAATGACGGGTAAAACAAAATTGGATAAATTTGCTAGTTTTAGCTACGAAAATTTTGTAACAAATCTAGACTAAACATATCCTAACTAATTGTGATGACCCGGAAATTTCAACTAAATTTAAACTTAATCTTAAATGATTAATGACTTCGACACGATAAGCAAAGCCTATGAAGTTGAATCTCAAAATTTTGAACTATTCAATTACCCTTCGGTTGTTCTCAACGATTCGCGAACCATTATATGTAAATAGATACATATATATACTATAACTTGAAAACGTAACAAAGTTTTAATTGCATGATACCGTACATTAAACTTATTGGTTTATATATCTATTTGAATATATATGATTTCAAGTTATTTAGTAAACGATAGTAACATTCGATTATTGATTCGATTGATATTTAGATAAGTTAACTAAAACGTTTAAGATGAACAAGTAAAATACTAATTTGCTACAGTATTTTCAAATTGCTACAGTACCCAAAATGCTACAGTGTTTTCAAAAATCACTATTTGCTACAGTGAATTGCTACAGTAACACTATTTCAAAATGAAAATGTATATATTATATATATATTAACAAATAGCGAGACGATGATTTATAGAAGTAAATGACCAAAACATTTGAAAGTTTAAGATATACTATGAGTGGTATAGTTTATGGATAATTTAAGACTATATTTTGACAAAGGTACGTGACACGAAACGTAAAATGCAAGTTTTCTAAAGGTACGAAAGGACATTCGAAAAAATGGAACCGGGACATAAGTCGAGTGATGACGTACGACTTATCGGAACAAAAATTACAAGTAAACTATGCACGTGAATTTAATATAATATATAATTAATTATTTAAATTATATATATTATATTAATATTTTATCATGTCGACAAACAAATGGACAAATGATTCTGAGCTGGAAATTGAGGCCATACGATCGCATGGCCATCATGCCCAAAATCCATGCGATCGCATGAGGCAAAATTTCAGGCCAAGTGCTATAAATTCTCGAGTTTTGGCCAGATAAATCACACACACACATATATTATTTTTACTCCGTATTTATTTATTTTATTATTATTATTATTATTATTATTATTATTATTATTATTATTATTATTATTATTATTATTATTATTATTATTATTATTATTAATAAGATTATTATTAATCTTATTATTTTTATTATTAGTGTTATTATTTTTGCGATACAAAAATAATAATGTACATAAAATATTACGACGGAGTGCTGTCCAAGTAATTTTTTCAAAACGAGTTTCCGAGAAAGCTAGAGCTAAGGAAAATATGGGTTATTGCCAAGGAGGTTATGGGTAATATTCGGGGGTATTTTTATGAATCAAACCTCGTGCTTATTATATCCAATGCGTCTACGTGCTTTCCTGCAATATTGTATATCAATATTAAACTGTGAGTTTCATAAGATCCCTTTTACTCTCTACATTTTTGGGCTGAGAATACATGCGCAGTTTTATAAACTGTTTTACTAAATTGATACAAATACTAAAACTGATTTTGTGTGAGTTTCATTTGCTCCCTTTTTAATTGCTTTTGCAATCTATTTTTTTGGGCTGAGAATACATGCACAGTTTTATAAACTGTTTTACTAAATGGATACAAATACTAAAACTGATTTTGTGTGAGTTTCATTTGCTCCCTTTTTAATTGCTTTTGCAATCTATATTTTTGGGCTGAGAATACATGCACAGTTTTATAAACTGTTTTACTAAATGGATACAAATACTAAAACTGATTTTGTGTGAGTTTCATTTGCTCCCTTTTTAATTGCTTTTGCAATATATATTTTTGGGCTGAGAATACATGCACTTTATTTTAAACGCAATGGATACAAGTACATACTAAATTCTACACTGAGTTTGAACCGAAAATCCCTTAGCTTTGGTAACTAGTAACTGCCAGTTATAAGAACTGGTGGGCGCGAGTAGTAGTATATGGATCCATAGGGCTTGATATCCCCGTCCGAGCTAGAGCACTAGCCTTTTAACGGACGTATGCTATTTGAGAAGCGTACACGTTGGTTTGCGTGTATTATTAAGATGATTATACAAAGGGTACAAATTATATAAACATTAAAGTTTAGTTACCAGGGTGCTCAATCTTGTAGAATATTTTGATAAATGTTTCTGGATGAAACAACTGAAATCTTGTGGTCTACCTTTTATTTAAAACATATTGATAAACGTTTCGGATGAAACAACTGAAATCTTGTGGTCCACCTTATATTTAAAACATATTGATAAACGTTTTGAATTAAACAACTGAAATCTTGTGGTCCACCTTATATTTAAAACATATTGATAAACGTTTTGAATGAAACAACTGAACTTTTGTAATCCACATTGATATACGGATTATGTGTAATATTAAAACTATGAACTCACCAACCTTTGTGTTGACATTTGAAGCATGTTTATTCTCAGGTTTCTAGAAGTCTTCCGCTGTTTGCTTATACGTGATACAAGATATGTGCTTGGAGTTATACATGCTATATACAAGAAACTTGCATTCACCATGTACCTTATTTTGACTGTATTGTCAATAGATGTATTATTGTAAACCATTTAAATGGTGATTATCTATATGTAGGAATCATCAGATGTTAAAAACCTGGAATTTATATATTCAATTATGAAATACCTTTTCAAACGAATGCAATGTTACAAAACGTATCACATAGAGGTCAAAACCACGCGATGTAACCAAATGTAATGTATTCGTCCAGATGGATTAGGACGGGTCACTACACTAATTTATATTGTATTATACATATTATGTAATCTTGGGATACCATAGACACGTATACAATATTTTTACATATCATATCGACCCATCTATATATATATTTCGGAACAACCATAGACACTCTATATGCAGTAATGTTTGAGTTAGCTATACAGGGTTGAGGTTTATTCCAAAATAATATATATACTTTGAGTTGTGATCTAGCATGAGACTTGTATACACTGGGTCGTGGATTGATTCGAGATAATATATACTGATTTATTTCAGTACATCTAACTGCGGACAACTAGTTGTAGGTTACTAACAAGGACTGCTAACTTAACAAACTTAAATCATAAAAACGTAATAAAAAATGTTTGTTATAGGTTCGTGAATCGACCAGTGGTCAAGTCTTATTTCCAACGAAGGAAAAATCTGTGAAAGTGAGTTATAGTCCCACTTTTAAAATCTAATATTTTTGGGATGAGAATACATGCAGCTTTATAAATGTTTTACAAAATAGACACAATTATGCGAAACTACATTCTATGGTTGGATTATTAAACCGAATATTGCCCCTTCAAGTCTGGTAGCCTAAGAATTAGGGAAATGACCCCTAATTGACGTGAATCCTAAAGATAGATCTATGGGCCTAACAAACCCCATTATAGAATTTGGAATGCTTTTATAATTCGATTTATATGGTGATTGCGATTGCCAATTTATGACATACTTGCGAGTATGCGGGGAATATTCTATATGCATTATGTTAATGTCGGTTACCAGGTGTTCATCATAGAATGATTTTTATACACTTGCGAGTGTAAGATTATTGAATAAATGAAATCTTGTGGTCTATTATATTAATTTGATAATATATAGGTTAAACCTATAACTCACCAATATTTTTTGTTGACGTTTTAAGCATGTTTATTCTCAGGTGATTATTAAGAGCTTCCGCTGTTGCATACTAAAATAAGGACAAGATTTGGAGTCCATAATTGTATGATATTGTGTAAAAACTGCATTCAAGAAACTTATTTCGATGTAATATATTTTTATTGCAAACCATTATGTAATGGTCGTGTGTAAACGGTAAATTTTAGATTATTATTATTTGATAATCTACGTAATGTTTTTTTTAAAACATTTATCGATAAAATAAAGGTTATGGTTATTTTAAAAATGAATGCAGTCTTTGAAAAACGTCTCATATAGAGGTCAAAACCTCGCGACGAAATCAATTAATATGGAACGTTTATAATCAATATGAACGGGACATTTCAAAGAGTAACCGTAAAATGCCATAGTTTTGAAAAATTCTTTTGTCTAAAAGTGACTAGTAAGGAATATTTAGGTAATTTCGAAAAATTCTTACCTCGTTTTACCCAAAAGATTCTATAAAATTGCTAGAAATCTGTTTTCGAAACATTTAATAGAACGGAACGATTAAGCTAAAACTTGTGATTTATGTCAAAAGATTTCTTTCCGAAATATATGTCAAAGGCTACGCATGACCAAGCACGACCCCTACTCCTAAAAAGTGTGGACTCTTGGACCCAAAGTATCTGTACGACCCATCAAATCTATAGTACTTTGTCAATTCGATTGATGTGCGTGCCGTTGTATGGTTTAAGTTAGAACTTGGTTTTGACATACATTTCATGGCCAATGGTTAGTAAGCACCATACGTAGTGCAGGTGCGATACTCCTTCCGAAATCATTCTGAATAGAGAAGATAAAAAACCATCCGTTTCCATTTCCACTCCACGCAATTTAAAACCAACCAACTCATATAAAGAGTTGATAAATCAGAAATATTCACCCTAAAATCACTCCCAAAAATACACAACCCATTCACCTTCATTCCCATTCCCTTATCAAAAGATCCGGAGATTAATGAAGAGATAGATCGATCAAATTCGCTTCAAAAGCACTTGTTAAAAGATTTCGAACCCCTGACAGTTTTTGATAGGTCAAAGACCTATTTTCCATGAATTATCACTTCCTCTCTGGGCACCAGGAACAAATAACAAAAGTTATGAAGAAAGGGTATGTTTAAAAAAAATGATGAAAGAGCAAAGTCTCTAAATAAAGGCAAGAAAAACCCGAGAAGCTGCCCAAGGAAGGAGTGCTGGAAGAGCCAAGAAAAATTCTAGACAAAATCTTAGCAAAATCCGCATCTTCCGAAGAAACTCTTACGGAATTTAAGCCATTCTCTATCCAAAAATGGATACTCTGAAGAATTGAAATCTATCAAATCTCTCTGAAAATCAAAAAAATCTGGACACCCTTTCACCTTTCCACAAAACTCCTTAACCAACCCTATAACCCGTCTTCCTCTTGATAGAATGCCTAGGAATAAGATCAGTGCCGTCCTTACTTAACCAGTGGAGATATCGATGCTTTACCAAGCCTATGATGAGAACTGTTATACGATTGGCTTCTGAGCAACAATACAATTCGATTAGGGCACCCTAAACACTTGAATGATATGAGTGATCCGCTACTGAGGAGCCTGGTCATGTATACTCTACATCTGAGAGTTGGAAAGTACGCCTTTTTCACTGTGGACATGATTGAAATCCAGCAACCAAAATCATCAAACTTCAAAACTTTTTCTAATACTTTCGAAAGATGTGACGACTTCTGATGAAGGCATAATAAAAGGATCCACGGGTAGGCAAGGAAGAATCTATTAGAAAGAACCTTATATTCTCGCTTTTTGCTTGAGGACAAGCAAAGCTAAGTGTGGGGTATTTGATATCGGCCAAAAAGTCACGTTTTTACCCCCGATATCAGGCCCTGAATCCATAAAATTTCCAAACTTTATCGCAAAAATAATCGCTTTATCAGTTGATTTTGTAGATTAGTAATTACGAAGGCGATGCAAAAGAATCAAGTAAAATGGAGCTAAAACGAAGAATCTAGAGCAAAAACAGTGAAAGACAAGAAATCAAGTTACGATCTAGCAAATAAGCAAGCCAAACGGCCTACAAACGGCTTGCCTGTATGTCAAATGGCCTGCCACACAGCCAGCACAAATGAACACAGCAAACTGGTGATCTGATTAAACGGGCACAACAAACGGCTCGCCAAATGGCCTGCCAAACGGCTTGCCAGCCGATTGCTGGCAAAATCCAAGTCTATTTAAAGGGCTCTTTCCATCCATTTCAAAACACACTCAATTTACAATTCAATTTATATTTTCAAGCTTTTTAGTTAGTCTTTAGTAGTAGCTAGCTTAGCTTTTATTTTTCGGAGGATATCCCGACGAGTCCCTGCGATCTCGAGCAGATTTCTTCAGCCTTTTCAGGTTTTTATCCGAAACGCTTGTCATTTGTATTAAACATGTATTATCACTTTTTATGTTTAATGATGCATTCTGATATTACCATGTTAGCTTAATTAATTTGTATGTTGCCATGATAGAAGTTTGGGTTAGCGTAGTTATGTTAAATTAGTACGGTTACTATTTTTATGTTGAACTTGTGAGTGTGAAAGATTTGTATGCTAGCATCTTAAGGATTGACCAACCTAAGTTGTGATCAATACTTGTCCACCTATATGAACTTAGCTGCTTCATAGGATTAAGACCCCTGGTTATATGGTATCTGAAGATTCTATGAACTCGGTATGGCCGGAGTTCCCGAGAGGCATTTAATGCGCTTTTAGGACACGGAACTTAGGAATTGAGACATGAATGACCTAGTATACCTATTGACTGTTCCAAGGAGACCTCTTAGAATATGTTAAGATCTAGCTAGTGCCTTCATTGTATGACCTAAGCCTATTGCATGTTCTTGTTTGATTGTTACCCTAGGACTAAGTCATATCAACTGTCTAGGTATCTATTAGGTTTCTATCTACTTTACTTTCAGTATATTAACGGTAATGCTGTATAATGTTTGATTTAGTATGATCTCATTAGTATGATGAAATGGTTGTTAGTTTTCAATTAAGGTTTTGTCAACTTAACCCGACGGACTCCTTCTGTTTATGATCAGTGTTCAATCAACACGGCATGTTGTTTTTCAGTTAACTAAACTGATAACGAGGGTTAGGATTAGAGCTCAACTCACTAATAAACCTAGTACTTTACTTAGGATAACCTCCGAGGTATAGTTACCTTTCAATTATACGACCAAGTAACATACTTTTCACTACTCAACGAGAACTCTGAGAGTCTAGAGGTAAGTAGGCATGTGTAATTAGCTCATGCAACACAAACTACACCATTCCAATCATAGCTTTAACATTAACATAATTACCTTTCCCTAGCCCGAACTAATATCTTGGACAACATTTCCTTGATCTGCATACTCCGTATATCCTTCCATTTTATTTACTTTTCCCGCAATTAGGACCTTTAGCTTAAACCAACTGCTATCCTTTATCCAGGTAATTTAAATAAAAGACAATTATCCACTTGATCTTCAATTCGTTAAACCATTCAAAAACACGACACTAGGTTAACTTACACCTTCTACACCTTAGAAAGTTAAAAGTAAATTTAGGCCCCGCACAATATATATAATAAACCACTGTAACCTACTCTGATCAGCTGATTCTGACGTCCTGCGGCCTAACGATACCGCATGAATAAAACCGTCCGTTTCAGTCATATCAGGGTTAAAAAAAGGTTAACTTTGATAACAGTTATGACGTAATTGTTGTTGTATTCGCTCTCTTAACTACCGCAACTGTTTGTTTTTGTAAAGTTTTTTGTTGGATTAATGTCCGAAAGATTTACGATGGTTGATGGATTTCGTTTTGTTAGATCATCGATAAAACAGTCTTTTTGTGGATTTTCTATGCTGTTTTGATTTATTATGGTTACAACAGTCGTTTTACTTATGTACCTTAAATATGTATTACATGTTGCTGCTTGATTGTTCACTATCTAATATATTACTAAATCATCATAGCCAACAATTTCCATGTTACCCATATTTTTACATTTTAAAAAAACACTGTAATTTATTTTCTAATGCTTAATATATGTAGTAAGTTCAGAATGTAATGTATTTTGTGTTATAAACAACAATAACACTCTTTGGGTATCTACACATAAGGTACTTCATTTGACACATAAATAAAGCCATTTATTAACAGAATCATAACTGGAATTGTCAAAACAAAATTCATCCCAATAAGGTAGATTAATCCAATACACGATTATCAAGCCCAAAAAATGCTTAACCAACCTAAAAAGATAATCAGGCAAACAAGAAGCCTAAAAAATTGTGAACCAGCCCAAAAGGATATTCAAGCAGACGAAGACGCGTGGCACACAACGTCATCCAATACCTATAACAAAAGCTGTCTTCCTTAAACTCATAGGCAAACACTGATAATCAGTATCAAAAACTTCAGAGCTACCTTCAAACAAAACCTAGAAACAAGCAATACCCAGGTAATCTACAAACTTGAATACTCATGCTAATTAGTCTGTTCATATACATTTTTGTGTTAGGTAATCGATTACTATAACCAGCTAGGGTTTTATTGTACTCAAAACATTCTTTAGATAGTCTGAAAAAATAGATTTATATCCATGATCAATTTGAGGCCAAAAACTACCTACAATATATACATGCATGTTACATTAGTGTGTCATTTTAGTTTTAATCAATGTCGTTTCTTATCAAGTATACACACCACCTTTGACCTTCAGTTTTTTTAGTTACATCTTACACCAATTACTAAAAAGAGCATTGATCATGCATATATTTTCCTTATGGTCTATATACCTGTTCAATACGTAAAAAAGGGGGTTTAAGGATCTTAGAACAAGGCTCTCCGATCCGGCTACCTTGAATAACCCTGGCCGACATGATGATGTCGGCGGGGTGGCCAAGTGATTAAGTCCACCTTCGATAACGGTTGTTGATCAGAAGTCCCTGGCAAGGTGGTAAGTGCTAGCTAATAAGAAACTAAACTGTAAACCTTGAGAAGATGAACGATGATAGCTTGTTATGTAGGATGTGCAGTAGGTGGTGGTTACGTAATGTTGGTTGTCCCTAGAATGATAATTAGGGTTTGTATATATAGGCGAACCCTAATTCTAGAACCATCCAAGATAATGATAATCTCGTCCATAACTAACTCCCCAGAATCACATATATAATTATGGAAAAGATATTAACTTGATGACCAAGTAACCGCCGTACCGGGAACAAAGGCATTCGATACATCACCACATGCCGCATACCGCATATAAGGTTCATGCATACGCATACTAGCGAGTGCCCGCATACGTATGGAATGCGCATGCTTGTTGCAGTATCATTATGTCCCCCCAGTTTGATGTTATATGATGCAAGACATATGATATCAAACTATTAAGTGAAAAAGAAAAAACAAGAAAACAGCTAGCATTAAATTTTCCGCGTGCGTCTCGAGGTCATTAAATGCCTGTCACTATCACAGAAGCCCATTCGAATGACAAGACGTAAAGTGGCAGTTGGCAGGCGTGTGTTAGCCACGCGCTCAACATTGGGCACATCAAACTGACATCCACGAGCATGCAAAACATGTCGATCGTTGATTGCATTACACGTGTACAGCCACGATGAAACCGTTTCACCCCATGACTCCCAATCTCCTCTATAAATAGACCCAATTCATCCTCATTTCTACTTTTCTGCCTCAAGCTCATCTGATATGCTGCAAAATCAATTCCGATCAAATCCCATATATTCCGGCCAACTACAAAAGGTTAGTAACTCTCCGATCACTCTTAGAAAATGACTAAGGAAAATGAGACTTATGTAGATAGCGTAGTATCGGTAATAGAGCAAAAACATATAGATTCTTTAGTTAAATAATACCCGCTGTTAGCACAGTATAATCCGGTGCCACCCCTTCCTAACCAACGTGCTCATACACCACCGGAAAAGAAGGTAGCGATATACGAGCATGCGTTTAAACATGGGAATTTTAGGGTTCTACCCTCAGACTTCTTTCTAGGCGTACTAGATCATTTCCATGTAGGGTTAGGGCAATTGCACCCATACGCCATAGGGAAAATAGTATTGTTTGATATGTGGTGCGTTGCACTCAACAAGGTACCACTAGTTAAGGTGTTCTGCCATCTATATAGCCTAGCTAATCATCACAGGTCGTGGTTCACTTTCTTCGCCCGTTAAAACTTTACCAAAACCCCCAAATCGAATGCGGGTCAATGGAAAGAATAATTCTTTTTTATTGACCAATCTGTTGTTGGAGCCAACTTTCCGCAAACACTTGTCTGGTGCGAAAGCGTGGCTAAGGATGTGAACAAAACCCCCGTCCTTGATGATGAGGAAACGAAGTTGTTAGCGGAGTGCGCTAATGCACCGCTTGTGCACCAGTCATATGGGAATGTTATGCTACGGTTGGGAAAGATATCTGCGCACTGGCCATGGGAGAACATGTGTCAAGCCATAATCGCGCCGAATGGCAAGGGTAGGAATAGTATAAATGCATATGAATATATAACCACTAGCATATACATATATGTTCTAGCATTGCACATATGTTTGCAGAGATGAAGATGAAGAAAGTGCTCACCGCGGAGGAAATTGCGGCTATCTCATTCCGCAAGCAGAATGTTAACGAACCACTTGAGCAGGAGAGGACTGGCGAAAATACGGAGCCCGAACCCGCCACCTCGGCCAATAAGCGCAAGGCTACCGAAGCCCCCCAAACTAAGCAGAAGAAGAAGAAACTCACTCCCAAGCAAAGGGAGGACATGCAGAATGACAATTTTGTCCCCGTCGATCCAGCGTCCGCAGATCTACCTCCTCCTACCACCGGTAAGCATCTCTTTTCTTGCGTAAACACCACAGAATTAACTGCATGTGCTAACGAGTTACTGATTTGCAGAGTATATTGAGGAGACGCATCACACGCCACCGCGAGGCAATCCGGACCTTGAAGCCACCGCCACATCAAGAGACAAGGCAATACATCTTGATTCTGATACAACACCAACCCCACCACACGGTAGCTTTCGATTGGAGAATCTGGCCAGGTCACCCAGTCATCTGCTGAGAATGCCGCAGAGCAGTCCGCCTTTCTGCAACAAATTTTCCCTGCTGAATTTCGCGAGCAACTAGCCGCACTGCCCTTCAACCAAGCGCACAACCCCTTTGTCTAAAACGGCCTTGTGTTCTTTGGCATTGATAATGCTAAAAACAAACATATATTTCATAGCATTATCCCTCAAGAAAGACAAGCTATTAGTTGCAATTGTTCTATTTACAAGTGATATTCGTTTAAATAATAAAAGGTGAAGACAAAAGACAGATTCGACGAATTGAAGACGCAAATGACCAAAAAGCTAAAAAGTACAAAGTACAATCCAAGTGGTTCAAATTATTGATGAGAAACGTCTAAAAATTATAAGAGTACAAGCCGTGAAACACAAATTACAAGATATTAAATTGTACGAAAAGGCGTTCGAAAATCCGGAACCGAGACATGAACCAACTTTCAGCGCGCGACGCAACGGACCAAAAATTACAAGTCAACTATGCACAAGAATATAATATAATATATAATTAATTATATATATTATTATATATTATAATTATACGCAGCCCACGTTTTGAATTTGATCTATGAGCTGGATTCCAGACCTCCACCCTCGCGGAGCTTTGATGAAGAAAACCTCCGCACTCGCGGAGCTCAACAGTGAAACGTGGGCCTATAAAATGCCGCGCATTCTGATCGATTCATTACCCCTTTTCTTTCTTTTCTATATACATAAAAATATATTTATATTTTATAATTTTAATTTTAATTTAAGTTTAATAATAATAAGGTTATAGTGGCGAATGTTGTAAGTTTGTAAGTCAAAATTCTGTCCGTGTAACGCTACGCTATTATTAATCATTATAAGTTATGTTCAGCCTTTTTAATTTAATGTCTCGTAGCTAAGTTATTATTATGCTTATTTAAATCGAAGTAATCATGATGTTGGACTATGGGCTATTATTGTGCTTTGTACCATAATTGGGGTTTGGACAAAAGACTGACACTTGTGGAAATTGGACTATGGACTATTAATGGGCTTTATATTTATTTAACTGAATGATAGTTCGTTAATTTAATATAGAGATTTACAATTTGACGTATCTATAAATAACAATATACACTTGATCGGACACGATGGGCGGGATATTTATAAATACTAATAATCGTTCATTTAACCGGACACGACAATGGATTAATAGTCAATGGACTCATTAAAACAGGGGTGAATTATGTACAAGGACACTTGGCGTAATTGTTAACAAAGTATTAAAACCTTGGGTTACACGCAGTCGATATCCTGGTGTAATTATTAAACAAAGTATTAAGGCCTTGTTACAGTTTAAGTCCTCAATTAGTTGGAATATTTGACTTCGGGTATAAGGATAATTTGACGAGGACACTCGCACTTTATATTTATGACTGATGGACTGTTATGGACAAAAACCAGATGGACATATCGAATAATCCAGGACAAAGGACAATTAACCCATGGTAATAAATTAAAATCAACACGTCAAACATCATGATTACGGAAGTTTAAATAAGCATAATTCCTTTATTTTATATCTTATCGCACTTTTAATTATCGAACTTTTTAATTATCGCAATTTTATTTACCGTCATTTTATTTATCGCCATTTACTTTACGCTTTAAATTAAGTTATATTTATTTTTAATATTTTTCATTACGTTTTAATTTCGACTTAAGTTTTTAAAATCGACAAACCGGTCATTAAACGGTATAACCCCCTTTTATAATAATAATTATAATAATAATAATACTACTTATATATATATATATATATATATATATATATATATATATATATATATATATATATATATATATATATATATATATATATATATATATATATATATATATATATAAATATTGTTTTAAAAATATAGCGTTAAACTTGGCTAGCTCCCTGTGGAACGAACCGGACTTACTAAAAACTACACTACTGTACGATTAGGTACACTGCCTATAAGTATTGTAGCAAGGTTTAGGTATATCCACTCTATAAATAAATAAATAACTTGTGTAAAATTGTATCGTATTTAATAGTATTTCGTAATAAAAATATAACTATTTCGTACCCCTCTGCTTTAACATCAAGTATTTTTGGTGCCGCTGCCGGGGACAATTCAACGCCGAAGCGAAACGCTATAAAAAAAGATTTTTATTAAGTTTTAATCTATTTTTGTAAAAATATAAGTTTTAAATATTAAAAATAAAAATACAAAAATATAAAAAAATAATATATATATATCTATTTAGGAGCTTTAATTAAAAAGTTCATTTTTCTTAGAATTATAGAAATTAATAAGTAATTTTTAATATATAAGTTTTATTTAATTTTTTTACTACAAAACAGAAAATTAAAATTTAAAAAAAAAAGTAAAAAAAAATATAAAACGTTGAACCTGATTACAGCTCGTTTGAATCTGCATCATCCGCACTCGTTCAGATATTGGGCAGCAGACATCCGCACTCGTGGAGCCTGCTCTGGCAGCAAACCTAGTACGTAATTATTGCTAATTAGGTTTTTAATTAATTATTATTATTATTATTAACCTAATTAGGGTTAATTATTTTATTAATTAGTTTTAGTTTATTTTATTTTGTATTTTTAAGTTTCAATTAGTTTTATTATATATAAAATTAATACTTTTATAAAATAATAATATAAAAATAATATTTTTGTAAAATTGTATTTTTATAACTTTAAGCCTATTTTTATATTGTGTATAATTTTAATTGTTTAATCGTAATTTATATATTTATCGTTCGTAACTAGTTTTAAACTTAGTATTTTGCCATAATAGCTCTAGATTTTTAGGCTTTGCCGTAAAATCCCTTAAGTGCTTTTTCTTTAGACTAAGATTTAAGTGCTTTAGAATTTTGCGACACCGTTTAAAGATTTTAGTATTTTTTAAGTTATTGCCATTTTGGATATAGAATTCCTTTTAAGCTTTAATACCTTTAGACGTAAGTTTTAATTTTTAGTTTTTAGACTTTTAAGTTTCGACGCTTAATTTTTCGACCTTTTATTTTTCGACATTTTTCGACGCGCTCTTTTTCTTTCTTATTTCTCGACACTCTAGTTTTTTTTTTTTAGGACATAGAATTTTCTATTTCTTCTCTAAAATTTCAAAACGAAAAATTATTTTAAGCGGTTAAATTGATAGACATCCAAAATTTTCTGGTTCGAAGTAATAGTTGGATTTGTTAGTGGCGTGTTGTGGGCTTCCGATTTAAAGGGTCCTGGCTACCTGCTGCATCTATTGGCTATTCGAAACGTGGACAAAATCAGAGAAGTCTTTTAATTTGATAACTTACATAATTTTTATTTTTATAACTAATAGGATATTCAGTGAATGCACAGAGCAAAACGTTCACCACCTTTCATACGTTCACCACCTGTAACTCGATCAAGACATCTAGCCAATATTATCGCCGTTGATTTTTCTTTAGAATCGTCATCTAGTCGACCAAGTACTCCAATTCAAATTTCCGATAATCCATTATTTGAACCCGATCTCACAATTGAGAATCCGGAGGATATTCAGGGACAATTCAGAGATCCTGAACCACAAATTACTCATCCAAAGATTGTCGAGGAAGAAACCATTAAATCAGAATCCTCTAGTGATTCAGATTCAACAAACTCAATCATGAAAAATATGGAGCCTCTAAGTATGGAAGATCGAATGAGGGCCACACGCACGGGCCAAGGACACGCCATTATTAAGCCAGACATTAATGCGCCAGATTATGAAATCAAAGGACAAATCCTACACATGGTAAATAATCGATGCCAATTTAGTGGTGCGCCGAAGGAAGATCCAAATGAACATCTTCGAACCTTTAATAGGATTTGTACTCTATTTAAAATCCGAGAAGTGGAGGATGAACAGATATATCTCATGTTATTTCCCTGGACTTTAAAGGGAGAAGCCAAAGATTGGTTAGAATCGTTACCTGAAGGGGCGATTGGTACATGGGATGTTTTAGTTGAAAATTTTCTTAAACAATTCTTTCCGGCATCTAAAGCCGTGAGACTTCAAGGAGAAATAGTTACTTTTACGCAAAAGCCAAATGAAACTCTATATGAGGCGTGGACAAGATTTGGAAAGTTGTTGAGAGGATGTCCGCAACATGGTTTAGACACTTATCAAATAGTACAAATATTCTACCAAGGATGCGATATTACTACACGAAAAGACATCGACATAGCAGCTGGTGGGTCCATTATGAAGAAAACCACAACTGAAGCTCACAAAATTATTGATAACACAGCCTTCCACTCACATGAGTGGCACCAAGAAAAAGATATCATTAGATCATCTAAAGCGGCTAGAGCCGATTCTAGCCATGACTTTGATTCTGTTTCCGCAAAAATAGATGCTTTCGAAAGACGAATGAAAAAGATGATTAAAGATATTCACGCAATACGAATCAGTTGTGAGCAATGCGGTGGACCATACTTAACGAAAGATTGTCACATTGAGCAAATGATGGAACAACGTGAGAATGTTTTCTACATGAACCAAAGGCTGGGAAATAATTATCAAAATAATTATCAACCGCCAAGGCCAAACTTTAATCGAAATCAAAACATTCTTTACAATCCAAATGGACCCAACAATAACTCGTACAACCAACAAGGTCCGAATAACCAACCAACTCAAAACAACACTTTCAATCAACAAAGACCTAGCTTGTATAAACCACTACAACAAACCGAAGAGAAAAAGGCAAATCTAGAAGAAATGATGGCAAAGCTAATGGAATGTCAAACACAATTTTTTACATCTCAAACCCAAACAAATGAGAGGTTTGATCAGTCATTAAGAACTCAACAAGCTTCCATTTTGAATCTAGAAAAACACGTAGGTACTCTTGCTAGCATGATGAGTGAGAGGGAACAAGGAAAGCTACCGAGTAATACTGAAGTAAATCCTCGGAATGAGAATGTTAATATGGTGTCAACAAATTCTGAAAAACCAGCATCAGAAGATGAGAAGGTTTTAGACGTGAGTAACAATGAAAAAGTTACAACACCACCACCACCCGAGTATGTAAAGCCAGTGGTGGCACCATACAGACCAACCATTCCGTTTTCAAGAAAAGGAGTTGAGTATGAGCAAGTAATAGGTAATAAAGTTTGTGATAACTCTGGAAATAAGAAGAAGAATAAGAAAGTGCAAGAAACAAAAACCGTAAAGATAAACCCAGTGAAGACAGTTCCACCAAAACCTCCACCTAGGTTGGGTGATCCGGGTGAATTTATTGTTCCTTGTCTACTTAGTGATTGTTTCATGTATGATGCACTAGCAGATTTAGGTGCGAGTGTGAGTGTTATGCCTCTTTCATTATATAAGAGATTAAGAGTAGGTGAGTTAAGTCCAATAGAGATGAGTGTCCGACTCTTTGATCAAACCATTAGGCACCCAGTTGGAATTGCTGACAACCTACCCGTTCAAATGGGTAATTTAACCTTTTTAGTCGAATTTATTATCATTGACATAGAAGAGGACTCAAACATTCCTCTAATTTTAGGTCGACCATTCTTAGCATCCACCAGGGCGTTATTTGATGTACGAGAGGGTAGAATGACACTTAGTGATGGTGAAAAATCGATCACCTTTGTAAGTCGAAGGTCTAAATCTTCACCAACCAAAGCCGTTGAACCAACAAAAATGATTGGTAAGAACCATGTTGTTTTACCAACTCCAACGGTAGTGCTTAACAATAATAAAACGCCTAAGTGTGGAGAAAATGAAGTAACACCTAATGATAACTTGATAACAAAGAACCCCGTTGTTGATTCGAAATTAAATGACCCCGTTATTAACAGTTTAATGAAGAAACTTATTAAACGGATTCGCGATGCTAGAACTAAGGGGAACTTTAAGTTATGTAACCGGTTAGTATCCAATCTATCGCCTAAAGAAAAGGCGAAACTAGTTGAATTTGTGGATATTACACAAGAATCCGACCAATGGCTTAAAGCAAAAGTCACAGATATGCAAGTTGATTATGGTCCAAAAGAAATTGACGATGAAGTTAATCACAATTTCGACACCACAGCTACCTAAGTGTGGGGAGATTCACATGTTCTAAAAAGAAAACGTTGTCTAGAGTTAGTTGTTCTGTTCTCGTGTAGTTTCGAGAATGGAATCCGATTGGTCTTTTCCACTAGCAGACACTAAAGAACTAGTTTTCTCCCCCCATTCTGAATTTTTTCTGTTTTGTAGGTTTTGTATAAAATTAATATGCAATTTTAAATTTAAGTTTTGTGTGAATTTAAAAACAAAAATTACTTTATTTCATTAAGTTTAAAAAATGATTTCTAAAATTCATTGTAAGTTGAAGACTAGGTCATGGAACAGAAATTGCTTTACCCGAGGGCGGGGCAAAAAATTTTGTTATCATTATTTTTAATTTTATTGATCTAAAGTATACAAAAAAAAAAAATTTTAAAAACCCAAAAATCTTTGCTTTTAAAACAATCGCTTTAAAAACGACAAATTTTAAATTTTGTCGAGGGACGGACTAGGTAAACATACCGAAACTACCTAAAGTAAAAGGAAACAAAATTTTAAAAAAAATTATTCATTTAAATTGTTTTAATAAATAAAGGTTTTAAAATATATATATATATATATATATATATATATATATATATATATATATATATATATATATATATATATATATATATATATATATATATATATATATATATATATATATATATATATATATATATGTTTGTAGTTTATCTTATGTACAAAAACAGGGTAAAACAGCGCATTTTCAAAACTGACATTAAAGTTCAGCAAAAGCTACTAATTTTGACGACAAGACGCAAAATATCAAATGTGATATAAAATAATATGTTTGCAAACTCGGTATTTTTAATCACTTTTCTACACTAATCACCCTCATGAATTTATAATTATAGTCTGATTTCATGCAAATGAGGGCATTGCATGATCTCAAGTGTGGGGAAGGGTTATAAATTCTCTAGGGTTTACACTTAGTTTAAATGCCAAATTTTGTGAAATTTTGAAAAATTTTCAACTAAATGAATTCAAAATCATGTTTATACATATTTATGAACGATAAAACTAGGTGTTAATGCCGAAATTATTGTTACCTCGGAGTGAACATAAATGGAGAAACAACCCAAAACGCTTGAATTCATTTAAAATGGAATAGAAGAGAATAAAAAGGCAAAGAAAAGAATAAATAAAAACTAAGTGTGGGAAGAATTTACCAAGTTCTTCAAAACACATATCACATATTTGGTACAGATTATTGCAGGTACTTTTGCTTTGGACTAAAACTAATCAGTTTTACCCGATTTATTGTAATACCTTTGAAAGAATAGATGGATCTACACGATGAATTAATTCCATCATTAAAAGAAAGTAAAGTCTTCCGAAAAAGACACGCGCTTATTGATTTAGGTCAGGAAGTTGTCGTCCAGACCAGCTGTAGGTTGACGAAAAATCTAGAAAAGTCATCTTTAAAATCAGCAGGAAATCCACGGACCTGTGCATCAAATAGGGTCGCCAAGTGGTCAGACTTATCCTAACCATGAGAGGATATGTCTCGTAAAATGGGGAGGGCGCCATACAAATTAGCTTGATAAGACTAATGAATTAGACCCCCAGAAAGGATAATCTCCTTAAAGATTAAAAATCAGCTTTTAAGCCTGATATTACTCAATCCTTGAGATTGACATTAAAGATTGAGAATTACACACTTATGGAATTCGATGATATCTAAACTCGAGCTTGAACGAGAAAGTATTTTGATCAAATTAAAACCAATTTGTTTTCTGAAAACCCATTTTCAATGCGTTCATTACCATTGAACGTAAAATGCTAAGAATTCACCGGAATTCATTAGGTCACCTGAACCAAATTGGGTATCAACCGTAAGAACGGTGGTTGCATAGCATGGTCGAAGATAGGACCTTGTGCCAGATCGAAAAACTATAGGGTGATCTTTACTATTGCTCCTACAAAGGATAGTAATTGCATCCGACACGTTATAGACCATAATCAAAAGCATGTCACGGGACATTGCCTTAACAGTTGCTTGTTCAACGCTTTCCTTTATAACCGGACGGTAGTTTACCAAAAGGTAATATAGGAAGAAAGTATACTGGACGTGTTGCTTTCCCAATACAAGGTTAGCAAGTGGGTGACACAAAACCGCAAGTTTTGAGCTAAAATTTTCAAATCTGAAACCCACGAAACCCACAAAAATAATTTGCAAACATCGGTGAAGGGTTATTCCGGAAAACATATCTAGGGTAAAAGCTAGATTGAATTTTCAAAAGATCAAATGTTTTCATAATGATCCAATTTCTTAAAGGATCTAAATTTTTATAGTCATGGGGACTGTAAACCACATCGTTACTACCATTGTTCATACCGCCGTATTAAAATCACTGATGTACAAAGTGTGAAGAATAATGAAGTGATTCTAGTAAAGATATATTCAAGTTCTATATTGCTTGAGGACAAGCAACGCTCAAGTGTGGGAATATTTGATAATGCTAAAAACGAACATATATTTCATAGCATTATCCCTCAAGAAAGATAAGCTATTAGTTGCAATTGTTCTATTTACAAGTGATATTCGTTTAAATAATAAAAGGTGAAGACAAAAGACAGATTCGACGAATTGAAGACGCAAATGACCAAAAAGCTAAAATACAAAGTACAATCCAAGTGGTTCAAATTATTGATGAGAAACGTCTAAAAATTACAAGAGTACAAGCCGTGAAACACAAAGTACAAGATATTAAATTATACGAAAAGGCGTTCGAAAATCCGGAACCGAGACATGAACCAACTTTCAACGACGCAACGGACCAAAAATTACAAGTCAACTATGCACAAGAATATAATATAATATATAATTAATTATATATATTATTATATATTATAATTATACGCAGCCCACGTTTTGAATTTGATCTATGAGCTGGATTCCAGACCTCCGCACTCGCGAAGCTTTGATGAAGAAAACCTCCGCACTCGCGGAGCTCAACAGTGAAACGTGGGCCTATAAAAGGCCGCGCATTCTGATCGATTCATTACCCCTTTTCTTTCTTTTCTATATACGTAAAAATATATTTATATTTTATAATTTTAATTTTAATTTAAGTTTAATAATAATAAGGTTATAGTGGCGAATGTTGTAAGTGTGTAAGTCGAAATTCTGTCCGTGTAATGCTACACTATTATTAATCATTATAAGTTATGTTCAGCCTTTTTAAATTAATGTCTCGTAGCTAAGTTATTATTATGCTTATTTAAATCGAAGTAATCATGATGTTGGACTATGGGCTATTATTGGGCTTTGTACCATAATTGGGGTTTGGACAAAAGACCGAAACTTGTGGAAATTGGACTATGGACTATTAATGGGCTTTATATTTGTTTAACTGAATGATAGTTCGTTAATTTAATATAGAGATTTACAATTTGACGTATCTATAAATAACCATATACACTCGAACGGACACGATGGACGGGATATTTATAAATACTAATAATCGTTCATTTAACCGGACACGGGAATGGATTAATAGTCAATGGACTCATTAAAACAGTGGTGAATTATGTACAAGGACACTTGGCGTAATTGTTAACAAAGTATTAAAATCTTGGGTTACACATACAGTCGATATCCTGGTGTAACTATTAAACAAAGTATTAAGACCTTGTTACAGTTTAAGTCCCCAATTAGTTGGAATATTTGACTTCGGGTATAAGGATAATTTGACGAGGACACTCGCACTTTATATTTATGACTAATGGACTGTTAAGGACAAAAACCAGATGTACATATCGAATAATCCAGGACAAAGGACAATTAACCCATGGTAATAAATTAAAATCAACACGTCAAACATCATGATTATGGAAGTTTAAATAAGCATAATTCCTTTATTTTATATCTTATCGCACTTTTAATTATCGTACTTTTTAATTATCGCAATTTTATTTACTGTCATTTTATTTATCGTACTTTTATTTATCGCAATTTTATTTATCGTCATTTACTTTACGCTTTAAATTAAGTTATATTTATTTTTAATATTTTACATTAGGTTTTAATTGCGACTTAAGTTTTTAAAATCGACAAACCGGTCATTAAACGGTAAAACCCCCTTTTATAATAATAATAATACTACTTATATATATATATATATATATATATATATATATATATATATATATATATATATATATATATACAAATATTGTTTAAAAAATATAGCGTTAAACTTGGCTAGCTCCCTGTGGAACGAAGCGGACTTACTAAAAACTACACTATTGTACGATTAGGTACACTGCCTATAAATGTTGTAGCAAGGTTTAGGTATATCCACTATATAAATAAATAAATAACTTGTGTAAAATTGTATCGTATTTAATAGTATTTCATAATAAAAATATAACTATTTCGTACCCCTCTGCTTTAATATCATGCATGTTTGTGGATCAAGCCCGTCGTTCCACTAACCTATACCAAGTGGCCGTTCGGAAAGAAACAGAGCTTGGATTGCTGCAGGTGGGGGTAGATCAGGTTAAAAAAGATAAGGATGCTGCGGAAGAGGCGCGCAAGGCGGTGGAGGTGACTGCGGAAGAAACAAAGACCGCACTGATTGAGGAAAGGAAGAAAAACCACGAGTTGGTTGGTGCGGTTGACCAGGCTAAGGGGGAGACGGAGTGCCTGCGGTTGGAACTAGAAAGGGTGCGCAGGTAAATGGATGACGCGATGACTAGTCGCGAGCTGGCAGAGGCAGACTTGTTAAAGCTTCGCACCGCCCTCCCTACCATTGCGCAAAAGGTGATGGACTCGGACCCAGTATCCAAAAAGTTAAATGCCTATGTTGACGCGGTGAAGGACCATGACCGCAATAAGGTGATGCTCGAGGTGATCCAGGGCTGCGACCTTACGCTACCATACCCCCAGGTTGTTCAGAAATACTTAAAGGAGGGTACAGCTGAGGCGCTCCTTGAAGCTGAGCAGGCCATCCAGTCCATCCCGATCCCCTTAATAAACGCTTTTGCCGCGGATCCAAATATGTCAGTTGATGGGTTCCTCAAGGAGGATTTATAATTGTAACGCTTTAAATGCTTGCGCCTTAAGTCCTGTGCTTAGACAGGCAATTTGTAATTATAATTTTTGAGCCCTAAGTCCCGTGTTGGGTAGGTATTGGAAACAATTTTTATTTTTAATAACTTAGTTGTATTATATATTCTTGTGTCATGCATGCGTCATGTATTAATTGTTTATATATCGCGAATCAAAACAAAGGACGAACCGCATGCCCATGCGCATAATTAACCAAAACTCATGCACATATAGGTACTGCGTAAAATAAACCAAATACTTTAGCAATTTTACCTTTAACAGTTTAGACTCAAAAGCTACTGCGTTATCGCTTTGTCATGTGCTAGAGGTGCACTTTAGCTGTATGGTAAGCAACGCAACTAAAAACAAACCAATGCTTTTATACTTAAGAGTTCCTCATGCAAACCAATGCGAGAGTAATAATGCACAAGCAACCCAATGCTTGTATTTTTAAGTCGACTTGGCATCCATCTAGTCTGCGTGGCACTTGGTTAAGGGAAAATCAATTCCCTTCAACTGCCGTTAATGTCTAGCCTCGTAACCAAACAGGCTTCTGCCGCACGGGGGCTAGAGGACACCCATTAAGTAGGCAGGAACCGCATACAAAAAAGAAAGATATATACAAAGGTATGCGCGAGTAAATATTTTAATTGGCATTAATCATGATTACAACCGCGACACATCCAAAAAGACGGAAATTACACAAGGAAAAAAAAGATAATGTGCTAAAATATTTGGAGTGATCAGGTCCAACCAGCTACAAGTAACATTTTTTCAACAACGTCGCGTGCCAAGTGCGTTCCACAGGTTTTCCATCTAATGCCGCGATATGGTATGCCCCGGTGTTGCTTGCTCTCACTACCTTATATGGACCTTCCCAACGGGGGCCCAACTTCCCAGTATCTTCCGCATGACTCGCATCATTCTGATGCCAAACTAAGTCCCCGCACTTATAAGAGCGTGAACGCACACGCTGATTGTAGTACTTTTCAATTTTATGCTTATTATTGGCTTCGTTTATCGCCGCAGAAAGTCTGCGTTCTTCCAACAAATTAAGATTTTCCCGCAAATCTTCTGAGTTATTCTGTTCGTCCAAATTCTGTATGCGAAACGTTGGTACCCCAATCTCTGCGGGCACAACAGCTTCTGACCCATAGACCAAACTGAACGGAGTCTCACCAGTGCTTGCTTTGGGTGTTGTTCTATATGCCCATAAAACCTTTGGTAGTTCATCCACCCAACCAATGCGACCATGACCCAATCTAGCTTCGATTCCATCCACTATATCCCTGTTGGTGACTTCGCACTGGCCATTCACCTGCGGATGTGCAACGGATGCAAAAGTTTGCTTAATATTAAGCTCCGCGCACCAACTGCGAAAAGGATCCCCCGGAAACTGCGTACTGTTATCACTAACGATTTCGTTTGGTATGCCGAATCGACAAACAATGTCCTCCCATACAAAATTTCGCACCTGTTTCCTGAAATTGTTGCTAGCGGTCGCGCTTCAACCCACTTCGTGAAATAGTCAATTGCAACAATCAAGAATTTGATGATTCCTGCGTGTGCAGAGTATGCGTAAGATACTGATGTAAGTAGCATATGGTATAAAATAAATGATAATATTACCTCGGCCTTTCAGAAATGGTCCGACTATGTCAATTGCCCATTTGTAGAATGGCCATGGTGACGAGACTGGGATCATTGGGTACGCAGGTGCTCTTCTGATAGGCGCATGTATTTGGCAAGATTCACATTGTTTAACTATGCGCGCAGTATCTGCGTACATAGTGGGCCAATAATAACCTAGCCGCATAATGTTTGACACAATAGACCTGTGCCCTGAATGAAGAGCGCATGCACCCTCATGCACCTCGCGTATAACTTCCTCTGCCTCTTTTGGGCCAATGCACCTTAAATGCGGCCCTAAATAATTTTTCGATATAGGACCTCACCTTCAAGGTCGTACAGTGGTGCCTTAGAGCGGACTTTCTTTGCATCAACATAATCGTCAGGTGAGGTGCCATCTCGCAGAAAAGCAATGATGGGTGTCATCCACGTCGAGGTGGATTCCTCAACAGGTGCCACTAAAGGCATCATAACAATAGACTTCGCATGTAGTTCTTCTGTAAGAACTTTTTTCCCCAGATGATCAAAGGCCAAAGCAGCCAGTTTGCTAAGCGCATCGGCCTTCTTATTTTGCCCCCGCATTACGTGGGAGATTTGAAAAGCCTCAAACTGGTCAGCGAGGTTATGAACAAGCGATAAATATTTCAAAGTCTCCGCTGACTTGACTGCATACTAGCTTTGAATCCACATAAGCGTGCAGAATTTTAACATTTAATTTATGCACAATACGCATACCTGCCAACAAAGCCTCATATTCTACTTCATTGTTCGTAACAGCGAAATTGAACCGCAACACATATGTGTGCTCTTCGCCATCTGGGCCAGATAAAATTACACCTGCACTCGTGCCAGCTGCACCGCAGGCACCATCAGTATATAACTCCCATGATGACAAGGGTGGTGCAGGCGCATCCTGCTGCTCAGCCGATGCCTCAACATCCGCAGGCAATTCTGCTAGGTAATCCGCAAGTATTTGACCCTTAACCGCGCTTCGCGAAGAAAAATTTATTTCGTGTTCTCCTAACTCAACTGCCCATTTAGCCATTCGGCCAGAAATCTCAGGCTTATATAGCACCTGAAAGAAAAATGATTGCGTTAGTTAATGCGGTAGCCCCGGACATTGCCGCAAATTAGATTTTTAGAAACCTACTTGATCGGTTGATCAGTTAGAACCACAATTAGATGTGCTTGAAAGTACCAGCACAAACGCCGCGCTATGTGGACTAGCGCATATACTAGCTTTTCTATTGGTGTATAGTTTACTTCGCTTGCTGTCAGCGTCTTGCTTACAAAGTATACCGTCATTTGCGTCTGAGAAAACCTCAACGTTACTTGTCCACAAAATAAATAATTCATATAAGTAAAAGAGAATTGATTACCTTTCCGTGATCTGTGATAAGAACCGAACTGATAGCTTCTTTCGATGCCGCAAGGTACAGCGTAAGCATTTCTCCTGATACCGGCGGGGTGAGTGTTGGTAACTCAGCGAGCACCTTCTTCATCTACTGAAAAGCTGATTCTGCTTCCTGAGTCCATGCGAAATATTTTTTCTTTAAACAATTCTTCAAAGTATTGAAGAATGGCAGCTGCCTCTCTGCGGCTTTCGACAGAAATCGCGTGATCGCCGCGAGTTTTTCGGTTAGACTCTGCACATCTTTCTTTGTTCTTAGAGATGGTAAACTATCAATGGCCTTAATCGTTTTGGGATTCGCCTTTATTCCCCGCGCCGTCACCACATGACCTAGAAACTTGCCTTCGACTTCCCCAAAACTGCATTTGAGCGGGTTAAGCTTCATGTTGATCCTGCGCAGAGACGCAAACGTTTCTAGGATGTCTGCGAGCATCTCTTCTTCGGTGTTACTTTTAATTACCAAGTCATCGACGTATGCTTCAAGATTTCTACCAATTTGGTGCTTAAAGGCTGCGTCAATTACGAGCTGATAGGTTGCGCCTGCGTTCTTTAATCCGAAAGCCATCTTCGTATAACAATAAATACCCTGCAGCGTATGAAAAGCAGTTTTGTCCTCATCTTCTGCAGCCATTAAGATTTGGTGATAACCTTTGTACGCATCCAGAAAACACTTGTACTTAAAACCTGATAATGATTCTACCTTCCAGTCTATCTCCGGGAGAGGGTAGTTGTCCTTGGGGCACGCTTTATTGATGTCTTTAAAATTGACACACATCCGCCAACTGCCATCAGCCTTTTTCACCAACACATGATTAGCAACCCATGGCTGATACCGCACTTCCCGCAGAATGTTTGCTTTAATAAGGTTATCTACTTCTGCGCATAACCAATCACTGCGCTCAAAAGCCATATGCCGCTTCTTTTGTCTGACGGGTGTGAGTGATGGATTAACATTCAACTTATGTTCTGCAATATCACGCTGAACCCCAGTCATGTCTGACTCTTGCCATGCGAAAACATCTGCATTTACGGATAATATTCCATGCACCTTGGCCTTAGTTTCGGCTGACAAGCCTGCGCTGATTTTGATACGCTTATCCGGGTGCAGATGGTTAGCTATGACCGTACTGCTTGCAATTTGTTCTCCCATGCTGGGAATGTTTACAGGCAAAACTGAACCACATAACTCAGTTGCTTGATGTGACGTAATCGTGGCAATTCCTCCCATTGTAAGAAACTTAATCAAGCCATGCACTACCGATGGTATAATATTAAAATGTCGCATGAAATTTCTCCCTAGTAGCGTATTGTAACGCAAAGTCAAACGAACCACATAAAAGGAAACTAACTCGTGTCTGACCAACTGCGGATTCTTACCGTCCACAAGCTCTATTATTAGCTCTATCCGACCTAGCGGCAATGAGCTTTCTCCAGAGAACCCTGATAGCGTAATATCGGGCTGGCGTAACTGCGCTTTAACTTCTGCAGGAAGGAAATGAAGCAATGCTCATACATAATGTCGATGCCACTCCGGTGTCAACATACATGCGTTTGATCTGTATTCCGCAATTAGGAATGCAACACTTGATGATAATGGGCTCGTTAACTGTGTCGATCGACATTACGGGAGGGAATGAAATTGGAATTAGCTCCCAATCCTGGTAGTCGTTGTATTTCCTTCGCTGGCCAACTTTGTCTGCGTCAACCATATTGATGGTTACATCGGCGCTTTTAGCTTTATCTGTTTTTTGCCATGCGAACGTTTTGGTTTTTGAACCCTCTTCTGCAGCCTTTCCCTTATCCTTCTTTGGTGGCTTCAGGTGATCCAATTTACCAACGCGTAATGCTTCAAGCACTCGCTCCATTAAGTTTTTACACCGATTAGTGTCATGACCGTAATCGTCATGAAACTCGCAGTATTTTTTTTTATCCCGCTTGCCAAATTCTGTCAGCGGAGTTGGAACCACAAAGGTTGCGCATACTGGTTCGTTTGCCAAAATTTCTTTTGGTATTTTAGACAAGCTTTTGAGTAGCGCATAATTCTGAATATTAATACCGCGCTGATTATTGTTTCGATAATTACCACTTGATCGCCCTTTATCATTTCTGATAGGACCACCGCTAGGATACCTTCCGCGAGAATTACTGCCGTGGCTTTGATCATGCGAAGGATCATCATCGTCCTTCTTTTCATTGCGCGAGCTAGTGGTAGGAATATCGTTATCTTCGCCACTCCGCATATAATCGTAGCATTCTTTAAGTGCTTCAGCATAAGTTGTTGGCACTGTATGGAGCAAACGCTTAACCAACGTTGGGTGACGCTCTGAATTTATACCATGTATGAGTCCAGAAATTTGTTGCTCTGGCTTAAGATCTGGTATGCGCAGGCACTCATTAGTATACCTTGTGAGAAATTCACCCAAAGATTCCTTGGATTTCTGCACAATATCGTAACATTCAATATGAGTGCGTTTGTGTGGCCTCTGATTTTGATACTGCAGCAAAAACTTCGTCCGCAGATCCATGAACCCGGATATGCTACCCGCCGGGAGTTTATTAAACCATTAACGAGTAATGCCCTGCAGCGTCATGGGAAATATCTGACACGCAACGGGTCCACCCAAACTTGGGTTCGCATTGCGCCCTTGAAACGCTGCAGGAAATCATCTGGATCAGTTAAGCCATTGTAAGTACCTAACATGTGAGGTATCTTTGCCGCTGATGGAAACGGATATGCAGTTATATGCGGAGGAAACTTATCAAAAGTGGTTGGCAGCTCAAAAGGTGGTTTGACAGGATCTCCTTTTAGCCCTGCGAAGAAATGTTTCATCATATCTTGAACAAAGTCAGGCTGTGAAAACAAGTGAACCATGTCAGGAGGTGTAGCCTGCATAAATTGACCTGCAAGATTTTCCTGTCCCTGTATATTTTGCTAAGGTTGCACCGACGTCTGCGGATATAACTAAGGCTGTTGCGTCGGAAAAGAGGGAAGACCTGATGGCGCAGAGTATACATGTGGTTGCAAAGGGACCGAAACCTGTGGCGTAGATATCTGTGAAACCTGAGGGTATGCTATTAAGAGCCCAACTGTATGCGCAGTGCTTTGTTGTTGTGCAGTTATTGGCGTCCAATGAGAGTTTGCGTCTGGAATGACACCAAACCCCCAACTATTAAGTAATGCCTGCACATCCGCAGGGGTCAGAAACTACGATACTGGAGGTGGTTGCCAAGGTTGCAATGGTGTAAATGACGAATTTTGCTGAACACTCTGCGTCTGCAGAGGGATTGAAAACGTGGTATTGTAAATAGGTACCTGGCCGCAGCTTACCACATGTGGGTCTACTGTTTCACCGCTAGTGCCTACCAAGATAACCCTTGGATCCACCGCGTGGTTGTGACTGGTGAGTTTGCCCTTGGCGGTGTAATTCCATCCGGATATATCGGCTTGTACCTTTGGAAAGGCTCGCCGGACACTGGTGGAGGGTAAGGCGTATATCCTGCCCTCGTAGTCATAGCCTGCGTCTGCTGATTACCAGACGGCGTGTTTTGATTATATGTTTGAGTACGTTCCGATGAATCCCCGGAAGTCATGATACTGTAAAAAAGACAAAAAATTCAGAAATTTTGTGAATAATGGGCCTTATAATTCAAAACTTTCTACAAGAAAAAGCAATTAAACATGTCTTGAATTAGTTCAACTCTTAATGAAAGCACCACTTGATCATGCATATATTTTCCGCGTGGATCTATATGCCCGTTCAATACGTAAAAAAAGGGAGGTTTAAGGATCTTAGAACAAGGCTCTCTGGTCCGGCTACCATGAATAACCCTGGTCGACATGATGATGTCGGCAGGGTGGCCAAGTGATTAAGTCCACCTTCGATAACGGTCGTTGATCAGAAGGCCCCTAGCAAGGTTGTAGATGCTAGCTAATAAGAAACTAACATGTAAACCTTGAGAAGATGAACGATGATAGCTTGTTACATAGGATGTGTAGTAGGTGGTGGTTACGTAATGTTGGTTGTCCCTAGAATGATAATTAGGGTTTGTATATATAGGCGAACCCTAATTCTAGAACCATCCATGATAATGATAATCTCGTCCATAACTAACTCCCCCGAATCACGGATATAATTATGGAAAAGATATCGACTTGATGACCAAGTAACCACCGTACCGGGAACAAAGGCATTCAATACATCACCACATGCCGCATACCGCATACAAGGTACACGCATACGCATACTAACGAGTGCCCGCATACGTATGGAATGCGCATGCGGGTTGCGGTATCATTAAGCTTTGTATTCTGCCATGATTTTTTTTATTTAAATGTACTTTGGTTTTTTAATCTTAGGTTGTTTCATTTAGTTCTCCCTTTTATTGAATTTTTTTAATTTGTTTTGTGTTTTTAAAATTTGGAAGTATATACATATACATATATTTAATATTAGCCCGTTTCGTCTATGCTTTAGTCTAATCGATTAGCACATTTAAGTAAGGCTCGAATTATACAATAGTTTCTCACCTATTGTTCAACGAGAGGCGGTCCCACATTCACAAAACAAAATGGGATTCAATGAAGGAATTCAGTTTTTTTCGCACGAAATGGGATTCAAACCTATAATTTACCACTTGGTTATCTACCATCCCTTAAAATTAAACCATAAGCTTTTTCTCCCTTTTTGAAATGACCCTCATATTATGAAATTATTGATTCCATTATAAACATTTTTTGTGTGTAACAAATTTGTATGTGTTATATCTAATACAAACTTATTACAGAAATTTATTGTGTAAGATTTTTAGTTCGTGTTAGCAATTTGAAAATTTTAATACAAAAGAATGTGATATCTACCATTAATCATTTGCAGTCAACTTCACCGGGTAAGCAATGCAGCAACAAACTCTAACAAAAATGGATAATCAAGAGGTATCCAACTCTTCGTCGAGGTCAGTAACATTCCTCAATTATATAAAATAAAAGTTTATATTTGATACTAACTTCAATTCATAAATATAATCCCCGTTACAGCAATTAAAGATTTAATTCCATGAGAAACAACCCAAATCTTAGAAGTAAAGGTTTACCGAACCTGGATATCAATAGATTTTCGAACTCGCGCGCCAACCCAACTGATGTGAACGAGGTGTAGTACGAAATAGTATTATTTTTAATATGAAATACGGCGTAATATGATACAAGTTTTATTTATTTATATAGATGGGATATACCTAAACCTTGCTACAACACTTATAGGCAGTGTATCTAATCGTAGAGTAGTGTAGTTTTTAGTAAGTCCGGTTCGTTCCACAGGGAGCTAGCTAAGTTTAACGCTATATTTTTATAGAACTATATTTTTACAAAATATATATAATTATATATAGGTAGTAATATTATAAAAGGGGGGGTTTTACCGTTTAATGACCGGTTTGTCGATTTTATATTTTAAGCGTAAAGATAAATGACAATAATTAAAGTGTGTAAAATAAATAACAATGGCGATATATAAATTGCGAATAATAAAATGACAGTAATTAAAAGTACGATGAGAAATACGATAAAAGAATTATGCTTATTTAAACTTCCATAATCATGATGTTTGACGTTTTGATTAATTGTTACCCGGGTTAATTGTCCTTTGTCCTGGATTATTTGATACCTATTTGGTTTTTGTCCATAATTGTCCATTGGTCATAATTATAAAATGCTCGTCAAATTAACCTTATTCCCGAAGTCAAATATTCCAACTAATTAGGGATTCGAACTGTAACAAGGTTTTAATACTTTGTTAATAATTACACTAGGTTATCGACTGCGTGTAATCCAAGGTTTTAATACTTTGTTAACTATTACACAAATTATCCTTGTATGTAATCCACCCCGGTTCTAATTAGTCCATGATACATTAATTTATTCACTTTGGCCATAATGAATAATCAATTACCCAATCCAATTGATTAATTAAATGATCGTAAAAGATGTCGTATAAACGTCACTAAATAGGACATACATAATCATTTTAATAATTTAATAATTATTAGATTAACTAATTTGAACATAGGTTCGACAGGTTCCAATGAGTTGTCATTCGATTAGACAATACCCCCTATCTATTAATAGTCAATAGTCCAATGTCCACAAGTGTCGGTCTTTTGTCCAAACCTTAATTATGGTACAAAATCTAATAACCCAATCTTAATTTTTAGTCTAACATCATGATTACTTCGGCTCAAATAAGCATAATAATAACTTAGCTACGAGACATTAATTTAAAAAGGAAGAACATAGCTTACAGTGGTATTTAATCGCGTAGCATTACACGGACAGAGTTCCGACTTACAAAACCTTAAAACATTCTTACAATAACCTTATTATTATTATTAACTTAATTAAAATTAAAATTAATATAAATATAAATACATATAGAGAGATTGATAGAAAAGGGATGGTTTCATTGAGCGGAATTCATTGCCTTTTATAGGCCCACTTTGAACTGTACAGCTCCACGAGTGTGGAGTTTTTGTGCTTCACAGCTCCGCGAGTGCGGAGGTTCGAATTACAGCTCACGCGTAATTAGATCCTAGGCTGCCGACGTTTATTTATTTAATATATAAATATAATATATATATAATTTACAAAATTAATTATATATTATATTATATTTATATGCATAGTTAATTTGTAATTTTAGTTTCGTTGCGTCACGCGTTGATAGTTGGTTCATGTCTCGGTTCCGGATTTTCGAACGTCCTTTCGTACGCTGAGATATCTTGTAATTTGTGTTTTGCGGCTTGTACTCTTGTCATTTTTAGACGTTTCTCATCAATAATTTGAACCACTTGGATTGTACTTTGTACTTTTTAGCTTTTTAGTTGTTTGCGTCTTCAAATCGTCGTTTTCTTCTTTTGTCTTCGCACTTATTTATTTAAACGATTATTACATAAAAATAGAACAATAGTAACTAAAAGCTTTACATATTGGAAGGATATTGATACTAAATATATGTTCCTTTTTAGCATTATCACCAACTCTGTTGCATACTTCTTGATGGATAGTGTCACGACCCTACTTTTTCCGTTATCTTTTTTCGTTAAGTATTTAACGTCCATTAATTGTTATTCGTGCCACGTCATTTCTATGACTTATATAATTATTTTAGTAATAATATATTCCTTATTATGTGTTATATGAATATTTGTATTCGTATTTAAAATTGTACATTTTTACGTGTCGTGGATTTCTATCCGGTGAATCATTTCGGTTTTCAAACCAACGATTAGACTTTTGAGATTTTTGAATCCAAATTATTTTAATTATGATATTTTTATATCATATGAGTATATAAAGTATTTCTATATTTTATTTTTTGCGTGTGCGTAATTCCTTCGAAGATTTAATCGTGTATGATGATGTTATAGTACTTGTGTGTGATTGTATTGTTATTATTATGCGTAAAATTGCTCGATTTCATGTGTTTTCGGATGATCAAAAAGTGGACAGCCTATATAATGTTAAAATCAGTATACTTAACATATGTTTTTGGTTAAATAAAGTAATTAGATGAGTTCCTCTCATCAAGACAATAATTTTAGGCTTTAGATTCATGTTGTTTCGAGTTTCAGATCAAAATTTATGCTTGTTTTTGCATTTTGTTGAAATTGAAATGTAAAAGCATGTATGAACAGATGGGGTCCGACTTTGTCACCATTTTTGGAGCCTTTATGATGTACCATTGGGTTAGGATTTATGATTCGATGAACATTCATGTTCGGGTCATCGAAATCCGAGCCACGGATCACCCGGAATGGCTACAACAAGATTTAAATCGGATTAAAGAAAATAGTTGGTTCATGGCTGTTCTCCACGACCCATGAACTGATCCTAGGGTGTTCTTGAGTGCACTAATGTGTCAGGTTGGTTGGTTAGACGAAGATATATATAAAATTCATCAAAAACATACACCCGAGGCTCAAGTTATGACCCAGCGAACTTTTAATTAAACTTATGGTTATAAAATTTGAACTTATGTTATAAATAATGATTTTTATTATTATTAAATTACTTATGATATAAAAGAAATTATTTTTAATTAAGACTTATGATATTTATATATATTTATTATATCATTCAATAATTATATAATGATTTAATTAAACTTATGATTAATAATACTTTTATTATTAATAAAAAATACTTATGATAAGTATTAAACTTATGTTATGAGATTATTACATTTACACTTATAATAAGGATTAATTAATTATTTAATTATTATAAGGCTTAGTTATTATTTCATTACAATTTAATTATTAATTACTTATGGTTTAATAATTATAATTAAAACTTATGATATGATTAATAATTCATTATTAATTAATAATACTTATGATATGATTAAAAATTTATTATTAATTAATAATACTTATGTTATGATTAATATTTAATTAATTAATTAAATACTTATGTTATATTAATTATATCATTTAAACTTATGTTAACTTTATAATTCAATTCAATTTAATTAAACTTATGATATGACATGATTATACATATATGACTTTAAATAACATTATAACTTATATTATTAATATAAACTACACTTTACTTTCAATGTTGACTATGTTTGACCAAGGTTGACTTTTGAGTTGACTTTCGGCTGACTTTGAATTTCAGTTGATTTTTGTTGACTTTTCTAATTAAGGAAACTTTCCGAAGTTAAAAAATTTCCAAAAATAGAAACATTTTAAATATGGAAACTTTCCAAAAATAGAAACTTTCCAAAAATATAAACTTTTCTAAAATAGAAACTTTCCAAAAATAGAAATTTTCCAGAAATGGAAACTTGCTAAAAATAGAAAGTACGTGTTATACGCTGTCCTGATCATAACGAAACATACTGAGTGTTGTTCTATGCTTATTCGCAACAAGTACTATAGCTATCATACTAAGATTTGACCTAAGTTAGTTATTTATATCGACCTGCTTTATTTATAGATCGGCGTTGTGGTCATTCTTGATCACTGTATCATTTGCTGGTTCGCATTTCTGTATTGTTGCTTCGTTTACGTTAAGGTGAGTTATAGTCCCATTTTTCTATTTTAAATCTGTTGGGATGAGAATACATGCAATTTATTATTTTTTACATATTGGACACAAGTGGAAATTTGTTTAAATTATTCATTGTGAGTCGAACGAAAATATTTCCTAATCTGGTAATTTTAATCACTGGTTTCTACTGGTGAACGCGAATCCTATGGATAGATCTATTGGACCTGACACCCCCATTTCGTGCTAGTCGCGCTAGCAGTTACAAACGGAATATATTAGTACTTCATATTTTGGAAGATACACCTGTTCAGTGTATATTCTTATATTGGTTTTTGTTAAGGGTAAGGAGTTGTTAAGTGAATTACCAGGTGGCTCACGGATTAATGGAATAATGTTTTTATATATTTTTGAGCATATAATTTTGTGATCCAAGATGAGTCTGTATGTTTTTAAATATAAATTTTTATGGTTTAAATTAATTATTGTTGCAATATTAAACCTATAATTCACTCAACATTTTTGTTGACAGTTTACTCGCATGTTTTATTCTCAAGTTCATGATTTACTGCTTCCGCTGTTCTTAGAGAGTCTGCATTGTCTGTCGCAGATTTTGATTAAACATTAAACATTGCATTCTACTTTAAATATTGTTACATTGTGGGTAGTTGTTGACTTTGTTTTGGTCAACTTTTGGTTAAGTATTTATGTGTGGTTTTTCTAAACTTACATATTTTGGTAGGTTTCCTTTATAGGAAATCATTTTTAAATAAAGAATGCAATGTTATTTATTAAATTCATTTAGATTTATGATCAATCTGTGGGACCAAGTAACGGAGCCGCTAAGGGTACTTGGTGGGTCTTTATAGTTGGTATCAGAGCATTGTTTGTAGGGAATTAGGCTGCATTGATGTCATTACCCCAAGTCATAGGGTGCATTAGTGAGTCTAGTCTGCAGCCTGACCAATAGCGTATTATTATATTTGATTATTTGTATCCTATTGTATGTATATCGATTCAGATACGTACATCTCTCTCCTGTGTTCTGATTCCGGGAGGAACTCCCATTTCGGTTGAATATATTCTACGACTCATTCGAGTTTATCTTCTACACGACCACCTCGGTTAGTGAAACCGAGGGATGTCATTCATGACTTCTGAAATTCTCGACATTTCTATGTCATCTATAATGGTTACGTATATAACGTCTGAGTTATGTTACGCGAGATGTCATTCTTGACTTCTAAAATGCTTGGCATTTCAATGTCAGCTATTACGTTTATGTATATAACATTCTTGTTATATTGCGTGCCTTTGTGCCTTTGTACTTTGGTTTGTGAACCATAAAACGTCATTCTTGACTTTTAAAGATTCTTGACACTTCAAAGACATTTTTATGTCATCGTAAATCCTATTCATTTCTTTTGATATTTTTGTCTCTTTGTGCTATCCTTAGCACACTGTTTAAGAAATCGTTTTAGAGAAATTGTGTAGAAATTCAAGGTTGATCACGTGTCCTAACCTTATGTAGTGCTATTGGAATGGAACTATGAATTAGTGAAATAAAATGGCATCTGGCCAACGGGATTATATTACGGTAATTCATATAGAAATTCCAGTATTGTGACATGAGGAATAGAAAGCGAGTCAAAGAAAATATTTACACTACTCATTCAGAAATTCCAATGCTATTACATGAGGAATGAAAATACTCATTATCTTATTTGTTGATGTACGAAGAAATCATTTTAACCAAACTATCTATCTCATGCTCATGAGTAGATTTACAGTCTCTCAGATACAATAAAAATTGTGAATCGAGGAGCCGTGGAATTTTTTAGTCATTTTTGTTAACGGCATACCTCTTATTCCTTGATAATTCATCATCACTTGTTGAATTTGGGTTCACACTATTACACTATGTTTAATGTTAGTTCGATACTCACCACCATATCCTTGCTGGGGGACATGATACATATTCTTATGTGTCTGGTAGTGACACCTCCGGAATTCCCTATAACGTGCATCTTGTTATCTATTATTATGCTTTTGGCGTGGATTTTCATATAATTCCCATGACCACATTTGAAAATTCAACGGACATAATTGACAATCACTTGTATGGATTTTATTTGAACCCTCAAGCGTCGAACTAATAACCACCTTACTATTTCGTCCCTTATGCTGAGAAGGTAATTATCTCACGGGCATAACCTTTTCAAGAATCGAACCTACCAACGGGTATCTTTTGATTAATATGATCAAGAAAATTTTCACACTCGTACGTTCATTAAATAGAAGATTGCTCGGCACCATGCGAGTAATTATGTTGTACCCAACTAAAAATAGTTCACTATGAATTTAAAACATAGGGTGAGATACATCATCTGAAGTTCTTTCGTTTGCCTGTGGGCTGTGGCATGAGCCAAATTCATCCTAATTACATCAGAAAACTACTATGACAAATAAAGGAATTCAAAAATATTTTGACGTATCCTCTTCTTGGGTCAGATTTGGCCAAAGTTTATATATTTCTACCTTTACATGGGTACTATGTTATTCTTCACACACTCAATATGATCAAGGGTAACGTTGATATAATTTTCATTATGCTACCTAAGGTTAAGCATCGAACCATTTGTTGTGCATATAAGATAAGTTATGACCTTTGAGTCATGAATCACTTCTTAAAGATCTTATGATACTTCATTTTGCCTTGGTGCTAAGAGCATTAGCTGCACCAACCAATCACTGCTCAGACCCATTAGTTCGTGTTTCCTAATCTCATGTTGGGACTTGCATCCTCTCATTTACAACATTGTGTGCTGGATATTTATCTTCTCACTCAAACTTTCACATGGATAAACTTTGAGATCATCGGTTACATGTCGTTAGAGATTTCCCGAGGTATTTCCTGAGGATTTACCTGGATTCCGCCGCATCACGCGGTAGAATTTCAAATTGATCTTGTACCCGGTGCTGCTCTTGTAGCACGTGCTCTTTATAGACTTGCTCCTTTTGAACTTCAAGAATTGTCAAGTCAACTTCATGAGTTGTTAGACAAAGGTTTTATTCGTCCCAGTTCATCCCACTGGGGAGCTCCTGTTTTGTTTGTTAAGAAGAAAGATGGTTCATTTCGGTTGTGTATTGATTATCCCGAGTTGAACAAGCTTATAGTAAAGAACCGTTACCCGCTTCCGATTATTGATGATCTGTTCGATCTACTTCAAGGTTCATCCGTTTATTCTAAGATTAATCTCCGTTCCGGTTATCACTAACTGCGGGTTAAAGAGACTGATATTACGAAAACCGCTTTACGTACCCGTTATGGTCACTACGAATTTCTGGTTATGCCGTTCGGATTGACTAACGCACCTGCAGTGTTCATGGACCTCATGAACCGTGTGTGTAGTCCTTATCTGGAAAAGTTCGTTATCGTTTTCATCGATGATATTCTCTTCTATTCCAGGAGCGATCAAGAGCACGAAGAACATTTGAAGTTAGTGCTTGATTTGTTAAGAAAAGAAGAACTATATGCTATGTTTTCGAAGTGTGCCATCTGGTTGAAAGAAGTTCAATTCCTTGGACACGTTGTTAGTAAAAAAGGTAATTCAACTTGATCTGCCAAGATTTAGGCAATTGAGAAGTGGGAAATTCCAAAGACTCCTACTCAGGTTCATTAATTTCTAGGCTTGGCAGGCTATTATAGAAGGTTATTACAAGATTTTTCACGACTAGCGAAACCTCTGACTACTTTAACACATAATGGGAAGAAGTATGAGTGGAAGAGTGAACAAGAGTCTGCTTTTCAAAATCTGAAGAAGAAGTTAACTTCCGCTTCGATATTATCACTACCTGAGGCTAATGATGACTTTGTTGTCTATTGTGACGCTTCGCGTCAGGGCTTTGGTTGTGTTTTAATACAGCGAAAGGAAGTCATTGCTTACGCGTCACGTCATTTGAAGGTTCATGAACAAAATTATACAACCCATGATTTAGAATTGGGAGCTGTTGTGTTTGCACTTAAGATTTGGAGACATTATCTGTATGGGGTCAAAAGTACAGTGTACACTGATCATAAAAGTCTTCAACATATCTTTGATCAAAAACAGCTGAATATGAGACAGTGAAGATGGGTTGAGTTGTTGAACAATTATGATTGTGAACTCCTTTATCATCCAGGGAAAGCCAATGTTGTGGCTGATGCTTTAAGTTGATAAGAGAGAGTTGAACCTCGTAGGTTTAGAGCCTTGAATATGACCATTCGAATGAACCTCGCAAGGCATATTCTTGTGGCTCAATAAGAAGCCTTGAAGGAGGAGAATTTTGCGAAAGAGAAGGTCAGAGGTTTAGGTAAGAAATTTGAGGTACGAGCAGATGGTACTCAGTATTTTGCGGGACATCTTTGGGTTTCGAAATTTGGTGATTTGCGACAACTTGTGTTAGATGAAGCTCATAAGTCTAGGTACTCTATTCATCCTGGTTCAGGAAAGATGTATCATGATCTGAAGGAGCTATATCGGTGGCCTAACTTGAAAGCTGATGTGGCTACTTATGTGGCTAAGTGTTTGACCTGTGCTAAGGTTAAAGCTGAACATCGAAACCGTCCGGACTTCTGGTGCAACCTGAGATTCCCGAGTGTAAGTGGGAAGGTATTACTATGGACATTATTATGAAATACGAAGTTACCGAGAGTTGTGGGTGGTTATGATACCATTTGGGTGATTGTAGATCGACTCACAAAGTTCGCTCATTTCTTGCCAATTAAAGAAACGGAGTCGATGGAAAACCTTACTCTGTTGTATTTGAAGGAAATTGTTTTATTTCAGACCGAGACAGTCGATTCACATTTTGCCAGTCCTTACAGGAAGCTTTGGGAACTAAGTTGGATATGAGCACTGCTTATCATCCACAGTCGGATGGTCAGAGTGAAAGGACCATCCAAACATTGAAAGACATGTTGTGGGCATGCGTGATTGATTTTGGTAATGGTTGGGATAGGTACTTGCCACTGCCTGAATTTTCTTATAATAACAGTTATCATGCAAGTATTAAAGCCGCACCGTTCGAGGCTCTGTATGGTAGAAAGTGCAGGTCTCCTATATGTTGGAATGAGGTTAAGGATTCTCAACTCACAGACCCAGAAATTATTCATGAGACTACCAAGAAGATCGTACAGATTAAAGAAAGGTTGAGAACCGCCAGGAGTCGGCAAAAGAGTTATGCCGATGTTAGAAGAAAAGATTTAGAATTTCAAGTCGGTGACCATGTTATGTTGAAGGTATCACCTTGGAAGGGTGTGGTATGATTTGGTAAGAGAGGAAAGTTGAATCCTCGATTTGTTGGACCATTTGAGATTACAGAGAGTCGAACCCATGGCTTATCGTTTGAAATTGCCACAAGAACTTAGCGCCATTCACGACGTTTTTCATGTTTCGAATTTGAAGAAGTGTTTGGCCGAGGCCGATGAAACTATTCCTCTTGATGAACTTCATGTTGATAAACAACTCCATTTTATTGAAGAACCTGCCGAGATTATGGATCGGGAGGTTAAGACACTCAAGCAACGTAGGATTCCTAGACGCGGGCCCTAGTTCACTTGGGAACATGAAGATCAGATGAGGCAGAAATACCCGCATTTTTTCTCAAATGGTGAGTCAACCCCTGCACCTGCTTAAATTTCGGGACGAAATTTCCGTAACGGGAGGGGACTGTCACGACCCTACTTTTTCCGTTATCTTTTTCCGTTAAGTATTTAACGTCTGTTAATTGTTATTCGTGCCACATCATTTCTATAACTTATATTATTATTTTAGTAATAATATATTCCTTATTATGTGTTATATGAATATTTGTATTCGTATATAAAATTGTACGTTTTTACCTGTCGTGGATTTATATCCGGCGAATCATTTCTGTTTTCAAACCAACGATTAGACTTTTGAGATTTTTGAATCCAAATTATTTTAATTATGATGTTTTTATATCATATGAGTATATAAAGTATTTCTATATTTTATTTTTCGCGTGTGCGTGATTCCTCCGAAGATTTAATAGCGTAACAGCATTTTCACGTTTCGGGCTTTGTTCGGGTATTCGGGCCAAAAGCTATTAGTCATTTAACAAAATTGGCCCACTAAGGGGCCCACTCTACCATTTTTGGCCGGACCCTCTTTAGAGAGGGGGGTAATGTGTGATTTTTGCATACTAGTGCCTTTTAGTCAAAAATTCACTACTACATTCATTTTAAATAAAACCTAAAGGCTTCTTCTCCTCTCCTCTCATCTTTCACGACTTCTATAGCCCCGTCATCATCATTTTCAGTTTTCTTCATCAACATATCAATTATTCATCATCTATAAAGATCAATTGCATATACGGGTTCTCCATCTCGCGATCTTCAACATCCTTCTTCTTGATATTTGATTAGGGTATAAACCCTAACCCTAGCTTTTTCAATTTCAATTATTTTTACTGATTTTATGTGTATGATGATGTTATAGTACTTGTATATGATTGTATTGTTGTTATTATGCGTAAAATTGCTCGATTTCATGTGTTTTCGGATGATCAAAAAGTGGACAGCCTATATAATGTTAAAATCAGTACACTTAACATATGTTTTTGGTTAAATAAAGTAATTATATGAGTTCCTCTCATCAAGACAATAATTTTAGGCTTTGGATTCAAGTTTTTTCAAGTTTCAGATCAAAAGTTATGTTTGTTTTTGCATTTTGTTGAAATTGAAATGTAAAAGCATGTAGGAACAAATGGGGTACGACTTTGTGACCATTTTTGGAGCCTTTAGGGTGTACCATTGGGTTAGGATTGATGATTGGATGATCATTCATGTTCGGATCATCGAAATCCGAGCCACGGATCACCCGGAATGGCTAAAACAAGATTTAAATCAGATTAAAGAATTTAGTTGGTTCATGGCTGTTCTCCACAACCCATGAACAGATCTTAGGGTATTCTTGAGTGCACTAATGTGTCGGGTTGGTTGGTTAGACGAAGATATATATAAAATTCGTCAAAGACCGACACCCGAGGCTCAAGTTATGACCCGGCGAACTTTTAATTAAACTTATAGTTATAAAATTTGAAATTATTTTATCAATAATGATTTTCATTATTATTAAATTACTTATGATATAAAAGTAAATTTTTAATTAAGACTTATGATATATATATTTATTATATCATTTAATAATTATATAATGATTTAATTATACTTTTAATTAAACTTATGATTAATAATACTTTTATTATTAATGAAAAATACTTATGATAAGTATTAAACTTATGCTATGAGATTATTATATCAAGACTTATAATAAGGATTAATTAATTATTTAATTATTATAAGGCTTAGTTATTATTTAATTATAATTTAATTACTAAATACTTATGGTTTAATAATTATAATTAAAACTTATGATATGATTAATAATTCATTATTAATTAATAATACTTATGATATGATTAAAAATTTATAATTAATTAATAATACTTATGTTATGATTAATATTTAGTTAATTAATTAAATACTTATGTTATATTAATTATATCATTTAAACTTATGTTAACTTTATAATTCAATTTAATTTAATTAAACTTATGATATGATATGATTATACATATATGACTTTAAATAACATTATAACTTATATTATTAGTATAAACTACACTTTAATTTTAATGTTGACTATGTTTGACCAAGGTTAACTTTTGAGTTGACTTTCGGTTGACTTTGACTTTCAATTGACTTTTGTTGACTTTTCTAATTAAGGAAACTTTCCTAAGTTAAAAACTTTCCAAAAATAGAGACCTTCCTAAAATAGAAACTTTCCAAAATTAGAAATTTTCCAGAAATTGAAACTTGCTAAAAATAGAAACTTTCTAAAAATAGAAAGTACGTGTTATACGCTGTCCTGATCATACCGATACATACTGAGTGTTGCTCTATGCTTATTTGCAACAAGTACTATAGCTATCATACTAAGACTTGACCTAAGTTAGTTATTTATATCGACCTGCTTTATTTATAGGTCGGTGTTGTGGTCATTCTTGATCACTGTACCATTTGCTGTTCGCATTTCTGTATTGTTGCTTCGTTACGTTAAGGTGAGTTATAGTCCCATTTTTCTATTTTAATCCTGTTGGGATGAGAATACATGTAATTTATTTTTTTTACATATTGGACACAAGTGGAAATTAGTTTAAATTATTCATTGTGAGTCGAACGAAAATATTCCCTAATCTGGTAATTTTAATCACTAGTTTCTACTGGTGAACGCGAATCCTATGGATAGATCTATCGGGCCTGACAGCCCCATTTCGTGCTAGTCGCGCTAGCAGTTACAAACAAAATGTATTAGTACTTCGTATTTTGAAAGATACACCTGTTCAGTGTATATTGTTATATTGGTTTTTGTTAAGGGTAAAGAGTTGTTAAGTGAATTACCAGGTGGCTCACGGGTTAATGGAATAATGTTTTTATATATTTTCGAGCATATAATTTTGTGGTCCAAGATGAGTCTTTATATTTCCAAACATAAATTTTTATGGTTTAAATTAATTATTGTTGCAATATTAAACCTATAATTCACTCAACATTTTTGTTGACAATTTACTCGCATGTTTTATTCTCAAGTTCATGATTTACTGCTTCCGCTGTGCTTAGAGAGTCTGCATTGTCTGTCGCAGATTTTGATTAAACATTAAACATTGCATTCTACTTTAAATATTGTTAAATTGTGGGTAGTTGTTGACTTTGTTTTGGTCAACTTTTGGTTAAGTATTTATGTGTGGTTTTTCTAAACTTACATATTTTGGTAGGTTTCCTTTATAGGAAATCATTTTAAATAAAGAATGCAATGTTATTTATTAAATTCATTTAGAGTTATGATCAAGCTGTGGGACCAAGTAACGGAGCCGTTAAGGGTACTTGGCGGGTCGTTATAGATAGGTACTCTAAACAACATAATATAAAAAAAGACTATCTGAGTATACATATCATAACATTATTACAGGGAAACGTCGTTCAATGAAATGTTGACTACAAAGAGTATCGCACGCTTAGCAGAACCTTGCAACCAAATGCTGCATACAAGATGTATAAGTTCACCTGTAAAAAGACCGAAAACTGGCAATGAACATTACCAACACCAACAACCCTAGAAATAGGTTCACAAATAAAATTCGAACCAATACTCCCAGAAGGATTTCCAAGCCATCACTTAAATTTTGACGACTACCACACCGTACAAGACCTAGTAATACACACGACTCCCATTCCAACAGGTACATTGATTTATCTGCAGAATTTACCACAAAACAGGTTATAAAAGTGCACTAACACAAATTTATAACCAAAGATTACATAGGTCGCGTGCTTCAGGTTAAGGAATTTCAAGGAGGAAAACGGCTTATCAACATAGTGGACCAGAGGTAAAATATCTACAACTCACACAACGTTAACATAAATTTATAGCTCACAACATCACATACTGACTAAACTAATGTTCAAATACCAGAAACCAAATAATTTCACTTCTACTATGGAATGAGCAAGCAAGAAATTTTGATGTTGCCGGGTACAACAGCAGCGAAAGGCGAGTCATAATCGATGTCAGCTCCTGTTGGGCAAACTATTTCTCAAAATAGATATAAAAAAAACCATAAAATAAGATTCATTCTTAGTAGTCAAATTAAAATTTAAAACAAAATGCACAAAACAAACTTTCACAACTTTTTCAGTGCAACTGCAGCTTAAAGGAACAAATGCTACTGATGTTATGCGAGGTGTATATGAAATAGCTTTATTTTTACGAGGAAATACTATTAAATACGATACAATTTTACACAAGATATTTATTTATTTATAGAATAGATATACCAAAACCTTGCTACAACACTTATAGGCAGTGTACCTAATCATACAGTAGTGTAGTTTTTAGTAAGTCCGGTTCGTTCCACAGGGAATCTTTTAAACAAAGCTTAACGCTATATTAGTTTTAATTTATAAAAATACAAATATATATAAGTAATATTATTATTATAAAGGGGGTTTTTACCGTTTAATAACCGGTTTGTCGATTTTAAAACTTTAGTCGCAGTTGAAACCTAATGTAAAATATTAAATAAATAAAAGACTTAATTTAAAGCGTAAAGTAAATAATGATAATGAAATTGCGAATAAATAAAAGTGCGATAAAATAAAATTACGATAATTAAAGAGTACGATAATTAAAAGTGCAATTAAATACAATGACAATAATTAAAAGTGCAATTAAATACAATAACAATAAATAAAGGTGCAATAATTAGAAGTGCAATTAAATATGAAAATAAAGGAATTATGCTTATTTAAACTTCCGTAATCATGATGTTTGACGTGTTGAATTTTAGTTTTATGCCCATGGGTTAATTGTCCTTTGTCCTGGATTATTTAATATGTCCGTCTGGTTTTTGTCCATAACAGTCCATCAGTCATAAATATAAAGTGCGAGTGTCCTCGTCAAATTATCCTTATACCCGAAGTCAAATATTCCAACTAATTGGGGACTTAAACTGTAACAAGGTCTTAATACTTTGTTTAATAATTACACCAGGATATCGACTGCGTGTAACCCAAGGTTTTAATACTTTGTTATCAATTATGTCAAGTGTCCTTGTACATAATTTCACCCTTGTTTTAATAAGTCCATAGACTATTAATCCATTCCCGTGTCCGGTTAAATGAACGATTATTCGTACATATAAATATCTCGCCCATCGTGTCCGATTGAGTGTATATGGTTATTTATAGGGACGTCCAATTGTAAATCTTTATATTAAAATTAACAAACTATCATTTAGATAAATAAATATAAAGCCCATTAATAGCCCATAGTCTAATTTCCACAAGTGTCGTTCTTTTGTCCAAACCCCAATTATGGTACAAAGCCCAATTACTCAATTTTAGTATTTAGCCCAACATCATGATTACTTCGTTTTAAATAAGCATAATAATAACTTAGCTACGAGACATTAAATTAAAAAGGTTGAACATAACTTACAATGATTAAAAATAGCGTAGCGTTACACGGACAGAATTTCGACTTACACCCTTACAACATTCGCTAACATACCCTTATTATTAGAATTAAAATTAAAATTAAAATTAAAATTAAAATATATATATATATATATATATATATATATATATATATATATATATATATATATATATATATATATATATATAATACGTTGATGAATGAAGAAGGAAAAAGATGTAAAAAATTTGGCCGAATGCTCGGCCTTTTAAAGGTGGATTTCTGAATTTTTGGGCTCCACGAGTGCGGTCTTTTTGGTCTTCAAAGCTCTGCGAGTGCGGAGCTGTGGATTGCAGCTCACACAAGTTTGGCTCCTTGCTTGCCGACGGATTATATAATATAATATATATATTAATTTTAAGAATTAATTATATATTATATTATATTCATGTGCATAGTTGACTTGTAATTTTCAGTCCGTTGCGTCGAGCGTTGAGAGATGACTCTGGTCCCGGTTCCGGATTTTTGAACATCCAAGCGTACAATTTAATATCTTGTATTTTGTGTTTCGAATCTTGTACTCTTGTAATTTTGAGACGTTTCTCATCAATAATTGGAACCACTTTGATTGTATTTTGTACTTTTGAGCTTTTTGGTCGTTTGCGTCTTCAATTCGTCGAATCTGTCTTTTGTCTTCACCTTTTATTATTTAAACAAATATTACTTGTAAATAGGACAACTGCAACTAAAAGCTTGTCTTTCTTGAGGAATAATGCTATGAAATATATGTTCGTTTTTAGCATTATCAAATATTCCCACACTTGAGCGTTGCTTGTCCTCAAGCAATATAGTCTTGAATATACAAGAATCACTTCTTTATTCTTCACACTTTGTACATCAGTGATTTCTTTACGGCGGTATAAACAATGGTAGTAACGATGTGGTTTACAGTCTCACATGACTTATGAAAATTTAGATCCATTAAGGAAATTGGATCTTTATGAAAACATTTGATCTTTTGAAAATTCAATCTAGTTTTTACCCTAGATATGTTTTCCGGAATAACCCTTCACCGATGTTTGCAAATTTTTTTTGTAGGTTTGGTGGGTTTTAGATTTGAAAATTTTAGCTCAAAACTTGTGGTTTTGTGTCACCCACTTGCTAACCTTGTATTGGGAAAGTAACACGTCTAGTATACTTGCTCCGTATATTACCTTTCGGTAAACTACCGTCCGGTTTTAAAGGAAAGCGTTGAACAAGCAACTGTTCAGGCAATGTCCCCTGACATACTTTTAATTATGGTCTATAACGTGTCGGACGCAATTACTATCCTTTGTAGGAGCAATAGTAAAGCTCACCCTTATAATTTTTCGGTCTGGCACAAGGTTCTGTCTTTGACCATGCTATGCAACCACCGTTCTTACGGTTGACACCCAATTTGGTTCAGGTGACCTAATGAATTCCAGGTGAATTCCTAGGATTTTACGTTCAATGGTAATGAACGCATTGAAAATGGGTTTTCAGAAAACAAATCGCTTTGTGATTTTGATCAAAATATTTTCTCGTTCAAGCTCGAGTTTAGATATCATCGAATTCCATGAGTTTGTAATTCTCAATCTTTAAGGTCAATCTCTAGGATTGAGTAATATCAGTCTTAAAAGCTGATTTTTGATCTTTTAAGGAGATTATCCTTTTTGGGGGTCTGATTCATTAGTTTTATCCAGCTAATTTGCACGGCGTCCTCCCCATTTTACAAGACAGATCCTCTCATGTTTAGGATAAGTCTGACCACTTGGCGACCCTGTTTGATGCTGAGGTCCGTGGATTTCCTGCTGATTTTAGAGATGACTTTTCTAGATTTTTCGTCAATCCTACAGCTGGTCTGGACGACAACTTCATGACCTATATCAAGAAGCGCGTGTCTTTTTCGGAAGACTTTACTTCCTTTTAATGATAGAATTGACTCATCGTGTAGATCCATCTATTCTTTCAAATATATTACAGTAAATCGGGTAAAACTTTTTAGTTTAGTCCAAAGCAAAAGTATCTTCAATTATTTGTTACAGAAATATGTGACATATGTTTAAGATAACTTGGTAAATTTTCCCACACTTGGCTTTTATTTTATTTTATTTGCCTTTTTATTGTCCTCTATTCCATTTTAAATGAATTCTAACATTTTGATTTGTTTCTCAATTTATGACCTTTCCGAGGTAACAATAATTTCGGTGTTAACACCTAGTTTTGTCGTTCATAAATATGTATAAACATGATTTTGAGTTCATTTAATTGAAAATTTTGAAAAATTTTACTAGAAGTGAGTAGTCAGTATATAAGACTAGGGCTGTTCTTTGTTATCAGAGAGCACTAGATTCTAATACAACTACTACATTACTAGTATTTTTAATGGTAACCAAGTGTTTAAGTTAAAAATTTTAAAAATCCGAAAGAATTTAACCCCTTCCCACACTTAAGATCTTGCAATGCCCTCATTTGCAAGAAATCAGTAACAATTTAAATTATTGAGGGTGATTAGCGTAGAAAAATGATTAAATTTTACCAAAGTTTCCAAACATATTGTTCTTTGTTGTTGAATGATAAATGGTGCACATCATTTGTTCATTCCGTTTGTTGTTACATCACATTTGTTTTTCATTTTTTTTTTATAAAACCTTACACTTTTAGAACATATAATTAATTAAATTTAAAATTTTGTTTCTTTTTAGGATGAGGGTGTTTCGGAACAATGTCCTAGTCCGTCCCTCGACAAAATTTTAAAATTTGTCAATTCAAAGCGCGGTTTTAAAAGTAAAGATTTTTTGGGTTTATTAATGTTTTTGGCATACTTTAATTCAATAAGATTAAAAATAATGATAATAAAAGTTCTCGTCCCTCCCTTGGGTAAAGCAACTTCGGTTCAAAGACCTAGTCTTCAACTCACGACGAATTTTAAAAATCATATTTTTAACTTAGCGAAATAAAGTAAATTTTTGTTTTTAAATTCACACCAAACTTAAATTATATTTTTATTTTTATACATACAAACTTATATTAAAAATATTAAATTTTCAAATATTTACAATTTGAAATATATTAATTTAAAAAGTTTACAATATTATTTTAATATTAATAAATTAATTTTAAAAACAAAGTAAAAATAAAATTAAAAATCTTTTTGGCTTTTATCCCACTTTAATCAATCAAATATTATCAAAAATATGCGCCCCTCTTTTCGGTAAAGTAATTTTGGTTTCATAACCTAATTTAACTCATGACGAATTTTAGAAATATTTTGGGTTGATTGATTAAAGATATTTATACCTTACGAATAAACGGTAAATTTCGCAGTGATGTAATAAATTTTTGTACGATATCAATAATTTCGGTCGCAAGACCTAATTTTATCGAATACTAATTTAATACTTTATAGCGAACAAATTAGCGTTTATTATCAAAAGGTTAAAAATAAAAATAAAAACAAAAATGAAAACTGTACAAACTTACCTGTGAAAGAGATTTCTTAGTGATATGCTCTAGCCCACTCATAAGTTAGTCGGACTAATTGGTTTTCCATAGCTACATAGGCGTAACCTCGAGCATTTATCGATTTTTCTTCTAAACATATGAACGGTCCGTCTCTGCATAAAGTAACAAATTCGGTGTTTGAATAGGTTTGATTATTTGAACATTTACCTTCGTGTGACCATTTTCCGCATTTGTGACATCTTTCAAGGTGTCGTGCTCTTCTTTTCGCTGCGGATTTTGATTTTCCTTTACCAAATTGTAACTTATTATTTTCGCATCTGGATTCTTTTCTTACTCCGTCCAATTTACCTCTTATTAATGATACCAATTCACTTGGAAGTGTGTCATTATTACGTTTAGTGATCAAAGCGTGTAGCATTAGACCATGGTTTAATTCACAGGAAGTCTTCAGGGTCTGCTAGGGAAAGACCATTCGGGTTCCATTTTCGAGAACTACACGAAAACAGAAAATCTAACTCTAACAGAAATACATATTATCCTTTAAAGACTTGATTCTCCCCACACTTAGTTAGCTGTGGTGTCGAAATTGTGATTAACTTCGTTGTCAACTTCCATCGGACTATCTATGTAATGTTTAACTCTGTGACCATTAACCTTAAATTCAATCCCATTTGAATTTATTAATTCTATTATTCTGTACGGGAAAACTCTTTTGACTATGAATGGTCCAGACCATCTTGATTTCAATTTTCCAGGAAATAGATTGAATCGTGAATTGAAAAGAACTCTGTCTCCTTCTTTAAATTCTTTTGAACTTCTGATTCTTTTATCATGCCATTTCTTCGTTCTTTCCTTATAGATTAACGAATTATCGTATGCTTCATGTCTTAATTCTTCTAATTCATTTAGTTAACTTAATCGTAGACGTCCAGCTTCATGTAAATCAAGATTACATGTCTTCAAAGCCCAAAATGCTTTATGTTCAATTTCTACTGGAAGATGACATGCTTTTTCGTAAATGAGTTTAAAAGGTGTGGTTCCAATTGGAGTTTTGTAGGCTGTTCTAAAAGCCTATAGTGCATCCTCCAATTTTATGGACCATTCCTTTGGATTTGATCCTACAGTTTTCTCTAGAATACGTTTTAAAGCTCGGTTGGTATTTTCAACTTGTCCACTTGTCTGTGGATGATATGCAGTTTAGATTTTATGAGTTACTCCATATCTTTTAAGAACTTTCTCAAGTTGATTATTACAAAAATGAGTTCCCCGATCACTTATTAAAGCTTTCGGTGTTCCAAACCTTGCAAAAAGACGTTTTAAAAAGTTGACTACAACTCGTGCATCGTTAGTTGGAAGAGCTTGTGCTTCCGCATATTTAGATACATAATCAATGGCAACGAGAATGTATAGATTATTATGAGATTTTGGAAATGGACCCATAAAGTCAATACCCCAAATGTCAAATACTTCACATACTTGAATGACATTATATGGCATTTCATCATGTTGACTTATTTTTTCGGTCCTTTGACAAGCATCACAGGATTTGCAAAGAAGGTGTGCGTCTTTGTAAATTGTAGGCCAATAGAATCCAGCATCATAAACTTTTCTTGCTGTTAGTTGAGGCCCATAATGCCCTCCTGTTGGTCCTGTGTGACAATGGTTTAAGATTTTACTAGCTTCATCTCCGAATACACATCGGCGTATTATTCCATCTGGACAACTTTTAAACAAATGTGGATCTTCCCAGAAATAATGTTTTATATCACTAAAGAATTTCTTTCGTTTTTGGTACGACAATCCTTTTTCAAGGAATCCACATACTAAATAGTTTGCATAGTCTGCAAACCATGGAATTTCATTATAATCTATCTTCAATAGATATTCATCAGGAAAGTTGTCTTGTATGGCCGATTCATTTAGAACTTCTAATTCGGGATTTTCAAGACGAGAAAGATGATCAGCGGCGAGATTTTCTGCTCCCTTTTTTATCTCGAATTTCAATATCAAACTCTTGTAAGAGTAAGATCCAACGGATTAATCGTGGTTTAGCATCTTGTTTCGAAAATAGGTATCTAAGAGCAGAATGGTCAGTATAGACCACTATTTTAGCTAGAACGAGATATGAACGAAATTTGTCAAAAGCAAAAACAATAGCAAGGAGTTCTTTTTCAGTACTTGTGTAATTTGTTTGTGCTCCTTGTAATGTCTTACTATCATAATAAATAGGTTGAAATCATTTTTCAATCCTTTGTCTTAAAACGGCTCCCATTGCAAAATCACTTGCATCGCACATTAGTTCAAATGGTAGATTCCAATTTGGAGTTATCATAATCGGCGCATTAGTGAGTTTTTCTTTAAGAATATTAAAAGATTTGATGCATTCATCTGAAAAGATAAATGTAGCATCTTTTTCTAGGAGTTTATTCATAGGAGTGGCAATTTTAGAGAAATCTTTTATGAAACGTCGGTAAAAACCGGCATGCCCTAGAAAACTCCTAACTCCTCTAACATTGGTGGGATGTGGAAGTTTAGCAATTACATCTACTTTAGCTCTATCCACTTCAATTCCTTCCTTTGAAATTTTATGACCAAGAATGATGCCTTCTTTAACCATGAAATATAATTTCTCCCAATTAAGTACTAGATTTGATTGTTCGCATCTAATAAGCATTCGTTCAAGATTAACTAGACATGATTCAAAAGTATCACCGAAGACTGAAAAGTCATCCATGAAAACTTCCATGCATTCTTCTATCATGTCGTGAAAAATCGCCATCAAGCACCTTTTAAAGGTTGCAGGGGCGTTGCAAAGTCCAAATGGCATGCGTTTGTAAGCAAAAGTTCCATATTGGAATTTGAAAGTATCCGAAAAAACCAACAAGAAAACAATAGTAACTGTTTCCGGCTAATCTTTCCAACATTTGATCAATGAAAGGTAAGGGAAAGTGATCTTTTCTGGTGGCATCATTTAATTTTCTATAATCAATACATACACGCCATCCTGTTACAGTCCTAGTAGGAATAAGCTCATTTTTCTCATTTGTAATGACAGTCATGCCACCCTTCTTAGGCACGCATTTAACTGGGCTTACCCATTGACCATCAGAGATTGGATAAATTAAACCTGCATCTAGCAGTTTAATAATTTTTTTCTTAACAACATCTTGCATATTAGGATTTAATCTTCGTTGGCGTTGCACATACGTTTTATGACCTTCTTCCATAAGGATTTTATGTATACAATACGAAGGACTTATTCCTTTAATATCATGAATTTTCCATGCAATAGCTGGTTTATGAGCTTTTAGCACAGAAATGAGTTGAGATTTTTCATTTTTAGTAAGAGAAGACGATATTATTACAGGTAATTCAGATTCACCAAGTAAATAAGCGTATTCCAAATAGTTTGGATGTGGCTTTAACTCTAATTTCGGTGGTTCTTCTATCGATGATTTATATCGATATCTGTCTTCTTCTTTTAGCATTTGAATTTCTTCTGTTGTTGGTTCATATCCATTAGCCATAAGTGTAGCTAACATTTCAGTTTCATCAATTGGTTCAGTACCTTCTCCTAAAGAACATTCTCCTGTTCCTTGTAATTCTGGAAATTCTTCTAACAATTCTGCATGTGATTCTATAGTTTGAATATAATAACATGTATCATCTGCAGATTGCGGTTGTTGCATTGCTCTATCAACAAAAAAGGTAACACTATCGTCCTCTATACTTAGGGTCAGTTTCTTACCGAACACGTCTATCATTGCTTTAGCCGTGTTTAAGAATGGTCTTCCTAATATGAGAGGAACTTGAGAATCTTCTTCCATATCCAGAATAACAAAATCTACTGGAAATACTAAAGTACCAACTTTAACTAGCATGTTTTCCATTATCCCTCTAGGATATTTTACTGATCTATCGGCTAGTTGTATGCTTATTCTTGTTGGTTTCAATTCTCCAAGGTCTAGTTTAGTGTATAGTGAATACGGCATTAAATTTATACTAGCACCTAAATCTGCCAATGCTTCTATTGAACTTAGACTACCCAGAAAACATGGAATTGTGAAACTTCCTGGATCAGATAGTTTTTCTGGTATCTTATTCAACAGCACTGCTGAACAATTAGCATTCATAGTAACAGCCGAGAGTTCTTCCATTTTCTTTCTATTCGAGATTAGATCTTTCAGAAATTTAGCATATCTAGGCATTCCTGAAATCACATCAATGAAAGGAAGATTTACATTTATCTGTTTAAACATATCCAAGAATTTGGATTGCTCGGCTTTAAGTCTCTCTTTTCTCATTTTACTTGGGTAAGGAAGTGGTGGTTGGTATGATTTAACATAAAGTTTTGCCTTAACTGTGTTATTTTCATTAACCTTTTCAACTACCGGTTCTTTTTCCTTATCTTGTTCAGGTTGTGGTTCTTGTAGAGTAGGAATAGCTTCATCAGAAATTACAGGTATTTCAGGTGGTTTAAGTGTAATACCACTTCTTGTGGTAATAGCTTTAGCTGTTTCATTTCTGGGGTTAGCATTTGTATCACTAGGTAGACTTCCCGGTTTTCTTTCACCTATTAACCTTGCTAGGTTACTTACTTCTTGTTCCAAATTTTGAATAGAAGCTTGTTGATTTCTAAATGCTTGAGCATTTTGTTCTTTGGTTTGTTTCTGAGATTTGAAAAACTGTGTTTGAGATTCAACTAGCTTCGTCATCATATCTTCTAAATTTGGCTTTTTATCATCGGTTTGTGGTGGTTTGTTTTGAAAATTAGGTCTTTGCTGATTATAAGTATTATTGGATACTTGTTGATTGCTAGAACCTTGTTGGTTGTTGTATGGAACATTTCGATTATAATTCTGGTTTTGTTTGTAAATCGGTCTTGGCGGTTGATAATTATTCTGATAATTATTTCCAGGCCTTTGGTTTAGATATGAAACATTCTCTCTTTGTTCCATTGTTAGTTCAATACTGAGACAATCTTTTGTCAAATGTGGTCCTCCACACTGCTCACAACTAATTCGTATTGAGTGAATATCTTTAGTCATCTTTTCCATTCGTCTCTCGCAGCATCTATCTTTGCGGAAATGGAATCTAAGTCATGGCTAGAATCGGCTCTAACTGCTTTTGATTATCTAACGATATCTTTTTCTTGGTGCCACTCATGTGAGTGGGAAGCAGTGTTATCAATAATTTTGTAAGCATCAGTTTCTGTTTTCTTCATAATGGAACCACCAGCTGCTATATCGATGTCTTTCCTTGTAGTGATGTCGCATCCTTGGTAGAATATTTGTACTATTTGACAAGTGTCTAAACCATGTTGCGGACATCCTCTTAATAACTTACCAAATCTTGTCCATGCCTCATATAGAGTTTCATTTGGTTTTTGTGTGAATGTAACAATTTCTCCTTGAAGTCTTACGGCTTTAGATGCCGGAAACAATTGTTTAAGAAATTTTTTAACTAAAACGTCCCATGTATCAATCGCCCCTTCAGGTAACGATTCCAACCAATCTTTGACTTCTCCCTTTATAGTCCAGGAAAATAACATGAGATATATCTGTTCATCCTCCACTTCTCTTATTTTAAATAGAGTGCAGATTCTATTAAAGGTACGCAGATGTTCATTTGGATCTTCCTTCGGCGCACCACTAAATTGGCATTGATTAGTCACCATGTGTAGAATTTGTCCTTTGATTTCATAATCTGGCGCATTAATGTCTGGATGAGTAATTGCGTGACCTTGGCCAGTGCGTTTAGCTCTCATTCGGTCTTCCATACTTAGAGGTTCCAGATACTCCATGATTGAATTTGTTGAATCTGAATCACTAGAGGATTCTGATTTAATGGTTCGTTCCTCAACAATCTCTGTTTGAATGATTGGTGGTTTCGGAGGAAAGATTAGTGGTTCAGGATCTATGAATCGTCCCTGAATATTCTCCGGATTCTCACTTGTGAGGATGGGTTCAAAAAATGGATTATCGGAAATTTGAATTGGAGTACTTGGTCGACTGGATGACGATTATAAAGAAAAATCAATGGCGATAATATTTGCTAGATGTCTTGATCGAGTTACAGGTGGTGAACGTACAAAAGGTGGTGAACGTTTTGATCGGTGCATTCACTGAATATCCTATTAGTTTTTAAAAAGAAAGAAAAATTATATAAGTTATCCAATTAATAGACTTTTCTGATTTTGCCCACGTTTCGAATAGCCAAAAGATGCAGCAGAGGGGCAGGATTCGTTTGGTCTCAATATAATTGAGTACTGTTTGGCTCCAATAACCCGGTCCACGTACAAATCCAACTATTACTACGAACCAGAAAATTTTGATGTCTATCAATTTAACCGCTTAAAATAATTTTTCGTAATTTAAAGAAATTTAGAGAAGAAGTAGAAAATTCTATGTCCTAAAAACTAGAATGGCGAGAAATAAGAAAGAAAAAGAGCGCGTCGGTATTAAAATGGGAGAAATAAGAAAGAAAAAGAGTGACTTATAAAATTTTAAAACACTTGACTAACCCAACCTTATTATTATCACTAATTTAAATTTAAAATTGCAAATTGAGATTACTAATTGGAGTGATAATTGATACATAGGTAAAAGGCGTCGAAAAATAAAAATAAGAAAGTAGCGCGTTGAAATTTAAAAAGGAACTAAAAACTAAGAATTAAAAGTTGCGTCTAAAAATATTAAAGCTTACAAGTAAAACTATATCCCAAATGGCAATATCTTAAAAAGGTACTAAAAACTAAAAAAAAACGTTGCAAAATTCTAAAGCCCCTAAATCTTAGTCTAAAGAAAAAGCACTTAAGGGATTTTACGGCAAAGCCTAAAATCTAGAAATAAAAATAACTATGGCAAAAACTATGATTTAAAACTAAATACGAGCGAAAAACACAAATATTACGCTAAAACAATTAAAAAGAGACCAAATATAAAAATATACTAAAAGTTGTAAAAAGTACAATTTTTATAAAAATATTATTTTTATATTATTTATTTTATAAAACTATTAATTTTATAAATTATTTAAACTATTTAAACTAAATAATATAAAATAATAATAAAAACTAAATTATATAATAATAATAATACCCTAATTAGGGTTTAATTAATAATAATAATATATACTCCGTAATTAATGCTGTTTTAGGGTTGACTGTGGCCTGTCATAAGACCTCCGCGAGTGCGGATAGTCCCAGTTCAAAAGCTCCGCGAGTCGCGGAGGGTCAAATTTAAGTTGAGAAAGGGTTCGTTTTTGCACAGGTTCAGTTTTTTTATTTTTTTTTTATTTTTTTTTATGTTTTTCTGTTTTATCAAATATATATATATATATATAAATAAATATTTCTATAAAACAATAAAATACTTATATTTAAACTCAAAAATAAAAATACTTTTTAAATTTATATATTTTTAACAAACTCTTTTTGTATTTTTATATTTTTATATTTTTAAAAACTTATATTTTTATACGAAGAACTTAATAAAAACTTTTATAAAATTATATATTTTTTTATATCATTAGCGTTGCGCTTTCGGCGTTTAAGTTCCCCGACAGCGGCGCCAAAAATACTTGATGTTATGCGAGGTGTATATGAAATAGATTTATTTTTACTAGGAAATACTATTAAATACTATACAATTTTACACAAGATATTTATTTATTTATAGAATGGATATACCAAAACCTTGCTACAACACTTATAGGCAGTGTACCTAATCGTATAGTAGTGTAGTTTTTAGTAAGTCCGGTTCATTCCACAGGGAATCTTTTATACAAAGCTTAACGCTATATTAGTTTTAATTTATAAAAATACAAATATATATAAGTAATATTATTATTATAAAGGGGGGGTTTTTACCGTTTAATGACCGGTTTGTCGATTTTAAAACTTTAGTCGCAGTTAAAACCTAATGTAAAATATTAAATAAATAAAAGACTTAATTTAAAGAGTAAAGTAAATAATGATAATGAAATTGCAAATAAATAAAAGTGCGACAAAATAAAATTACGATAATTAAAGAGTACGATAATTAAAAGTGCAATTAAATACAATGACAATAATTAAAAGTGCAATTAAATACAATAATAATAAATAAAAGTGCAATAATTAGAGGTGCAATTAAATATGAAAATAAAGGAATTATGCTTATTTAAACTTCCGTAATCATGATGTTTGACGTGTTGATTTTTAGTTTTATGCCCATGGGTTAATTGTCCTTTGTCCTGGATTACTTAATATGTCTGTCTGGTTTTTGTCCATAACAGTCCATCAGTCATAAATATAAAGTGTGAGTATCCTCGTCAAATTATCCTTATACCCGAAGTCAAATATTCCAACTAATTGGGGACTTAAACTGTAACAAGGTCTTAATACTTTGTTTAATAATTACACCAGGATATCGACTGCGTGTAACCCAAGGTTTTAATACTTTGTTATCAATTATGCCAAGTGTCCTTGTACATAATTTCACCCCTGTTTTAATAATTCCATAGACTATTAATCCATTCCCGTGTCCGGTTAAATGAACGATTATTCGTACATATAAATATCCCGCCCATCTTGTTCGATTGAGTGTATATGGTTATTTATAGGGACGTCCAATTGTAAATCTTTATATTAAAATTAACAAACTATCATTTAGTTAAACAAATATAAAGCCCATTAATAGCCCATAGTCTAATTTCCACAAGTGTCGTTCTTTTGTCCAAACCCCAATTATGGTACAAAGCCCAATTACTCAATTTTAGTATTTAGCCCAACATCATGATTACTTCGTTTTAAATAAGCATAATAATAACTTAGCTACGAGACATTAAATTAAAAAGGTTGAACATAACCTACAATGATTAAAAATAGCGTAGCGTTACACGGACAGAATTTCGACTTACACCCTTACAACATTCGCTAATATACCCTTATTATTAGAATTAAAATTAAAATTAAAATTAAAATTATAATATATATATATATATATATATATATATATATATATATATATATATATATATATATATATATATATATATATAATACGTTGATGAATGAAGAAGGAAAAAGATGTAAAAAATTCGGCCGAATGCTCGGCCTTTTAAAGGTGGATTTTTGACTTTTTGGGCTCCGCGAGTGCGGCCTTTTTGGTCTTCAAAGCTCCGCGAGTGCGGAGCTGTGGATTCCAGCTCACACAAGTGTAGTGACCCGAACTTTTCCATGTTTATATATATTAATTGAGATTGATATTTACATGATTAAATGTTTCCAACATGTTAAGCAATCAAACTTGTTAAGACTTGATTAACTGAAATATGTTTCATATAGACAATTGACCACCCAAGTTGACCGGTGATTCACGAACGTTAAAACTTGTAAAAACTATATGATGACATATATATGGATATATATATAGTTAACATGATATTATGATAAGTAAACATATCATTAAGTATATTAACAATGAACTACATATGTAAAAACAAGACTACTAACTTAATGATTTTTAAACGAGACATATATGTAACGATTATCGTTGTAAAGACATTTAATGTATATATATCATATTAAGAGATATTCCTACATGATAATATCATGATAATATAATAATTTAAAATCTCATTTGATATTATAAATATTGGGTTAACAACATTTAACAAGATCGTTAACCTAAAGGTTTCAAAACAACACTTACATGTAACGACTAACGATGACTTAACGACTCAGTTAAAATGTATATACATGTAGTGTTTTAATATGTATTTATACACTTTTGAAAGACTTCAATACACTTATCAAAATACTTCTACTTAACAAAAATGCTTACAATTACATCATCGTTCAGTTTCATCAACAATTCTACTCGTATGCACCCGTATTCGTACTCGTACAATACACAGCTTTTAGATGTATGTACTATTGGTATATACACTCCAATGATCAGCTCTTAGCAGCCCATGTGAGTCACCTAACACATGTGGGAACCATCATTTGGCAACTAGCATGAAATATCTCATAAAATTACAAAAATATGAGTAATCATTCATGACTTATTTACATGAAAACAAAATTACATATCCTTTATATCTAATCCATACACCAACGACCAAAAACACCTCCAAACACTTTCATTCTTCAATTTTCTTCATCTAATTGATCTCTCTCAAGTTCTATCTTCAAGTTCTAAGTGTTCTTCATATATTCTACAAGTTCTAGTTACATAAAATCAAGAATACTTTCAAGTTTGCTAGCTCACTTCCAATCTTGTAAGGTGATCATCCAACCTCAAGAAATCTTTGTTTCTTACAGTAGGTTATCATTCTAATACAAGGTAATAATCATATTTAAACTTTGGTTCAATTTCTATAACAATAACAATCTTATTTCAAGTGATGATCTTACTTGAACTTGTTTTCGTGTCATGATTCTGCTTCAAGAACTTCGAGCCATCCAAGGATCCGTTGAAGCTAGATCCATTTTTCTCTTTTCTAGTAGGTTTATCCAAGGAACTTAAGGTAGTAATGATGTTCATAACATCATTAAATTCATATATATAAAGCTATCTTATTCGAAGGTTTAAACTTGTAATTACTAGAACATAGTTTAGTTAATTCTAAACTTGTTCGCAAACAAAAGTTAATCCTTCTAACTTGACTTTTAAAATCAACTAAACACATGTTCTATATCTATATGATATGCTAACTTAATGATTTAAAACCTGGAAACACGAAAAACACCGTAAAACCGGATTTACGCCGTCGTAGTAACACCGCGGGCTGTTTTGGGTTAGTTAATTAAAAACTATGATAAACTTTGATTTAAAAGTTGTTATTCTGAGAAAATGATTTTTACTATGAACATGAAACTATATCCAAAAATTATGGTTAAACTCAAAGTGGAAGTATGTTTTCTAAAATGGTCATCTAGACGTCGTTCTTTCGACTGAAATGACTACCTTTACAAAAACGACTTGTAACTTATTTTTCCGACTATAAACCTATACTTTTTCTGTTTAGATTCATAAAATAGAGTTCAATATGAAACCATAGCAATTTGATTCACTCAAAACGGATTTAAAATGAAGAAGTTATGGGTAAAACAAGATTGGATAATTTTTCTCATTTTAGCTACGTGAAAATTGGTAACAAATCTATTCCAACCATAACTTAATCAACTTGTATTGTATATTATGTAATCTTGAGATACCATAGACACGTATACAATGTTTCGACCTATCATGTCGACAAATCTATATATATTTCGGAACAACCATAGACACTCTATATGTGAATGTTGGAGTTAGCTATACAGGGTTGAGGTTGATTCCAAAATATATATAGTTTGAGTTGTGATCAATACTGAGATACGTATACACTGGGTCGTGGATTGATTCAAGATAATATTTATCGATTTATTTCTGTACATCTAACTGTGGACAACTAGTTGTAGGTTACTAACGAGGACAGCTGACTTAATAAACTTAAAACATCAAAATATATTAAAAGTATTGTAAATATATTTTAAACATACTTTGATATATATGTATATATTGTTATAGGTTCGTGAATCAACCAGTGGCCAAGTCTTACTTCCCGACGAAGTAAAAATCTGTGAAAGTGAGTTATAGTCCCACTTTTAAAATCTAATATTTTTGGGATGAGAATACATGCAGGTTTTATAAATGATTTACAAAATAGACACAAGTACGTGAAACTACATTCTATGGTTGAATTATCGAAATCGAATATGCCCCTTTTTATTAAGTCTGGTAATCTAAGAATTAGGGAACAGACACCTAATTGACGCGAATCCTAAAGATAGATCTATTGGGCCTAACAAACCCCATCCAAAGTACCGGATGCTTTAGTACTTCGAAATTTATATCATATCCGAAGGGTGTCCCGGAATGATGGGGATATTCTTATATATATGCATCTTGTTAATGTCGATTACCAGGTGTTCACCATATGAATGATTTTTATCTCTATGTATGGGATGTGTATTGAAATATGAAATCTTGTGGTCTATTATTATGATTTGATATATATAGGTTAAACCTATAACTCACCAACATTTTTGTTGACGTTTTAAGCATGTTTATTCTCAGGTGATTATTAAGAGCTTCCGCTGTCGCATACTTAAATAAGGACGAGATTTGGAGTCCATGCTTGTATGATATTGTGTAAAAACTGCATTCAAGAAACTTATTTTGTTGTAACATATTTGTATTGTAAACCATTATGTAATGGTCGTGTGTAAACATGATATTTTAGATTATCATTATTTGATAATCTACGTAAAGCTTTTTAAACCTTTATTGATGAAATAAAGGTTATGGTTTGTTTTAAAATGAATGCAGTCTTTGAAAAACGTCTCATATAGAGGTCAAAACCTCGCAACGAAATCAATTAATATGGAACGTTTTTAATCAATAAGAACGGGACATTTCAGTTGGTATCAGAGCGTTGGTCTTAGAGAACCAGAATTTTGAATTAGTGTGTCTTATCGAGTTTGTTAGGATGCATTAGTGAGTCTGGACTTCGACCGTGTTTACTTGAAAAATGATTGCTTAACAAATTTTGTTGGAAAGTATATATTTTTAACATGTGAATATTATGTGATATATTAATCTCTTAACGCGTTTGATATTATGTGATAGATGTCTACCTCTAGAACAAGTCCCATTAACTCACCTAATAATAATGAAGAGTCAAATGTAAATTGGAATGATTCGTGGACTGATTCACAAGTTCCCGAAGAGGAACCGGAAGAAGAGTCGGAACCGGAAGAAGAATCGGAACCGGAAGAAGAATCGGAACCGGAAGAAGAAATAGAACCGGTGGGGGAAATAATAAAACGGTTAAGTAAAAGAGAATCCTCAACCAACCGACCAAGGTTAATTATGGTCAATGGTGTTTCCGCCAAGGAAGCAAAATATTGGGAGGATTACCAATTCTCCGATGAATCGGATTCCGACGAGAATTCCGATGATGTTATAGAAATTACCCCAACTGAATTTAAAAAGGCAAAAGAAAATAATAAGGGAAAGGGCATAAAAATAGAGAAATCTAATTCCAACCCCGATGAACTTTATATGTATCGTCAACCCCCGAAGTTCTTAAGTTGTAACAATGACCCGGGAACCTCTAAACCACCAGGTTTTTCTAAACCAATGTGGACAACGACGGCTCGTATTAGGGGAACATCATATATCCCTAGAAACTTGACAAAACGAACCAAAACCGAACAAGAAGAAACGAGCGAGTCGGAATAAGATAGTTGTATTCGTGTGGTGTAATATATGTAATATAGTGTGCTTATGCTTTATGATATATGTAAAAATTGCTTGTATTAATAAGTATTTTTTTATGAATCTAACTCTTGTCTATTTTACAGTATAAAAACACAAAATGGATAGACAACCCAATATTTTAAGAGACCTACCCGGAGACATGATTGATGAAATCTTGTCTAGAGTCGGTCAGAATTCCTCGGCACAACTATATAAGGCGAGATCAGTTTGTAAGACATTCGAAGAACGTTCCAAGAATGCCTTGGTTTATAAAAGGCTTTCGTTCGAAAGATGGGGGATATCACATTGGGAAATCCATAAGTTACGATGTGTTTACTTTGACACATATATTGCGGGGAACCCAAATGCTATTTTACGCAACGGGTTAAGAAATTATTTTGACTCAGTATATCCGAATATAGGACTTCGTGATTTAGAAAAAGCGGCTAACATGCAACATAAAGAAGCATGTTATGCTTACGGGTTAGTAATGTTCGCTTCTCACCAAAGTGAGAACAAGAACATCGGGCTACAACTATTAAACAAAACGTTCCCACAAGTGACGGAGTCGGTAATTGGGGCAAGAAATGAGGTTTTTAGGTTATTACGAGACTGTTGGTCATTACGTAACCCTCGTCCCTTTGACGACGTTACAACACGCTGTCTTATCAATGGCCATAACGGTTATGTTCCACAAGACCAAGGATGGGAAGTAGTCCTAGTAAAACCAGAATGCATGACTTGTTTCTGGACGTATGAATTACGTGTCTTTATTGCCTTTGCTGAACGACTTGTGTACTAGCTAGAATTATCTTCACAACTATCTTGTATCAAAGTTATTGTGTGCTATATTTCATGCTTTATGTAAAATAATCGGTATTGTAAGTTTGTAAAATATTGTATAAAAGTTTGAACGCAAAATATTATTACAATCAGTTTTTCATATAGAATTGTAGTAGTTGAATTGTATATTAGCTACTAAGTATGAACTTAACGGGTAGGTACTACCCGAATTTAAACTTATAAAACGCTAATATGAAGAAAAAGCTTTTATAAATGAGTTCATATTATGCTACGAAATACTATTAACTACTCTTAATATTCTGTATGATTAACTTGTTCCATTTGAATATTTTGAAGGAAATGGCACCGACTACTCGACACACCGTGAATATGAATGAAGAGGAATTCCGTACTTTTCTAGCTTCAAACATAGCCGCAGTACAGGTTGCGCTACATACCAACAATAACCTTGGATCTAGCAGTACAGGAAATCGTGTAGGATGCACCTACAAAGAATTCACTGCCTGCAAACCTTTGGAATTTGATGGAACCGAAGGACCGATCGGATTGAAACGGTGGACCGAGAAGGTCGAATCGGTGTTTGCCATAAGTAAGTGTACTGAAGAGGACAAAGTGAAGTACGCTATGCATACCTTCACAGGTTCTACGTTAACATGGTGGAATACCTATCTAGAGCAAGTGGGACAAGACGATGCGTACGCACTACCGTGGTCAGCATTCAAGCACTTGATGAACGAGAAGTACCGTCCCAGAACCGAGGTCAATAAGCTCAAGATAGAACTTAGAGGGTTACGAACCCAAGGATTTGATATTACCACGTACGAAAGACGATTCACAGAATTGTGCCTATTGTGTTCGGGAGCATTCGAAGATGAGGAAGAGAAGATCGACGCGTTTGTGAAAGGATTACCGGAAAGAATCCAAGAAGATATAAGTTCACACGAGCCCGCCTCCATACAACAGGCATGTAGAATGGCTCACAAACTAGTGAACCAGATTGAAGAAAGAATTAAAGAACAGACTGCTGAAGAGGCCAATGTGAAGCAAGTCAAAAGAAAGTGGGAGGAAAACGGTGATAAGAATCACCAATACAACAACAACAGCAATTACAACAATAATCGCAACAATTATCCCAACAATCGCAACATCAATCGTAACTACAACAAACGGCCCAACAACAACAACAACAGCAACTACAACAATCATCCCAACAACAATAATAACCGCAACAACAACAACAATCAGAAGCAGCTATGCCAAAGGTGTGAAAAGTATCACTCGGGGTTCTGCACCAAATTTTGCAACAAGTGTAAAAGAAATGGTCATAGCGCGGCAAAGTGTGCGGTCTACGGACCAGGGGTTAATAGAACGAAAGGAACAAATGGTGTCGGAACAAGTAATGGAGGAGCAAGTAGTGCCGGAGCAAGTTATGCCAATGTAGTTTGTTATAATTGTGGAAAACCGGGCCACATTATTAGAAATTGCCCGAACCAGGAGAACACGAATGGACAAGGCCGCGGAAGAGTTTTCAATATTAATGTGGCAGAGGCACAGGAAGACCCGGAGCTTGTTACGGGTACGTTTCTTATTAACAATAAATCTGCTTACGTTTTATTTGATTCGGGTGCGGATAGAAGCTATATGAGTAGAGATTTTTGTGCTAAATTAAGTTGTCCATTGACACCTTTGGATAGTAAATTTTTACTCGAATTAGCAAATGGTAAATTAATTTCAGCAGATAATATATGTCGGAATCGAGAAATTAAACTGGTTAGCGAAATATTTAAGATTGATTTGATACCAGTAGAGTTAGGGAGTTTTGATGTGATAATCGGTATGGACTGGTTGAAAGAAGTGAAAGCAGAGATCGTTTGTTACAAAAATGCAATTCGCATTATACGAGAAAAAGGAAAACCCTTAATGGTGTACGGAGAAAAGGGCAACACGAAGCTACATCTTATTAGTAATTTGAAGGCACAAAAACTAATAAGAAAAGGTTGCTATGCTGTTCTAGCACACGTTGAGAAAGTACAAACTGAAGAAAAGAGCATCAATGATGTTCCCATTGCAAAAGAATTTCCCGATGTATTTCCGAAAGAATTACCGAGATTACCCACACATCGATCCGTTGAATTTCAAATAGATCTTGTACCAAGAGCAGCACCAATAGCTCGTGCTCCTTACAGACTCGCACCCAGCGAGATGAAAGAACTGCAAAGCCAATTACAAGAACTTTTAGAGCGTGGTTTCATTCGACCAAGCACATCACCGTGGGGAGCTCCTGTTTTGTTTGTCAAGAAGAAAGATGGTACATTCAGGTTGTGTATCGACTACCGAGAGTTGAACAAACTTACCATCAAGAACCGCTACCCACTACCGAGAATCGACGACTTATTTGATCAACTACAAGGCTCGTCTGTTTATTCAAAGATTGACTTTCGTTCCGGGTATCATCAAATGTGGGTGAAAGAAGATGATATTCCAAAGACTGCTTTCAGAACACGTTACGATCATTACGAGTTTATGGTCATGCCGTTTGGCTTAACTAATGCACCAGCTGTGTTCATGGACCTTATGAACCGAGTGTGTGGACCATACCTTGACAAGTTTATCATTGTTTTCATTGATGACATACTTATTTACTCAAAGAATGACCAAGAACACGGTGAACATTTGAGAAAGGTGTTAGAAGTATTGAAGAAGGAAGAATTGTACGCTAAGTTTTCAAAGTGTGCATTTTGGTTGCAAGAAGTTCAATTCCTCGGTCACATAGTGAACAAAGAAGGTATTAAGGTGGATCCGGCAAAGATAGAAACTGTTGAAAAGTGGGAAACCCCGAAAACTCCGAAACACATACGCCAGTTTTTAGGACTAGCTGGTTACTACAGAAGGTTCATCCAAGACTTTTCCAGAATAGCAAAACCCTTGACTGCATTAACGCATAAAGGGAAGAAATTTGAATGGAAGGATGAACAAGAGAAAGCGTTTCAGTTATTGAAGAAAAAGCTAACTACGGCACCTATATTGTCATTGCCTGAAGGGAATGATGATTTTGTGATTTATTGTGACGCATCAAAGCAAGGTCTCAGTTGTGTATTAATGCAACGAACGAAGGTGATTGCTTATGCGTCTAGACAATTGAAGATTCACGAGCAAAATTATACGACGCATGATTTGGAATTAGGCGCGGTTGTTTTTGCATTAAAGACTTGGAGGCACTACTTATATGGGGTCAAAAGTATTATATATACCGACCAAAAAAGTCTTCAACACATATTTAATCAGAAACAACTGAATATGAGGCAGCGTAGGTGGATTGAATTATTGAATGATTACGACTTTGAGATTCGTTACCACCCGGGGAAGGCAAATGTGGTAGTCGATGCCTTGAGCAGGAAGGACAGAGAACCCATTCGAGTAAAATCTATGAATATAATGATTCATAATAACCTTACTACTCAAATAAAGGAGGCGCAACAAGGAGTTTTAAAAGAAGGAAATTTAAAGGATGAAATACCCAAAGGATCGGAGCAGCATCTTAATATTCGGGAAGATGGAACCCGGTATAGGGCTGAAAGGATTTGGGTACCAAAATTTGGAGATATGAGAGAAATGGTACTTAGAGAAGCTCATAAAACCAGATACTCAATACATCCTGGAACGGGGAAGATGTACAAGGATCTCAAGAAACATTTTTGGTGGCCGGGTATGAAAGCCGATGTTGCGAAATACGTAGGAGAATGTTTGACGTGTTCTAAGGTCAAAGCTGAGCATCAGAAACCATCAGGTCTACTTCAACAACCCGAAATCCCGGAATGGAAATGGGAAAACATTACCATGGATTTCATCAATAAATTGCCAAGGACTGCAAGTGGTTTTGATACTATTTGGGTAATAGTTGATCGTCTCACCAAATCAGCACACTTCCTGCCAATAAGAGAAGATGACAAGATGGAGAAGTTAGCACGACTGTATTTGAAGGAAGTCGTCTCCAGACATGGATTACCAATCTCTATTATCTCTGATAGGGATGGCAGCTTTATTTCAAGATTCTGGCAGACATTACAGCAAGCATTAGGAACTCGTCTAGACATGAGTACTGCCTATCATCCACAAACTGATGGACAGAGTGAAAGGACGATACAAACACTTGAAGACATGCTACGAGCATGTGTTATTGATTTCGGAAACAGTTGGGATCGACATCTACCGTTAGCAGAATTTTCCTACAAAAACAGCTACCATTCAAGCATTGAGATGGCGCCGTTTGAAGCACTTTATGGTAGAAAGTGCAGGTCTCCGATTTGTTGGAGTGAAGTGGGGGATAGACAGATTACGGGTCCGGAGATTATACAAGAAACTACCGAGAAGATCATCCAAATTCAACAACGGTTGAAAACTGCCCAAAGTCGACAAAAGAGCTACGCTGACATTAAAAGAAAAGATATAGAATTTGAAATTGGAGAGATGGTCATGCTTAAAGTTGCACCTTGGAAAGGTGTTGTTCGATTTGGTAAACGAGGGAAATTAAATCCAAGGTATATTGGACCATTCAAGATTATTGATCGTGTCGGACCAGTAGCTTACCGACTTGAGTTACCTCAACAACTCACGGCTGTTCATAACACTTTCCACGTCTCGAATTTGAAGAAATGTTTTGCTAAAGAAGATCTCACTATTCCGTTAGATGAAATCCAAATCAACGAAAAACTTCAATTCATCGAAGAACCCGTCGAAATAATGGATCGTGAGGTTAAAAGACTTAATCAAAACAAGATACCAATTGTTAAGGTTCGATGGAATGCTCGTAGAGGACCCGAGTTCACCTGGGAGCGTAAAGATCAGATGAAGAAGAAATACCCGCATCTATTTCCAGAAGATTCGTCAACACCTTCAACAGCTTAAAATTTCGGGACGAAATTTATTTAACGGGTAGGTACTGTAGTGACCCGAACTTTTCCATGTTTATATATATTAATTGAGATTGATATTTACATGATTAAATGTTTCCAACATGTTAAGCAATCAAACTTGTTAAGACTTGATTAACTGAAATATGTTTCATATAGACAATTGACCACCCAAATTGACCGGTGATTCACTAACGTTAAAACTTGTAAAAACTATATGATGACATATATATGGATATATATATATATATAGTTAACATGATATTATGATAAGTAAACATATCATTAAGTATATTAACAATGAACTACATATGTAAAAACAAGACTACTAACTTAATGATTTTTAAACGAGACATATATGTAACGATTATCGTTGTAAAGACATTTAATGTATATATATCATATTAAGAGATATTCATACATGATAATATCATGATAATATAATAATTTAAAATCTCATTTGATATTATAAATATTGGGTTAACAACATTTAACAAGATCGTTAACCTAAAGGTTTCAAAACAACACTTACATGTAACGACTAACGATGACTTAACGACTCAGTTAAAATGTATATACATGTAGTGTTTTAATATGTATTTATACACTTTTGAAAGACTTCAATACACTTATCAAAATACTTCTACTTAACAAAAATGCTTACAATTACATCCTCGTTCAGTTTCATCAACAATTCTAATGCACCCGTATTCGTACTCGTACAATACACAGCTTTTAGATGTATGTACTATTGGTATATACACTCCATTGATTAGCTCTTAGCAGCCCATGTGAGTCACCTAACACATGTGGGAACCATCATTTGGCAACTAGCATGAAATATCTCATAAAATTACAAAAATATGAGTAATCATTCATGACTTATTTACATGAAAACAAAATTACATATCCTTTATATCTAATCCATACACCAACGACCAAAAACACCTCCAAACACTTTTATTCTTCAATTTTCTTCATCTAATTGATCTCTTTCAAGTTCTATCTTCAAGTTCTAAGTGTTCTTCATATATTCTACAAGTTCTAGTTACATAAAATCAAGAATACTTTCAAGTTTGCTAGCTCACTTCCAATCTTGTAAGGTGATCATCCAACCTCAAGAAATCTTTGTTTCTTACAGTAGGTTATCATTCTAATACAAGGTAATAATCATATTCAAACTTTGGTTCAATTTCTATAACAATAACAATCTTATTTCAAGTGTTGATCTTACTTGAACTTGTTTTCGTGTCATGATTCTGCTTCAAGAACTTCGAGCCATCCAGGGATCCGTTGAAGTTAGATCCATTTTTCTCTTTTCCAGTAGGTTTATCCAAGGAACTTAAGGTAGTAATGATGTTCATAACATCATTCGATTCATATATATAAAGCTATCTTATTCGAAGGTTTAAACTTGTAATCACTAGAAAATTGTTTAGTTAATTCTAAACTTGTTCGCAAACAAAAGTTAATCCTTCTAACTTGACTTTTAAAATCAACTAAACACATGTTCTATATCTATATGATATGCTAACTTAATGATTTAAAACCTGGAAACACGAAAAACACCGTAAAACCGGATTTACGCCGTCGTAGTAACACCGCGGGCTGTTTTGGGTTAGTTAATTAAAAACTATGATAAACTTTGATTTAAAAGTTGTTATTCTGAGAAAATGATTTTTACTATGAACATGAAACTATATCCAAAAATTATGGTTAAACTCAAAGTGGAAGTATGTTTTCTAAAATGGTCATCTAGACGTCGTTCTTTCGACTGAAATGACTACCTTTACAAAAACGACTTGTAACTTATTTTTCCGACTATAAACCTATACTTTTTCTGTTTAGATTCATAAAATAGAGTTCAATATGAAACCATAGCAATTTGATTCACTCAAAACGGATTTAAAATGAAGAAGTTATGGGTAAAACAAGATTGGATAATTTTTCTCATTTTAGCTACGTGAAATTTGGTAACAAATCTATTCCAACCATAACTTAATCAACTTGTATTGTATATTATGTAATCTTGAGATACCATAGACACGTATACAATGTTTCGACCTATCATGTCGACATATCTATATATATTTCGGAACAACCATAGACACTCTATATGTGAATGTGGGAGTTAGCTATACAGGGTTGAGGTTGATTCCAAAATATATATAGTTTGAGTTGTGATCAATACTGAGATACGTATACACTGGGTCGTGGATTGATTCAAGATAATATTTATCGATTTATTTCTGTACATCTAACTGTGGACAACTAGTTGTAGGTTACTAACGAGGACAGCTGACTTAATAAACTTAAAACATCAAAATATATTAAAAGTGTTGTAAATATATTTTAAACATACTTTGATATATATGTATATATTGTTATAGGTTCGTGAATCAACCAGTGGCCAAGTCTTACTTCCCGACGAAGTAAAAATCTGTGAAAGTGAGTTATAGTCCTACTTTTAAAATCTAATATTTTTGGGATGAGAATACATGCAGGTTTTATAAATGATTTACAAAATAGACACAAGTACGTGAAACTACATTCTATGGTTGAATTATCGAAATCGAATATGCCCCTTTTTATTAAGTCTGGTAATCTAAGAATTAGGGAACAGACACCCTAATTGACGCGAATCCTAAAGATAGATCTATTGGGCCTAACAAACCCCATCCAAAGTACCGGATGCTTTAGTACTTTGAAATTTATATCATATCCGAAGGGTGTCCCGAAATGATGGGGATATTCTTATATATATGCATCTTGTTAATGTCGATTACCAGGTGTTCACCATATGAATGATTTTTATCTCTATGTATGGGATGTGTATTGAAATATGAAATCTTGTGGTCTATTATTATGATTTGATATATATAGGTTAAACCTATAACTCACCAACATTTTTGTTGACGTTTTAAGCATGTTTATTCTCAGGTGATTATTAAGAGCTTCCGCTGTCACATACTTAAATAAGGACGAGATTTGGAGTCCATGCTTGTATGATATTGTGTAAAAACTGCATTCAAGAAACTTATTTTGTTGTAACATATTTGTATTGTAAACCATTATGTAATGGTCGTGTGTAAACATGATATTTTAGATTATCATTATTTGATAATCTACGTAAAGCTTTTTAAACCTTTATTGATGAAATAAAGGTTATGGTTTGTTTTAAAATGAATGCAGTCTTTGAAAAACGTCTCATATAGAGGTCAAAACCTCGCAACGAAATCAATTAATATGGAACGTTTTTAATCAATAAGAACGGGACATTTCAACAAGTTTGGCTCCTAGCTTGCCGACGAATTATATAATATAATATATATATTAATTTTAAGAATTAATTATATATTATATTATATTCATGTGCATAGTTGACTTGTAATTTTTACTCCGTTGCGTCGAGTGTTGAGAGATGACTCTGGTCCCGGTTTCGGATATTTGAACGTCCAAGCGTACAATTTAATATCTTGTATTTTGTGTTTCGAATCTTGTACTCTTGTAATTTTGAGACGTTTCTTATCAATAATTGGAACCACTTTGATTGTATTTTGTACTTTTGAGATTTTTGGTCGTTTGCGTCTTCAATTCGTCGAATCTGTCTTTTGTCTTCACCTTTTATTATTTAAACGAATATTACTTGTAAATAGGACAACTGCAACTAAAAGCTTGTCTTTCTTGAGGAATAATGCTATGAAATATATGTTCGTTTTTAGCATTATCAGCTACGCATTACTACTTTAACCCAGATAGCGACGAGTATCATCAATCAAGAGACTGAAGCAACCCAAATGTATCATCAATATGCTAAAATGATCGTACAAACTCGAATGCAGGTACAAGCAGCAAGAGACTGAAGCACCACCATTGATACTTGAAATCAACAGCGCACAAACTCTCAGCAAATTAGCAACCATCAATCCTGAAAACCACATGGTAATGCAACAAGTGGTTAAAAACTTAATATGATACAGGAAGAATTATGATATATTTCCATATTTTATTTTCAGTCGCACGTGTTCACATTCGAATGCGTAGTAGAAAGAATCAACGAAAGCAGCCGTAGTTTTACTTAGCGTGTCCGACGTGTAGAAGCAAAGTGGCTGACGAAGTAGGACAACCAATGTTGTGCGTGAAAGACGGTGAACCAAGTGAGCCCCTATACAGGTAAGCTAAAAAATCCAATCTTTTAACTTTACTAAGATAGTAAGAAACAACATACCCCAAAATGAAAAAAAAAAATGCTGCCACCTACTCATTAAGAATCATCGCAAGGGATGATAACACAACCGCAGGGATCTCCTTCATGCACAACAAAGAAGAATCGTTAGTTGGACATAGCTGCAAAGAAATAGTGTTAGAAATGGTGTATAAAACAGAAGACAGATCCCACCCCCACTCAAAGAGCTCGAGCAACAAACACGAGTGTTTAACATCCGATGCAATACCAAGGCCAGATCATCAAATAATGAATTCTTTGGAGAACCCGTGGTTGAAACATCAACTCAAGAAGCATAAAACATCCACACATCACCACCATCAGGTAAATGAATATGAAATTTTACACTAGAAAAAAACTTCCACCACTAACATTCGTTATCTTATTTTAGAGTCTCCACATTTGTCACTGACAAACGCACCCGCAGAAGAAAATGTTAGTGCAAACACTTCTGAAGCAACAACACAACTTCTAATAACGAAAACACCAACAGGAGAAAACATTGATGCAAACACCTCCAAAAAACCAGCAACAAAAACTAACATCAGAAGAAGACTGTTTCAAGATGAAGGTAAACATAGACAATAACAAGAATTTGTGATGTGGTCCATCGATTGGTGGCCTGCCTCCTTTAGGGGAGGTCAGGAGTTTGACCCCCGTTAGCTACATATTAAAAACACAATTTCATCCCTGCCATGAAGTATCCACCCATGGCACCTTTCCCATATCCTTTGTGGGGGGGGGGGGGGGGTAAAGGGGAGGGGGTTTTACTTGGTCGTGCCCTTGGATCAGTTTCAAGGTTTCCTCCTGGGCAGTGATGGGGGCGGGTTTATTATCGCTGCATCTGCATAGTCGAAACGGGAGATGATCGCAACGGGTGGTTTAGTCCCCCTCGGGTGATCCCAATAGCTGTCCAAAAAAAACATAGACAATAACAATAACGTTTTACAGAACGCACAATAACTCTTTAACCATAACAACTTATATCAATTACAGGCACAAACACGATGGATTCAAAGAAGAAAAAATAACAGAAGAACACTACCGATTAACAACCATCTCTTTCACTCTTTTGAAATCTGCTACAACATTTTGTTTAAAAGTTGACTATGTAGAATAGGTCAACTACTTACCTCGACAATTAACGTTCTGTAATAATCGTATTCACTATGTAATGATCGTATTCGTAGACTAACAACTGCCCGTACCTATTATAACACATAATTTCGGCGCAACGCAATGGTTACTACACTAGTTTTAACTATAATTAGAATATATTTTATGTCATAAACTAGAAAGTTTTTGTTCATTTAATGATGTTTAACTTGTGCCCTAAGAGCTCAATGACACACGTTATGGTTTTCTAATGTGTGATAATGTAACATGTTAATGTGTATCTTATCACTTTAATGAACTCATACTATTCTTAAATATTATAATTTATATTTATTTAATTTTTTTTGGTTATAGTTGTGAATATTAGACTTTGGAATTTATATTATCAATGCAACTGTTAAAGAAAGAGTATTAAAAAATCATTATATTTAATGAAGAGAAAATTGTGTAATTGGTCCCTTGGTTTACTTCATATGTAGTGGACTAGTGGCGGAAACAAAAAAAAAATTTACCGGGGGCAAAAAAATTAAAAGCGTTGCAATTTTATTTGACAAAATTTGGATACTTTTGGGTAAAATATGAAGATTTTTGAGTAAAATTTGGAGGTTTTTGGGCAAAATACTGAGACCTTTGGACAATATATGAAGGCATTGAGGACAAAATAGGAAGATTTTTTAACCAAAAAAAATTCACTGAGGGCAAAATAAAAAAAATCCAAAATTTTTGCAATAAAAATTTCGAATCCACTGGAGGCGGGTCCCCCACTTGTCCCTTACTACTTCCGTCCCTGATCATCTGAAGTAATTGGTTCCTGAACTTTTTTCGAGGTAGTTGGTCCCCGTGGTTGTCAAAACACATGTGGTTGGTCTCTGCCTCAAACGGATGTCAGATTAATTCGTTAAATATGACCATGTGATCTGCACGTAAGAGGTAATTTCATCGTTTATTTCATCTTCTTTACCAATTTCATCTTTCTCACCCTAATTCATCTTTCATCGCCGTTTATTCAATCAATTGCTTCAATATCGGGTAAACGGAAAAATTGGTGACCTAAAAGTTACGTTCGATGAACACGCTTCAATAATTGTAAATTCGTAACCTTAACAATAATACACCAATCAAAACTCATTTTACAACCGTTAACCGGAAGCGCCTCTGATATCGGCCAAAAAGTCACGTTTTTACCCCGATATTGAGCAATAAAAACATAAAGTTCCAAACTTTATCGCCAAAATAATTGCTTTTTCTGTTAATTTTGTAGATGAAGTAATTACAACGGCAATGCAAAAAAAATCGAGTAAAACGGAGCTAAAACGAAGAATCTAGAGCGAAAACGGTGAAAGACAAATTACGATCAAGAAAATCAAGTTACGATCCAGGAAACAAGCTGACCAGGGCAGGCCATACGACTTGCCATCCAGCTTGCCATACAGCCTGCCAGTGTGAAAAATGGCCTGATATACGGCCTCAGCAAACGGGCATGAGAAACGACTTGCCAGCCCATACGGCCTGCCAGCCGTATGCAGGCAATTTCCAAGTCTATTTAAAGGGCTTTTTGCATTCATTTTTACACAAACTCAATTTGTACTTCAATTTAAATTTTCAAGCTTTTTAGTTAGTTTTTAGTAGTAGCTAGCTTAGCTTTTATTTTCCGGAGGATATCCCGGCGAGTCCCTGCGATCTCGGACAGATTTCTTCAGTGTTTTCAAGTTTTTATCTGAAACGCTTGTCTTTTTAATTAAACATGAATTGTTATTTTTTATATTTAATTATGTGTTCTGATATTACCATGTTAGCTTAATTAATTTGTATGTTTCCATGATAGAAGTTTGGGTTAGCGTAGTTATGTTAAATTAGTACGATTACCGTTGTTATGCTGGACTTGTGATTCTGATAGATCTGTATGCTAGCATCTTAAGGATTGACCAACCTAGGTTGTGATCAGGACTTATCCACGTATATGAACTTAGCTACTTCATAGGATTAAGACCCCTGGTTATACTGTATCTGAAGATTCTATGAACTCGGTTTGGCCGGAGTTCCCGAGAGGCATCTAATGCGCTTTTAGGACACGTAACTTAGGAATTGAGACATGAATGATCTAGTATACCCATTACTGTGCCGAAGAGACCTCTTAGGAGCTGTTAATATCTAGTTAGTGCCTCAACTATATGACCCAAACCTATTGCATGTTCTTGTTTGATTGTTGCCATAGGATTAAGTCATGTCAGCTATTTAGGTATCTATTAGGTTTCTATCTGCTTTACCTTCAGTATATCAACTGTAATGTTATATAATATTTGGATTGGTATGATCTCATTAGTATGATGAAATGGTTGTTAGTTTTCATTTAAGGTTTTGTCAACTTAACCCGACAGACTCCTTCCGTTTGTGATCAGTGTTCAATCAACACGACACGTTGTTATTCAGTTAAATAAACTAATAACGAGGGTTAGGATTTGAACTCAACTCACTAATAACCTAGTTCTTTACTGAGGATAGCCTCTGAGGTATAGTTATCTTTCAATTATACAACCAAGTGACATATTTTTCACTACTCAACGAGAACTTCGAGAGTCTAGAGATAAGTAGGTCTGTGTAATTGGCTCATCCAACCAGATCTACACCATTCTAATCTTAGCGTTAACATAAACATAATTACCTTTCCCTAGCCCAAACTGATATCTTGGTCAACATTTCCCTTATCTACATACTCCGGATATCCCTCCATCATCTTTACTTTTCCGTAATTAGGACTATTAGATTAAAAGCAACTACTATCCTTTATCTAGGTAATTTAACCAAAGACAATTATCCACTTGATCTTCAATTCGTTAAACCATTCAAAAGTACGACCCTAGGTTAACTTACGCCTTCTACCTTAGAAAGTTAAAATAGAGATTAAGAGAGATAGTTAGCTTACCCTTAAGTGAGGAATGTTCATTAGTGTTACAACATGGTATTCCCCCTAAGTTTGGAGATACAGGAAGATTTACGGTACCTTGCTACCTGCAGGATGTCCAAATCAGCAATGCGTTATCAGACTTAGGAGCCAGTCTAAACCTAATGCCTGATTCATTATTCAAAAAGCTAGGATTAAATGACTTAAGACCTATCAAAATGACTATCCAACTCACGGACATATCAGTTAAGATTCCTCGAGGAATAGCTGAGGATGTCCTAGTCAAAGTGGATAAGTTTGCATTCCCCGTTGACTTCGTCATTATGGATATTGAGGAAGATACGAAGGTCCCACTCATACTTGGAACACCATTCTTGAATACTGCCAAGGCCATAATTGACATACATGAGAAATCACTAAAATTAAGAGTTAGTAATGAAGAAGTCACATTTAATGTCGTCTGACTCATGAGCCGCCCGCGCGAAGAAGATCGCAATCTCGCTGATTCTTTTCAAGAACTCGTCAACAAATATCTGGGGGGATACCATGGTTATATACAGTCCGGATCAAATTTCTAAGGATTTATTCTTTACACCTCCTGAAGGAAATCTCAACATCCATTCAGCCATAGAACCAGGTCAATATAAATCTCTCCTCTCTGAAAGTAACTTTCTCGGTAAAACTATCCAAATAGCACCGCTAGGTCAAGGCATTCCCATACCTCTGTTAAGGAGAAGACCGAATGAAGAAACATATTTCATTCTGGTATTTCAGGAACCACAGTCAAATGAGGACTATGATGAAATTCATGCACCAACCTTCGAAACTAAAGAAGACGTTTCTGAAGACGAAGCATTAAGAAGGACAATTTCCAGAACCAAAGAACATAGAGCATCAGTGACCGCTATTAAGGAAGAAAAAGAATCAGAATTCCAGGAGAGATATGACTCGATAGACAGAGAGGAGATAGCTAAAATGAAGCCATCTATCGAGGAACCTCCGTAATTGGAATTGAACAAGTTACCAGAAGATCTAGAGTATGCGTTCTTAAAAGGAGAATCGCAACTCCCTGTAATCATTTCTAAAGATCTCACGCCACATGAGAAGGCAAAATTGATTAAGGTTTTGAAATCGCATAAGAAAGCAATTGCTAGGAAGATTTCCGACACAAAAGGAATCAGTCCAAACTATTGCACTCATAAGATCTTCATGGAAGATGATTTCAAACCATCAATTCAGAGGCAAAGAAGGGTCAATCCAAAGATTCAAGAAGTCATCAAGAAAGAAGTAATCAAACTTCTAGATGCTGGTCTGATCTATCCTATTTCCGATTCGCTATGGGTCAGTCCTGTTCAAGTGGTACCCAAGAAGGGAGGAATGACCGTTATCAAAAATGAAAATAATGAACTTATTCCAATACGGGAGGTCACCGGTTGGAGGGTTTGCATGGATTCTCGTAAACTAAATGATGCAACCCGGAAAGATCATTTTCCATTATCGTTCATTGATGAAATATTGGAACGCCTATCAGGAAATGAGTTTTATTGTTTCCTTGGCGGTTTTTCCGGCTACTTTCAAATCCCCCTCGATCCAAAGTACCAAGAAAAGACAACCTTCACCTGTCCTTATGGAACATTTGTCTATCGACGCATGCCCTTTGGGTTATACAATGCACCCGCTACATTTTAGTAATGCATGGTAGCAATATTTCATGACATGATCGAACGTTGTATGGAAGTCTTCATGGATGACTTCTCTGTCTTCGATAGTACCTTTTAGTCGTGCCTTTCAAACCTTGAAAAGATGCTCACCCAGTGTGAAGATTCGAATTTAGTTCTAAGTTGGGAAAAATGTCACTTCATGGTAAAAGAAGGCATAGTTTTAGGACATAAGATATCAAAGTCAGCAATAGAAGTCGACAAGGCTAAGATTGAAACCATAGCCAAACTTTCAAAACCTACCACAGTCAAAGATGTGAGGAGTTTCCTTGGATACGCCGGTTTCTACCGATGTTTTATCAAAGATTATTCAAAGGTTACGCGACCTATTACTCATATCCTCGAAAAGGAAGTTTCGTTCGTATTCAATAAGGAATGTGTTCAAGCGTTCAACTATCTGAAGGAACAGCTGACACATGCACCCATCATGATAGCTCCTTATTGGAGCTTACCATTCGAAATCATGTGTGACACAAGCGACTTCGCAGTTGGAGCTGTACTAGGACAAAGGAAAGATAAGCACTTTCATCTAATCTATTACGCCAGAAAAACGTTAACCGGAGCTCAAGAGAATTACACCACTACGGAAAAGGAGATGCTAGCAGTAATTTTCGCCTTCGACAAATTCTGTTCATATCTCATCTTGTCCAAAACTATGGTTTACATAGACCATTCAGCCCTAAAATATCTATTCACTAAGCAAAATGCTAAACCAAGACTCCTACGATGGATCCTACTCCTTCAAGAATTCGATATTGAGATTAAAGATAAGAAAGGAGCAGAGAACGTCGCAGCAGATCATCTTAGTCGCTTGGAGAACCCGGCGATGGAACAACTAGCTGAACAAGATATAAGAGAAAAATTTCCATACGAACAGCTTATGAGCTTAGGACAAGCCAACATAGGATCACAATTCACTGATACTCCTTGGTACGCTGACATAGCCAACTACCTAGTTGCTGGAGTGGTACAAAAAGGAATGAGCACATCTCGAAGAAGGAAGTTCTTCAGGAATGCTAAGTACTACTACTGGGAAGATCCGTACCTGTTTAGAATTTGCCCTGATCAGATAATCAGGAGGTGCGTAGATGAGAAACAAGCAACATGAATTTTTCACCAATGTCACCACGGACCAACTGGAGGTCATCATGGAGCAAACTTAACCGCTAGAAAAGTCTACGAATCAGAATTTTACTGGCCTTCTATATTCTGAGATGCGCAAGAGCTTGTAAAGCGTTGCGACGCTTGCCAAAGACAAGGTATTATCTCTATGAAGAATGAGATGCCTCGGACTAACATCCAAGCTTGCGAAATCTTTGATATATGGGGATTAGACTTTATGGGGATGTTTCCTAAGTCTAATGGGAAAGAATATGTCCTCGTAGTAGTAGATTACGTCTCTAGATGGGTCGAAGCCCAAGCATTTCTAACCAATGATGCCACGGTCGTCACCAGCTTTCTGACGAGACTCTCCTGTCGATTCGGTGCTCCACACGCTATAATAAGTGATAGAGGCACACACTTTTGTAATACCCAATTTATGAAGGTGATGCAACAATACGGAGTTACCCACAAGATGTCTAATGCCTATCATCCGCAGACTAACAGACGTGTAGAAGTCACTAACAGAGCACTCAAGAGAATTCTAGAACGCACCGTCGGCCTTCATGGGAATAAATGGGCCAAAAAACTAGAGGATGCTCTGTGGGCATTCCGGACTGCTTACAAGAATCCTCTAGGAACTACACCCTACTGCGTGATCTATGGGAAAGCATGTCACCTTCCGCTAGAACTAGAGTATAAAGCTCTCTAGGCATTGAAAACCTGTAACCTTGATTCTTCAGTAACCGCTAGGCATCGAAAGATGCAGATGAATGAACTTGCTGAATTAAAATATCAAACATACAAGACGTCATATATCTACAAGGAACGAACGAAGCTGACACACGATGCAAAACTGATACCTACAAAGTTCGCTCCTGGAGATAAAGTTCTACTGTTTAATTCTCGATTCAAGAAATTCGCTGGTAAATTCAGATCACGATGGAGCGGATCATATAAAGTAATACACGCTTTTCCACACAGAGCCGTAGAATTAGAAGGACCAACCGGAAACTTCAAAGTAAATGGCCACCGATTGAAAGCTTATCTAGAAGACCACGATAGGGAGGAGAATCTCTTCTCCTTTGTTCCATTCTGAAGACACGCCAGAAAAAGTCGAGCTGTAATGACTTGATAAACAAAGCGCTCTTGGAAGGCACTCCCTGCTTATCCTTTTAATTTTTCTTAATTTTTATTTCAACTTATTTTCAGGCTATAAAATATTTTACTGTGCACTAACCCTAAGCATCGTACTTACACTTAGTACTTACTAGTTTGTTGAAATGTATCCAGGCAAAATGCCAAGTTCAGGAGCTTCCTATTGCATTTCCATTCGCAGGAGAAGGACTCCCAGGGTTTACCTATCAGAGAGCAGCACATATCAGCACAGTCCTTCGACAGGATAAGCTAGGCCCTAGACGTTTGATTCTAGAGAGTGTTGAGGAGGATATCAGTATGGCACCGCCAGCTCCTCCAGTACGACGCTCCAGGTGTTTAGCTTCGAGACCCACTGAGCACCCAGAGCCGCTAGAACCACATGAGCCGCAGATTGTGATTCACCATGGAGCCACCATGAGTGACCAAAATGTCACATGGGCATTACTTAGAGATCATCAGAGACTCTACAGAGCTTTCAGAGCATATCTTCAGCGTGAAGGAATGCCCTGGAGTACTCTAGGCCCTTCATCATTCAGGCTAGCGCGTCGTGTTCCACCACCCTGACAAGCTACTCCTAGGCACTCTACTCCCGTCTCAGTTCATTCAGTAGCCTCGGCAGTCGCCCCAGTTCGTGCTACTCCTATCACGCCTTCTGTTCTAGCTGTTTCACCTGCTCTAGTCATTGAGACGGTCCCTATTCATGAGCTACCTGAGGGCTGCCACTTAGTCACAGTCCCTATATCAGTTGAGCCACCCATGGCCCAAGTCTTTGAGATCATTGGAAGCATCCCTGATGAGGAGCCATTCCTGAACCTAACACACCTAGAGATACCATTGAACCTTTGTCTAGACACATTATTGGGCCCTGAGTTGGATGCGGGACAGCCGCTTGAGTATTTTTCGAGCCTTAAGGACGATGATGATATCTTCGGACCTAATGGGTACTTCACAAACACCGCTCTGCAAACTGGCCAGGAGAGTATTTCGTAGACTACTTTATTTTCATTTAATTTTATTATATAAGCATTGTATAAAAAGTTATATATCTAGTAGAAATGCTACTCTCTTTTGTTCTTCGTGGAGAATTTTATCAAAGAGACTGATCCTTTCTAGCACTATGAACACTAGGAGCCTGACCATAGGAAAGTCCAGCAATAGGAGAGTAACCTGACCGTATGGAAGTAATCCTTCCTCAAACCTCTTTCAATTATTACACACTAAAATCTCTAAATGTGGGGTCATCCCCGAAACCAACTTAGAGATTCTAGAAAATATTGTCCTTAATCTATCAAAGTATTAAAATATTCTATTCTGGGGAATATTAGGGACAATGTTCTTCTAAGTGTGGGGTATTGGGTAAGGTTTAAGAACAAGTAACCGTTAAAACGCCAAAATTTTGAAAAAAATTCTTTTGTCTAAAAAGTGATTTGTAAAGAATATTAGGGAAATTCGAAAAATTCTCACCTTGTTTTACCCAAAAGATTCTATAAAATTGCTAGAAATCAGTTTTCGGAACATTCACTAGAACGGAACGATTAAGCTAAAACTCATTATCTGCGTCAAAAGATTTCTTTCGAAAAATATGTAAAAGGCTACGCATGACCAAGCACGACCCCTACTCCCAAAAAGTGAGGACTCTTGGACCTAAAGTATCTATATGACCCATCAAATCTACAGTACTTTGTCAATTCATTTGATAAGCGTGCCGGTGTACGGTTTAAGTTAGAACTTGGTTTTGACATACGTTTCAAGGCCAATGGTTAGTAAGCGTCATACGGAGTGTAGGCGCGATCCTCCTTCTGAAATCATTCTGAATAAGAGAAAACAAAAGCCATCTATTTTTGTTTCCACTCCACGCGTTTTAAAAACCGACCAACTCACACCAAAGAGTTGATGAATCAGAAAATACTCACCCCCAATTCACTCCCAAAGTACACTATCCATTCACCTTCATTCCTTTTCCACTTTTCAAAAGATCCAGAGATCAATAAAGAGATAGATCGATCAAATTCGCTTCAAAAGCACTTGTTAAAAGATTCCGAACCCCCGATTGTTTTAGATAGGTCAAAGACTTATTTTCGGTGAATTATCACTTCCTTTCTGGGCACCTAGAACAAAAGACAAAAGTTATGAAGGAACGGTATGCCAAAAAAATGATTATGAAAGAGCAAAGTCCCTAGAATAAAGGCAAAGAAAAACCCAAAAAGTTGCCCAAAGAATGATTGACGGAAGAGCCGAGAAAAATTCTAGACAAAAGTCTTAGCAAAATCCGCATCTTTCGAAGAAACTTATCACGGTGTTCAAGCAATTCTCTATCCAAAAATGGATACTCTGAAGAATCAAAATCTATCAATTCTCTTTATGTAACGACCTAACACGTTATACAAACGAATACGCGTAAAAAAAAATTATATAAGCAGGGTGCGCGGCGCGCAGCCCCTTGTGTGAGCGGCGCGCACAAGGGCTGGCAGCCCGCTGTCCAAAATGTTCAATTTTCGTTTACAGATCTCCCACTTCCTGACACTTTTATACGAAACGCTTTTCACATCATATTATAATAGTTAAAACTATCACGTTTCAATGATAAAACAAGTTTTACGAAACCGGGCCCACATATGCCGAATTACGAGTTTCGTACAAAATATAAGTTTCGACTACATTAGTTTAAATTCCAAACTACACTTTGAGCATGGTGTTTGGGGGTTAAACTACCCAAATCTCGGTCAAACTTCAAAAAGCTATACGTCCAAAAGCTTCTCCTAACATAACGAAGCGGGATCACTAATCCAAACGAACGCCCTTACCCTTGTCCACGTCGGAGCCTATAAAAAGGTAAACAACGTGAAGGTAAGCAAAACGCTTAGTGAATGCAATAATTATACACATACATATATAATATACCTACTTGCAATCACTTACACACAAACCGCATACATGCTAGCAATACAATTAGCATACCATCTCAAGTACGAAGCTAATAATCTCCAAAACCGCAACTAGCATAATCAATTGCATATAATTGACATAATACAATATGCTACAATACAATACACAACCATGGTTAACCATTCTCACGTCATGGTGCTACCGGCTCTTTGGTTCACACCATACGCATCGGTTATGATGCTACCGTCTCTTTGGTTCACATCACAACCCGAGTCATACTCGCGCTAAGTGCTACCGGCTCTTTGGTTTACACTATAACACACACACTACGATGCTACCGGCTCTTTGGTTCACATCATAGCACAATCGCACCTACTATGGCACTACCGGCTCTTTGGTTCATACCATAGCATCAAATAAATACATTATATACATACGCATATAATCATTCCACTCACCTTATATCCAAAATGAAGGTAAGCCCACAAGCTCTTCAACCGTCAACGAAATCACCTATAATATTAATATAAAGTCAACGCTCAACTAGTTGGACTAACACCAACAACCTACTCATGTGCATTTAATGACTTAATGCATTAAATCACCCATTTACACCAAAACCGTCCAATTAAGGTCAAGAACATCATTAATCACTAAAAACTAGTGATTACGGTCCAACAATGCTAAATACCACAAAATCAGGGTATTTCATATCCATCTTTCCCAATTAGGTCAATCATTAACCAATTGACCATTTTAAAGTCAACACACCCATTTCGGGCCATCCACTAACCCAACTAACACCCGTTTACTTAGTAACTAGGTGTACTAGTAATTAACTAACCAATTAAGACTCATAAACACCAATCAACACTTTGAAACCCTAGGTTAGTTGGTATTGAGTCCTCATGACTCAATCTTACCCAAGAACACCCAAAATCACCAAATATGGGTTTTATGTTCACCATTCTCCCAAACCCTAACCCTTATATAAATCAAAGTAAGGAAATCAAAGTTAGAACATACCACCACAACCAAAACGTAGCTAAAGGCTTGATGAACAACTTTAATACACGTGATTTGACCCGAAATTAACTTCTTCCTTCTCAATTTGAGCTTTCTCTCACTTAAAGGGTTTCTCACTCTAGGAATTAAATTGGAGAGATGAGGTGGTTGGTGATAAAGTTAAGTATGTTTCATCCACCACCCATCTGGCCATTACATTCCCAAACTTGTTCTCATGTGAAAAGACCACAATGCCCTTCATTTGACTTTGATTTAAAAAGCTAGAAACTGCCTACAGTAGCAGTGCACGGCGCGCACCCCTACATATGCGTGGCGCGCACAATGGCCTGGGCAGGCTCTGACCTCTATTTAATTACACACTGCAGCCCACACTTTATGTACTCTATTTACAATCTGTACAAATAGTTTTTGGGTCTTACAACTCTCCCCCACTTGAATCGGAGCACGTCCTCGCGATCCAAGCCACATGACAAGCGGAAAGATACACTAACACAAACTCTTCAGGCTCCCAAGTAAACTCGGAACCTTTACTACGATGCCATTGAACTTTATAAGTTCTTACCTCTTTATTCCTCAACCATTTGACCTTCTCATCGAGTATAGCCATCGGCTCCTCAATATACTCTAACTTGTTGTTTAGCTCAATTTCGCCTAATGGCATCCATGAAGAGTCATTCACAAGACACTTAAGGAGATGGGAAACATGAAATGTATTATGGATCCCCGCAAGCTCTTCGGGTAATTCCAAATGATACGCAACTTCACCAACACGAGCTAAAATCTTAAATGACCCAATAAACCGAGGAGCTAAACCGAGGAGCTAACTTTCCTCGTTTTCAAAATCGAATAATACCCTTCCATGGCGAGACCTTAAGCATCACCATGTCACCTTCTTGGAACTCAATCAGTCCCCTTCGTTTGTCGGCATACGACTTTTGTCTATCTTGAGCCACTTTCAAATGAGTCCAAATCATCTCAATCTTGCTATTCGTCTCTAAAACCAAATCGGTACTCCTGATTTCCCTTTGTCCCACTTCACCCCAACAAATCGGAGTTCGACACCTCCGCCCATAAAGCATCTTATAAGGTGGCATCCCGATACTACTATGATAACTATTATTGTACGAGAATTTCACCAAAGGCAAGTGCTCATCCCAACTACCACCGAAATCAATAATACACGCCCGTAACATATCCTCCAATATTTGATTCGTACGTTCGGTTTGACCGTCCGTTTGAGGATGGTACGCCATGCTCATTCTCAATTGTGTACCCATATCTTCATGAAACTTATTCCAAAACTGAGATGTGAAACGAGTGTCTCGATCTGAAATAATAGATATAGGGACCCCATGTCTTGATATCACCTCCTTGATAAACAACTTCGACAAAGCCTCCGATGATATCGTTTCCCGAATGGGAAGAAACAAAGCACTTTTCGTCAACCGATCAACTATCACCCAAATCGTATCAAATTGGGTTCTCGCCGTCTTTGGTAACTTTGTAACGAAATCCATGGTAATGTGCTCCCATTTCCATTTTAAGACTTCCAACGGTTGTAACTTACCATACGGCTTTTGGTGCTCGGCCTTAACTTGCAAACACGTGACACATTGTTCAACATACTTTACAACATCATGTTTCATACCCGGCCACCAATACTCTTTCTTCAAATCGAGATACATCTTCGTTGCGCCCGGATGAATGGAATACTTTAACTTATGTGCTTCATCAAGTAGCACTCGTCGATAATCTCCCATTCTAGGCACCCACACTCTTCCTTGAAAAGATAACAAACCATGCGGACCTAAAGTAATAGACTCCATTTGTCCCACGATTCGTTCCTCATGCTTATTGTTAACAAAAGCTTCAATTTGAATCTCACCGAGATTTACAAGAAAATCATTAGTAATAATCATGCATAACGATCCTACTCGTATTGCCGGATGTTGACACTTTCGACTTACTGCATCCGCGACCACATTCGCCTTACCCGGATGATAAAGTATTTCACAATCATAATCTTTCACCACATCCATCCATCTTCGTTGACGATAGTTCAAATCTCGTTGATCAAAAAGATGTTTCAAACTCTTATGATCCAAATAAATCGTACACTTGACACCATACAAGTAGTGGCGCCAAATTTTCAACGCATGCACCACCGCTGCCAATTCAAGGTCATGAGTCGGATATCTCTTTTCGTGTTCCTTTAATTGTCGAGAGGCATAAGCGATGACTTTACCTCTTTGCATTAGAACACACCCGATTCCATTTAATGAGGCATCACAATAAACCATCATATCTTCTACACCTTTCGGTAATACTAACACCGGAGCTTGACACAATTTCTCCTTTAACAATTGGAAAGCAATCTCTTGCTCGTTTTTCCAATTAAATATCTCCTTCTTCCTTGTCAACTTCGTCAATGGAGAAGCGATTTTAGAAAAATCTTGGATAAACCGGCGATAATAACCAGCCAATCCGAAAAAACTTCGGATTTTTGTAGGCGTAGTCGGTCATCCCCAACTCTTTACCGTTTCAATCTTCCCCGAATCTACTTGAATACCATCTTTGTTCACAATATGGCCAAGGAATTGACTTCCCTTAGCCAAAATTCACATTTGAAGAATTTTGCATACAACTTCTCCTTCCGCAACGTCTTCGACACTCCACGCAAATGATGTTCATGTTCTTTCATACTCTTCGAATAGACAAGTGTGTCGTCAATGAACACAATCACCGACTTGTCCAACATAGGTTGGCACACTCAGTTCATAAGATCCATGAATGCCGCCGGTGCATTCGTAAGACCAAAAGGCATAACTACAAACTCAAAATGCCCATAGCGCGTTCGAAAGGCCATTTTCTCAATATCTTCCTCACGGACCCGCATTTGATGATAACCGGACCGTAAGTCAATTTTAGAAAAATAAGTCGCGCCTTGAAGTTGATCAAACAAATCGTCAATCCGAGGCAATGGATAGCGATTCTTGATCGTCACTTTATTCAACTCCCGATAATCGATACACATCCGCATACTACCATCTTTCTTCTTCACGAATAAAACCGAAGCGCTCCATGACGAAGCACTCAGTCGGATGAAACCCTTTTCAAGCAACTCTTGGGTTTGATTTAACAACTCTTGCATTTTCGTTGATGCTAAACGATAAGGTGTTTTAGCAATGGGAGTAGCACCCGGAACCAACTCAATACGAAATTCAACTTGTCTTTCCGCCGTAACACCCGGTAATTCATCCGGAAAAACGTCTTCGAATTCACTAACCACCGGAATTTCACGAATGGATGGTGGCTCTTCACGAGTATCAACTACATGAGCAAGAAAAGCCATGCCACAACTAACAAGAAAACAACATGCTTGTGTATAAGTGCATAATGGCACAAGTCTTCTCTGTCTCTCGCCATGAAAAATTAACTCTCCCCCACTTGGGTCTTTACATGAATAGATTTTTCATGGCATGCGATATCGGCCCTATAACGATTGAGCCAATTCATACCAACGACAATATCGAATTCAACAAGGTCATCAGGATAAGATCAATTTTAAACGTTTCAGTACCAAACACAATATCACAATCATTACAAACATTAACCCCTAGCACCGTCTTACCATTCGCTATTTCAACTTCTATCGGATGACTTAACTTAGCTAGCTGTTTATCAAGCTTAGACACAAATCTTGGAGAAACAAACGATAAATTAGCACCGCTATCAAATAGGATCCTTGCCGGATTAGAGTTAACCATGAAAGTACCTGAGACAACTTCGTTTGATTCCCTGGCCTCATCATGGGTCATTAAGTAATTTCATCCCCTCGCCATCCCCGTCGCCTTTTCTAGCTTCTTAACTTGATCATTCCTCAAATCAGGACATTACGTCCTTCGGTGACCCTCTTTATTACAATTAAAACAAACAATTTTGTTGGAAGATGAGTTCGTACAATCACGGGCCATGTGCCCTTGTCGACCACAATTGTAGCACGTGGGTCCAAAACTCTTAGAAGCCCCCTTTTTCACACTACCGACGCTCTCAGTCACACTCTTACTCTTCTTGTTCAAGTGACTAGTAGCTTCAAATTTTTGTTTGCCAAAGGTGAAGTCACTCTTTCTCGGATCAAGCGACTCAAAACCCTTAGCGATATCAAACAACTCATCAAAAGTTTTCGCCGAATTCCTACTAATCCTTTCTTGATAGTTATCATTCAAGATTCGGTAGAAATCTTCTTTCAACATATGGTCATTCCCGACATACTCCGGGCAAAATTGGGTCTTTGATAAGAAAGTGGACTTGAGAGTGTTCAAATCCATTGACCCTTGCCTCAAAGTACGCAACTCGTCCTTAAGCCTCGAAAGATAGGTCGAAGTTCTGTACTCCTTGAAAAATTCCTCCTTAAACTCATCCCACGTCAAACTCATACTTTGTTCTTCACCATAAAGTCGGATTTTCGCATCCCACCACAACTTGGCATCACTCCTCATCATGCTACTACCATACCTTGTCCTTTTATCGAGAGGGCACTCACTAGTATGAAAAGCCCCCTCCATGTCGGAGATCCAACGAGCACTCTTGTGCGGGTCTCATTCACCCTCAAAGGTGGGAGAAATTTTTATAGTGGAAGTCTCTCCTTCCAACGTTATCCTCTTGAAGAACAGTTTTAACTTGTTCCTTGACTAGATTGACTACTTGCTCATCAATCGAATCTAAGAACATCTTCCTAACATCCTCTAGAAAGGCCGCATGACGCCTTTGCATAATGGCCTCAACCTTGGCCGTAAACTCGACATCCTCACTCGTACCCCCTTCATTGTTCCCGGGTCCGTTTCTCATCTTCATACTATAAAACGAAAATAGGTTAAACAATGAAACGAAAGGACTTAACATAAAAGCATATATGTACATCTCAATCCGCCCCCATCTTGCTCAACAATCGTCGTACATCACTTGTTTGACACGATTTGAACCCGTAACAATGGTAGCTAATCATTGTTATGCGAGCATGTCGCGTTAACTTGCTAGTACAACGTCTACCTCGCTTGATGATTGCACATAAAACATAAAACAATTAGCTCATAGTTAGTTCACCTAAACCTAGGCACTAATAAATCCCCGGTCCGACCCGTCTCCTACAAGTCCCGCATAAAGTGCATTCACAATAAAGTCTAAGTCTAGGCACCTATCTCAAGTCGCCTAAATCCCTTAGACCATGCTCTGATACCACTTGTAACGACCCAACCCATTATACAAACGAATACGCGTAAATTTTTTTTTATATAAGCAGGGTGCGCGGCGCGCAGCCCCTTGTGTGCGCGGCGCGCACAAGGGCTGGCAGCCCGCTGTCCAAAATGTTCAATTTCCGTTTAAAGATCTCCCATTTCCCGACACTTTTAGACGAAACGCTTTTCACATCATATTATAATAGTTAAAACTAACACGTTTCAATGATAAAACAAGTTTTACGAAACCGGGCCCACATATGCCGAATTACGAGTTTCGTACAAAATATAAGTTTCGACCACATTAGTTTAAATTCCAAACTACACTTTGAGCATGGTGTTTGGGGGTTAAACTACCCAAATCTCGGTCAAACTTCAAAAAGCTATACGTCCAAAAGCTTCTCCTAACATAACGAAGTGGGATCACTAATCCAAATGAACGCCCTTACCCTTGTCCAGTCGGAGCCTATAAAAAGGTAAACAACGAGAGGGTAAGCAAAACGCTTAGTGAATGAAATAATTATACACATACATATATAATATACGTACTTTCAATCACTTACACACAAACCGCATACATGCTAGCAATACAATTAGCATACCATCTCAAGTACGAAGCTAATAATCTCCAAAATTGCAACTAGCATAATCAATTGCATATAATTTACATAATACAATATGTTACAATACAATACACAACCATGGTTAACCATTCTCACGTCATGGTGCTACCGGCTCTTTGGTTCTCACCATACGCATCGGTTATGATGCTACCGGCTCTTTGGTTCACATCACAACCCGAGTCATACTCGCGCTAAGTGCTATCGGCTCTTTGGTTCACACTATAACACACGCACTACGATGCTACCGGCTCTTTGGTTCACATCATAGCACAATCACACTTACTATGGCACTACCGGCTCTTTGGTTCATACCATAGCATCAAATAAATACATTATATACATACACATATAATCATTCCACTCACCTTGTATCCAAAACGAAGGTAAGCCCACAAGCGCTTCAACCGTCAATGAAATCACCTATAATATTAATATAAAGTCAACGCTCAACTACTTGGACTAACACCAACAACCTACTCATGTGCATTTAATGACTTAATGCATTAAATCACTCATTTACACCAAAATCGTCCAATTAAGGTCAAGACCATCATTAATCACTAAAAACTAGTGATTACGGTCCAACAACGCTAACTACCACAAAATTGGGGTATTTCATATCCATCTATCCCAATTAAGTCAATCATTACCCAATTAACCATTTTAAAGTCAACACACCCATTTCGGGTCATCCACTAACCCAACTAACACCCATTTACTTAGTAACTAGGTGTGCTAGTAATTAACTAACCAATTAAGACTCATAAACACCAATCAACACTTTGAAATCCTAGGTTAGTTGTTATTGAGTCCTCATGACTCAATCTTACCCAAGAACACTCAAAATCACCAAATATAGGTTTTATGTTCACCATTCACCCAAACTCTAACCCTTATATAAATCAAATAAGGAAATCAATGTTAGAACATACCACCAGAACCAAAACGTAGCTAAAGGCTAGATGAACAACTTTAATACACGCGATTTGGCCCAAAATCAACTTCTTCCTTCTCGATTTGAGCTTTCTCTCACTTAAAGGGTTTCTCACTCTAGAAATTGAATTGGAGAGATGAGGTAGTTGGTGATAAAGTTAAGTGTGTTTCATCCACCACCCATCTGGCCATTACATACCCAAACTCGTTCTGATGTGAAAAGACCACAATGCCCTTCATTTGACTTTGATTTAAAAAGATGGAAACTGCCTACAGTAGCAGTGCGCGGCACGCACCCTTACATATGCGCGGCTCACACAATGGCCTGGGCAGGCTCTAACCTCTGTTTAATTACACACTGCAGCCCACACTTTATGTACTCTATTTACAATCTGTACAAATAGTTTTTGGGTCTTACACTTTAAAAGTCAAAAGATCTGGATACCTTTCACCTTTCCATTAACTCCTCAACCAACCCTACAACCTGTCTTCCTCTTGAAAGAATGATTAGGAAGAAGATCAGTGTCGTCCTTACTTAACCGGTGGAGATATCGATGCTTTACCAAGTCTATGATGAGAACCGTTACACGACTAGCTTCTGAGCGACAATACAACTAGATTAGGGCACCCTAAACACCTGAGTGATATGAGTGATCTGCTAGTAAGAAGCCTGGTCATGTATACTCTACATCCGAGAGTTGGAAAGTACGTCTTTTTCACTATGGACGCGATAGAAATCTAGCGACTAAAACCATCGAAGTTTGAAGCTTTTTCCACAACTTTCGAAAGATGTGACGACTTCTGATGAAAGCATAATAAAAGAATCCAAGGGTGGGCAAAGGGAGAATCTATTAGAAAAGAACCTTATATTCCCGCTCTTTGCTCGAGGACAAGCAAAGCTAAGTTTGTGGTATTTGATATCGGCCAAAAAGTCACGTTTTTACCCCCGATATTGAGCCCTTAAAATGTAAAATTCCAAACTTTATCGCCAAAATAATCTCTTTTTTGGTTAATTTTGTAGATTAAGTAATTACAAGGGCAATGCAAAAAGAATCGAGTAAAACAGAGCTAAAACGAAGAATCTAGAGCGAAAACGGTGAAAGACAAATTACTATCAGGAAAATCAAGTTACGATCCAGGAAACAAGCCCCAATTACTATGAAGCCCCAATTTGTTTCCCATATTTTTTTCTTCTATAAAGCCCCAATTACTATGAACACATGTACAAGTCTTTTGGTTTCTACAAACGATGTGTTAGTTTGAAGCGGTTCTATTTTGTCACTAGAACTATATCATCGCTACACTGATACTATGGGTAATTCGGTTCAGTCATAATCTAGTGACCAGAAATCCCCTAATGATGGTGTGAATCGGGATTGTATCGCTATAGTAATACAGTGTTAGTTTGATGTAGTGGGTTGTTTGATGAATTTCGTTCAACAATATTTTTATGGTTGTTTTATGTTAGAATAATAAATTAGTGCATAAAAGATTTGGGTTTTTGATTTTAGTTTTGATATGAGCTTGATTATATTTGAATTTTGATTTAAATTACTATTGTTAGGGTTTTTGATAGATTTTATTTTTATTTCTAGTTATAGTGTTTTTGTTATGAAGATGATGACGATGAATTGTTTCATGGTGAATGGATATGAAAATTGACTAATTTACCACGGTGTTGCATATGTCATGACTTAACAGATTTTTAACGGTTATTACTAACAAGGACTACCCCTCACGCGTTTTGTAAACTACATGGACCAACTTCCTTGAAAAGAAGTTCAGGGACCTACTGCTTCATATAAAGTAAACCATAGAGACCAACCACACAATTTTCTCATTAATGAATGAGTATGAAATGCAATTGTTAATATTTAATAAAACTTCAACTTAATATAATACGACGCTTAAGTTATGATATGTGAACATATATCAACATCAACATAACTCTAAAAAGTAGAAGTAAACATGCTCCCACGTGGAACACTTGGCTTTGTAATCCCTTATAATTTTCCTAGCTCCTTGCTAGTTTAGTAATAATATATAATTTTCAGCTGTTCAAAAAAAAAAAAAAAAAAAACACCAACATAACTCTATATATTATTAAAAAGTAAATCAAAATTTTTATAATAATAACAATATTATTTATATGTGGATAGTCAATTTTGTACTAATACTTAGTCAATATTGGGTAGCTTTGTTTTTGTATAAATAGCCATGTATTGCAAGCTAAAACACTTGCACCATTTCTCACACTTACAAAGTGTTTCCTTTTTTCTCTCCATTATCATCTTTGTTCTTACACTTCATTATTAGTATTCTTAATCAAGAATCAAACCACTAAAGGTAGTTATAAGTCTACTGAATTATAACACAATCAAACCACTAAAGGTAGTTATAAGCCTACTGAATTATAACACGTTATCAGCACGAAGTGCTCCGTATAATCAAGGTTTATCTAAGCAAGCACAAATCACTAATCAAGGTAAGAAATTCTTTAACGATATCTTCTATTATTTATTAGTAAGGTAAATATTATTATCATCATAAGTAAAATTATATTTCTGTAATCTAACTTTTATTAACTTTACTAACATTTATATTTATGTTATTTAAGTTATATATGGTCGGTTATACCGCCTGAATTATATTTCTGTAATCTAACTTTTGTTAACTTCACTAACATTTATATTTATGTTATTTAAGTTATGTATGGTCGGTTATACCGCCTGACTTATATTTATGTAATCTAACTTTTATTAACTTCACTAACATTTATATTTATGTTATTTAAGTTATATATGGTCGGTTATACCGCCTGAATTATATTTCTGTAATCTAACTCTTATTAACTTCACTAACATTTATATTTATGTTATCTAACATTTATGATTACTTATGCAATTAATCATTATTTATTTCATGCATACTAATGTTTATTCTTAAATTTATTATTTATGCATAATATGTTTATTCTCTTAATCTTCGTATTTATACTAAATGTATTTATAGTAATCGTATTTATACTAATAAAATTCTTTTATTAAAATTATTAATAATACAACGAGTACATAACAGTCGTTAACATCAACTAACGACGTTACAACGATCATATATACATAACGGTTGTTAACGTCAACTGATGACGTTACAACGACTATATTTTTCAAATATAAAATAAACATCTCCGTTTTCACATTTTCATAAATCAATCTTCATTTTCTCAGATTACCACTCTCAAAAAGTTTTTGTAAAGATGATTCACACAAGGATGATTTTTCCTATTGTATTGGTCATACTAACTATCATCATTGTTGCTAATATACTACCGGGTGAACCTATATTCTATCCTGCCCTTGTGGTTTTATTATTTGTAATCATACCATTATTCTGTTATTTGCTACTTATGAATTTAAAATGATTCTAATTTCATGTTGTTAGAAATTAATTATGATTATGATTTATGTTGTTCATCTTTTTGATAATAGAAATTGTCGAATTTGAAAAGGCTTAAATTTGCTCCTTTAGAATCAAGTGGGAACAACTACTTAACATGGGTTATGAATGTAGAAAAACATCTTGAATTAATCGGTATTTTAGAAACCCTGAATGAAAATAACAATTGTTCCGAACAAGAGAAAGCAATAGCAAGTATTTTTCTTAGCAAACATATTGACGAGTCCTTAGAATCTACATATTATATGATCGAAGATCCAAGTGTATTATGAAAAATACTCAAAGATAGATACGATATTAATTATCAAGAAATAACTCTGATCCATAAAAGAATAAAATTTAAGATGTTAGTAGACGCTCTTATAAGAATCGCGAAGATTCTTATTAGTGATCTGGTAACGTGGATCATCAGTCTAGTATTTCTTAAATACATGAACATCTTGTTTATCTCTACAAATAAGTCCCAAAAGAAAAGAAAACGAGAGTGAATCTGTTGAAAAATCTTGATTAAATAAACCCTGAGCTACCTTGAGACTTGAATGGTTTGAATTTTCTAAGATGCCTAGCTTGTTATGTACCACTCATAAATAAATGGTTTTAGACGATAACGCATATGTTTATTAAGTGTTATCTTTTGTAACGTCCCGTTTTCCTCGAAAATGACTTAAGGTGCGTAATTAACCTTGTGTACGTTTATTATTGCATCTATGATCGTTTATTTTAGTTTAAGGTGTGAAAATATTGGAAAAATGGTTTGATCAGGTCATCTGTCGCGTTTGAGTAGGTTTCATCGCGTCCTGGTGCGTCGCGAAACGCGACAGAGTGGGCTGGAACGCGACAGCTCCAGAACCCCCGTTCTGTCAAGGTTATCGCGTTTGAAACTTGTTTATTACGTTTGAGTGTCGCAAAACGCGACAAGGTGTCACGAAACGCGAATGAGGTCGCTGTTTTACTTTTTTGTCCATTTTAAATGGAATCTTTTGAGGGTATTGATGTCTTTTCACATAGGGCTAGTTTTGGGGGAGTAAATGCTGATCCAACCTTATCTCTTTCTCATTTAATTCTTTTCCAATTAAATAAAAACAAAGTTAGAGAGAGAGTGATACTTTAAGAGTGAGAAAACTTGTTTTAGTGAAGAGAAAGGTTGAATCTTGCCCGAACCCGAGTTGTAAAGTTGTTCCTTGTGTCTCTAGCTACATTTTGGTAGTCTTGGTAAGTCTTAACCTTATGTTTTTGGTTTTAATTGGTTTATGGCTAGGGTTTTGGGTTAATAGAGACTTGTATGACCCATTTGGGGTTGAAATGGGTGAACTTGGGTTATGTGATGAAAGGAAACCCAAAATAGATGTAATCTAAGGTTTGGTCTTGCAAAATGAGAAATTTTAAGTGTCAATTGGTGTTGTTGGTCACTAATGCACTTTAAAATTTATGAAAGAAGTGTTAATGGGTAGGTTTAACTTGATTGTGAGTTTAAGTAAAATAAAATGGGTCAAAATGTACTAGTTGACCTAATTAGATGAAATGGGTATGGATTACCCTAAGTTTTGTGTTAATTGAAGTTAATAGACTTTAATTCACTAGTCTTAGTTGTAACATCCCGCCTTTTTCCGTTTACTTTTCCGTTTAACTATTTAAATCCCATTATATGTTTATAACATCTCCGGTTAATACGTGTTTTAAAAATATCTCGTCTAGGTATTTCACGCACCCGCAAACGAACTTGAGGGACTAGTTTCGCCAAAATGCCAAAGAGGTGACTAGCCTTTGACTAGTCAACCCCCACCCCCATCTTTTCTTTTTCATTTCCCTTTTCTTCTTCTACTTCCATATTTTCTATCAATTCTCCAATTTCAAGAATCATCATCTAAATCAAATCGAGCAAGCATCCATCTAAACAAATTGCATATTCGGAATCCTCTCATCTTCCTCTTCGATTCCATACCGATTTCATCAAGTTTGGGTAATTTATAAAATCACTAGATTTTGTGTTCTTGATGTTTTTAACTTATAAAGTTGTTAATTAGTGTCTATGGCTCAAGTCTAACATGATTATATGATTTATATGCTCGATTTCGTTATTTGAAGTAACTAGCTTGAATATGAACTTTGGTGTGTTTGATTTGGTAATTTGGTTGCTTAAATGTTGTTGTTATGGTAAAGTGCAAGTATTAAATGTGTTACTAGTAGCACTAGCTTGAAATTGATGTGTAGGTTGTTTTAGAAAACTTCATAAACTTGATTATTGGTTTTGGTGGATTTGGGTTAGGGTTTGATGAACTTGAAATGAACTTTTGATGCTTTGAATGACATGAAATGTTATTTGTAAGTGTTAGGTTGTATTGTATGCTTGATCACCTTCGAAACGGCATATCATTCATGTAAATTGGTTGCTGAATCATCGAATTTCATTTATGAACTTGAGTGCATTTAATGAGGAGCTTTGAATGTGATTTTGGTTGTTGTAAAAGTAAATGTGATGGATGAATTGTGTTTAGTTGTTTTCCTTGTCAAAATACCTTTCCGATGATATAAGATACATGCTTTGGTTGTTTGCGGGTCATAAATGGTGATTGGTTGAAGTTAGGTTCGTGCATAAAACTTAAAAACTGCCAGAATTCTCTGCACAGGTAATGGCGCGGCGCGCCAAAGTGGTCTGTCCAACTTTGTCGATTTTCGAATAATGTTTGCTATGCTACGCACCTCCGATTCACATGTCACTTGTTCTAACATTCTCATATATGATTAAAAACCTCAGAAAAATAGTTCGGGACCCGACCCGAACGTGTTGACTTTTTCGTTGACTTTGACCGACCAAAGTTTGACTTTTTGTCAAACTTAATCAAATGATTATGCAACCTTCCTAACTTGTTTCTATACTTGTATCTTGCATGAAACTTGACAATTTGATTCCACATGCTACATAATAGAGTCGTAACGAGCCATAGGACTAATTGAACATCTTTGACCTATCGTGTTTACCGTTATTGATACGACCTATTTGTTTAGGTCAAGACTAGCACTATCCTTCGCACACGTTACTTTGTGAAGTACTTTTCATACGTGCACTCAAGGTGAGATCATAGTCCCATCTTTCAAACAACTTTTATGCTTTAAACTATGGGATGAGAAACATATACGTATCATACTTTTATACATTGAACATAAGTACGAAAACAAACATTCCACGTACGGGTTTGAACGAAAATCCTCAATTCAATTATCATTAGTTACACTTGCAGGGTGTAAACGTGAACTTATATTATGTGATCACATGGGCTTGACGAGCCTCATTCGGACGGTTCGCTACCGTTAGCGGATGAAATATATTTTCTGGTCTAGTGTTTGTTCTAACACTACGCAAAGGGTGCAAAACAGTTAAGTTTGATAATTGGGTGCCCGCAAAACAAATAAAAACTTTGGAATGCAAATGATTTTGATAATCATATTATATTAAATCTTGTGGTTCAAATGCAACGTTTACTAAAACACCTATGATTTCACCAACGTTTTCATTGACAGTTTTCTATATGTTTTCTCAGGTCCTTGTGTAGTGACCCGAACTTTTCCATGTTTATATATATTAATTGAGATTGATATTTACATGATTAAATGTTTCCAACATGTTAAGCAATCAAACTTGTTAAGACTTGATTAATTGAAATATGTTTCATATAGACAATTGACCACCCAATTTGACCGGTGATTCACGAACGTTAAAACTTGTAAAAACTATATGATGACATATATATGGATATATATATATAGTTAACATGATACTATGATAAGTAAACATATCATTAAGTATATTAACAATGAACTACATATGTAAAAACAAGACTACTAACTTAATGATTTTTAAACGAGACATATATGTAACGATTATCGTTGTAAAGACATTTAATGTATATATATAATATTAAGAGATATTCATACATGATAATATCATGATAATATAATAATTTAAAATCTCATTTGATATTATAAATATTGGGTTAACAACATTTAACAAGATCGTTAACCTAAAGGTTTCAAAACAACACTTACATGTAACGACTAACGATGACTTAACGACTCAGTTAAAATGTATATACATGTAGTGTTTTAATATGTATTTATACACTTTTGAAAGACTTCAATACACTTATCAAAATACTTCTACTTAACAAAAATGCTTACAATTACATCCTCGTTCAGTTTCATCAACAATTCTACTCGTATGCACCCGTATTCGTACTCGTACAATACACAGCTTTTAGATGTATGTACTATTGGTATATACACTCCAATGATCAGCTCTTAGCAGCCCATGTGAGTCACCTAACACATGTGGGAACCATCATTTGTCAACTAGCATGAAATATCTCATAAAATTACAAAAATATGAGTAATCATTCATGACTTATTTACATGAAAACAAAATTACATATCCTTTATATCTAATCCATACACCAACGACCAAAAACACCTACAAACACTTTCATTCTTCAATTTTCTTCATCTAATTGATCTCTCTCAAGTTCTATCTTCAAGTTCTAAGTGTTCTTCATATATTCTACAAGTTCTAGTTACATAAAATCAAGAATACTTTCAAGTTTGCTAGCTCACTTCCAATCTTGTAAGGTGATCATCCAACCTCAAGAAATCTTTGTTTCTTACAGTAGGTTATCATTCTAATACAAGGTAATAATCATATTCAAACTTTGGTTCAATTTCTATAACTATAACAATCTTATTTCAAGTGATGATCTTACTTGAACTTGTTTTCGTGTCATGATTCTGCTTCAAGAACTTCAAGCCATCCAAGGATCCGTTGAAGCTAGATCCATTTTTCTCTTTTCCAGTAGGTTTATCCAAGGAACTTAAGGTAGTAATGATGTTCATAACATCATTCGATTCATATATATAAAGCTATCTTATTCGAAGGTTTAAACTTGTAATCACTAGAACATAGTTTAGTTAATTCTAAACTTGTTCGCAAACAAAAGTTAATCCTTCTAACTTGTCTTTTAAAATCAACTAAACACATGTTCTATATCTATATGATATGCTAACTTAATGATTTAAAACCTGGAAACACGAAAAAGCACCGTAAAACCGGATTTACGCCGTCGTAGTAACACCGCGGGCTGTTTTGGGTTAGTTAATTAAAAACTATGATAAACTTTTATTTAAAAGATGTTATTCTGAGAAAATGATTTTTATTATGAACATGAAACTATATCCAAAAATTATGGTTAAACTCAAAGTGGAAGTATGTTTTCTAAAATGGTCATCTAGACGTCGTTCTTTCGACTGAAATGACTACCTTTACAAAAACGACTTATAACTTATTTTTCCGACTATAAACCTATACTTTTTCTGTTTTTATTCATAAAATAGAGTTCAATATGAAACCATAGCAATTTGATTCACTTAAAACGGATTTAAAATGAAGAAGTTATGGGTAAAACAAGATTGGATAATTTTTCTCATTTTAGCTACGTGAAAATTGGTAACAAATCTATTCCAACCATAACTTAATCAACTTGTATTGTATATTATGTAATCTTGAGATACCATAGACACGTATACAATGTTTCGACCTATCATGTCGACACATCTATATATATTTCGGAACAACCATAGACACTCTATATGTGAATGTTGGAGTTAGCTATACAGGGTTGAGGTTGATTCCAAAATATATATAGTTTGAGTTGTGATCAATACTGAGATACGTATACACTGGGTCGTGGATTGATTCAAGATAATATTTATCGATTTATTTCTGTACATCTAACTGTGGACAACTAGTTGTAGGTTACTAACAAGGACAGCTGACTTAATAAAATTAAAACATCAAAATATATTAAATGTAAATTGGAATGATTCGTGGACTGATTCACAAGTTCCCGAAGAGGAACCGGAAGAAGAGTCGGAACCGGAAGAAGAATCGGAACCGAAAGAAGAATCGGAACCGGATGAAGAAATAGAACCGGTGGGGGAAATAATAAAACGGTTAAGTAAAAGAAAATCCTCAACCAACCGACCAAGGTTAATTATGGTCAATGGTGTTTCCGCCAAGGAAGCAAAATATTGGGAGGATTACCAATTCTCCGATGAATCGGATTCCGACGAGAATTCCGATGATGTTATAGAAATTACCCCAACTGAATTTAAAAAGGCAAAAGAAAATAATAAGGGAAAGGGCATAAAAATAGAGAAATCTAATTCCAACCCCGATGAACTTTATATGTATCGTCAACCCCCGAAGTCCTTAAGTTGTAACAATGACCCGGGAACCTCTAAACCACCAGGTTTTTCTAAACCAATGTGGAAAACGACGGCTCGTATTAGGGGAACATCATATATCCCTAGAAACTTGGCAAAACGATCCAAAACCGAAGAAGAAGAAACAAGCGAGTCGGAATAAGATAGTTGTATTCGTGTGGTGTAATATATGTAATATAGTGTGTTTATGCTTTATGATATATGTAAAAATTGCTTGTATTAATAAGTATTTTTTTATGAATCTAACTCTTGTCTATTTTACAGTATAAAAACACAAAATGGATAGACAACCCAATATTTTAAGAGACTTACTCGGAGACATGATTGATGAAATCTTGTCTAGAGTCGGTCAGAATTCTTCGGCACAACTATTTAAGGTGAGATCAGTTTGTAAGACATTCGAAGAACGTTCCAAGAATGCCTTGGTTTATAAAAGGCTTTCGTTCGAAAGATGGGGGATATCACATTGAGAAATCCATAAGTTACGATGTGTTTACTTTGACGCATATATTGCGGGGAACCCAAATGCTATTTTACGCAATGGGTTAAGAAATTATTTTGACTCAATATATCCGAATATTGGACTTCGTGATTTAGAAAAAGCAGCTAACATGCAACATAAAGAAGCATGTTATGCTTACGGATTAGTAATGTTCGCTTCTCACCAAAGTGAGAACAAGAACATCGGGCTACAACTATTAAACAAAACGTTCCCACAAGTGACGGAGTCGGTAATTGGGGTAAGAAATGAGGTTTTTAGATTGTTAGGGGACTGTTGGACATTACGTAACCCTCGTCCCTTTGACGACGTTACAACACGCTGTCTTATCAACGACCATTAGTTATGTTCCACAAGACCAAGGATGGGAAGTAATCCTAGTAAAACCAGAATGCATGACTTGTTTCTGGACGTATGAATTACGTGTCTTTATTGCCTTTGCTGAACGACTTGTGTACTAGCTAGAATTATCTTCACAACCATCTTGTATCAAATTTATTGTGTGCTATATTTCATGCTATATGTAAAATAAGCGGTATTGTAAGTTTGTAAAATATTGTGTAAAAGTTTGAACGCGAAATATTATTATAATCAGTTTTTCATATAGAATTGTAGTAGTTGAATTGTATATTAGCTACTAAGTATGAACTTAACGGGTAGGTACTACCCGAATTTAAACTTATAAAACGCTAATATGAAGAAAAAGCTTTTATAAATGAGTTCATATTATGCTACGAAATACTATTAACTACTCTTAATATTCTGTATGATTAACTTGTTCCATTTGACTATTTTGAAGGAAATGGCACCGACTACTCGACACACCGTGAATATGAATGAAGAGGAATTTCGTACTTTTCTAGCTTCAAACATAGCCGCAGTACAGGCTGCGTTACATACCAACAATAACCTTGGATCTAGTAGTACAGGAAATCGTGTAGGATGCACCTACAAAGAATTCACTGCCTGCAAACCTTTAGAATTTGATGGAACCGAAGGACCGATCGGATTGAAACGGTGGACCGAGAAGGTCGAATCGGTGTTTACCATAAGTAAGTGTACTGAAGAGGACAAAGTGAAGTACGCTACGCATACCTTCACAGGTTCTGCGTTAACATGGTGGAATACCTATCTAGAGCAAGTGGGACAAGACGATGCGTACGCACTACCGTGGTCAGCATTCAAGCACTTGATGAACGAGAAGTATCGTCCCAGAACCGAGGTCAATAAGCTCAAGACAGAACTTAGAGGGTTACGAACCCAAGGATTTGATATTACCACGTACGAAAGACGATTCACAGAATTGTGCCTATTGTGTCCGGGAGCATTCGAAGATGAGGAAGAGAAGATCGACGCGTTTGTGAAAGGATAACCGGAGAGAATCCAAGAAGATATAAGTTCACACGAGCCCGCCTCCATACAACAAGCATGTAGAATGGCTCACAAACTAGTGAACCAGATTGAAGAAAGAATTAAAGAACAGACTGCTGAAGAGGCCAATGTGAAGCAAGTCAAAAGAAAGTGGGAGGAAAACGGTGATAAGAATCACCAATACAACAACAACAATTATAACAATAATCCCAACAATTATCCCAACAATCGCAACATCAATCGCAACTACAACAAACGGCCCAACAACAACAACAACAACAACAACAACAGTAACTACAACAATCATCCCAACAACAATAATAACCGCAACAACAACAACAATCAGAAGCAGCTATGCCAAAGGTGTGAAAAGTATCACTCGGGGTTCTGCACCAAATTTTGCAACAAGTGTAAAAGAAATGGTCATAGCGCGGCGAAGTGTGAGGTCTACGGACCAGGGGTTAATAGAATGAAAGGAACAAATGGTGTCGGAACGAGTAATGGCGGAGCAAGTAGTGTCGGAGCAAGTTATGCCAATGTAGTTTGTTATAAATGTGGAAAACCGGGCCACATTATTAGAAATTGCCCGAACCAGGAGAACACGAATGGACAAGGCCGCGGAAGAGTTTTCAATATTAATGTGGCAGAGGCACAGGAAGACCCGGAGCTTGTTACGGGTACGTTTCTTATTGACAATAAATCTGCTTACGTTTTATTTGATTCGGGTGTGGATAGAAGCTATATGAGTAGAGATTTTTGTGCTAAATTAAGTTGTCCATTGACGCCTTTGGATAGTAAGTTTTTACTCGAATTAGCAAATGGTAAATTAATTTCAGCAGATAATATATGTCGGAATCGAGAAATTAAACTGGTTAGCGAAATATTTAAGATTGATTTGATACCAGTAGAGTTAGGGAGTTTTGATGTGATAATCGGTATGGACTGGTTGAAAGAAGTGAAAGCAGAGATCGTTTGTTACAAAAATGCAATTCGCATTATACGAGAAAAAAGAAAACCCTTAATGGTGTACGGAGAAAAGGGTAACACGAAGCTACATCTTATTAGTAATTTGAAGGCACAAAAACTAATAAGAAAAGGTTTCTATGCTGTTCTAGCACACGTCGAGAAAGTACAAACTGAAGAAAAGAGCATCAATGATGTTCCCATTGCAAAAGAATTTCCCGATGTATTTCCAAAAGAATTACCGGGATTACCCCCACATCGATCCGTTGAATTTCAAATAGATCTTGTACCAGGAGCTGCACCAATAGCTCGTGCTCCTTATAGACTCGTACCCAGCGAGATGAAAGAACTGCAAAGCCAATTACAAGAACTTTTAGAGCGTGGTTTCATTCGACCAATCACATCACCGTGGGGAGCTCCTGTTTTGTTTGTCAAGAAGAAAGATGGTACATTCAGGTTGTGTATCGACTACCGAGAGTTGAACAAACTTACCATCAAGAACCGCTACCCACTACCGAGAATCGACGACTTATTTGATCAACTACAAGGCTCGTCTGTTTATTCAAAGATTGACTTACGTTCCGGGTATCATCAAATGCGGGTGAAAGAAGATGATATTCCAAAGACTACTTTCAGAACACGTTACGGTCATTACGAGTTTATGGTCATGCCGTTTGGCTTAACTAATGCACCAGCTGTGTTCATGGACCTTATGAACCGAGTGTGTGGACCATACCTTGACAAGTTTGTCATTGTTTTCATTGATGACATACTTATTTACTCAAAGAATGACCAAGAACACGGTGAACATTTGAGAATGGTGTTAGAAGTATTGAAGAAGGAAGCGTGCATTTTGGTTGGAAGAAGTTCAATTCCTCGGTCACATAGTGAACAAAGAAGGTATTAAGGTGGATCCGGCAAAGATAGAAACTGTTGAAAAGTGGGAAACCCCGAAAACTCCGAAACACATACGCCAGTTTTTAGGACTAGCTGGTTACTACAGAAGGTTCATCCAAGACTTTTCCAGAATAGCAAAACCCTTGACTGCATTAACGCATAAAGGGAAGAAATTTGATGGAATGATGAACAAGAGAAAGCGTTTCAGTTATTGAAGAAAAAGCTAACTACGGCACCTATATTGTCATTGCCTGAAGGGAATGATGATTTTGTGATTTATTATGACGCATCAAAGCAAGGTCTCGGTTGTGTATTAATGCAACAAACGAAGGTGATTGCTTATGCGTCTAGACAATTGAAGATTCACGAACAAAATTATACGACGCATGATTTGGAATTAGGTGCGGTTGTTTTTGCATTAAAGACTTGGAGGCACTACTTATATGGGGTCAAAAGTATTATATATACCGACCACAAAAGTCTTCAACACATATTTAATCAGAAACAACTGAATATGAGGCAGCGTAGGTGGATTGAATTATTGAATGATTACGACTTTGAGATTCGTTACCACCCGGGGAAGGCAAATGTGGTAGCCGATGCCTTGAGCAGGAAGGCCAGAGAACCCATTCGAGTAAAATCTATGAATATAATGATTCATAATAACCTTACTAATCAAATAAAGGAGGCGCAACAAGGAGTTTTAAAAGAGGTAAATTTAAAGGATGAAATACCCAAAGGATCGGAGAAGCATCTTAATATTCAGGAAGACGGAACTCGCTATAGGGCTGAAAGGATTTGGGTACCAAAATTTGGAGATATGAGAGAAATGGTACTTAGAGAAGCTCATAAAACCAGATACTCAATACATCCTGGAACGGGGAAGATGTACAAGGATCTCAAGAAACATTTTTGATGGCCGGGTATGAAAGCCGATGTTGCTAAATACGTAGGAGAATGTTTGACGTGTTCTAAGGTCAAAGCTGAGCATCAGAAACCATCAGGTCTACTTCAACAACCCGAAATCCCGGAATGGAAATGGGAAAACATTACCATGGATTTCATCACTAAATTGCCAAGGACAGCAAGTGGTTTTGATACTATTTGGGTAATAGTTGATCGTCTCACCAAATCAGCACACTTCCTGCCAATAAGAGAAGATGACAAGATGGAGAAGTTAGCACGACTGTATTTGAAGGAAGTCGTCTCCAGACATGGAATACCAATCTCTATTATCTCTGATAGGGATGGCAGATTTATTTCAAGATTCTGGCAGACATTACAGAAAGCATTAGGAACTCGTCTAGACATGAGTACTGCCTATCATCCACAAACTGATGGGCAGAGCAAAAGGACGATACAAACGCTTGAAGACATGCTACGAGCATGTGTTATTGATTTCGGAAACAGTTGGGATCGACATCTACCGTTAGCAGAATTTTCCTACAACAATAGCTACCATTCAAGCATTGAGATGGTGCCGTTTGAAGCACTTTATGGTAGAAAGTGCAGGTCTCGGATTTGTTGGAGTGAAGTGGGGGATAGACAGATTACGGGTCTGGAGATTATACAAGAAACTACCGAGAAGATCATCCAAATTCAACAACGGTTGAAAACCGCCCAAAGTCGACAAAAGAGCTACGCTGACATTAAAAGAAAAGATATAGAATTTGAAATTGGAGAGATGGTCATGCTTAAAGTTGCACCTTGGAAAGGCGTTGTTCGATTTGGTAAACGAGGGAAATTAAATCCAAGGTATATTGAACCATTCAAGATTATTGATCGTGTCGGACCAGTAGCTTACCGACTTGAGTTACCTCAACAACTCGCGGCTGTACATAACACTTTCCACGTCTCGAATTTGAAGAAATGTTTTGCTAAAGAAGATCTCACTATTCCGTTAGATGAAATCCAAATCAACGAAAAACTTCAATTCATCGAAGAACCCGTCGAAATAATGGATCGTGAGGTTAAAAGACTTAAGCAAAACAAGATACCAATTGTTAAGGTTCGATGGAATGCTCGTAGAGGACCCGAGTTCAACTGGGAGCGTAAAGATCAGATGAAGAAGAAATACCCGCATCTATTTCCAGAAGATTCGTCAACACCTTCAACAGCTTAAAATTTCGGGACGAAATTTATTTAACGGGTAGGTACTGTAGTGACCCGAACTTTTCCATGTTTATCTATATTAATTGAGATTGATATTTACATGATTAAATGTTTCCAACATGTTAAGCAATCAAACTTGTTAAGACTTGATTAATTGAAATATGTTTCATATAGACAATTGACCACCCAAGTTGACCGGTGATTCACGAACGTTAAAACTTGTAAAAACTATATGATGACATATATATGGATATATATATATATATATATATATATATATATATATATATATATATATATATATATATATATATATAGTTAACATGATACTATGATAAGTAAACATATCATTAAGTATATTAACAATGAACTACATATGTAAAAACAAGACTACTAACTTAATGATTTTTAAACGAGACATATATGTAACGATTATCGTTGTAAAGACATTTAATGTATATATATCATATTAAGAGATATTCATACATGATAATATCATGATAATATAATAATTTAAAATCTCATTTGATATTATAAACATTGGGTTAACAACATTTAACAAGATCGTTAACCTAAAGGTTTCAAAACAACACTTACATGTAACGACTAACGATGACTTAACGACTCAGTTAAAATGTATATACATGTAGTGTTTTAATATGTATTTATACACTTTTGAAAGACTTCAATACACTTATCAAACTACTTCTACTTAATAAAAATGCTTACAATTACATCCTCATTCAGTTTCATCAACAATTCTACTCGTATGCACCCGTATTCGTACTCGTACAATACACAGCTTTTAGATGTATGTACTATTGGTATATACACTCCAATGATCAGCTCTTAGCAGCCCATGTGAGTCACCTAACACATGTGGGAACCATCATTTGGCAACTAGCATGAAATATCTCATAAAATTACAAAAATATGAGTAATCATTCATGACTTATTTACATGAAAACAAAATTACATATCCTTTATATCTAATCCATACACCAACGACCAAAAACACCTACAAACACTTTCATTCTTCAATTTTCTTCATCTAATTGATCTCTCTCAAGTTCTATCTTCAAGTTCTAAGTGTTCTTCATATATTCTACAAGTTCTAGTTACATAAAATCAAGAATACTTTCAAGTTTGCTAGCTCACTTCCAATCTTGTAAGGTGATCATCCAACCTCAAGAAATCTTTGTTTCTTAAAGTAGGTTATCATTCTAATACAAGGTAATAATCATATTCAAACTTTGGTTCAATTTCTATAACTATAACAATCCTATTTCAAGTGATGATCTTACTTGAACTTGTTTTCGTGTCATGATTCTGCTTCAAGAACTTCGAGCCATCCAAGGATCCGTTGAAGCTAGATCCATTTTTATCTTTTCCAGTAGGTTTATCCAAGGAACTTAAGGTAGTAATGATGTTCATAACATCATTCGATTCATATATATAAAGCTATCTTATTCGAAGGTTTAAACTTGTAATCACTAGAACATAGTTTAGTTAATTCTAAACTTTTTCGCAAACAAAAGTTAATCCTTCTAACTTGACTTTTAAAATCAACTAAACACATGTTCTATATCTATATGATATGCTAACTTAATGATTTAAAACCTGGAAACACGAAAAAACACCGTAAAACCGGATTTACGCCGTCGTAGTAACACCGCGGGCTGTTTTGGGTTAGTTAATTAAAAACTATGATAAACTTTTATTTAAAAGATGTTATTCTGAGAAAATGATTTTTATTATAAACATGAAACTATATCCAAAAATTATGGTTAAACTCATAGTGGAAGTATGTTTTCTAAAATGGTCATCTAGACGTCGTTCTTTCGACTGAAATGACTATCTTTACAAAAATGACTTATAACTTATTTTTCCGAATATAAACCTATACTTTTTCTATTTAGATTCATAAAATAGAGTTCAATATGAAACCATAGCAATTTGATTCACTCAAAACGGATTTAAAATGAAGAAGTTATGGGTAAAACAAGATTGGATAATTTTTCTCATTTTAGCTACGTGAAAATTGGTAACAAATCTATTCCAACCATAACTTAATCAACTTGTATTGTATATTATGTAATCTTGAGATACCATAGACACGTATACAATGTTTCGACCTATCATGTCGACACATCTATATATATTTCGGAACAACCATAGACACTCTATATGTGAATGTTGGAGTTAGCTATACAGGGTTGAGGTTGATTCCAAAATATATATAGTTTGAGTTGTGATCAATACTGAGATACGTATACACTGGGTCGTGGATTGATTCAAGATAATATTTATCGATTTATTTCTGTACATCTAACTGTGGACAACTAGTTGTAGGTTACTAACAAGGACAGCTGACTTAATAAAATTAAAACATCAAAATATATTAAAAGTGTTGTAAATATATTTTGAACATACTTTGATATATATGTATATATTGTTATAGGTTCGTGAATCAACCAGTGGCCAAGTCTTACTTCCCGACGAAGTAAAAATCTGTGAAAGTGAGTTATAGTCCCACTTTTAAAATCTAATATTTTTGGGATGAGAATACATGCAGGTTTTATAAATGATTTACAAAATAGACACAAGTACGTGAAACTACATTCTATGGTTGAATTATCAAAATCGAATATGCCCCTTTTTATTAAGTCTGGTAATCTAAGAATTAGGGAACAGACACCCTAATTGACGCGAATCCTAAAGATAGATCTATTGGGCCTAACAAGCCCCATCCAAAGTACCGGATGCTTTAGTACTTCGAAATTTATATCATATCCGAAGGGTGTCCCGGAATGATGGGGATATTCTTATATATGTATCTTGTTAATGTCGGTTACCAGGTGTTCACCATATGAATGATTTTTATCTCTATGTATGGGATGTGTATTGAAATATGAAATCTTGTGGTCTATTATTATGATTTGATATATATAGGTTAAACCTATAACTCACCAACATTTTTGTTGACGTTTTAAGCATGTTTATTCTCAGGTGATTATTAAGAGCTTCCGCTGTCGCATACTTAAATAAGGACGAGATTTGGAGTCCATGCTTGTATGATATTGTGTAAAAACTGCATTCAAGAAACTTATTTTGTTGTAACATATTTGTATTGTAAACCATTATGTAATGGTCGTGTGTAAACAGGATATTTTAGACTATCATTATTTGATAATCTACGTAAAGTTTTTTAAACCTTTATTGATGAAATAAAGGTTATGGTTTGTTTTAAAATGAATGCAGTCTTTGAAAAACGTCTCATATAGAGGTCAAAACCTCGCAACGAAATCAATTAATATGGAACGTTTTTAATCAATAAGAACGGGACATTTCACCTTGAAAGCTACTTGATACATGCTTCCGCACTCTTTTTGATACTTGCTTGGATGTCGAGTATGCATGCATAGTTGGAGCATCTTTTGACTACTTTAAATTGTGTCGCATAGGTTTCATTCGTACGTTAAACTTTGTATTGTAACTAATCTTTGAACTACATTTGTAAACTTGAAACATCCCTTTACTTATGAAATGAATGCGACATATTTTGGTCAAACGTCATAATAAAGACTTATGACCACGCAACGGGACCTAAGTAGTCGGCGCCGTCAAACATGATTTGGTCGGGTCACTACAGATGGTATCAGAGCGTTGGTTGTAGGGATTTAGAGTTCATTGGTGTCAACCCCGAGTCATAGGGTACATTGGTGAGTCTAGACTACAACCGGCATATAGACTTGAAGTAGGAATTACTTGACTACTTGTGCATTATACTCGAACTCGTCTATCACATCAAATTCTTATTCTACCTTAATCTCACGTTACTTAATTTAATTGACGCGCCACCTTGACTATATGAATTAGTGTCGAATGCACATATGAATTAGGGTAATATAATTTCCGGGATTATATTACAGTGACTCAGATGAACATTCCGACATTATGACATAAAGAATTTAAGGCGAGTCAAGGAAAATTTTTCTCTATCCTTAATCCATATCATGGTTAGTATTATTAAGAATACTAATCAACGGTATTCTTGTGTTTTGAAGGAACAATGCCTCCTCGTCGTGTGTCACGCCATGAGACTCCCGAACAAGCTCTACAACGAATGATAGCCACCGCCGTGGAAGCGGCCATGGCCGATCACTCCTCCAACAATAACAACAACCACAACAACAACAACAATGGAGCCGGTAACTCAAACGAAGGGTGCTCCTACAAATCCTTCATGGGGTGCAAACCTCACACTTTTGATGGAACCGGGGGACCGGTTACTCTTACTCGATGGTTTGAACAAACGGAGGCCGTCTTTAGCATAAGCGGTTGTCGGGACCAAGACAAGGTCAAATACTCCACTCACACCTTCGCCGGTGTCGCTCTTACATGGTGGAATACTTATGTACAATCGGTGGGTACCGATGAAGCTCACGCCCTCTCTTGGGCCGATTTAAGGGAAAAGATGGTCATCGAATATTTCCCTCGCGAAGAAACCCGAAAGCTCGAACAATAGCTAAGAACCTTAGAGGCGGTCGGAAACGATCTCAAGGCCTATAATCAACGATTCGCCGAACTATCCTTGATGTGTCCCAACCTCGTGAACCCCGAATCTCAAAGAGTCGAACTTTATATGTATGGTCTTCCAAAGAGCATCAAACAAGGGGTGATGTCATCCAAACCCGCTAACCTACAACTAGCATTGAACATGGCCCGCCAATTGATCGAAACGGTTGACGAAATCATAGTTCCGGCACCTAAGGCCGAGGATAAATCGGGCGGCAACAAAAGAAAGTGGGAACCCTCCCAATCAAGCAACAACAACTTTGCTAAGAAGCCTTACACCTCCGACGCCAAGAAAAGTTATGGCGGAAATAAACCCTTTTGCAACAAATGCCACAAGCACCACTATGGTGAATGTAGCAATCTATTTTGCCACCGGTGCCAAAAGGGTGGTCATGTGGCCAACGATTGTAGAAGTGCCGCCCCCGTCGCTCAAAAGGTGCCCAATGCACCAAAACCGGGTACTTGTTATGAATGTGGCCAAACGGGACATTTTAGAAATGCATGTTCGAAGAAGAAAGCCAACCCCAACACACGCAGCCTAGCTTTCAACATCAACACCGAGGAAGCCCGAGATGACAATGAATTAGTCACGGGTACTTTTCTCCTCAACAACACTTATGTTACTTGTTTATTCGATTCGGGTGCCGATAAGAGTTTTGTATCCAAGACTTTGACTCATTCTTTTAATACTCCACCACTCCCACTAGATACCACTTATACCATTGAAGTGGCCAACGGAAAACTATTGAGTGCCGACACATATTACCGGGGGTGTACGTTAAACATTTTGGGTAATGAGTTTGAAATTGACTTGATACCCATGGAACTAGGAAGCTTCGATGTATTAATCGGTATGAATTGGCTATCCAAAATGAAATCTCACATCCTTTGTGATCTTAACGCAATCCGAATCCCTATCGAGAATGGTGAACCTTTGATCGTCAATGGCGATAAGAGTTGCACCGGACTCAACCTCATTTCGTGTATTAAAGTTAGAAAACTACTCCGTAAGGGTTTTTTTTGCGATCCTTGCTCACGTTAACAAAGTCGAGTCCAATGAGAAGCACATCGATGGTGTGCCAATTGTTAGTGACTATTCCGATGTATTTCCCGACGAATTGCTGGGTCATCCACCTCATCGACCGGTTGAATTCCAAATCGATCTTATTCCGGGGGCCGCACCCGTAGCACGTACACCTTATAGACTCGCTCCATCCGAAATGCAAGAATTGCAAAGTCAAATCCAAGAACTACTTGATCGTGGTTTTATCCAACCTAGCCATTCACCTTGGGGCGCTCCGATTTTGTTTGTTAAAAAGAAAGACGGATCCCTACGAATGCGCATTGATTATCGGGAACTAAACAAATTGACGGTTAAAAACCGATATCCTCTTCCTAGCATCGATGACCTCTTTGATCAACTACAAGGGTCTTGTGTATATTCAAAAATCGATCTCCGCTCGGGTTATCATCAATTAAGGGTTAAGGGGGAAGATGTCTCCAAAACCACTTTTCGAACTCGTTATGGTAGTTATGAATTTCTTGTAATGCCATTTGGTCTCACTAACGTACCGGCGGTGTTCATGGATCTTATGAACCACGTGTGCAAACCGTATCTTGACAAATTCGTTATCGTGTTCATCGATGATATTTTGGTTTATTCTAAAAGCGAAGAAGAACACGAGGAACACCTCTGGCTCGTGCTTGAACTTTTAAGACAAGAACGACTCTATGCCAAATTCTCCAAGTGTGAATTTTGGTTGAAGGAAGTTCAATTTCTTGGTTATGTTGTAAGTGACCAAGGTATTAAAGTCGATCCAACGAAAATCGAAGCCATTAGTAAATGGGAGACTCCCACTACTCCTACTCACTTCATCAATTCTTGGGTCTCGCTGGATACTATCGTAGATTCATCAAGGATTTCTCTTTGGTCGCTCGTCCTCTAACCGCTTTAACTCACAAGGGAAAGAAATTCATTTGGGCGACCGAACAAGAATCCGCATTTCAAATCTTGAAAACAAAGCTAACCACCGCTCCTATCTTGTCACTTCCCGAAGGCAATGACGATTTTGTTGTGTATTGCGACGCCTCGAAACATGGTTTTGGGTGTGTGTTGATGCAATGAACGAAAGTCATTTCTTATGCTTCTCGACAACTCAAAATTCATGAACGAAACTACACTACACATGATCTCGAACTCGGAGCCGTTGTCTTTGCACTTAAAATGTGGAGACACTATCTTTATGGAACCAAGAGTACTATCTTTACCGATCACAAAAGTCTCCAACACATCTTTGACCAAAAGCAACTAAATATGAGACAACGAAGGTGGATTGAAACCTTAAACGATTACGATTGCGAGCTTCGTTACCATTCCGGGAAGGCAAATGTAGTAGCTGATGCCTTAAGTCGAAAAGAAAGAGCGGTGCCTCTTCGTGTCCGAGCCTTAAACATCACCATCCACACCAACCTTAATAGCCAAATTCGGGTAGCCCAAGATGAGGCTCTCAAGGATGAAAACGTTTCACACGAGCTCTTGAACATTCTCGTCTCTCGATTCGAAATTAGAGAGACCGGACTCTGATATTTCACCGGAAGGATTTGGGTGCCTAGTTATGGGGACCTACGAAGCCTTATTTTAGATGAAGCCCATAAGTCGCGATACTCGATTCACCCCGGTGCCAATAAGATGTACCACGACCTTAAACAACTATATTGGTGGCCGAACATCAAAAGGGACGTAGCTACTTATGTTTCCAAGTGTTTGAAATGTTCCAAAGTCAAAGCCGAACACCAAAGACCGTCCGGATTACTTCAACAACCCGAAATCCCGCAATGGAAGTGGGAAAGAATAACAATGGATTTTATCACCAAACTACCAAAAACGACGGGCGGTTATGATACCATTTGGGTTATTGTTGACCGTCTCACCAAATCCGCACACTTTCTCGCCATGAAGGAGACCGACAAAATGGAGAAACTTGCACGACTTTATATCAAGGAGATCGTAGCCCGACACGGTGTACCTTTATCGATTATCTCCGACCGAGATGGTCGTTTTGTTTCTAGATTTTGGCGTACCTTGCAAGAAGCGTTGGGAACGCGTTTAGACATGAGCACCGCATATCATCCTCAAACCGATGGACTAAGCGAACGTACAATTCAAACCTTAGAGGACATGTTACGAGCTTGCGTGGTTGATTTTGGAAAATCTTGGGACAAGCACTTACCTCTCGCCGAGTTCTCTTACAACAATAGTTATCACGCGAGTATAAAAGTCGCCCCATTCGAAGCATTATATAGCCGAAAATGCCGTTCTCCTCTTTGTTGGGCCGAAGTAGGCGACGTACAAATCACCGGAACCGAATTCATTCACGAAACCACCGAGAAGATCGTTCAAATCCGAGATAGGCTTCGGACGGCCCAGAGTCGTCAAAAGTGCTATACCGACAAAAGACGCAACGACCTTGAATTTCAAGTCGGTGACCGCGTCATGTTAAAAGTCGCACCTTGGAAGGGTGTAATCCGTTTTGGGAAACGCGGGAAGCTAAATCCGCGGTATATTGATCCTTTCGAAATCTTGGAACGTATTGGAACCGTTGCTTATCGTTTAGATCTTCCGCCTCAATTGAACTCCGTTCATCCTACCTTCCATGTATCTAACTTAAAAAAGTGTCTTGCCAAACCCGATATCGTCATCCCTCTCGAGGAACTTACTATTGATGGCAAACTTCATTTTGTGGAGGAACCGGTTGAAATTGTGGACACCTCCGTCAAGACATTGAAACAAAGCCGAATCCCGATTGTTAAAGTCCGTTGGAATGCCAAAAGGAGACCCGAGTTTACTTGGGAAAGACAAGATCAAATGCAAAAGAAATACCCTCATTTATTCCCGGCTCCGGAAACGCAAGATCCCGAGGAAGAAACAACGACTACTACGCCTACTTAAATTTCGGGACGAAATTTCTTTTAAGGAGTAGGTAATGTAACATCCCGGCTTTTTCCGTTTACTTTTCCGTTTAACTATTTAAATCCCGTTATATGTTTATAACATCTCCGGTTAATACGTGTTTTAAAAATATCTCGTCTAGGTATTTCACTCACCCGCAAACGAACTTGAGGGACTAGTTTCGCCAAAATGCCAAAGAGGTGACTAGCCTTTGACTAGTCAACCCCCACCCCCATCTTTTCTTTTTCATTTCCCTTTTCTTCTTCTACTTCCATATTTTCTATCAATTCTCCAATTTCAAGAATCATCATCTAAATCAAATCGAGCAAGCATCCATCTAAACAAATTGCATATTCTGAATCCTCTCATCTTCCTCTTCTATTCCATACCGATTTCATCAAGTTTGGGTAACTTTCTAAAATCACTAGATTTTGTGTTCTTGATGTTTTTAACTTATAAAGTTGTTAATTAGTGTCTATGGCTCAAGTCTAACATGATTATATGATTTATATGCTCGATTTCGTTATTTGAAGTAACTAGCGTGAATATGAACTTTGGTATGTTTGATTTGGTAATTTGGTTGCTTAAATGTTGTTGTTATGGTAAAGTGCAAGTATTAAATGTGTTACTAGTAGCACTAGCTTCAAATTGATGTGTAGGTTGTTTTAAAAAACTTCATAAACTTGATTATTGGTTTTGGTGGATTTGGGTTAGGGTTTGATGAACTTGAAATGAACTTTTGATGCTTTGAATGACATGAAATGTTATTTGTAAGTGTTAGGTTGTATTGTATGCTTGATCACCTTCGAAACGGCATATCATTCATGTAAATTGGTTGCCGAATCATCGAATTTCATTTATGAACTTGAGTGCATTTAATGAGGAGCTTTGAATGTGATTTTGGTTGTTGTAAAAGTAAATGTGATGGATGAAATGTGTTTAGTTGTTTTCCTTGTCAAAATACCTTTCCGATGATATAAGATACATGCTTTGGTTGTTTGCGGGTCATAAATGGTGATTGGTTGAAGTTAGGTTCGTGCATAAAACTTAAAAACTGCCAGAATTCTCTGCACAGGTAATGGCGCGGCGCGCCATATACCCGCGCGGCGCGCCAAAGTGGTCTGTCCAACTTTGTCGATTTTCGAATAATGTTTGCTATGCTACGCACCTCCGATTCACATGTAACTTGTTCTAACATTCTCATATATGATTAAAAACCTCAGAAAAATAGTTCGGGACCCGACCCGAACGTGTTGACTTTTTCATTGACTTTGACCGACCAAAGTTTGACTTTTTGTCAAACTTAACCAAATGATTATGCAACCTTCCTAACTTGTTTCTATACTTGTATCTTGCATGAAACTTGACAATTTGATTCCACATGCTACATAATCGAGTCGTAACGAGCCATAGGACTAATTGAACATCTTTGACCTATCGTGTTTACCGTTATTGATACGACCTATTTGTTTAGGTCAAGACTAGCACTATCCTTCGCACACGTTACTTTGTGAAGTACTTTTCATACGTGCACTCAAGGTGGGATCATAGTCCCATCTTTCAAACAACTTTTATGCTTTAAACTATGGGATGAGAAACATATACGTATCATACTTTTATACATTGAACACAAGTACGAAAACGAACATTCCACGTACGAGTTTGAACGAAAATCCTCAATTCAATTATCATTAGTTACACTTGCAGGGTGTAAACGTGAACTTATATTATGTGATCACATGGGCTTGACGAGCCTCATTCGGACGGTTCGCTACCGTTAGCGGATGAAATATATTTTCGGGTCTAGTGTATGTTCTAACACTATGCAAAAGGTGCAAAACAATTAAGTTTGATAATTGGGTGCCCGCGAAACAAATAAAAACTTTGGAATGCAAATGATTTTGATAATCATATTATATTAAATCTTGCGGTTCAAATGCAACGTTTACTAAAACACCTATGATTTCACCAACGTTTTCGTTGACAGTTTTCTATATGTTTTCTCAGGCCCTTGAAAGCTACTTGATACATGCTTCCGCACTCTTTTTGATACTTGCTTGGATGTCGAGTATGCATGCATAGTTGGAGCATCTTTTGACTACTTTAAATTGTGTCGCATAGGTTTCATTCGTACGTTAAACTTTGTATTGTAACTAATCTTTTGAACTACATTTGTAAACTTAAAACATCCATTTACTTATGAAATGAATGCGACATATTTTGGTCAAACGTCATAATAAAGACTTATGACCACGCAACGGGACCGAAGTAGTCGGCTCCGTCAAACATGATTTGGTCGGGTCGCTACATTAGTGATTAAAGTCGAGTCTTGGCCATTTATGGGCGGTTGTGAGTAGTTGAGTCATTTAATGCAAATTGGGTCATTAAATGCTCAAGTGGGAGTATTGTGGTTAATCCCACTAGTTGTGAAATTGAATGTGCACTTAATGATTTAGGTACATTGCGTTGAAGCTCGGAAGTGCTAAATCATCATCCTTGTGACAATGTGAGTGGAATAATTATATATGCATGTATATGATTTATTTTCTTGTGGGGTATGGGTTGAAGTTCGTTGTTGACGATAGCATACCCTAGAGTATATTATGTTGTTGACGAGGGTTTAAAGTTCGTTGTTGACGATACCTCATACGTATGGAATTAAAGTTCGATGTTGACGATGCCATACGATTATTGTAATGACGTTGATGAGGGTTTAAAGTTCGTTGTTGACGATACCTCATATGTGGGTTTAAAGTTCGGTGTTGACGATACCACATTAATGTAGGCGAATGGGGTTTAAGTTCGATGTTGACGATACCATTCGTTGGGCTAGCCTTGGGATCTTGAGTACTATGGATGTTGTGAACATCATCGTTTTATTTGTGTTTTAGCATAATGTATTGTTGTGTTATATGCTATTGTGATACTAGCCTTGTTATCGTGGTGCTCAGCGTTATACATGTGAAAGGTATGCTAATTATGTAACTAGTATGTATGCGGATTTGGTAAGTGTTTGCAAGTAAGTAGGTTATATATATGTATGTATAATTGTTGCACTCACTAAGCCTTGCTTACCCTCTCGTTGTTTACCATTTTATAGGTTCCGGCTTGGACAAGGGTAAGGGCATACGTTTGGACTAGTGGTCTCCCGCTTATGTTGTCGGGGGTGCTTTTGGTGTTAGCTTTTGAAGTTGGCCTAACGTTTTGGGTAGTTTAGCCCCAAACCATGCTCGAGGTCGTTTGGATTATAAACTATCCTTGTAGTGGGTCAAACTTGATTTAAACTTAATTAATGGCTTTCGTGCCTTTTGTAAATATTTAAATTGATGTACGTTTAAATGGAACTTATGGAATGGTTTACATATTTAATTGGCACATAAATATGTATTATAAAAAAAAATTATCGTATGGAATACGGGTTGGTTCGTTTCATCTTTTATGTACTTTAGATTGTAACTTGTTTGCAGGTAATATAATTTGATTATCTTGCTGTAATATAACTCATTATTTACTTATCTTATTTGAAGTTTTAGTATGAATCCTGCTGAAATACAACATCAATTAAATGGTAAAGACCTATGTATTGCAGATAGTGGTAACATACATACTATGATCAAATCTAAGAAATATTTCATTGATTTAAATCAAATGAAGGAATTATAAATACTATATCATGTATTGCAAACTTGATAAAATGAACCTGAAAGGCAAAATTCATGTTACCAAATGGTATGAATTTTGTGATAAATAAAGTCTTATTTTCTCTCAAATCAAAAGAAATTTGTTAGGTTTCTCTGATATATATCATAATGGATATGATTATCAGTCAATGATAACCGGAAATGAGAAATACCTATGTAGCACCGAAATGCGCATATGATTAAAAGCGCATATGATAAAAAGTGCAAATGATGAAAAGCGCAGCGCATATGATTAAAAGCGCATATGATGAAAAGTGCATATGATGAAAAGCACAGCGCATATGATGAAAAACGCAGCGCATATGATTAAAAGCCCATATGGTGATTAATGAAAAAGCACATATTGTGATTAATGAAAAAGCACATATTGTGATTAATGAAAAAGCACATATGGTGATTAATGAAAAGCACGTATGGTGATTAATAAAAAGAATATTGAGAAAGAATCACCAATATCTCTTGAAAGAATTCAAGGTTATATATATTGACCAATTCATCCATCAAGTGGACCATTTTGATATTTCATGGTTCAAATAGACGCATCTAGCGGATGGTCTCATGTTTGTGTGTTATCAAGCTATAATATGGCATTTGCAAAGTTTCTTGAACAAATTATTAAATTGAGAACACATTATTCTGATTACACCATTAAAATGATGAGACTTGATAATGCGGGTGAGTTAACATATCAAGCATTTAATGATTATTATATGTCTACAGGGATTGTTGTTGAACATCCAGTTGCTCATGTGCATACACAAACTTGGTTTAGCTGAATCAATAGATAAACACTTGCAGCTAATAACTAGACAATTGGTAATGAGTACAAAACTCTCAATATTTATATGGGGACATGTAAATTTACATGATGCGACATTAATTCGCATTAAACCAAGTGCAAGTCATAAATATTCTCCGTTACCAACTTAATTTTGGTCGAAAGCCAAATATTTTTCATCTTAGAACATTTGGTTGTGGAGTGTATTTTTAATTACACCACCACAATAAATGGTTCCTCAAAGAAGGATTGAAATATATGTTGGATATAAAACATTTTCAATCATAAGATATATTGAACCCATGACGGGTGATGTTTTTACAGCACGTTTTGCTGATTGTCATTTAAAAAAAAAATTATTCCCTATATTAGGGGGAGAAATGAAAAATAAAGAAAAAGATGCTTCATGATGTGAATATCAATTAAGGTATATAGAACTCGCACAAAAGAATGTGAAACAAAAGTTCAAAAAATAATACATATGCAAGAACTTGCAAATTAATTACTTTATGCATTTATAGATACAAAAAAAGTGACTAAATCATATATAATAGTAGGAAATGTTCCAGCTCAAATTGAAATTCCAAAAGCTGACAATAATATCACTCATGAGTGTTTGCCACGTCTGAAACGTGAAAGACCAATTGGTTCCAAAGATAAAAATCCTCGAAAAGGAAAATCAGCTGATAATGAAGTAAAAGAAAGTGTTCAAGAAGAACTACAAATCAATATTCCTTCTGCAGAGGATATTGATAAATGTAAATACATAAATTGCGATAAATTATGCAATATTATGGAACCGAAATGAAATGAAAAATCTTGATGAGATATTTTCATATAATGACATCATGAATAAAGATGATGATCTGGAACCAAAATCTGTCATTGAATATCAAATAGACATGATTGAGCTCAATGGAAAGGAGCAAGACGAGATGAATTAGAATTGCTCAATAAAAGAAAAAATTTCGGATCAATCATTATCACTTTTAAAGATGTGAAACAAAAAAATGAATTTTTATCCGAAAAAGAAATGAGAAAAAATGAAGTTACAAAATAAAGCTAGACTTGTAACTCAAGAATTCTCTCAAACACCATGAATGGATTATGAGGAAAACTTATTCTCCTGTTATGGATGCAATTACTTTTAGATACTTAATCAGCCTAACAGTTTCTAAAAAATTTAGAAATGCATCTCATGGATGTTATTACTACTTATTTAAATGAATCACTTGATAGTGATATACATGAATATCCATGAAGGATTTAAGGTATCAGAAACATCTAATGCAAAATACAAGGAAATGTATTCCATTAAATCACAAAGATTTTATATGGGTTGATACAATGGTACAACCGATTAAGTGATTACTTGATAAGAAAAATGGTATACAAATAATCTTATTTGCACATGTGTTGTCATTAAGAAAACAACAATCGAATATGTGATCATATTTGTTTATGTTGATATTCTTAACATCATAGGGACAAATAAAGAGATCCATAAAACCATTCAACTTCTAAAAGAAAGAAATTAAAATAAAAGATCTTGAAAAAAAATCAAGTATTGCACTAGTTTGCAGATTGAGCGTATGCCTAATGGTTTACTTGTACATCAAACAACTTACACCGAAAAGATTTTAAAACATTTTTTTAAAGACAAAAATATTGGTTGTTAGATCACTCAATATTGACACTGATTCATTACATCACCGTGAAGATCATGAAGATCTTAACGGATCAGAAGTTCCATATCTTAGTGCAATTGGAGCTATTATGTATTTTACAAATTGTACAAGACCTGACATTTCTTTTGCAGTTAATTTGTTGACAAGGTTCAGCTTAACCCCTACAAAAAGACATTGAAATGGGATCAAGCAGATATTTTGATACCCTTGAGGAACTGCTGATTTAAAATTATTTTACTCTAACGCTTCAAAACAAGATTTGGTTGATTATGTATATGTAGGTCATTCATCAAATCCTCATAAAGATAAATCTCAAACTCGATATGTATTCCTAAATGGAGGTACCACAAAATCATGGCATTCTTAAAACAAACACTTGTTGCAACATCACCAAATCATGACGAAGTGATTGCATTATATGAAACTACTCGAAAATGTGTTTGGTTGAGATCAATGACACAAATCATTATTGATTCTTATGGGCTAGAACGCTATAAAAAGACCAACAACTGTATATGAAGATAATGCAGCTTGCATAGTACAAATGAAAGAATAGTATCAAAAGTGACAGAACAAAATATAAATGCAAACAAGATGCTAAAGCCATAGACGGTCTTAGCGGTCATAATTTTGATGGGAAAGAACGGTATGTAGGTAAAGCTTAGAAAAAGACTGAAAGGGAATAGGAATTGAAACAACGTTGAGCTAACCATGAAAGAGATTGTAGACAAATCACACGGGCTAAACTTGTACATAAAAGATTTAGATGATACAGTTTCAGATGAAAAATCTCATATTCTTATCATATACTCAAGATCTCATAAAGGCCAACCAGATTGAAATGAGATACGTTCAATCAACAACTCTGCTGATCTTTATACCAAAGCACTGTCAACTACTATTTCCAGAACACACGTTCACAATATTGACATGAGTCAAGTTCAAAAGATGTGATGACTCAATGATGTCTACTTGAGGGGGAGTCAACTCCATGCTGCACTCTTTTTCCCTTAGCTAAAGTTTTTTCCCACTGGGTTTTCTTTAGCAAGGTTTTTAACGAGGCAGTAACTTATAGTTGATCTTCAATAAAACAAAATTGATATCCAAGAGGGAGTGTTATAATAATAACAATATTATTTATATGTGGATAGTCAATTTTGTACTAATACTTAGTCAATATTGGGTAGCTTTGTTTTTGTATAAATAGCCATGTATTGCAAGCTAAAACACTTGCACCATTTCTCACACTTACAAAGTGTTTCCTTTTTTCTCTCCATTATCATCTTTGTTCTTACACTTCATTATTAGTATTCTTAATCAAGAATCAAACCACTAAAGGTAGTTATAAGTCTACTGAATTATAACACAATCAAACCACTAAAGGTGGTTATAAGCCTACTGAATTATAACAAAAATTACAATTGCGGAGACATTAAGTAAACGTGATACATCCTAGCATGTTCTCTTTTATGATACATTTTAGTTATGTATTTAAGCATAGAAAGGAATTAAATCCAAATTTGTCAATGATCATTTTATTCAATAGTACGTCTACATTATTATTATTATTATTATTATTATTATTATTATTATTATTATTATTATTATTATTATTATTATTATTATTATTATTATTATTATTATTATTATTATTATTATTATTATTATTATTATTTATATATATATATATATATATATATATATATATATATATATATATATATATATATATATATATATATATATATATATATATATATAGGGGCAGGATCAATGGGGAAGTAACCAATCGGGAGGAAGTGGGGGAAGCAATTTTTTTATTTTTTTCGTTTTTTATGGAATTTTTTTTCCGGCATCAAGATCACACGAAAATATGAACATTTAGAAGAGACACTTCGTGATGAATGTTATTATTTAGGCGGGAAAACGATCGACAAAAATAACATTCAAGTTAATATTGTTCGTGAAGAATATGAACGTTTTTTTTTCATGTTTTGTGAAGTAAAATTTAGCCCGATTTAGAGTTTAGGGTTTAGGGTTTAGGGTTTGGTGTTTTGGGTTTATTCCATAAACCCAAAACACCAAACCCTAAACTCTAAACCCTAAACCCTAAACCCTAAACTCTAAACCGTTCGTGTTAAAAACTCAATCTAAATCCTAAATCTAAACCCTAAATCTAAACCCTAAACCCTAAATTTCTAAACCCTAATATCTAAACCCTATAAACCCTAATATCTAAACCCTAATATCTAAACCCCAATAGCTAAAACCTCAACATACGCTCGAAAGACACGATAATTGTTATATATTACTTCTTCGAGCGTTTTCCCGCCAAAATAAAAACATTTATCACAAAGTGTCTCTACTAAATGTCCATATTTTCATCCCATCTATAATGTTCGTGAACAAAGTTTTTTCAAAAAACGAAAAAAAAAAGTTTTTGCTTCCCCCCGATTGGTTACTTCCCTCTTGATCCTACCACTATATATATATATATATATATATATATATATATATATATATATATATATATATATATATATATATATATAGTGGTAGGATCAAGATGGAAGTAACCAACTACATGGACCAACTACCTTGAAAAGAAGTTCACGGACCTACTGCTTCATATGAAGTAAACCTTAGGTTTTCTGTTTAGCTCTCTAGTTGCATGGCCTCTCATTTTGTTCGTGTATTTTTTTGTCGGCTTTTCATCAACGGACCGAACTGCACTAATAACTAAGATTGTCCGGGGTTGGATAATCTATCAAATAATGATTAAGTGTGAAGAATATAGGCCGATGAAAATCTTTTACTAATATAAGTTTTTATTTTAATCTTTAAAAAAAACCAAGTGTAACCAAAAACTTTAACATTCATTACAATCCTAGCTACTCCCAAAAACATATTCAAACCAAGTCGGTGATCCATAGTGGTTTATTCTCGGGTGTTGAAATTGGAAATAAAAAAGTTCCTATATCACACCTCCAATACGTGGACGACGCTATTTTTTTCGGTACATGGAGTGAGAGCAACATACTTAACCTTATGTGTCTTCTTAAATGCTTCGAATTAAATTCGGGCTTAAAGGTAAACTATAATAAAAGTAATATATTTGGAGTTGGTGTAAATAACAGTGACATTGAGGTAATGGCAAATAAATTCGGGTGTAAGGTTGGCACATTTTCGTTTATTTATTTAGGTCTTCCAATCGGTGCTAAGATCAACAAAGCTTCTAGTTGGGACCCGGTTATTGAAAAGTTTGAGAAAAGGCTTTCGGATTGGAAAGCACGTGCGACGTCTTTTGGTGGTCGATTGACTCTTGTTAAGTCGGTTCTTAATAGCATCCCGTTGTATTACTTCTCGCTCTTCCGCGCTACGCCCGGCGTCCTTAAAAAACTTGAGAGTGTAAGACGTTCCTTTTTTTAGGGGGGGGGGGGGGGGGGGGGGCGGGGGGGGGGGGGTCGGGTACTAATTCAAAAATGTGTTGGGTAAAATGAGATGAGATTCTTCTTCCATACTTGGAGGGCGGGTTAGGTTTGGGATCTTTAAAAAGCAAAAATTTAGCTTTGATCGGCAAGTGGTGGTGGAGGTTTTATTCCGAAACTATTTCCTTGTGGGTCAAAGTTATAAAAAGCATTTATGGTTCTTCGGGTGGTTTCGAGTCTTGTAATATTTCTGTTTTTAACTCCACTACATCTGCATGGTCTAACATCATCAAAACAGGAAGTGCTATAGATACAATTGGAGTTCCTTTCAGGTCTTCCTTTTCCAAGAAAATTGGTGATGGTTCAACAACGTCTTTTTGGGATGACAAATGGATTGGAGACATGGCGCTAAAATTCATATTCAAAAGGCTTTATCAATTGGACTTGTCTCATAATGCGTCTGTTAAAGACCGTACACGATGGGACGTGTCCAAATGTTGCGATTTTTGGGAATGGTCGAGATGTCCATTTGGTAGGGCTGCTGACGAGCTTTTTGAGCTGGAAACAATGCTCGGGTCGTTCACCATGGCCCCCACAAACACAGAATTCATGGTCATGGAATGGATGCACTAGCGGTTTATTCACAACAAAAGCACTCTCGGATTTAATCAACTCAAAATTGCTCACGACAGGTACAACAAATCTTGAAACATTGCGAAACAATCTTGTTCCAAAAAAAGTGAAGGTTTTCGTTTGGCGTACTAAAGGTCTCGCTTGCCAGCTCTTATCGAATTAGACAAGCGTGGGGTTGATCTCCACTCTACTCGTTGCCCCATTTGTGACGATAGCGTGGAATCGGTTGACCACTCGATTGTCTCATGTAAGCTTGCAAGTGAGATTTGGGATAAAATTCGCGCATGGTGGGGGCTAAATTCTGCTACAAATGTTGCTCCAATTACTACTTCAAATTGTTGCGTTGCTAAATTTTTAAAAGGTTCTTCGGCTCAACAAATGTCGGATCTAGGTACGAAGCTATGGCAAGCGGTGGTTTGGATGTGCTGATACTTAATTTGGAAAAACCGAAATCAAAATGTGTTCAAAAATAAATGTTGGAATCCGCCAGTGGCGCTCAACGAGATACAATTTTATAGTTTCGAATGGATCGCGAAGAGGTGTAAAAAAGTGTCGATTGATTGGCATACATGGCTTCATAATCCTCAAGTTTTTCTCTATTAATTTTTGTTGCTAGCTTAGCACCAAGATTGTAGGATTGTAGTCTTGTATATTGTGAGTTTGTGAGATTCTGCTATGTATATTTTCATGTACTGTGAGTTTTTTGTGTTAATAAATAAAATATCATATTGCCTTTCAAAAAAAATAAGTACCAATATAAAAGAATAAAAGTAACATATATACTTTTGAAACAAACTTAAATATAAATATTTTTAGCTCTTTTATGGTTCAGCATTAAATGCAATATATTTTTAATATAAAATTATATATTTTTATGAATAAATTGATTCATAATTTACGTATGAAAAATTCTTTATAATATAAAAATTAACATAATTAATGTTTAAGTGTACTTTAACCCTTTTGATATGAATAATAGACTTAAAATGATTTCAATACCAAGTATTCTTACTTGAAAACGTTGACCCCCTTGAAAATTAAAGTGGCATCCTCTCAAGTTTTGACAACATCCGTTCTGTCCATTTCAATTTTTCATATGGGCTCTGTTCAGTTATTAAAAAATAGGACTCTAGTATACAAAAGTTTTAGACAATTGTAAGATTAAGTTTACTAAATAATAAAAAATTAAGTTAAGTACAAACATCAGTCATAACAATATTATTCAAAAGTACTACATATTGTTGGATTATAGGCCCCTTTGAATTATGAGCCATGTGCAAGCGCATATGTTGAACACCCTCAAATCCGCCCCTAACATCCAATCTCTGTCTCTATATAACTATATTATTATTATTATTTTTTATTATTATCATATGAGCAGATATACAACTCGTGCACATCCATTGCACTAAACCTGTCCAAGTCCAGTTTCACATATTAAGCAAATAATACTTCCAGATTTTTTATCAAACAAAAGCAACCTTTTGTTATATTTATCAAAATTTTGGTATATTTATTCAATCAAGATGCATGCTTTAGGGTGTATATTAATCAGTGTTCTTGGAGTCTTGTTGCTCATCAATAATCCAACCATGGTGGAATCATCAAATCGATTATGGCCGTGTTCGGAAAAAGTATCTAAAAGGAGGAAACTTGCCGCAATCGAAACCACCTTCAAACTTCCTGCTCCTTTACCCAATTGGCTTCCCGGTTCTAAATTTATATATCGTCATTGTCATCTTTTATAATATAAAAATAAAAATCGATGATATTAATGTTGATTCACAAGATTATAAAATATAAACTACAAGGGTGGTTAGTCCCTATGAGTGAAAATAACAAGAGGTCCAGTTTCAAATCATAGGAGAAACAAAATACCTCTTTGTAGCCACCGATGTTGACAATCGATGACTCTGGACCCGCAAAGCTAGTGATCGCCTTGGATTAGTTGGCTCACAAAAAGCGAGCCAAATACTCAAGTTAACTAAAAAAGTTTACAAATTTGTTTTAATTCTTTTGTTTTATTTTTTAGGTGGAGGTTTTGGTGGCGGAGCCATAGATATAGGAGGATTACAAGTGAGTCAAGTAACAACATTTAACAAGATTTGGGCAGCTAATGAGGGAGGACCGGGCAATGCAGGGGCAACATTTTATGAACCGGGTTCAGTCCCTCAAGGTTTTTCGATTTTAGGATGTTATAGCCAACCGAATAACATGCCTTTATTTGGGCATGTTCTTGTGGGAAAAGATGTCACAAATGACTCTTCTAACCCTTCTCTAAAATCACCAATTGACTATACTCCTGTTTGGAACAGTTTGTATCTTAATATCAAGAAAGATGGTGATAGTTATATTGAAAGGACCGGTTATAGCCCAACAAGCACCAAACATATAAGTCATGAGCTCCCAAATTACTCTAAAACCAATTGGTAGTAGAGAGAGACACTCATGAGCTTATATGTTGATCTTGACATTTATCCCCAACCAATGTGGGATTGGGTTTGCACCCAACAATCCTCCCCTCCAACCGAAGACCACATCACCAGGCCTCCCTTCAACGATATTCCGCACAAGATTCATTCATCTTATATCGCCGGCCATTACCCGCAACTCTCAACCTGACCAAGGCCAAATCAGGGAGATCTTTTGATATAAGGCACACACAATGATCCATTATCGTTGGCGAACTTGGGCGATTAACCCACATCATAATTTTGAGCTAACCCGCTCTGATACCACTGAAAAGACTGGTTATAGCCCAACAAGCACCAAACATATAAGCCAAGAGCTCCCAAATTACTCTAAAACCAATTGGTAGTAGAGAGAGACACTCATAAGCTTATATGTTGATCTTGACATTTATCCCCAACCAATGTGGGATTGGGTTTGCACCCAACATATATTTGGTTCCCCAATCCACCTAACGGATACATGCCTGTTGGGTATCTTTTTACGAATTCATCACAAAAACCGGATCTTGATAGAGTCCGTTGTGTCAGGTCTAACTTAACGGACTCTCTGGAGACCGATGTATGGATATAGGGACCGAGCAATATTTTCAATGTTAATGAATTCAATGTGTTTAGTTCTAGGCCAACAAATAGAGGTGTTGGAGCAATGGGTGCAACAATAGGAGGTTTTTTGGTTCAAAATGGGAATGGGGCCAACACATTATCATTGTCTTGTTTGAACAACTTGAAGGGTAGTTTGATAAATTCAATGCCGAATTTAAACCAAGTTGAGACCTTAATTCAAACTTATTATCCAGTGGTTTATTTACATCCTAATGAAATTTATCTCCCATCCTCAGTTGATTGGTTCTTTCAAAATGGTGCATTGTTATATCACAAAGGGGATGAGTCAAATCCTAGCCCAATTAGCCTAATGATGGGAAAATAATCACAACGGACAATCTACAAAGCGGAAACAAATCCGTTTGACCAATACTTTCCCGACCCGTATGAACCCGTAAGGATGCTAACAAACAAGCTATAACAAATCCAACCCAAATCAGTAGCTAAACAATACCAAATTAGTAGCAAATCAGTAGCTAAGCAATAATCAAGTACACACAATACACACGAGACTTTTTACGTGGAAAACCCCTCAAAATCGAGAGTAAAAACCACGGGACTCGTAAGCCACTTAAACTTCACTATCACCAACAAGGAGAACAATACAATAGGTCTTTTCTAGATCATCTAGAGGTATACAACATCATCATACTCTTGAATTACAACAATCAACAAGTATATGAACAACCTAAAAGACAAAAGAGGAATTATCTCACCCAAAAACTGCTCTCTGTTCCAGCAGCAAAATCACGACCTACAGACCTCTTTAGACAAATTCGACGGTTGAAAATGTTGGACCTGATCTCAGGAAGACACAGTCCAAAATTGAAGAAGATTCAATGGTCGGATTTCCGGGGATCGTCGATTTACTGGGCTGCTGTACATAAAAACGGGAATTGAGAAAACACACTTTTTCTTGAGTTGACTTCTCTCTTTTTTTTTTATCTCTAAAATGATGAATACAGCTGCACTTGATTTGAATTAAGAGATGCCTCTAATGGTTGACCAAGTCAAATAACCATTGGGCCTAATTTTGTTGGGCTTGGGCCTTTCACATTAATTGGAAACCAAATTAAAACCCAACAAATCTCTCCCTTTCCAATTATGCGGAAGAGTTCGCCATCCCGACGATCGTGCAACATATCTTGAGCTTCTCACTTGCTAAAGCCTTTGTAAACATGTCAGAACCATTATCGTCGGTATGAATTTTATCAAGTTCAAACAAACCATCTTCAAGACGTTCTCTAATCCAATGATACCGCACATCTATATGTTTTGTCCGCTTATGATACATAGAATTTCTAGCCAAATGAATCGCACTCTCATTATCACAAAGAACCACATATCGTGATTGCTTAAACCCAAGGTCTTGTAGAAACATTTTCATCCACAATAGTTCTTTGCACGCTTCTGTTGCTGCCATATACTCAGCCTCGGTCGTAGACAATGCAACACACTTTTGTAACCTTGATTGCCATGAAACTGCTCCTGTAACACCTCGCCAAAATCGCCATCGACGCGGATGTTAACTTTGGTCCCAGTGCTCGGCTTGACTTCTAAGTAACAGCAGAGCTCTACAACGGAAGCAATATATCTAAGTACCTGAGACAAAACATGCTTAAAAGTGTCAACCAAAATGGTTAAGTGAACAACATAGGTTTAATAATTATAACAAGTTCTTAGACCACAAGATTTAAATAAGCGGTTTAATCAGTTCGGTAGTAGTGCTGGTGTATATGATATCGATACTAACCATTAGTTACCCTAAACACATCACGTTCGTGTCGTTCATCGTTATTATGTATCCATTGACCAGCGGTCATCCGGATAGAGACGTCACCCTCAATAGCGCTATCACAATAACTAAGCTTGCCTTTATACGTAGCAATTAACGATATCATGGTAGGGATTAAGCATGAATCAAAGCATGTTAGCAACAGTTTGAACTAATCAAAATAAAGTTTGAGTACTTGTGTCTAATTGTAAAACAGTTTAAAAGGAAGCATGTGTCTCACCCCAAAGTTATAAAAACAGTTAAGAAATAGTAAAAAGAGGGGCTATGAAGTTTACCTTAATAGCAGATAAATATTCCACGCAAGTTATATGATCGGAGTGTTGAACACGGGGATCTCAACCTAGAGATATTATGTTCGATTAGTTAATGTCTAATAGACATAAAGTTTATTTATTAATATAGCAAACTATATTAACAGTGACCGTTCTCGAGAAAAGTTATATTTATATTTATATAGGTGATTATATACTTAGTGTATTTAAGTGTTACTATATAATTAAGTGTATAAGTTATACTAATAATAGTATTATTATTTATTTTAATTATTCAAATATTATGTAGACTTATCATTATATGTTACATCTATAAATATACCTCTATGTGATACATACATATACATATATTCTTTATTATTATTACTATTCATGTAGGTATTTATAACTATATGATACAGATATAGAAGGTGTATGTGTTACATATATAATAGTGTAAGATGGTACATATACATATACTTATCACTTTTATTTTTATTAAGTTTATTAACTTATACTTTACATAATACACATTCATATATACATACACACGTACATATACATACATATATACACACATACATATACCTGTATGTATATATTTACATATACACACACACATATACATACAGGGTATACATGCACATACGTACGCATGCATGCATGCATGCACGTACACCATGATCAATTCCTAAACTTTATCTATCTTTTCTACATTACTAATCTTACCATCAAAACTTTTATCTTTAACCTAATCAATACATAAAATCATATCTTTTCAACATAATTACTAGTTACATTCCTTTGATCATACTTGTTATCATCTTTTAATTATATTTTTAATTATATTTTTATCATCTTTTACTAACCATAATCATACTTGTTATCATCTTTTAATTATATTTTTACTTTGATCATAACCATTATTATTTTATTAATCAATTTTTATCAAACCTACTTAACCTTATTACCATAACACCTTTAACATAAAATTATAACTTATCATAATCATAAACTAGTTTCATCAAAATTCTTAGTCTTATTAACCTAAACTTCTACCATTACACAATACGTGTTCTTGTTTAACCTCCACCTTTTAATCTTAGCCATAATCTTCAACTAACATTAACTAACTTCATGATCATACATAATTCAACCTAGTATCTTATTAACATAAAATCATGACTTTATATCATAATAAATAATCATCTTTTTAGCCATAATCAATTCGTATTCATAACCTAAACTTCACATTAAATCATAATTCATACTTGATTCATTATCATCTTATTAACCGTTTATTATAATACTTGATCAAAATCATACTTCATATTCATTATCTTTATTCATTCTTACTAGTTACCTCGTAAAATCATAAACTTTTATTATAATACATACAACTATAACTTAATAGATTTAATGTAGGAATGTACTAGGGTTTATTAGTTATACCTTAGGGTTTAATGATCAAGAATGATGATGGACGTGGACTAAATAGACGACAGAAAACAGAAGCCAAGCAGCAGTAAACACGACCCAAAAGGCTGTTTGGGTTTGTATGATTCGACAGAAAAACTGGTGCAGGAGCAACAACAATGAATCACGACCCAAAACAAGGGTTTTCTTGACCCGTTTGATCCCAACAGAAACAGCAGTAACCCGCAGCAACTTTGCAGGTTTCTTAGCTTGTTTGATCACGAATTTGCAGCAGGCAAATAGGAGATTAAAAGGGCTGTTGAGTGGCGACTATTACAGCTGCTATTAACAGCTGTTATGGCTCGAAAAAGACGGCAGAAAAACAAGAACTAGTAGCTGTTTTGGACTGCACAAAGGTGGAGGATAGGAGGCTGAATGGGTGGCGATTAGAAGGCTGAACAGCAGGTTGTTTGGTGGGGTTTAAGGTCGATGCAGGATTGGTTGTGGAAGGCTGTCTAGTCGACTAAAAAATAGAAGGAAAGAAGCTGTAAATTGTCGACTAAAAAGAGGGCTGAAGGAGGGTTGTTTAATCGACACAAAGAGAAGGAAAAGGCTGGGGAACTCTGTCGACTAGAGCAGCCAAAAAGAGAGGGATTGTGACAAATTTTATGATGCTAATTTTGAGAGATCATGTAGCCTTTTATAGATGACTCTAGTTTCCTAATCCACTCAAATTGCTTAGAGATCAAGGTTTATGTGTTAGTGTTTGGCTAGGACTAGTTACTTTGTGAACAAGTTGGTTTCCCTTTTCTTTTTGTGCTAGCCAAAATTACATACAATACATATTTATATTTTTTTTCGGCATTTTACTATATTTATATATATTATTATTATTATATATTATTATTATTATTATTATTATTATTATTATTATTATTATTATTATTATTATTATTATTGTTATTATTAAAGTTACATTTATTTAAATAAGTTGTATTTATTTAATTTACATTATTGGTCCATATCCTTTATTAATTTAAATTTACTTCTAATTAGTTTTTAATTTAAAATTTGTCACCACTTAATATTATATATAGTTTATTTATTAATTTAATATTAGGGTTAGGGTTTAAGATTTAATTACGAGCATTATTTATAAGAGCATTTATTATATCTGGATAACAACCCTAATGCTAATACACAGAGTATGACATTGAAACCCTAAGGGCAATTTGGTAAATTCAGATGGGAAAAGTGAGGGTTGTTATAGCTCCCCCTGCGAAAGTCATCAAATATTCAGAAGTGGATTTCATGTTATCTTTGTTTCCTGCCATATCTGAGTCTGTATAACCAACAAGCACCGGCTCTCCATTTCCGAATGTGATACCTAACTTTGAAGTACCTCGTAAGTATCTCATAATCCATTTAACTGCTTCCCAATGCTTCTTACCCGGATTTGACATAAACCGACTAACAACACCTACCGCATGAGTTATATCAGGCCTAGTACACACCATAGCATACATCAAGCTACCAACCGCTGAAGCATATGGAACTTTATCCATCTCCTCAACATCCTCCTTTGATGTAGGGCAATCTCTATCTGTTAGCTTAAAGTTATTAGTAAGAGGGGAACTAACCACTTTAGCATTCTCCATGTTGAATCTACTAAGCACCTTTTCAATGTATTGCTCTTGTGATATATGTAACGTCTTAGCACCTCTATCTCTAGAAATCCGAATGCCAAGAATCTGTTTTGCTGGTCCCAAGTCTTTCATAGCAAAAGACTTGCTCAATTCTCCCTTCAACTACGCAATTCTTTTAATATTTTTACCAACAATCAACATATCATCAACGTATAACAACAATATGATGAAATCATCATCACCAAACCTCTGAAAGAAAACACAATGATCTGAAGTTGTCTTTCGATAGCCTTGCTTTTCTATAACCGACTTAAACTTCTTATACCACTGTCTCGGTGCTTGCTTCAACCCATATAGACTTTTCTGAAGTCTACAAACATAATTTTCTTTACCCTTAACCCGAAAACCTTCAGGTTGCATCATGTAGATTTCCTTATCCAAATCACCGTGAAGAAAAGCAGTCTTGACATCCATCTGTTCAACCTCAAGATCAAGACTAGCAGCTAACCCAAGAACCACTCGAATAGATCCCATCTTCAAAACCGGAGAGAAAATCTCATCAAAATCAATACCCTTTATCTGGCTGAATCCTTTAACGACTAACCTAGCTTTGTACCTTGGTTGTGAAGTAAGCTCATCTATCTTCACTTTGAATACCCATTTGTTTCTCAAAGCTCTTTTGCCTTTAGGTAACTTCACCAGGTCATAAGTATTGTTCTCATACAAAGAATTCATCTCATATTGCATAGCTTCACCCCACTCTTTCTTATGCTCATCTTTCATTGCTTCTGAATAACACTCTGGCTCTCCCCCATCAGTGAGTAATACATACTCATCAGCAGAACATCTAACAGAAGGATGATGGTCTCGAGTAGACCGCCTAAGTGGGACAAATGAAGGAATATCTGGTACTGGAATCTCTACCTGCTCTGGAGCATCACCAACATCAGTACCATGTTCATCATTCTGAACATCATCTCCAACATGTTGTGGAGTAACTGGATCCAAATCAACAAGATCAGTACTAGGTTGAGGAACTGAATCTGTCTTCTCAATATCTTTTAACATCTGATCTTCTGTAAAAACAACATCTCGGCTTCGTACAAGTTTCTTCTGAACTGGATCATATAACCTGTACCCAAAATCATCTTCACCATAGCCGAGGAATACACATGGCTTAGTCTTCATATCAAGCTTTGACATCTCATCTTTAGGAACATGAACAAAAGCTTTACATCCAAAAACTCATAAATGACGGTAAGAAACATCTTTGCCGCTCCAAACCCTGTTAGGAACATCAAAACGCAAAGGAATACAAGGGGTTAGATTAATAATATGAACTGCCGTATTTAAAGCCTCACCCCAAAAGGAATCGGACAACCATGCATGTGAAAGCAAACATCTAACTCTCTCAACCAAAGTTCTGTTCATCCTCTCTGCTAAGCCATTCAACTGAGGTGTCTTTGGTGGAGTATTTTGATGCCGAATACCATTCTCCTTACAATAAGCATCAAATCTGCCAATGTATTCACCGCCATTATCAGTCAGAATACACTTGAGTTTCTTCCCCGTTTGCCTTTCAACTAGTGCATGAAATTCCTTAAACTTCTCATATACTTGATCCTTTGACTTTAAGGTATAAACCCACACCTTCCTGGAATGATCATCGATGAATGTAACAAAGTAGAAACATCCACCAAGTGTCCTAGTCTTCATAGGCCCACAAACATCCAAATGCACTAGATCAAGTATGTTCTCCATTCGAAAAGGAGAATGACTCTTAAACGCAACTCTGATCTGTTTACCTACCAAACACTGAGAACACTTACTCAAATTAATATCACTAACACCCGACAACACATTCTTCTTAAACAAGATAGACATCCCCTTTTCACTCATGTGGCCAAGTCTTTTATGCCACAACTCAGTAGAATCAACATTGTCCACTACGTTAACAATGTTCTTGATGATCTTCGGACGCGTGATGTATAATCTTGAGTCTTTCTTTCCTCTTCCCACTATCATAGAACCAAGAGTTAGCTTCCAAATACCATTACCAAAACCATTATAATAACCATCATCATCAAGAATGCCTGTTGAAATAACATTAAGTCTCATATCCGGAACATGTTTTACATTATGCAAAACTAACTCCATTCCCGTGTCAAATTTCAAACAAACATCTCCAATACCAACGATCTTTGATAACTCGACATTACCCATCCTAGCAAATCCATAGTCACCTGGAGTGTAAGATGAGAAATGATCTCTACAAATTGCAACATGACATGTAGCACCACTATCAACAATTCAACTCGTGTCATCATGAGTAAGATTGATCATATCATAATCAATACAAACAAAGAACTCATCTGTGATAGCGTTAACTTCAACCTTATCATCATCACCACCATCACTTTTCTTTTGTTTATTCTTGTCATATGCCTTTTTCTTCTCATTCTTCAACTTTGGACAATACCACTTTGTGTGCCCCTTTTCATGACAATTATAACACTCAGCATTAGCAAATTTACCTTTGCGTGAGCTGCTACGATGATTGCCTCTTTTACCCTGACCTCTACTATGACTTCTCCCCCGCATTTCTGTCACCAAGATATCTGACTGTGAAGAGGAACCTTGTGACTTTCTTCTCATCTCTTCATTCAAAATACTACCCTTAGCCAATTCCATGGTGATAGTACCATTCGGTGCAGAGTTGGACAAAGACGTCCTAAAAGTCTCCCAAGAGTCCGGTAATGTACCAAGTAACCAGAGACCCTGAATCTCATCCTCAAACTTGATACCCATACCTGCAAGCTGATTTATAATACCCTGATATGCATTTAGGTGATCTGTAATAGGAGTCCCATCATGATACTTCAAAGTCATCATCTGCTTAATTAAGAACAACTTGTTATTCCCAGTCTTTCGCTCATATAACTGCTCAAGCTTTTTCCATAAGGCTTTAGCATCAGTCTCCCCAGTAATATGATTTACAACATTATCATCAACCCACTGCCGAATATACTCACATACTTGTCTATGCAAAATTTTCCATTGAGCATCAGATTTTTCCTCAGGTTTATCCTCAGTAAAAACAGGCAAATAATAATATTTCACATAAAGAAGATCCTCCATCTTGCCTTTCCAAACATGATAATTTGAACCATTTAAACTAATCATTTTACTTGTATTAGCTTCCATCTTTCACACAAGTCAAATCAAATAACCTAGCTCTGATACCAATTTGATGGGAAAATAATCACAACGGACAATCTACAAAGCGGAAACAAACCCGTTTGACCAATACTTTCCCGACCCGTATGAACCCGTGAGGATGCTAACAAATAAGCTATACCAAATCCAACCCAAATCAGTAGCTAAACAATACCAAATCAGTAGCAAATCAGTAGCTAAGCAATAATCAAGTACACACAATACACACGAGACTTTTTACGTGGAAAACCCCTTAAAATCGAGAGTAAAAACCACGGGACTCATAAGCCACTTAAACTTCACTATCATCAACAAGGAGAAAAATACAATAGGACTTCTCTAGATCATCTAGAGGTATACAACATCATCATACTCTTGAACTACAACAATCAACAAGTATATGAACAACCTAAAAGGCAAAAGAGGAATTATCTCACCCAAAAACTGCTCTCTGTTCCAGCAGCAAAATCATGACCTACAGACCTCTTTAGACAAATTCAACGGTTGAAAATGTTGACCCTGATGTCAGGAAGACACAGTCCAAAATTGAAGAAGATTCAACGGTCGGATCTCCAGGGATCGTCGATTTACTGGGCTGCTGTACATAAAAACGGGAATTGAGAAAACACACTTTTTCTTGAGTTGACTTCTCTTTTTTTTTTATCTCTAAAATGATGAATACAGCTGCACTTGATTTGAATTAAGAGATGCCTCTGATGGTTGACCAAGTCAAATAACCATTGGGCCTAATTTTGTTGGGCTTGGGCCTTTCACATTAATTTGAAACCAAATTAAAACCCAACACCTAAATGGTTCAAATCTCCTACAAGGTGGTTCAAATGATGACACATATTGGCTAGACCTTCCAAAAGATGGTTCGAGTCAAGAAATGGTTAAGAAAGGTTACTTACAAGATGCAAGTGCCTATTTTAATGTTAAGCCCATGTATATATTGCTATTTGGTTATTTTACCCTTTTAATGGCCCATCAAGAGCCCAAGTTGAGTTTGTAACCATTCCATTTGAAAAGATAGGAGAATATGTTGGTGACTGGGAACATGTTACATTAAGAATAAGTAATTTCAACGGTGAGTTAACTAGTGTCTTTTTCGCTCAACATAGTTGGGGGACATGGGTTATTGCTTCTGTTCTTGAGTACGCGAGTGGGAATAAACCGGTTGTGTACTCATCGCTAGATGGGCACGCATCTTATCCTACAGCCGGGTTAGTTTTGATTGGTTCTTCGGGGGTTAATATCGGGCTAAGAGATGATACGGCTAAGAGTGATAAGGTAATGGATACCGGAGTTGGGTTCATTGTGGTCTCGGCCGAGTATCTGGGTTCGAAAGTGGTTGAACCACCATGGTTGAACTATGTAAGAAAATGGGGTCCAAAGATTGATTATGACCTTGATAAAGAAATTACTAATTTGGAGAAGGTTATGATAGGGAATTTGAAAACATCTTTTGACAAGCTTGTAAAGAGTATTCCAAGAGAGGTGTTGGGTGAAGAAGGGCCCGTTGGCCCTAAACTGAAAAATAGTTGGAATCGAGATGAAATTTCATAAATTCAACTTATAATAATACAAATTTAAGTTTGTTACAAAATGTTATTTATATGAGATTCTGTAAAATTGTACTACGTATACATTCCTTCTCTTATTTTTCTATTGAAATGAAAAACATTTCAATATGTATACATGGTTTCGTAAGATCTTTTATGGCTTTTTGTATACACCACTACAAATTTTTTAAACCAATTTAATGTCCTAAGCTCCTAATATTGATATAAAATGTCTCAGATTCAAACTACGAGTATAATGACGTACGTCACGCCATGGGTGACGTCACATTCAACGCATGGTGTATAGCACATGAACCTGTCGGGAACCTAATGCTGTATCACGTGTAACACACGTAATATCCAGTAAACGTTCAACTCATGCTCAATCTACCGTCACGCCATGGGTCACGTGATGGACTGTCAAGGTTGACTTGGTATTGCTGAGTTGGACCACATCCCTAGATTTCAGGAACGTGGAATAGGTTGTAGGCTTGATTAGGAGGTTCTAGTGGCAGTTACAAGTCGTGGGTGCTATTATAATGGCTATCATGCATAACTATCATTTTATTATCTATAAATAGCATCATTTGGCCTCATTCAATGGCCAATCGACCAACTGATCATTTCACACACTAACCTTCCATAGCTTACCTTGGACGCTCGGAAAAAGACAAACAACATCACCACATCCATCTCCCATTTAACCGAAGGAACCCCTTCCAAAGGTTAAACTTCCTTTTTAATTCACTTGCACTCAGACCGAACAATTTTGGTTTGATCATTTGGCGCCATCCATGGGACCCGACTAATCAACGCTCTAATAGCAAGATGACAGAAGGTTCCAACCCACAATCCACTACTAACAATGGCAAAGAACCATATGACCATTTCAAACCTAATGACGATAGCACTTACGAAACTCCAAATAATTCCATCAAGGGTACCCGTTTGCAGTTTGATGACGACGAGAAGGAAGCTGATCAATGTGACTCTGAAGAGACGGAAACTCAAGAGGAAAACGTACACCAGCTCAAACCCATTAACGGCGAGGAAGCTATACACTTCTTGGCAAAGGGAGGATTCGTTTTACCCTCACTCATGCCCAAAGGCGCCGAAAGGCCTACCGGTATGTTGAAGGCACAACCCCGCATCTCAACACGTTCGGTGTCAGGGACCGGTAAGAGTTCTGACAAAACTAGGGGGAGGCACGAAAGGATCTGATTGATAATTTGATCCTTGCCGCACCGAAATCTATGAGTGCTAAGGTCGAGCAGCCTGGGTGGCGGACAATATGTTGAATAACTGGTATGCTATGATGGGGGACAACGTTAAACGTTCATTTGAAATTTCTGCAACGTCAGAGAAGTTTACCTGGGAAATAGCTACCCATCCGCTGTCTGCCATCCTTACTACCCCCCTCACGCTAGGGATGTATGACAGTAGCTCGGATCCGGAGGAATTTCTGCAGCAGTTTGAGCTCGATGTCAAGACGCAACACTAGGATAACCCTACGGCATGCCACATGTTCCTGGGATAGCTTCAGTCCGCCGTGCGAGAGTGGTTTGCCAAGTTGCCCGCGTTGAGCATTACCAGCTTCACGGACCTTAGAACCAAGTTCGTGCAACGCTTCCAGAATTTTAAACGTACAGAATTGACCCATTTAGACGTGCATAGCATCAAGATGAGGTCACGCGAGTCTTTGATGAGTTTTACTTCCCGCTTCACAGCGGAATGTCAAAAAATCCCGGACTTGCCAGAGTCACAGCAAATTTTCGCGTATATCATGGCAATCTGCCAAGTTAGACATTTGTCTCTGGTAAAGGCGATGCGACGGAAGTTGCCAAAAACGTTTGTTGAAGCGGTAAGGATGGTGAGAGACTACGTTTGGTCAGAGGAGTTTGCTAACGCCGCTGTCGGTGAAAACAAAACAACAGACCGCAACGATAGAGATGACAAAGGCAACGGTAAGGGTCACGCAAATAGAAGTCATAGGGGTAGCGACGGAAGTAGCGGTGATGGCTACGGATGTTCCAATCATAAGTCTGGAAACCGCCATAATTACCGCCCGTACGAACGTTACGGGACTAAAAGGCTATCACCCGAGGAGGAAAGCTTAATAAGGTCACTATCTAAAACGCTAAAAGAAATTCTGGCAACGGAGGAGATTAGCAGAGACTTCCCGCCACCCAAGCCTATGAAACCACGCTTCGCGGTAGACGAAACGCAATACTGTATCTTTCACGAAGATAAGGGGCATGACGTGGACGATTGTCGTGAACTAAAAAAGGTCATAATTGAGAGGCTAAAGTTAGGTGAGTTTAACCACTTAAAACCTTCGAGCAAAGGAGGATTCGCGACCAAGAGGTTCGCGTGGCAGAAAGGAAAAGATAAAGCGCTGGAAAAGCACATTCACATGATTCAGATGTGGCACTCGGGTCACGTAAGGAAGGCCGAAGCGCTTGAAAATTGGGAATGCGCGCCTATCACATTCCCGGAATTTTGGAAGATCTGCCTAACGGACCTACCGTTAACGATCACTGCAACAATCGGACGTTGCCGGGTATCACGTATTTATGTCGATACGGGTAGCGCTGTGGATGTCATTTATGAACATTGCTTTTTGCAGTTACCACAGGATGTGAGGGACAAGGTTAAACCCCCGTTGCACCCCGTTGAGGGATTCACAGGTGAAACGACTTGGCCCCTAGGGCGTGTTACTATCGACGTGACGTTGGGAGATGATTACCGTTCCCGCACCGTGCAGTTAACATTTGTAGTGGTTCGTAGCCAATCCAAGTACAATGTGATTTTGGGACGGACAGCGCTCCAGGAGTTGGGCGCAATACCTTCAACAGTTCACGGTATGCGGAAGTTCCCCACAAGGGCAGGTGTAGCAACTTTGTTTTCAGATCGCGCTCAAGTCTGCGCTGATATCAGTCAACCGGTTGTACAGTTGGCACCTGTTAATCGCGAAGGGGGTGTCGTGATCAATCATACGTTTCCCGAGAAAGTCATTAAAATCGGTAGCACCCTTTCGGAGGAAACTAAGAGTGCTCTATGCGATTTGCTGTCCAACAACGCCGATGTTTTTGCTTGGCAAGAGTCAGACATGATAGGAGTTCCAAGGGAGGTGGCGGAGCACCATTTAAACAAACCCAAGCATAACGCCGGTACGACAGAAAAAGAGAGGAATGGCACCAGAACGAAGCACATTCCTCCGTAGCGAGGTAGAGAAGCTTGTTGACGCCAACATATTGAGAGAAGTCCGTTACCAAACTTGGGTAGCCAACCCGGTGCTAGTCAAGAAAGCCAACGGGGCGTGGTGCATGTGCGTTGATTTCAAAGATATCAACAGGGCGTGCCCAAAGGATAACTATCCGCTACCGGAGATTGACTGGAAGGTCGAATCACTTGCCGGTACCACTTTAAATGCTTCCTTGACGCGTACAAATGGTATCATAAGATTCAAATGGCGAAAGGAGATGAGGATAAGACCGCATTTCACACTGATCATGGCATTTTTTTGCTACACTAAGATGCCGTTTGGACTAAAGAACGCTGGAGCAACGTATCAACGGGTGATAGACACTGCCTTCAAGAACCATATAGGATGCAACGTTGAAGCTTACTTTGATGATATCGTAATCAAAAGCCATACAGAACCATCTCTCCTTAAAGATATCCAAGAAACGTTCTACTCCTTGAGGAAAATCAATATGAAACTCAACCCGAAGAAATGCAGTTTCGGCTTCGAGGAGGGTAGCTTTCTTGGTCATGTCGTGACGCCACGAGGTATCAGAGCAAATCCAAAAAAAAATTCAAGCCATGGATGAGATGGTATCACCGCGAACAAAAAAAGAGGTGCAAAGCTTAAACGGGAAGTTGGCGACACTCTCTAGGTTCTTGTCGAAGGTCGCAGAGCGTTCTCTACCGTTCTTTCAGGTGTTAAAGGCATCCATGGGCAAAAGCTTCGACTGGACGCCGGAAGCAGAAAACGCGTTCCAAGAGATGAAGGCGTTCATCAAAACCCTACCTACGTTAACAGCTCCGGTACCGGGTAAAGTGTTCGTTCCACTACTTGCTTGTTTACTGACGTTTCAAAAATTTCAGGAGAAACTTTAACTGTTTACTTAGCAGCAGGAGCCGAAGCAATCAGCTCGGTACTAGTGGCGGAACGCGACGGAACCCAGATGCCGGTATACTTTGTCAGCAAGGTTTTGCAGCACGGTGAGGTCAATTATAACCCAGTCGAGAAACTGGTTTACGCATTAGTTCATACCGTGAGGAGGCTGAGGCGATACTTTCAAGCGCACCACATCTTGGTGCTAACAGATACGCCCATCAAGCAGGTACAACATTTTTGAGACACTTGTACAGCAAAGAACGTTACTAACTTCTTCATGACAGGTTTTAAGTAAGCCGGAGATCTCCGGCCGAATGGAAAAATGGGCAATCGAACTTGGGGAGCATGAAATTAGCTACGCATTGCGTAACGCTATCAAAGGGCAAATCATGGCCGATTTCATGGTAGAATTCATTAATTTCGAAACATCAACAGTTGCAAACGAAACGGTACCCCAAAACATCACGTGGGAGCTTCACACTGACGGAGCGTCAAGCTCAGACGGGGGCCGGTGCAGGCTTTATACTGATGTTAAAGCTAAGGGGTATAAAATACTATTAAATTTTACAAGGAAATACTATTAAATACGATACAATTTTACACAAGATATTTATTTATTTAGAGAATGGATATACTTAAACCTTGCTACAACACTTATAGGCAGTGTACCTAATCGTACAGTAGTGTAGTTTTTAGTAAGTCCGGTTCGTTCCACAGGGAAAATCTTTTAATCAAAGCTTAACGCTATATTAGTTTTATTTTATAAAAATACAAATATATATATAAGTAATATTATTATTATAAAGGGGGGTTTTTACCGTTTAATGACCGGTTTGTCGATTTTAAAAACTTTAGTCGCAGTTAAAACAAAATGTAAAATATTGAATAAATAAAAGACTTAATTTAAAGCGTAAAGTAAATAATGATAATGAAATTGCGAAATAAAAGTGCGATAAAATAAACTAGCGATAATTAAAAAGTATGATAATTAAAAGTGCAATTAAATACAATAACAAAAAAATAAAAGTGTGATAATTAGAAGTGCAATTAAATATAAAATAAAGGAAATTAAATATGAAATAAAAGAATTATGCTTATTTAAACTTTCGTAATCATGATGTTTGACGTGTTGATTTTAGTTTTATGCCCATGGGTTAATTGTCCTTTGTCCTGGATTATTTAATATGTCCGTCTGGTTTTTGTCCATAACAGTACATCAGTCATAAATATAAAGTGCGAGTGTCCTCGTCAAATTATCCTTATACCCGAAGTAAAATATTCCAACTAATTGGGGACTTAAACTGTAACAAGATTTTAATACTTTGTTTAATAATTACACCAGGATGTCGACTGAATGTAACCCAAGGTTTTAATACTTTGTTATCAATTATACCAAGTGTCCTTGTACATAATTTCACCCCTGTTTTAATAATTCTAGTGGCTATTAATCCATTCCTGTGTCCGGTTAAATGAACGATTAATCGTACATATAAATATCCCGCCCATCGTGTTCAATTGAGTGTATATGGTTATTTATAGGGACGTCCAATTGTAAATCTTTATATTAAAATTAACAAACTATCATTTAGTTAAACAAATATAAAGCCCATTAATAGCCCATAGTCTAATTTCCACAAGTGTCGTTCTTTTGTCCAAACTCCAATTATGGTACAAAGCCCAATTACCCCAATTATGGTACAAAGCCCAATTACCCAATTTTAATATTTTTAGCCAAACATCATGATTAGTCACCATGTGTAGAATTTGTCCTTTGATTTCATAATCTGGCGCATTAATGTCTGGATGAGTAATTGCTTGACCTTGGCCAGTGCGTTTAGCTCTCATTCAGTCTTCCATACTTAAAGGTTCCAGATTTTCCATAATTAAATTTGTTGAATCTGAATCACTAGAGGATTCTGATTTAATGGTTCGTTCCTCAACAATCTCTGTTTGAATGATTGGTGGTTCCGGAGGAAAATTTAATGTTTCAGGATCTATGAATCGTCCCTGAATATTCTCCGGATTCTCAATTGTGAGGTCGGGTTCAAAAAATGGATTATCGAAAAGTTGAACTGGAGTACTTGGTTGACTGGATGACGATTCTAAAGAAAAATCAACGGCGGTAATATTTGCTAGATGTCTTGATCTAGTTACAGGTGGTGAACGTACAAAAGGTGGTGAACGTCTTGCTCGGTGCATTCACTGAATATCCTATTAGTTTTTAAAAGGAAAGAAAAAATTATATAAGTTATCCAATTAATAGACTTTTCTGATTTTGCCCACGTTTCGAATAGCCAAATGATGCAGCAGAGGGGCAGGATTCGTTTGGTCTCAATATAATTGAGGACTGTTTGGCTCCAATAACCCGGTCCACGTATAAATCCAACTATTACTACGAACCAGAAAATTTTGATGTCTATCAATTTAACCACTTAAAATAAATTTTCGTAATTTTAAGAAATTTAGATAAGAAGTAGAATAAAAATCTATGTCCTAAAACTAGAATGGCGAGAAATAAGAAAGAAAAAGAGCGCGTCGAGAAATAAGGAAGAAAAAAAAAAGAGTTGAAAAATAAAAGGCGTCGAAAAATAAGAAAGAAAAAGAGTGACTTATAAAACTTTAAAACACTCGACTAACCCAACCTTATTACTACCACTAATTTAAAATTATAATCGCAAATTGAGATTACTAATTGGAATGATAATTGATACATAGGTAAAAGGCGTCTAAAAATATTAAAGCTTACAAGTAAAACTGTATCCCAAATGGAAATGACTTAAAAAGGTACTAAAACTTAAAAAGACGTCGCAAAATTCTAAAGCACTTTAATCTTAGTCTAAAGAAAAAAAAGCACTTAATGGATTTTACAGCAAAGCGTAAAAATCTAAATAAAAAAAAATAACTATGGCAAAAACTATGAATTAATAACTAAATACGAGCGAAAAATACAAATTTTACGCTAAAACAATTAAAAAGGGACAAAATATAAAAATATACTAAAAGTTGTAAAAAGTACAATTTTTTATAAAAATATTATTTTTATATTATTTATTTAATAAAACTATTAATTTTACAATTTAAATAAACTAATTTAACTAAATATAAAATAAATTAAAAACTAAAATTAAACTAAATAATAAAATATTAAAACCTAATTAGGGTTTATTAAATAATAATAATAATACACCGTAATTAATGCAGTTAGGGTTTCCTGTTGGCGTGTCAGACACTCTCATGCGATCGCATGAGTTTATGCCTTCGGGCTTATGCGATCGCATGAGCCAGGATTTTGGGCAAGGTTACGAGCTGCTACAATAGCAGGCCCGGGAGTTTTTTTTTTTTTTTTTTTTTTTAGCGTTGCGCTTCCGGCTTTTAAGCAAGAAAAATCCACGGCAGCGGCGCCAAAAATACTTGATGTTAAAGCTAAGGGGTATAAAATACTATTAAATTTTACAAGGAAATACTATTAAATACGATACAATTTTACACAGGATATTTATTTATTTAGAGAATGGATATACTTAAACCTTGCTACAACACTTATAGGCAGTGTACCTAATCGTACAGTAGTGTAGTTTTTAGTAAGTCCGGTTCGTTCCACGGGAAAAATCTTTTAATCAAAGCTTAACGTTATATTAGTTTTATTTTATAAAAATACAAATATATATATAAGTAATATTATTATTATAAAGGGGGGTTTTTACCGTTTAATGACCGGTTTGTCGATTTTAAAAACTTTAGTCGCAGTTAAAACAAAATGTAAAATATTGAATAAATAAAAGACTTAATTTAAAGCGTAAAGTAATTAATAATGATAATGAAATTGCGATAAAATAAACTTGCGATAATTAAAAAGTACGATAATTAAAAGTGCAATTAAATACAATAACAAAAAAATAAAAGTGCGATAATTAGAAGTGCAATTAAATATAAAATAAAGGAAATTAAATATGAAATAAAAGAATTATGCTTATTTAAACTTCCGTAATCATGATGTTTGACGTGTTGATTTTAGTTTTATGCCCATGGGTTAATTGTCCTTTGTCCTGGATTATTTAATATGTCCGTCTGGTTTTTGTCCATAACAGTCCATCAGTCATAAATATAAAGTGCGAGTGTCCTCGTCAAATTATCCTTATACCCGAAGTTAAATATTTCAACTAATTGGGGACTTAAACTGTAACAAGATTTTAATACTTTGTTTAATAATTACACCAGGATGTCGACTGAATGTAACCCAAGGTTTTAATACTTTGTTATCAATTAGGCCAAGTGTCCTTGTACATAATTTCACCCCTGTTTTAATAATTCTAGTGGCTATTAATCCATTCCCGTGTCCGGTTAAATGAACGATTATTCGTACATATATGGTTATTTATAGGGACGTCCAATTGTAAATCTTTATATTAAAATTAACAAACTATCATTTAGTTAAACAAATATAAAGCCCATTAATAGCCCATAGTCTAATTTCCACAAGTGTCGTTCTTTTGTCCAAACCCCAATTTTGGTACAAAGCCTAATTACCCAATTTTAATATTTTTAGCCCAACATCATGATTACTTCGGATTAAATAAGTATAATAATAACTTAGCTACGAGACATTAAATAAAAAAAGTTGAACATAACTTACAATGATTAAAAATAGCGTAGCGTTACACGGACAGAATTTCGACTTACACCCTTACAACATTCGCTAACACACCCTTATTATTATAAATTAAAATTAAAATTATAATTTAAATATAAATATTATACGTTGAATGAGGAGAAGAAAAAGATGTGTTTTGTGTTACACCAAAGCTCGATTTTTATAGGCCTGTGATCTGGAAAAGATGCTCATGCGATCGCATGAGCTTTACCCTTCAAGGCCATGCGATCGCATGGCCAGCTGGGGAGACTCAAAAGTCTTTGTTTTTTATGCCGACGGTTTTTAAATATAATATAATATATATATTAATTTTAAGAATTAATTATATATTATATTATATTCAAGTGCATAGTTGACTTGAAATTTTTAGTCCGTTGCGTCGAGCGTTGAGAGTTGACTCTGGTCCCGGTTCCGGATTTACGAACGTCCTTGCGTACAATTTAATATCTTGTACTTTGCGTTTTGAATCTTGTACTCTTGTAATTTTGAGACGTTTCTTATCAATAATTGGAACCTTATTGATTGTATTTTGTACTTTTGAGCTTTTTAGTCATTTGCGTCTTCAATTCGTCGAATCTGTCTTTTGTCTTCACCTTTTATTATTTAAATGAATATCACTTGTAAATAGAACAATTGCAACTAAAAGCTTGTCTTTCTTGAGGAATAATGCTATGAAATATATGTTCGTTTTTAGCATTATCAAATATTCCCACACTTGAGCGTTGCTTGTCCTCAAGCAATATCGTCTTGAAATACTAGAATCACTTCTTTATTTTTCACACTTTGTACATCAGTGATTTCAATACGGCGGTATAAACAATGGTAGTAACGTTGTGGTTTACAGTCCCACATAACTATAAAAATTTAGATCCTTTAAGAAATTGGATCTTTATGAAAACATTTGATCTTTTTGAAAATTCAATCTAGCTTTTACCCTAGATAAGTTTTCCGGAATAACCCTTCACCGGTGTTTGCAAAATATTTTTGTGGGTTTGGTGGGTTTCAGATTTGAAAATTTTAGCTCAAAACTTGTGGTTTTGTGTCACCCACTTGCTAACCTTGTTTTGGGAAAGCAACACGTCCAGTATACTTACTCCGTATATTACCTTTCGGTAAACTACCGTCCGGTTGTAAAGGAAAGCGTTTGAACAAGCAACTGTTAAGGCAATGTCCCCTGACATGCTTTTAATTATGGTCTATAACGTGTCGGACGCAATTACTATCCATGGTAGGAGCAATAGTAAAGCTCACCCTTATGATTTTTCGGTCTGGCACAAGGTCCTGTCTTTGACCATGCTATGCAACCACCGTTCTTACAGTTGACACCCGATTTGGTTCAGATGACCTAATGAATTCCAGGTGAATTCCTAGGATTTTACGTTCAATGGTAATGAACGCATTGAAAATGGGTTTTCAGAAAACAAATCGGTTTGTAATTTTGATCAAAATATTTTCTCGTTCAAGCTCTAGTTTAGATATCATTGAATTCCATGAGTTTGTAATTCTCAAACTTTAAGGTCAATCTCTAGGATTGAGTAATATCAGTCTTAAAAGCTGATTTTTGATCTTTAAAGGAGATTATCCTTTCTGGGGATCTGATTTATTAGTCTTATCAAGCTAATTTGCACGGTGCCCCCATTGTACGAGACAGATCCTCTCATGGTTAGGATAAGTCTGACCACTTGGCGACCCTGTTTGATGCTGAGGTCCGTGGATTTCCTGCTGATTTTAGTGATGACTTTTCTAGGTTTTTCGTCAACCTACAGCTGGTCTGGACGACAACTTCATGACCTAAATCAAGAAGCGCGTGTCTTTTTCGGAAGACTTTACTTCCTTTAAATGATGGAATTGATTCATCGTGTAGATCCATCTTTCTTTCAAATATATTACAGTAAATCGGGTAAAACTGTTTAGTTTAGTCCAAAGCAAAAGTATCTTCAATTATTTGTTACAGAAATATGTGATATATGTTTAAGATAACTTGGTAATTTTTCCCACACTTGGCTTTTATTTTCCTTTTTATTGTCCTCTATTCCATTTTAAATGAATTTTAACATTTTGGTTTGTTTCTCAATTTATGTCCTTTCCGAGGTAACAATAATTTCGGTGTTAACACCTAGTTTTATCGTTCATAAATATGTATAAACATGATTTTGAGTTCATTTAATTGAAAATTTTGAAAATTTTTACTAGAATTGGGTAGTCAGTATATAAGACTAGGGCTGTTCTTTATCAGAGAGCACTAGATTCTAATTCAACTACTACTTTACTAGTATTTCTAATGGTAACCAAGTGTTTAAAGTAAAAAAATTTAAAAATCCGAAAGAATTTAACCCCTTCCCACACTTAAGATCTTGCAATGCCCTCATTTGCAAGAAATCAGTAACAATTTAAATTATTGAGGGTGATTAGCGTAGAAAAATGATTAAATTTTATCAAAGTTTCCAAACATATTGGCGTTTGTTTGCTGAATGATAAATGGTGCATATCATTTGTTCATTCCGTCTGTTGTTACATCACATTTATTTGTCATCTTGTCGTCAAAATTAGTAGCTTTTGCTGAACTTAATGCCAGTCTTTGAAAATGCGCTGTTTTACCATGTTTTGTACAATTTACAATATACATACATACAAATATAAACATGCATGGCAATTTGAAATGGGACTTAATATCCCACTTTCAAATCCTAAATGTGAAATATTAGTACACAATAATAATAAAAATGATAAAGATTACATAAGTATATTCAATAACATAAGTTTAAACATGAATAAGTAAAAAGATAAAAACATAAAAATCATATAAATAACCAAATGGAACCAAATCAGTCTGGATAGGGGTTCCAGTTCATCTCAGCAGGTGGGTTCCATTGTTGGTTATAGGTGTTCTGATAGGCTTGGTTATAGTCATACCGGTTAAAGGGTGGCCGGATATCGGGGCTGTGTGGCGGAAAATGAGCAGGTCGAGTAGGTACATAGTTATTTGGTACCTGATATGATAGCTGGCTCATGATTTGGTGCTGATGAACTACCCAGCTATCGTGTTGGCGTCGCCTATAATCCTCTTATACTCGCTCGGAGTTCCACTGCTCGTACATACTATGTCTGGCCGCGTTCGTCATTGCTTCCTCATCTATACGAACGTGGACGTCAAGAATAGCATCTCGAAAGACATCCCTAATGTCTTCCGCCTCCTCCATTTCCTCGTCTGAGCCTCTCTCTACCTGAGGATGAGATCCCTCATAGGGTACTGCCTGGTTACGTCTACTTTTCAATACCTTAGCACCCACATAAACTTTCAATCCTAAGGGCTCAACCTGTTCTCTACAAAGCTGTAATGGACCCCCTTGGTTCCTATCAACACCTAAATACTCTCCAATGAGAGTAACAAAAATACCTCCTCCTATTATACTCCCGTCCTGCATTCCCTCTACCATTTTAGATAAATAAAAAGCAACACAGTAAGGGATATTGACAAAGCTTCTAGTACCCGAATACACTTTAGGTAGAATAAATCATGTAAGGTAATTTTTTCTTTATTGTGACCTCTTTGTGTAATTGAGTTAGCCAAAAATCTATGAATAATATGAAGCTCGGCTCTGTCAATATGTGTATAGGAGTGTCCTCCTGCTCGTGTAAAAACATCAAAATGTGACATACGCCTCCAAATGGCGTCAGCGTCAAAGTTACTATCTACCCTTTCACCATAATGAATCAAATTTGTACAATCGGGTAACAGCAACTCACCAGGAGTATATATCTGTAAGGCCCTGGCCATGTCCAGCATGGACATTCTGTACATCCTACCGCCAAGGATAAACCTAAGAAATCTTCTATCATCTATTCTAACTATATTTGTATCAAGTGATACAGTACTCATCAACTCAACACACCATTCCTTATATACAGGTCTACGAATGGTGAAAAGACATTCCCAGTCTGTAAAAGAAGAACTGCCATACCTTTGTACCAAAAGTTGTCTAACACGGTCAGCTAGATGGACCGTTTCTAAAGGGGCCCAATCGATTACCCTTGGCACCTCTCCATTTTTTGTTACCAATTTGAATTTGTTCCTTTGATATGTCTCGTAATCTCTCCATCTCCTATCAAATCTTAGATTAGGATGCAGAGTTTGCTCAGGAATCGTTGGGAATTCTACTGGCAGCCTCATTGGGAATACTATGAATTCATCAACAAACTGTACCGGATCATAATAAGGTATGTGCTGATCAGGCTGTTGTTGTGGTTCATGTTATGGTTCTTGTTCGTGCTGCATTTCTGGTTCTGGTGCTGGTGTTGGTCGTCTAGATGATGATGCTCCTGAACCTCCAGTATCAGCTTTCTGCAAAACACATTAAACACAAAATTTGTGCATCCAAATATGCATTAGTGTTAGCAAAATAACAACTTAAAACAATCACTATAACATGTTAAATTAAACTTATACACATTTTCACAATTTTTCACAATTCTACACTTTTCAAATAAGCACATATGAAAATGTATACAAAATTCATAAGCATTTAACTCAAATAACATGTCAAAATAGTCATTACTAATAATTAAACAAGTCTCAAATGTCAAATATATCAAATTAATCAAGTTCATGAATTTTGGACTTAAAAAGTCCACTTTAATCTCTAAAAATCATGTTTAGGATCAATGTTTGGATCATTTAACTATCTAAACATATTACACTACTCAATTTAGCAATAATTCATGACAAAAATCGGCCATAACCTGTTTATATCAAAAAGCCCCAAATTGCTCAAGAACACAAACCCTAGATTTCTGAAAATTTTGAAGTTTTTGGCTTCAAATCATGTTAAATAGCATCAATCTAGGTTATACATGCATAAAATACTAACAATTTAACACTAATTACACTAGAAATTAACAAAATTGCATTAGGTAAAAAATTGGAATTTATCACAAAAACTAGCAAATTTATGAGTTTATGGGTGTAATTTTTACCATTTTGCTGAAGAATGAGAATCTAGGCATGATTAGAGCAAGAAAAATGATGAATTACGGTGAAAAATGGCGAATTTTAGAGAGGATTTTGGGGTTGGTTCGTGTAAATGTGTGTGTTTGTGTTGAAGAACAGACTCGCTGTCTGTTTTGATCTGGCCAGAAATATGCCTCCATGCGATCGCATGGAGGTATAGGGTGATTCCCATGCGATCGCATGGGTACCCGGCTACAGTGTTTTGCCCCTTTTTTTTATTTTTTTTAATAAAACCTTATACTTTATAAAACTTATAATTAATTAAATTTTAAAAATTTGTTTTCCTTTAGGAGCTAGGGTGTTTCGGATCGAAGTCCTAGTCTGTCCCTTGACAAAATTTTTAAAATTTGTCAAATCAAAGCGCTGTTTTAAAAGTAAAGATTTTTGGGTTTTTTAATGTTTTTGGCATAAAGCAATTTCGGTTCAACGACCTAGTCTTCAACTCACGACGAATTTTAAAAAACATATTTTTAACTTAGCGAAATAAAGTAAATTTTTGTTTTTAAATTCACACCAAACTTAAATTTAAAATGCATAAAATTAAAAATTCACACCAAACTTAAATTTAAAAATTTATATTATAAATTCACACCAAACTTATATTATATTTTTGTTTTTATACATACAAACTTATATTAAAAAGATTAATTTTTCAAATATTTACAATTTTAAATATATTAATTTTAAAAAGTTTACAATATTATTTTAACTTTTATATATTAATTTTAAAACATGGTAAAAATAAAATTAAAAATCTTTTTGGCTTTTATCCCACTTTAATCAATCAAATATTACCAAAAATATACGCCCCTCTTTTCGGTAAAGTAATTTCGGTTCCATGACCTAATTTAACTCATGACGAATTTTTAAAATATTTTGGGTTGATTGATTAAAGATATTTATACCTTAAGAATAAACGTTAAATTTCGCAGTGATGTAATAAATTTTTGAATGATATCAATAATTTCGGTCGCCAAACCTAATTTTATTCAATACCAATTTAATACTTTATAGCGAACAAATTAGCGTTTATTATCAAAAGGTTAAAAATAAAAATAAAAAATAAAAACTGTACAGACTTACCTGTGAGATAGTATTCTTAGTGATACGATCTATCCCATTCATAAGATAGTCAGTTTAATTGATTTTCCATGGCTACATAGGCGTAACCTCGAGCATTCAGTGTTTTTTCTTCTAAACATATGAACGGTCCGTCTCTGCATAAAGTAACAAATTCGGTGTTTGAATAGGTTTGATTATTTGAACATTTACCTCCATGAGACCATTTTCCGCATTTGTGACATCTTTCTAGGTGTCGTGTTCTTCTTGTCGCTGCGGATTTTGATTTTCCTTTACCAAATTGTAACTTATTATCTTCGCATCTGGATTCTTTTCTTACTCCGTCCAATCTTTCTCTGATTACTGATACTAGTTCACTCGAAAGTGTGTCATTATTACGTTTAGTGATCAAAGCGTGTAGCATTAGACCATGGTTTAGTTCACAGGAAGTCTTCATTTCCTAAATAAAAATAAAAATTCAGAATGGGGGGAGAAGACTAGTTCTTTAGGGTCTGCTAGGGAAAGACCATTCGGGTTCCATTTTCGAGAACTACATGAAAACAGACAATCTAACTCTAACAGAAATACATAAAATCCTTAAAAGACTTGATTCTCCCCACACTTAGTTAGCTGTGGTATCGAAATTGTGATTAACTTCGTTGTCGACTTCCATCGGACTATCTATGTAATGTTTAACTCTGTGACCATTAACTTTAAATTCAATTCCATTTGAATTTATTAATTCTATCGTTCCGTATGGGAAAACTCTTTTGACTATGAATGGTCCAGACCATGTTGATTTCAATTTTCCAGGAAATAGCTTGAATCGTGAATTGAAAAGAAGAACTCTGTCTCCTTCTTTGAATTCTTTTGAACTTCTGATTCTTTTATCATGTCATTTCTTCGTTATTTCTTTATAGATTAATGAATTTTCATATGCTTCATGTCTTAATTCTTCTAATTCGTTTAATTGACTTAATCGTAGACGTCCAGCTTCATGTAAATCAAGATTACATGTCTTCAAAGCCCAAAATGCTTTGTGTTCAATTTCTACTGGAAGATGACATGCTTTTCCATAAACGATTCTAAAAGGTGTGGTTCCAATTGGAGTTTTGTAGGCTGTTCTAAAAGCCCAGAGTGCATCCTCCAATTTAATGGACCATTCCTTCGGATTTGATCCTACGGTTTTTGCTAGAATACGTTTTGAAGCTCGGTTGGTATTTTCAACTTGTCCACTTGTTTGTGGATGATATGCGGTGGAGATCTTATGAGTTACTCCATATCTTTTGAGAACTTTCTCAAGTTGATTATTACAGAAATGAGTACCCCGATCACTTATTAAAGCTTTCGGTGTTCCAAACCTTGCAAAAAGACGTTTTAAAAAGTTGACTACAACTCGTGCATCGTTAGTTGGGAGAGCTTGTGCTTCCGCCCATTTAGATACATAATCAATAGCTACGAGAATGTAGAGATTATTATAAGATTTTGGAAATGGACCCATAAAGTCAATACCCCAAATGTCAAATACTTCGCATACTTGAATGACATTTTGTGGCATTTCATCACGTTGACTTATTATTCCGGCCCTTTGACAAGCATCACAGGATTTGCAAAGAAGGTGTGCGTCTTTGTAAATTGTAGGCCAATAGAATCCAGCATCATAAACTTTTCTTGCTGTTAGTTGAGGCTCATAGTGCCCTCATGTTGGTCCTGTGTGACAATGGTTTAAAATTTTACTAGCTTCATCTCCAAATACACATCGGCGTATTATTCCATCGGGACAACTTTTAAACAAATGTAGATCTTTCCAGAAATAGTATTTTATATCACTGAAGAATTTCTTTCGTTTTTGGTACGATAATCCTTTTTCAAGGAATCCAATACTAAATAGTTTGCATAGTCTGCAAACCACGGAATTTCATTATAATCTATCTTCAATAGATATTCATCAGGAAAGTTGTCTTGTATGGTCGATTCATTTAGAACTTCTAATTCGGGATTTTCAAGACGAGAAAGATGATCAGCGGCGAGATTTTCTGCTCCTCTTTTATCTCGGATTTCAATATCGAACTCTTGTAAGAGTAAGATCCAATGGATTAATCTTGGTTTGGCATCTTGTTTCGAAAATAGGTATCTAAGAGAAGAATGGTCGGTATAGACTACCGTTTTTGCTAGAACGAGATATGAACGAAATTTGTCAAAAGCGAAGACAATAGCAAGGAGTTCTTTTTCAGTAGTTGTATAGTTCGTTTGTGCTCCTTGTAACGTCTTACTAGCATAATATATAGGTTGAAATCGTTTTTCAATCCTTTGTCCTAAAACGGCTCCCATTGCAAAATCACTTGCATCGCACATTAGTTCAAACGGTAGATTTCAATTTGGTGTTATCATGATCGGCGCATTAGTGAGTTTCTCTTTAAGAATATTAAAAGATTTGATGCATTCATCTGAAAAGATGAATGGAGCATCCTTTTCTAGGAGTTTATTCATAGGAGTGGCAATTTTAGAAAAATCTTTTATGAAACGTCGGTAAATACCGGCATGCCCTAGAAAACTTCTAACTCCTCTAACATTGGTGGGATATGGAAGTTTAGCAATTACATCTACTTTAGCTCTATCCACTTCAATTCCTTCTTTTGAAATTTTATGTCCAAGAACGATGCCTTCTTTAACCATGAAATGGCATTTCTCCCAATTAAGTACTAGATTTGATTGTTCACATCTAATAAGCATTCGTTCCAGATTAACTAGACATGATTCAAATGTATCACCGAAGACTGAAAAGTCATCCATGAAAACTTCCATGCATTCTTCTATCATGTCGTGGAAAATCGCCATCATGCACCTTTGAAAGGTTGCAGGGGCGTTGCAAAGTCCAAATGGCATGCGTTTGTAAGCAAAAGTACCATAAGGGCACGTGAATGTGGTTTTCTCTTGGTCTTCGGGTGCTATTGGAATTTGAAAATATCCGGAAAATCCATAAAGAAAACAATAGTAACTGTTTCCGACTAATCTTTCCAACATTTGATCAATAAAAGGTAAAGGAAAGTGATCTTTTTGGTGGCGTCATTTAATTTTCTATAATAAATACACACACGCCATCATGTTACAGTCCTAGTAGGAATAAGCTCATTTTTCTCATTTGTGATGACAGTCATGCCACCCTTCTTAGGCACACATTGAACTGGGCTTACCCATGGACTATCAGAAATTGGATAAATTAAACCTGCATCTAGCAGTTTAATTATTTCTTTTTTAACAACATCTTGCATATTCGGATTTAGTCTTCGTTGGCGTTGCACATACGTTTTATGACCTTCTTCCATAAGGATTTTATGTGTGCAATACGAAGGACTTATTCCTTTTATATAATGAATCTTCCATGCAATGGCTGGTTTATGAGCTTTTTACACAGAAATGAGTTGTGATTTCTCATTTTCAGTAAGAGAAGACGATATTATTACAGGTAATTCAGATTCACCATGTAAATACGTGTATTCCAAATGGTTTGGAAGTGGCTTTAACTCTAATTTCGGAGGTTCTTCTATCGATGATTTATATCTATATCTGTCTTCTTCTTTTAGCATTTGAATTTCTTCTGTTGTTGGTTCATATCCATTAGCTATTAGTGTAGCTAACATTTCAGTTTCATCAATTGGTTCAGTTCCTTCTCATAAAGAACATTCTCCTGTTCCTTGTAATTCTGGAAATTCTTCTAATAATTCTGCATGTGAATCTATAGTTTGAATATAATAACATGTATCATCTGCAGATTGCGGTTGTTGCATTGCTCTATCAACTGAAAAGGTAGCACTCTCGTCCTCTGTACTTAGGGTCAATTTCTTACCGAACACGTCTATCATTGCTTTAGCCGTGTTTAAGAATGGTCTTCCTAATATGAGAGGAACTTGAGAATCTTCTTCCATGTCCAGAACAACAAAATCTACTGGAAATACTAAAGTACCAACTTTAATTAGCATGTTCTCCATTATCCCTCTAGGATATTTTATTGATCTATCGGCTAGTTGTATACTTATTCTTGTTAGTTTCAATTCTCCAAGGTCTAGTTTAGTGTATAGTGAATACGGCATTAAATTTATACTAGCACCTAAGTCTGCCAATGCTTCTATTGAACTAAGACTACCCAGAAAACATGGAATTGTGAAACTTCCTGGATCAGATAATTTTTCTGGTATCTTATTCAACAGCACTGCTGAACAATTAGCATTCATAGTAACAGCCGAGAGTTCTTCCATTTTCTTTCAATTTGGGATTAGATCTTTCAAGAATTTAGCATATCTAGGCATTCCTGAAATCACATCAATGAAAGGAAGATTTACATTTATCTGTTTAAACATATCCAAGAATTTGGATTGCTCGGCTTCAAGTTTCTCTTTCTTCATTTTACTCAGGTAAAGAAGTGGTGGTTGGTATGGTTTAACATAAGGTTTATCCTTAGCTGTGTTATCTTCATTAACATTTTCAACTACCGGTTCTTTTTCCTTATCTTGATCAGGTTGTGGTTCTTGTGGAGTAGGAATAGCTTCATCAGAAGTTACAGGTATTTCAGGTGGTTTAAGTGTTATACCACTTCTTGTGGTAATGGCTTTAGCTGTTTCATTCTGGGGGTTAGCATTTGTAGCACTAGGTAAACTTCCCGATTTTCTTTCACCTATTAACCTTGCTAGGTTACTTACTTCTTGTTCCAAGTTTTGAATAGAAGCTTGTTGATTTCTAAATGCTTGAGCATTTTGTTCATTAGTTTGTTTTTGAGATGTGAAAAACTGAGTTTGAGTTTCAACTAGCTTCGTCATCATATCTTCTAAATTCGGCTTTTTATCATTGATTTGTGGTGGTTTGTTTTAAAAATTAGGTCTTTGCTGATTGTAATTATTATTGGATACTTGTTGATTGCTAGGACCTTGTTGGTTGTTGTATGGAATATTTAGATTATAATTCTGGTTTTGATTGTAGATCGGTCTTGGCGGTTGATAATTATTCTGATGATTATTTCCAGGCCTTTGGTTTAGATATGAAACATTCTCTCTTTGTTCCATTGTTAATTCAATACTGGGACAATCTTTTGTCAAATGTGGTCCTCCACACTGCTCACAACTAATTCGTATTGAATGGATATCTTTAGTCATCTTTTCCATTCGTCTCTCGACAGCATCAATCTTTGCGGAAATAGAATCTAAGTCATGGCTAGAATCGGCTCTAGCTACTTTAGATGATCTAACGATATCTTTTTCTTGGTGCCACTCATGTGAGTGGGAAGCAGTGTTATCAATAATTTTGTAAGCATCAGTTTCGGTTTTCTTCATAATAGAACCACCAGCTGCTATATCGATGTCTTTTCTTGTAGTGATGTCGCATCCTTGGTAGAATATTTGTACTATTTGACAGGTGTCTAAACCATTTTGCTGACATCCTCTTAATAACTTTCCAAATCTTGTCCACACCTCATATAGAGTTTCATTTGGCATCTGTGTGAACGTAACAATTTCTCCTTGAAGTCTTACGGCTTTAGATGCCGGAAAGAATTGTTTAAGAAAATTTTCAACTAAAACGTCCCATGTATCAATCGCCCCTTCAGGTAACGATTCCAACCAATCTTTGGCTTCTCTCTTTAAAGTCCAGGGAAATAACATGAGATATATCTGTTCATCCTCCACTTCTCGGATGTTAAATAGAGTGCAAATCCTATTAAAGGTACGAAGATGTTCATTTGGATCTTCCTTCGGCGCACCACTAAATTGGCATTGATTAGTCACCATGTGTAGAATTTGTCCTTTGATTTCATAATCTGGTGCATTAATGTCTGGATGAGTAATTGCGTGACCTTGGCCAGTGCGTTTAGCTCTCATTCAGTCTTCCATACTTAAAGGTTCCAGATTTTCCATAATTAAATTTGTTGAATCTGAATCACTAGAGGATTCTGATTTAATAGTTCGTTCCTCAACAATCTCTGTTTGAATGATTGGTGGTTCCGGAGGAAAATTTAATGGTTCAGGATCTATGAATCGTCCCTGAATATTCTCCGGATTCTCAATTGTGAGGTCGGGTTCAAAAAATGGATTATCGGAAATTTGAACTGGAGTACTTGGTTGACTGGATGACGATTCTAAAGAAAAATCAACGGCGGTAATATTTGCTAGATGTCTTGATCTAGTTACAGGTGGTGAACGTACAAAAGGTGGTGAACGTCTTGCTCGGTGCATTCACTGAATATCCTATTAGTTTTTAAAAGGAAAGAAAAAATTATATAAGTTATCCAATTAATAGACTTTTCTGATTTTGCCCACGTTTTGAATAGCCAAAAGATGCAGCAGAGGGGCAGGATTCGTTTGGTCTCAATATAATTGAGGACTGTTTGGCTCCAATAACCCGGTCCACGTACAAATCCAACTATTACTACGAACCAGAAAATTTTGATGTCTATCAATTTAACCACTTAAAATAAATTTTCGTAATTTTAAGAAATTTAGATAAGAAGTAGAATAAAAATCTATGTCCTAAAACTAGAATGGCGAGAAATAAGAAAGAAAAAGAGCGCGTCGAGAAATAAGGAAGAAAAAGAAAAGGGTTGAAAAATAAAAGGCGTCGAAAAATAAGAAAGAAAAAGAGTGACTTATAAAACTTTAAAACACTCGACTAACCCAACCTTATTACTACCACTAATTTAAAATTATAATCGCAAATTGAGATTACTAATTGGAATGATAATTGATACATAGGTAAAAGGCGTCTAAAAATATTAAAGCTTACAAGTAAAAGTGTATCCCAAATGGAAATGACTTAAAAAGGTACTAAAACTTAAAAAGACGTCGCAAAATTCTAAAGCACTTTAATCTTAGTCTAAAGAAAAAAAAGCACTTAAGGGATTTTACGGCAAAGCCTAAAAATCTAAATAAATAAAAAATAACTATGGCAAAAACTATGAATTAATAACTAAATACGAGCGAAAAATACAAATTTTATGCTAAAACAATTAAAAAGGGACAAAATATAAAAATATTATAAAAGTTGTAAAAAGTACAATTTTTTATAAAAATATTATTTATTTATTATTTATTTAATAAAACTATTAATTTTACAATTTAAATAAACTAATTTAACTAAATATAAAATAAATTAAAAACTAAAATTAAACTAAATAATAAAATATTAAAACCTAATTAGGGTTTATTAAATAATAATAATAATACACCGTAATTAATGCAGTTAGGGTTTCCTGTTGGCGTGTCAGACACTCTCATGCGATCGCATGAGTTTATGCCTTCGGGCTCATGCGATCGCATGAGCCAGGATTTTGGGCCAGGTTACGGGCTGCTACAGTAGCAGGCTCGGGAGTTTTTTTTTTGTTTTTTTTTTTTAGCGTTGCGCTTCCGGCTTTTAAGCAAGAAAAATCCACGGCAGCGGCGCCAAAAATACTTGATGTTAAAGCTAAGGGGTATAAAATACTATTAAATTTTACAAGGAAATACTATTAAATACGATACAATTTTACACAAGATATTTATTTATTTAGAGAATGGATATACTTAAACCTTGCTACAACACTTATAGGCAGTGTACCTAATCGTACAGTAGTGTAGTTTTTAGTAAGTCCGGTTCGTTCCACAGGGAAAATCTTTTAATCAAAGCTTAACGTTATATTAGTTTTATTTTATAAAAATACAAATATATATATATAAGTAATATTATTATTATAAAGGGGGGTTTTTACCGTTTAATGACCGGTTTGTCGATTTTAAAAACTTTTGTAGCAGTTAAAACAAAATGTAAAATATTGAATAAATAAAAGACTTAATTTAAAGCGTAAAGTAATTAATAATGATAATGAAATTGCGATAAATAAAAGTGCGATAAAATAAACTTGCGATAATTAAAAAGTACGATAATTAAAAGTGCAATTAAATACAATAAAAAAAAATAAAAGTGCGATAATTAGAAGTGCAATTAAATTTAAAATAAAGGAAATTAAATATGAAATAAAAGAATTATGCTTATTTAAACTTCCGTAATCATGATGTTTGACGTGTTGATTTTAGTTTTATGCCCATGGGTTAATTGTCCTTTATCCTGGATTATTTAATATGTCCGTCTGGTTTTTGTCCATAACAGTCCATCAGTCATAAATATAAAGTGCGAGTGTCCTCGTCAAATTATCCTTATACCCGAAGTTAAATATTCCAACTAATTGGGGACTTAAACTGTAACAAGATTTTAATACTTTGTTTAATAATTACACCAGGATGTCGACTGAATGTAACCCAAGGTTTTAATACTTTGTTATCAATTATGCCAAGTGTCCTTGTACATAATTTCACCCCTGTTTTAATAATTCTAGTGGCTATTAATCCATTCCCGTGTCCGGTTAAATGAACGATTATTCGTACATATATGGTTATTTATAGGGACGTCCAATTGTAAATCTTTATATTAAAATTAATAAACTATCATTTAGTTAAACAAATATAAAGCCCATTAATAGCCCATAGTCTAATTTCCACAAGTGTCGTTCTTTTGTCCAAACCCCAATTTTGGTACAAAGCCCAATTACCCAATTTTAATATTTTTAGCCCAACATCATGATTACTTTGGATTAAATAAGTATAATAATAACTTAGCTACGAGACATTAAATAAAAAAGGTTGAACATAACTTACAATGATTAAAAATAGCGTGGCGTTACACGGACAGAATTTCGACTTACACCCTTACAACATTCGCTAACACATCCTTATTATTATAAATTAAAATTAAAATTATAATATAAATATAAATATTATACGTTGAATGAGGAGAAGAAAAAGATGTGTTTTGTGTTACACCAAAGCTCGATTTTTATAGGCCTGTGATCTGGAAAAGATGCTCATGCGATCGCATGAGCTTTACCCTTCAAGGCCATGCGATCGCATGGCCAGCTGGGGAGACTCAAAAGTCTTTGTTTTTTTATGCCGACGGTTTTTAAATATAATATAATATATATATTAATTTTAAGAATTAATTATATATTATATTATATTCATGTGCATAGTTGACTTGAAATTTTTAGTCCGTTGCGTCGAGCGTTGAGAGTTGACTCTGGTCCCGGTTCCGGATTTACGAACGTCCTTGCGTACAATTTAATATCTTGTACTTTGCTTTTTGAATCTTGTACTCTTGTAATTTTGAGACGTTTCTTATCAATAATTGGAACCTTATTGATTGTATTTTGTACTTTTGAGCTTTTTGGTCGTTTGCGTCTTCAATTCGTCGAATCTGTCTTTTGTCTTCACCTTTTATTATTTAAACGAATATCACTTGTAAATAGAACAATTGCAACTAAAAGCTTGTCTTTCTTGAGGAATAATGCTTTGAAATATATGTTCGTTTTTAGCATTATCAAATATTCCCACACTTGAGCGTTGCTTGTCCTCAAGCAATATCGTCTTGAAATACTAGAATCACTTCTTTATTCTTCACACTTTGTACATCAGTGATTTCAATACGGCGGTATAAACAATGGTAGTAACGTTGTGGTTTACAGTCCCACATGACTATAAAAATTTAGATCCTTTAAGAAATTGGATCTTTATGAAAACATTTGATCTTTTTGAAAATTCAATCTAGCTTTTACCCTAGATAAGTTTTCCGGAATAACCCTTCACCGGTGTTTGCAAAATATTTTTGTGGGTTTGGTGGGTTTCAGATTTGAAAATTTTAGCTCAAAACTTGTGGTTTTGTGTCACCCACTTGCTAACCTTGTATTGGGAAAGCAACACGTCCAGTATACTTGCTCCGTATATTACCTTTCGGTAAACTACTGTCCGGTTATAAAGGAAAGCGTTTGAACAAGCAACTGTTAAGGCAATGTCTCCTGACATGCTTTTAATTATGGTCTATAACGTGTCGGACGCAATTACTATCCTTGGTAGGAGCAATAGTAAAGCTCACCCTTATGATTTTTCGGTCTGGCACAAGGTCCTGTCTTTGACCATGCTATGCAACCACCGTTCTTACGGTTGACACCCGATTTGGTTCAGATGACCTAATGAATTCCAGGTGAATTCCTAGGATTTTACGTTCAATGGTAATGAACGCATTGAAAATGGGTTTTCAGAAAACAAATCGGTTTGTAATTTTAATCAAAATATTTTCTTGTTCAAGCTCGAATTTAGATATCATTGAATTCCATGAGTTTGTAATTCTCAATCTTTAAGGTCAATCTCTAGGATTGAGTAATATCAGTCTTAAAAGCTGATTTTTGATCTTTAAAGGAGATTATCCTTTTTGGGGATCCGATTTATTAGTCTTATCAAGCTAATTTACACGGTGCCCCCCCCCCATTGTACGAGACAGATCCTCTCATGGTTAGGATAAGTCTGACCACTTGGCGACCCTGTTTGATGCTGAGGTCCGTGGATTTCCTGCTGATTTTAGTGATGGCTTTTCTAGGTTTTTCGTCAACCTACAGCTGGTCTGGATGACAACTTCATGACCTAAATCAAGAAGCGCGTGTCTTTTTTGGAAGACTTTACTTCCTTTAAATAATGGAATTGATTCATCGTGTAGATCCATCTTTCTTTCAAATATATTACAGTAAATCGGGTAAAACTGTTTAGTTTAGTCCAAAGCAAAAGTATCTTCAATTATTTGTTACAGAAATTTGTGATATATGTTTAAGATAACTTGGTAATTTTTCCCACACTTGGCTTTTATTTTCCTTTTTATTGTCCTCTATTCCATTTTAAATGAATTTTAACATTTTGGTTTGTTTCTCAATTTATGTCCTTTCCGAGGTAACAATAATTTCGGTGTTAACACCTAGTTTTATCGTTCATAAATATGTATAAACATGATTTTGAGTTCATTTAATTGAAAATTTTGAAAATTTTTACTAGAATTGGGTAGTCAGTATATAAGACTAGGGCTGTTCTTTATCAGAGAGCACTAGATTCTAGTGCAACTACTACTTTACTAGTATTTCTAATGGTAACCAAGTGTTTAAAGTAAAAAAATTTAAAAATCCGAAAGAATTTAACCCCTTCCCACACTTAAGATCTTGCAATGCCCTCATTTGCAAGAAATCAGTAACAATTTAAATTATTGAGGGTGATTAGCGTAGAAAAATGATTAAATTTTACCAAAGTTTCCAAACATATTGGCGTTTGTTTGCTGAATGATAAATGGTGCATATCATTTGTTCATTCCGTCTGTTGTTACATCACATTTATTTGTCATCTTGTCGTCAAAATTAGTAGCTTTTGCTGAACTTAATGCCAGTCTTTGAAAATGCGCTGTTTTACCCTGTTTTGTATAATTTACAATATACATACATACAAATATAAACATGCATGGCAATTTGAAATGGGACTTAATATCCCACTTTCAAATCCTAAATGTGAAATATTAGTACACAATAATAATAAAAATGATAAAGATTACATAAGTATATTCAATAACATAAGTTTAAACATGAATAAGTAAAAAGATAAAAACATAAAAATCATATAAATAACCAAATGGAACCAAATCAGTCTGGATAGGGGTTCCAGTTCATCTCATCAGGTGGGTTCCATTGTTGGTTATAGGTGTTCTGATAGGCTTGGTTATAGTCATACCGGGTAAAGGGTGGTCGGATATCAGGGCTGTGTGGCGGAAAATGAGCAGGTCGAGTAGGTACATAGTTATTTGGTACCTGATATGATAGCTGGCTCATGATTTGGTGCTGATGAACTACCCAGCTATCGTGTTGGCGTCGCCTATAATCCTCTTATACTCGCTCGTACATACTATGTCTGGCCGCGTTCGTCATTGCTTCCTCATCTATACGAATGTGGACGTCAAGAATAGCATCTCGAAAGACATCCCTAATGTCTTTCGCCTCCTCCATTTCCTCGTCTGAGCCTCTCTCTACCTGAGGATGAGATCCCTCATAGGGTACTGCCTGGTTACGTCTAATTTTCAATACCTTAGCACCCACATAAACTTTCAATCCTAAGGGCTCAACCTGTTCTCTACAAAGCTATAATGGACCCCCTTGGTTCCTATCAACACCTAAATACTCTCCAATGAGAGTAACAAAAATACCTCCTCCTATTATACTCCCGTCCTGCATTCCCTCTACCATTTTAGATAAATAAAAAGCAACACAGTAAGGGATATTGACAAAGCTTCTAGTACCCGATTACACTTTAGGTAGAATAAATCATGTAAGGTAATTTTTTATTTATTGTGACCTCTCTGTGTAATTGAGTTAGCCAAAAATCTATGAATAATACGAAGCTCGGCTCTGTCAATATGTGTATAGGAGTGTCCTCCTGCTCGTGTAAAAACATCAAAATGTGACATACGCCTCCAAATGGCGTCAGCGTCAAAGTTACTATCTACCCTTTCACCATAATGAATCAAATTTGTACAATCAGGTAATAGCAACTCACCAGGAGTATATATCTGTAAGGCCCTGGCCATGTCCAGCATGGACATTCTGTACATCCTACCGCCAAGGATAAACCTAAGAAATCTTCTATCATCTATTCTAACTATATTTGTATCAAGTGATACAGTACTCATCAACTCAACACACCATTCCTTATATACAGGTCTACGAAGGGTGAAAAGACGTTCCCAATCTGTAAAAGAAGACATGCCATACCTTTGTACCAAAAGCTGTCTAACACGGTCAGCTAGATGGACCGTTTTCAAAGGGGCCCAATCGATTACCCTTTGTAGTGACCCGAACTTTTCCATGTTTATATATATTAATTGAGATTGATATTTACATGATTAAATGTTTCCAACATGTTAAGCAATCAAACTTGTTAAGACTTGATTAATTAAAATATGTTTCATATAGACAATTGACCACCCAAGTTGACCGGTGATTCACGAACGTTAAAACTTGTAAAAACTATATGATGACATATATATGGATATATATATATATAGTTAACATGATACTATGATAAGTAAACATATCATTAAGTATATTAACAATGAACTACATATGTAAAAACAAGACTACTAACTTAATGATTTTTAAACGAGACATATATGTAACGATTATCGTTGTAAAGACATTTAATGTATATATATCATATTAAGAGGTATTCATACATGATAATATCATGATAATATAATAATTTAAAATCTAATTTGATATTATAAACATTGGGTTAACAACATTTAACAAGATCGTGAACCTAAAGGTTTCAAAACAACACTTACATGTAACGACTAACGATGACTTAACGAATAAGTTAAAATGTATATACATGTAGTGTTTTAATATGTATTTATACACTTTTGAAAGACTTCAATACAATTATCAAAATACTTCTACTTAACAAAAATGCTTACAATTACATCCTCGTTCAGTTTCATCAACAATTCTACTCGTATGCACCCGTATTCGTACTCGTACAATACACAGCTTTTAGATGTATGTACTATTGGTATATACACTCCAATTATCAGCTCTTAGCAGCCCATGTGAGTCACCTAACACATGTGGGAACCATCATTTGGCAACTAGCATGAAATATCTCATAAAATTACAAAAATATGAGTAATCATTCATGACTTATTTACATGAAAACAAAATTACATATCCTTTATATCTAATCCATACACCAACGACCAAAAACACCTACAAACACTTTCATTCTTTAATTTTCTTCATCTAATTGATCTCTCTCAAGTTCTATCTTCAAGTTCTAAGTGTTCTTCATATATTCTACAAGTTCTAGTTACATAAAATCAAGAATACTTTCAAGTTTGCTAGCTCACTTCCAATCTTGTAAGGTGATCATCCAACCTCAAGAAATCTTTGTTTATTACAGTAGGTTATCATTCTAATACAAGGTAATAATCATATTCAAACTTTGGTTCAATTTCTATAACTATAACAATCTTATTTCAAGTGATGATCTTACTTGAACTTGTTTTCGTGTCATGATTCTGCTTCAAGAACTTTGAGCCATCCAAGGATCCGTTGAAGCTAGATCCATTTTTCTCTTTTACAGTAGGTTTATCCAAGGAACTTAAGGTAGTAATGATGTTTATAACATCATTTGATTCATACATATAAAGCTATCTTATTCGAACGTTTAAACTTGTAATCACTAGAACATAGTTTAGTTAATTCTAAACTTGTTTGCAAACAAAAGTTAATCCTTCTAACTTGACTTTTAAAATCAACTAAACACATGTTCTATATCTATATGATATGCTAACTTAATGATTTAAAACCTGGAAACATGAAAAACACCGTAAAACCGGATTTACGCCGTCGTAGTAACACCGCGGGCTGTTTTGGGTTAGTTAATTAAAAACTATGATAAACTTTGATTTAAAAGTTGTTATTCTGAGAAAATGATTTTTATTATGAACATGAAACTATATCCAAAAATTATGGTTAAACTCAAGGTGGAAGTATGTTTTCTAAAATGGTCATCTAGACGTCGTTCTTTCGACTGAAATGACTACCTTTACAAAAACGACTTGTAACTTATTTTTCCGACTATAAACCTATATTTTTCTGTTTAGATTCATAAAATAGAGTTCAATGTGAAACCATAGCAATTTAATTCACTCAAAACGGATTTAAAATGAAGAAGTTATGGGTAAAACAAGATTGGATAATTTTTCTCATTTTAGCTACGTGAAAATTGGTAACAAATCTATTCCAACCATAACTTAATCAACTTGTATTATATATTATGTAATCTTGAGATACCATAGACACGTATACAATGTTTTGACCTATCATGTCGACACATCTATATATATTTCGGAACAACCATAGACACTCTATATGTGAATGTTGGAGTTAGCTATACAGGGTTGAGGTTGATTCCAAAATATATATAGTTTGAGTTGTGATCAATACTGAGATACGTATACACTGGGTCGTGGATTGATTCAAGATAATATTTATCGATTTATTTCTGTACATCTAACTGTGGACAACTAGTTGTAGGTTACTAACGAGGACAGCTGACTTAATAAACTTAAAACATCAAAATATATTAAAAGTGTTGTAAATATATTTTGAACATACTTTGATATATATGTATATATTGTTATAGGTTCGTGAATCAACCAGTGGCCAAGTCTTACTTCCCGACGAAGTAAAAATCTGTGAAAGTGAGTTATAGTCCCACTTTTAAAATCTAATATTTTTGGGATGAGAATACATGCAGGTTTTATAAATGATTTACAAAATAGACGCAAGTACGTGAAACTACATTCTATGGTTGAATTATCGAAATCGAATATGCCTCTTTTTATTAAGTCTGGTAATCTAAGAATTAGGGAACAGACACCCTAATTGACGCGAATCCTAAAGATAGATCTATTGGGCCTAACAAACCCCATCCAAAGTACCGGATGTTTTAGTACTTCGAAATTTATATCATATCCGAAGGGTGTCCCGGAATGATGGGGATATTCTTATATATGCATCTTGTTAATGTCGGTTACCAGGTGTTCACCATATGAATGATTTTTATCTCTATGTATGGGATGTGTATTGAAAAATGAAATCTTGTGGTCTATTGTTACGATTTGATATATATAGGTTAAACCTATAACTCACCAACATTTTTGTTGACGTTTAAAGCATGTTTATTCTCAGGTGAATACTAAGAGCTTCCGCTGTTGCATACTAAAATAAGGATAAGATTTGGAGTCCATGTTTGTATGATATTGTGTAAAAACTGCATTCAAGAAACTGATTTCGATGTAACATATTTGTATTGTAAACCATTATGTAATGGTCGTGTGTAAACAGGATATTTTAGATTATCATTATTTGATAATCTACGTAAAGCTTTTTAAACCTTTATTTATAAAATAAAGGTTATGGTTTGTTTTAAAAATGAATGCAGTCTTTGAAAAACGTCTCATATAGAGGTCAAAACCTCGCAGCGAAATCAATTAATATGGAACGTTTTTAATCAATAAGAACGGGACATTTCACCCTTGGCACCTCTACATTTTTTGTTACCAATTTGAATTTGTTCCTTTGATATGTCTCGTAATCTCTCCATCTCCTATCAAATCTTAGATTAGGATGCAGATTGTGCTCAGGAATCGTTGGGAATTCTATTGGCGGACTCATTGGGAATACTATGAATTCATCAACAAACTGTACCGGATCATAATAAGGTATGTGCTGATCAGGCTGTTGTTGTGGTTCTTGTTGTGGTTCTTGTTCGTGTTGCATTTCTGGTTCTGGTGCTGGTGCTGGTCGTCAAGATGATGATGCTCCTGAACCTCCAGTATCGGCTTTCTGCAAAACACATTAAACACAAAATTTGTGCATCCAAATATGCATTAGTGTTATCAAAATAACAACTTAAAACAATCACTATAACATGTTAAATCAAAATTAAACTTATACACATTTTCACAATTTTTCACAATTCTACACTTTTCAAATAAGCACATATGAAAATGTATACAAAATTCATAAGCATTTACCTCAAATAACATGTCAAAATATTCATTACTAATAATTAAACAAGTCTCAAATGGCAAATATATCAAATTAATCAAGTTCATGAATTTTGGACTTAAAAAGTCCACTTTAATCTCTAAAAATCATGTTTAGGATCAATGTTTGGATCATTTAACTATCTAAACATGTTACACTACTCAATTTAGCAATAATTCATGACAAAAATCGACCATAACCTGTTTATATCAAAAAGTCCCAAATTGCTCAAGAACACAAACCCTAGATTTCTAAAAATTTTGAAGTTTTTGGCTTCAAATCATGTTAAATAGCATCAATCTAGGTTATACATGCATAAAATACTAACAATTTAACACTAATTACACTAGAAATTAACAAAATTGCATTAGGTAAAAAATTGAAATTTATCACAAAAACTAGCAAATTTATGAGTTTAGGGGTGTAATTTTTACCATTTTGCTGAAGAATGAGAATTTAGGCATGATTAGAGCAAGAAAAATGATGAATTACGGTGAAAAATGGCGAATTTTAGAGAGGATTTTGGGGTTGGTTCGTGTAAATGTGTGTGTTTGTGTTGAAGAGCAGACTCGCTGTCTGTTTTGATCTGGCCAGAAATTTGCCTCCATGCGATCGCATGGAGGTAAAGGGTGATTCCCATGTGATCGCATGGGTACCCGGCTACAGTGTTTTGCCCCTTTTTTTTTAAAATAAAACCTTATACTTTATAAAACTTATAATTAATTAAATTTTAAAAATTTGTTTTCCTTCAGGAGCTAGGGTGTTTCGGATCGAAGTCCTAGTCTGTCCCTTGACAAAATTTTTAAAATTTGTCAAATCAAAGCGCGGTTTTAAAAGTAAAGATTTTTGGGTTTTTTAATGTTTTTGGCATACTTTAATTCAATAAGATTAAAAATAATGATAATAAAAGTTCTCGTCCCTCCCTCGGGTAAAGCAATTTTGGTTCAACGACCTAGTCTTCAACTCACGACGAATTTTAAAAAACATATTTTTAACTTAGCGAAATAAAGTAAATTTTTGTTTTTAAATTCACACCAAACTTAAATTTAAAATGCATAAAATTAAAAATTCACACCAAACTTAAATTTAAAAATTTATATTATAAATTCACACCAAACTTATATTATATTTTTGCTTTTATACATACAAACTTATATTAAAAAGATTAATTTTTCAAATATTTACAATTTTAAATATATTAATTTTAAAAAGTTTACAATATTATTTTAATTTTTAAATATTAATTTTAAAACATGGTAAAAATAAAATTAAAAATCTTTTTGGCTTTTATCCCACTTTAATCAATCAAATATTACCAAAAATATACGCCCCTCTTTTCGGTAAAGTAATTTTGGTTCCATGACCTAATTTAACTCATGACGAATTTTTGAAATATTTTGGGTTGATTGATTAAAGATATTTATACCTTAAGAATAAACGTTAAATTTTGCAGTGATGTAATAAATTTTTGAATGATATCAATAATTTCGGTCGCCAAACCTAATTTTATTCAATACCAATTTAATACTTTATAGCGAACAAATTAGCGTTTATTATCAAAAGGTTAAAAATAGAAATAAAAAATAAAAACTGTACAGACTTACTTGTGAGATAGTATTCTTAGTGATACGATCTATCCCATTCATAAGATAGTCGGTTTAATTGATTTTCCATGGCTACATAGGCGTAACCTCGAGCATTCAGTGTTTTTTCTTCTAAACATATGAACGGTCCGTCTCTGCATAAAGTAACAAATTCGGTGTTTGAATAGGTTTGATTATTTGAACATTAACCTCCATGTGTGATGACCCGGAAATTTCCGACCAAATTTAAACTTAATCTTTATATGAAATTAAACATGATAAGCAAAGTCTGTACTATTGAGTCTCAAAACTTGTGAACTATTTTCATGGATTCATTTAACCTTTGACCATGCCCGACGATTCACGAACAATTATTTGTAAATAAATAAACAAACAAACAAATATATATATATATATATATATATATATATATAAATATATATATATATATATATATATATATATATATATATATATATATATATATATATATATATATATAATGTATGTATATATAATAATTGAAGATAATAAGACATAAGTTGTTATTAAGCTATAAATATAACATATAATTTATGTACATATTTATTATTAGGTGTATGATAAAAATGTAAAAGTTATACTATTAACCTAATCCTCATTATAAATGTTAATATTAATGTTTGTATTATTAAAATATATATAATATATGAAACTTGGAATGTACAATTTAAATGTAATCAATATACATATGACTTCTATATTTAATATTGTAAGTAGGTTATAAGATATATAATTATATAAATATTAAAATATGTTATATAAATATTAAAAAGGACTTATGTACTTTTAATAAATTAACTATAATACGAATTTAAATGAAGTGTTATATAAATGTTACTATTATTATCTCTATTTTATTATTAATATTAATATTAATACTATTAATTCTATTAGTAATATTATTATAATATATACATACAAAAATTGAAACATTTAACTTGTTATTATTAGTATTATCATAAAGGATCATATATATATATATATATATATATATATATATATATATATATATATATATATATATATATATATATATATATATATATATATATATATATATAATATCATTATAAAATAATACAATTTAATAATATCATTTTTTAAAATATCATCATAAACATTATTATTAAGATTTAAGATAATTATTAAAATTCAGTATTAATATAATATTATTAATAATAGTTAAGTAGTATTATTATTTAACATTATTGTTAATATTAATTATTTATAAAATAAATAAAAAACGTATAGACAAAGACTAAAGATCAAAATTTGTTTCCTGTTATTGTCAAACTATTTTTGCTTTTAGAATTCGTACCAATCAACCAATTCAATCAACAGAACATTCCAAGAATTGGTTAGCCATCGTTTTCATTTTTTTTTTATTTTTTTATTTTTTTTTATTCCTGTCTATTACAATATCGGCCATAGATTGATACAAATAGAAGGGAATTACTGGAGAACATTAACATAGTCAATCAGCTTCACATTATCACTATCGATTGTTATTTTCTATCTGTTTTAATTGATTAATTTTTACAAAGAAATTCAAAGAAACAGACGTAAACTCTGTTCTTAGTTCCATTTTTCAATTAGCTCGAATACTTAATGGATTTCAAAAGTTAAAAGTGCAGTGTTGTTGTAAATCTTTTACTAAAACTATCTGGGAAGTTTCACGATCCAATTTATCAAATTAAGGACGAATTTCGAAGTCAAAGTTAATATTCAAAAAAGTCAAACGAAGTGTTCAAGGTGAAATTCGAATTTGTTTTAGTGTTCTGAGTTCAATTGTTGATTCAAAGAGTTTCTAGTAACGATTTTGAACCTTTTTCATTTGGAAGTTGTTGTCTGAAACACTCTTAATAAACGAATTGATGTTTGAGTTATAATTTTTTTTTCTTCGAAAAACAGAAGCAGCAGCAACTGTTATTTTCTTTTTCTGTTAAATAAAAGTTACAATCACAGGTCGTATACAAGTAAGTTTCAATTATTAATACAGTCTTTAATTCGTTATTATGTTTATAATGTGAGTCTGGATCGATCTTGAATTGATGAAGAAGAAGATGAATAATAAATACGGGATATAAGGAATCAGGGTGGGATAATCTCAGGAAAAATGAAATTGGAGGAATGGTTTAGAGGATATGTGAGTGAGCGGGAGGTCTTGGGTTCGATCCCGGTTGGTGCCATTTCTTTTTAAAACTCTTTTCTTTTGAGGTATAACTATTATTATTATTTTTACTTCTATTATTATTTATTATTGTTATTGTTATTATTATTAGTAATATACTTATTATTATTGTTATGTATTTATTAAGTATTAGGATTATTATTAATATTGCTGGTATTATTATTATGACTATTATTGTTATGACTATTATTATTATTATGACTAATATTATTATTATTATTATTATTATTATTATTATTATTATTATTATTATTATTATTATTATTATTATTATTATTATTATTATTATTATTATTATTATTATTATTGACTATCGTTATTATTATTAGTATTATTGTTATTATCAAAGTTATACGTAATATGACTATTATTATTATTATTATTATTAATATTGATATCATTTTTGTGATTATAAGTATTAGTAGTAATATTAAAGTAAGTAGTATTAATAATATTTATACAAGTATTATTATTAACATTATCATAGTTATTTTATGAGTATCATCCTTAATGAACTATTACTAAAATTAATATCACTAGTAGTAAAAATGGTTATTTTATAGTTATTATTAATATTAGCATTATTATAGTTATCATTAAAACTAAAAGTACCATAAATTTTAAATCTATCATCTTATTAAAAATTAGTATTTTTACTAAGAATATTATTAGTAGTATCATAATTACTAACATCATAATTATTATTAAAATTTGCACCTTACATAAAAATTATCATTTCTTGTATTATTAGTATTATTAAATCTAATAGTATTAATATCATTATCTTGGTATAATCAATAATTTAAGAAACAAATGATATTTATATAAACATATACTTAATACATATAAATAAACTATATTAACACCTTATGTATTAAAACATATAAAATGAATACATTTAATTAATTAATGAAATATATAAGTTATTAATATAAAAACTATATCACTAATAATAATATATATATTTGCTCAATTACAAGTATATGTTTTAACGTATATATAAATAATATAGGTTCGTGAATCCGAGGCCAACCCTGCATTGTTCAGTTGTTCAATATAGCCATATGTATTTTTACTACAAAATACATTAGGTGAGTTTTCATTAATCCCTTTTTAAATGTTTTTGCAATATATATTTTGGGACTGAGAACACATGCGCTGCTTTTATAAATGTTTTACGAAATAGACACAAGTACTTAAAACTACATTCTATGGCTGGATTATTAAACTAAATATGCCCCTTTTTATTAAGTCTGGTAATCTAAGAATTAGGGAACGGACACCCTAATTGACGCGAACTCTAAAGATAGATCTATCGGGTCCAACAAGCCCCATCCAAAGTACCGGATGCTTTAGTACTTCGAAATTTATATCACGTCCGAAGGAGGATCCCAGAATGATGGGGATATTCTTATATGCATATTGTGAATGTCGGTTACCAGGTGTTCTATCCATATGAATGATTATTTTTGTCTCTATGCATGGGACGTATATTTATGAGAAATGAAAATCTTGTGGTCTATTAAAATGATGGAAATGATTATTTATGTTAAACTAATGAACTCACCAACCTTTTGGTTGACACTTTAAAGCATGTTTATTCTCAGGTACGAAAGAAATCTTCCGCTGTGCATTTGCTCATCTTAGAGATATTACTTGGAGTCATTTATGACATATTTCAAAAGACGTTGCATTCGAGTCTTTGAGTTCATCAAGATTATTATTAAGTCAATTAAAGTAAGATATATTACGAAATGGTATGCATTTTGTCAACTTTCGATGAAATGAAAGATTGTCTTTTCAAAAACGAATGCAATGTTTGTAAAATGTATCATATAGAGGTCAAGTACCTCGCGATGTAATCAACTGTTGTGAATCGTTTATAATCGATATGGACTTCGTCTGGATTGATTAGGATGGGTCTTCACAGTTGGTATCAGAGCGGAGGTCTTAGCGAACCAGGTCTGCATTAGTGTGTCTAACTGATAAGTCGTTAGGATGCATTAGTGAGTCTGGACTTCGACCGTGTCTGCATGTCAAATGTTTTGCTTATCATTTCTAGTCGGAATTCATCAGCTTATCATTCTTAGTCTAGACACATCATACTGCAATGATTACATGAATAGTATATAGACAAAATTCATATCTTAGCGTATCTGTTATTGTTACCTTTGCCTGACAGTTTTCGTAGATTCCTCCTTAACTTATGGGATTTTAGTATTATATATGCATATGTAAATTATGTATTGCAGGGTACTAATCTACATCCTATAATCTATTTCTTATCAAAAATCCTTCATCTGATCATACGAGATGAATCCCTCAACCAGTTCGAATTCCTCAGATTCCGACAGCTATTCCAATATTGAGTTTCACCTAAGCTCCGAAAGCAGTGTCACCAGAATGAATCAACCAATCATCCATCCCCAATTCATCTGATGGGTTCGTTGTCGACTTAATCGATGGAGACGCGCAGACGGCGATCCCTTCCACTAACCGAATTCACCTTTTGATGAAGAACCCGAAGCATTTACCGGCAAACCTGTTCGTAACTTCACCCTCATTTCCCGAATATCTCGCCACGACTATATCATAACTCAGATTCTAAACCTTATTCATCCGCTCGTCTGACCGACAATCATCCCGGAATAATAGAAGAAGTCAATGAACTTCGTGCTCGAATAATCAGTTTGGAAAACGTGGTGCAAAACCTACCAGCTTCAGCAACAGCACCGGCAACAACAGTACCACCAACAACCCAAGTTTCAACATCACACACCTCAACATCTCAATCCGTACCTCGAGTATAATCATCGTTCTACGTATCGTTCTACATCATTTATTTTCGTTCGACATGGCGATCATGTAATCTCTAATGTTTTAGAGATTATATATTCTTGTCCTAACGGTAAACCAAATGAGTTTAATATCATATTAACTCATTAAATCCATGATTACATCTGAAGAAAAAATATATGTATATATGTTTTCATAAAGATTGTAGTTAAAAATTCTTTTGTACAAACTGTTAATGGTGAAAATATTTTAACGGGTAGGTAATACCCGAGGAATATTTAGATTTCACATTAATAAGTTACATTGTACGTTCTTCGAATCTGATTCAACGATCATTTAATATCCTACTTACACCCATAGATATACGTATCCGTTCACCGCAGAATAACCATTTTTATTTAATTTCATATTTGGATTTTGACCTATCAGAATCCAACAAGTGGCATAATGAAGAAAACATATGACAAAATAAAATTTGTTAGAAATAGACTAATTAACTATGATAAATTGTGTTAAGAATCCACGCTAACTGTTCCTAGCTAACTATTTATATTTTATTTATCGCAATTTACATTCTCGCAATTTACATTCACGCAATTTTATTTTTGTCATTTAATTTCTGTATTTATTTTAGGCACTTTAAATATCGGGACACGTATACAAGGTTTTGACATATCATATCGACGCATATATATATATATATTATTTGGAATAACCATAGACACTCTATATGCAGTAATGATCGAGTTCTCTATACAGGGTTGAGGTTGATTCTATAATAATATATATATACTTTGAGTTGTGATCGAGTCTGAGACATGTACACGAGTCACGATACGTATTAATTAATTTGAATGTTATATATTAAATTATATATGAATTATTGAATTGCTAACTGTGAACTTTGAACTATGGATTACCAACATGGGACAATTAAAATGAATTAAAACATTGATTATAACATATGAAACTAAACATTTCTTCAAGTTTGCCACTTGATTTTATCCTAAACCCCATTTGTATCTTCACGATTACATTCTGCGTTCAAACCTTTCATGATTCTTGAAAACGCCTCAATCGATAGGATGAACCAACCGCACTTCATTTACGGAAGAAAAGATTGATGCATATAGTAATGCACTTGAAAAACTCTCGGAAACTGAGTAAACGTTCAACACATAACTGTTATTATTACCCAAAATAACTTTGCAGTTCTTCTTCAAAATAGCCAATTTTGTCACAGCTCCAGCAAGACAACTTCGACTTTTCGTACAAAACAACCTTATTATAACATTGATATATACGCGTGCTCTTTTATTGTTACTAGAGAACCTTTCATATTCCACCATATTACCATCAGCGTTTAATCATCTAAAAACACAATTCTCCTGAAACCACCTCGGATTAATAACCGATGATTCAGATATCATAGCATTAAATGAAGAGGAAACAGAAAAATGGTAGATGGTCTAAACGGCCAAAAGTTTGATGATAAAGAAAGGAGTGTTAGGAACGCTCGATAGAAAATTGGGTATTGAAAAACAGATTGAGCTACCCATTAAGGAGACCAAGGACAAACACAAGGACCAAACCCTATATTCAAAAGATTCAGGTAATTCTGGATCCATTGAAATCGTTAGAGAATATCTTGCTCCGAAGTCATGTTAAAATCTTGCGGAAAAATCTTTCTCCATCAACCATCGAACTTAGAAATTCCAAAATATCATCATCAATATCTTCGATATTTCTGAGGATATTTTCATAAATATTCTCGTCCAAAATTATATACCTCCTCGTGCTTCCTGTGTATCATTATATTGAAAACATTCAATAGAAAATTTAGTACCGAAAAGCAGATTATGCGAAACTATGAAGAAAGCCGTGGAAAAATCAGTTTAACTTCAAAGAATCCAAATGATTCAATGTCCACTAAAGTCTTTAGTGAATATCTTGCTCCTTACTCTAAACCCTTGCAGACATTAGTTTCTATCATCCTCTGATCTTAGATATTTCGAGATATTATCATATCTTTCATTATAAATATCCTCCATATTTCTGGAGATATTTTTATAACTATTCTTATCTGAAATCATTAATCTCTTCGTGCTATCAGTATTACATCATATAGAAACTGTTAGTTTCTATATTCTGTAAAATTTCGAGCTTAAAAATATGAATGTTATTGAAGTAATGTTGGGAACTGATGCATGAGTTAGTATAATATAATGACACTTGATCAATGTGATTATATTACAGTAAGTCATGCTGAGTTTCTAATGGGACGTGATGATTCACAGATCATAACATCATCATGTGCTATGTTACATAACTCTTTCATTCTACTTAACTCCTGAACAAATCAAGAAAATGTATCCTTGATGGTTCTATCTTTCGTGATGTTGATAAATTTAAAAATCAAATCGTGCTATCACGTTCCTTCCTGCTTAGAACATTATAATTATTTGAAACTCTATATCTACAAATTCTGGACCATTATTCGCTTTACTTGAAGTCGGAAAGAGAAAACAAAAGCGTAGAGCTCCAAAATATAAGAGAAAATATAAAGCCCAATAACAACACGGAAATTACAAACCGTGTATATCAATGTTTATCGCAACATAAAGACACGGGAGAATTAAAAACACTATAACCCAAGGGCAAAGTAGAAGAAAACAGATTCCTCTGGTGGAAGTTGGAAAAGGTGAATGATTGTTGTGATAGTAAGGATACGGACAAGGATTAGAACTGGATTAAGCATTTTCACAATCATTTGGATGTATGAAATAAGAAAAAAAAGTATAGGAATTGTGAGAATAACGGAATGGAAAAGTTTAATTTATAATGGAAATATCAGACAGAGAAATCGAGGCAGATCACCGTATTTAATTATAGAGATCTTAATTTCCTTATTCGCCGAAGAATCAAATCTTTTATATTTCAAAGATTTTCTTTAAATCCCTTGAATTCCGGAATTCAACCCTGACTACGTCAAAAGTTAAGATGCACCTCATTTTCTAAATTCAACCAAGGCAACGTCAAAAGTTAAAACGAAACTTCATTTATTCATATTCACTCTTTTGTGATAGCTTCGATCGTGCTCTTCGAATAATCGAATTATTTTATCTGTATTATTCAATAATGATAAAACTCTATTTATCAGCTCATATTCATCAGGAAAACATATTTATTGTTAGCCATGACGACCTTACTCAAATTTCGGGACGAAATTTCTTTAACGGGTAGGTGCTGTGATGACCCGGAAATTTCCGACCAAATTTAAACTTAATCTTTATATGAAATTCGACATGATAAGCAAAGTCTGTACTGTTGAGTCTCAAAACTTGTGAACTATTTTCATGGATTCATTTAACCTTTGACCATGCCCGACGATTCACGAACAATTGTTTGTAAATAAATAAACAAACAAACAAATATATATATATATATATATATATATATATATATATATATATATATATATATATATATATATATATATATATATATATATATATATAAAATGTATGTATATATAATAATTGAAGATAATAAGACATAAGTTGTTATTATGCTATAAATATAACATATAATTTATGTACATATTTATTATTAGGTGTATGATAAAAATGTAAAAGTTATACTATTAACCTAATCCTCATTATAAATGTTAATATTAATGTTTGTATTATTAAAATATATATAATATATGAAACTTGGAATGTACAATTTAAATGTGATCTATATACATACGACTGCTATATTTAATATTGTAAGTAGGTTATAAGATATATAATTATATAAATATTAAAATATGTTATATAAATATTAAAAAGGACTTATGTACTTTTAATAAATTAACTATAATACGAATTTAAATGAAGTGTTATATAAATGTTACTATTATTATCTCTATTTTATTATTATTATTAATATTAATATTAATACTATTAATTCTATTAGTAATATTATTATAATATATACATACAAAAATTGAAACATTTAACTTGTTATTATTAGTATTATCATAAAGGATCATTTATATATATATATATATATATATATATATATATATATATATATATATATATATATAATATCATTATAAAATAATACAATTTAATAATATCATTATTTATAATATCATCATAAACATTATTATTAAGATTTAAGATAATTATTAAAATTCAGTATTAATATAATATTATTAATAATAGTTAAGTAGTATTATTATTTAACATTATTGTTAATATTAATTATTTATAAAATAAATAAAAAAACGTATAGACAAAGACTAAAGATCAAAATTTGTTTCCTGTTATTGTCAAACTATTTTTGCTTTTAGAATTCGTACCAATCAACCAATTCAATCAACAGAACATTCCAAGAATTGGTTAGCCATCGTTTTCATTTTTTTTTATTTTTTTTATTTATTTTTATTCCTGTCTATTACAATATCGGCCATAGATTGATACAAATAGAAGGGAATTACTGGAGAACATTAACATAGTCAATCAACTTCACATTATCACTATCGATTGTTATTTTCTAACTGTTTTAATTGATTAATTTTTACAAAGAAATTCAGAGAAACAGACGTAAACTCTGTTCTTAGTTCCATTTTTCAATTAGCTCGAATACTTAATGGATTTCAAAAGTTAAAAGTGCAGTGTTGTTGTAAATCTTTTACTAAAACTATCTGGGAAGTTTCACGATCCAAATTTATCAAATTAAGGACGAATTTCGAAGTCAAAGTTAATATTCAAAAAAGTCAAACGAAGTGTTCAAGGTGAAATTCGAATTTGTTTTAGTGTTCTGAGTTCAATTGTTGATTCAAAGAGTTTCTAGTAACGATTTTGAACCTTTTTCATTTGGAAGTTGTTGTCTGAAACACTCTTAATAAACGAATTGATGTTTGAGTTATAATTTTTTTTTTCAAAAAACAGAAGCAGCAGCAACTGTTATTTTCTTTTTCTGTTAAATAAAAGTTACAATCACAGGTCGTTTACAAGTAAGTTTCAATTATTAATACAGTCTTTAATTCGTTATTATGTTTATAATGTAAGTCTGGATCGATCTTGAATTGATGAAGAAGAAGATGAATAATAAATACGGGATATATGGAATCAGGGTGGGATAATCTCAGGAAAAATGAAATTGGAGGAATGGTTTAGAGGATATGTGAGTGAGCGGGAGGTCTTGGGTTCGAGCCCGGTTGGTGCCATTTCTTTTTAAAACTCTTTTCTTTTGAGGTATAACTATTATTATTATTTTTACTTCTATTATTATTTATTATTGTTATTGTTATTATTATTAGTAATATACTTATTATTATTGTTATGTATTTATTAAGAATTAGGATTATTATTAATATTATTGGTATTATTATTATGACTATTATTGTTATGACTATTATTATTATTATGACTATTATTATTATTATTATTATTATTATTATTATTATTATTATTATTATTATTATTATTATTATTATTATTATTATTATTATTATTATTATTATTATTATTATTATTATTATTATTATTATCATTATCATTATTATTAACTATCGTTATTATTATTAGTATTATTGTTATTATCAAAGTTATACTTAATATGACTATTATTATTATTATTAATATTGATATCATTTTTGTGATTATAAGTATTAGTAGTTATTATCATTTTTGTGATTATTATTAACATTATCATAGTTATTTTATTAGTATCATCCTTAATGAACTATTACTAAAATTAATATCACTAATAGTAAAAATGGTTATTTTATAGTTATTATTAATATTAGCATTATTATAGTTATCATTAAAACTAAAAGTACCATAAATTTTAAATCTATCATCTTATTAAAAATTAGTATTTTTACTAAGAATATTATTAGTAGTATCATAATTACTAACATCATAATTATTATTAAAATTTGCACCTTACATAAAAATTATCATTTCTTGTATTATTAGTATTATTAAATCTAATAGTATTAATATCATTATCTTGGTATAATCAATAATTTAAGAAACAAATGATATTTATATAAACATATACTTAATACATATAAATAAACTATATTAACACCTTACGTATTAAAACTTATAAAATGAATACATTTAATTAATTAAAGAAATATATAAGTTATTAATATAAAAACTATATCACTAATAATAATATATATATTTGCTCAATTACAAGTATATGTTTTAACGTATATACAAATAATATAGGTTCGTGAATCCGAGGCCAACCCTGCATTGTTCAGTTGTTCAATATAGCCATATGTATTTTTACTACAAAATACATTAAGTGAGTTTTCATTAATCCCTTTTTAAATGTTTTTGCAATATATATTTTGGGACTGAGAATACATGCGCTGCTTTTATAACTGTTTTACGAAATAGACACAAGTACTTAAAACTACATTCTATGGCTGGATTATTAAACCGAATATGCCCCTTTTTATTAAGTCTGGTAATATAAGAATTAGGGAACGGACACCCTAATTGACGTGAACTCTAAAGATAGATCTATCGGGTCCAAAAAGCCCTATCCAAAGTACCGGATGCTTTAGTACTTCGAAATTTATATCATGTCCGAAGGAGGATCCCGGAATGATGGGGATATTCTTATATGCATATTGTGAATGTCGGTTACCAGGTGTTCTATCCATATGAATGATTATTTTTGTCTCTATGCATGGGACGTATATTTATGAGAAATGAAAATCTTGTGGTCTATTAAAATGATGGAAATGATTATTTATGTTAAACTAATGAACTCACCAACCTTTTGGTTGACACTTTAAAGCATGTTTATTCTCAGGTACGAAAGAAATCTTCCGCTGTGCATTTGCTCATCTTAGAGATATTACTTGGAGTCATTCATGACATATTTCAAAAGACGTTGCATTCGAGTCTTTGAGTTCATCAAGATTATTATTAAGTCAATTAAAGTAAGATATATTACGAAATGGTATGCATGTTGTCAACTTTCGATGAAATGAAAGATTGTCTTTTCAAAAACGAATGCAATGTTTGTAAAATGTATCATATAGAGGTCAAGTACCTCGCGATGTAATCAACTGTTGTGAATCATTTATAATCGATATGGACTTCGTCTGGATGGATTAGGATGGGTCTTCACACCATGTGACCATTTTCCGCATTTGTGACATCTTTCTAGGTGTCGTGCTCTTATTTTCGCTGTGGATTTTGATTTTCCTTTAACAAATTGTAACTTATTATCTTCGCATCTAGATTCTTTTCTTACTCCATCCAATCTTTCTCTGATTACTGATACTAGTTCACTCGGAAGTGTATCATTATTACATTTAGTGATCAAAGCGTGTAGCATTAGACCATGGTTTAGTTCACAGGAAGTCTTCATTTCCTAAATAAAAATAAAAATTCAGAATGGGGGGAGAAGACTAGTTCTTTAGGGTCTGCTAGGGAAAGACCATTCGGGTTCCATTTTCGAGAACTACACGAAAACAGACAATCTAACTCTAACATAAATACATAAAATCCTTAAAAGACTTGATTCTCCCCACACTTAGTTAGTTGTGGTATCGAAATTGTGATTAACTTCGTTGTCGACTTCCATCGGACTATCTATGTAATGTTTAACTCTGTGACCATTAACTTTAAATTCAATTCCATTTGAATTTATTAATTCTATCGTTCCGTATGGGAAAACTCTTTTGACTATGACTGGTCCAGACCATCTTGATTTCAATTTTTCAGGAAATAGCTTGAATCGTGAATTGAAAATAAGAACTCTGTCTCCTTCTTTGAATTCTTTTGAACTTCTGATTCTTTTATCATGTCATTTCTTCGTTCTTTCTTTATAGATTAATGAATTTTCGTATGCTTCATGTCTTAATTCTTCTAATTCGTTTAATTGACTTAATCGTAGACGTCCAGCTTCATGTAAATCAAGATTACATGTCTTCAAAGCCCAAAATGCTTTATGTTCAATTTCTACTGGAAGATGACATGCTTTTCCATAAACGAGTCTAAAAGGTGTGGTTCCAATTGAAGTTTTGTAGGCTGTTCTAAAAGCCCATAGTGCATCCTCCAATTTAATGGACCATTCCTTCGGATTTGATCCTACGGTTTTTTCTAGAATACGTTTTAAAGCTCGGTTGGTATTTTCAACTTGTCCACTTGTTTGTGGATGATATGCGGTGGAGATTTTATGAGTTACTCCATATCTTTTGAGAACTTTCTCAAGTTGATTATTACAGAAATGAGTACCCCGATCACTTATTAAAGCTTTCGGTGTTCCAAACCTTGCAAAAAGACATTTTAAAAAGTTGACTATAACTCGTGCATCGTTAGTTGGGAGAGCTTGTGCTTCCGCCCATTTAGATACATAATCAATAGCTACGAGAATGTAGAGATTATTATGAGATTTTGGAAATGGACCCATAAAGTCAATACCCCAAATGTCAAATACTTCGCATACTTGAATGACATTTTGTGGCATTTCATCACGTTGACTTATTTTTCCGGCCCTTTGACAAGCATCACAGGATTTGCAAAGAAGGTGTGCGTCTTTGTAAATTGTAGGCCAATAGAATCCAGCATCATAAACTTTTCTTGCTGTTAGTTGAGGCCCATAGTGCCCTCCTGTTGGTCCTGTGTGACAATGGTTTAAAATTTTACTAGCTTCATCTCCAAATACACATCGGTGTATTATTCCATCGGGACAACTTTTAAACAAATGTGGATCTTCCCAGAAATAGTGTTTTATATCACTGAAGAATTTCTTTCGTTTTTGGTACGATAATCCTTTTTCAAGGAATCCACATACTAAATAGTTTGCATAGTCTGCAAACCATGGAATTTCATTATAATCTATCTTCAATAGATATTCATCAGGAAAGTTGTCTTGTATGGCCGATTCATTTAGAACTTCTAATTCGGGATTTTCAAGACGAGAAAGATGATCAGCGGCGAGATTTTCTGCTCCTCTTTTATCTCGGATTTCAATATCGAACTCTTGTAAGAGTAAGATCCAATGGATTAATCTTGGTTTGGCATCTTGTTTCGAAAATAGGTATCTAAGAGCAGAATGGTCGGTATAGACTACCGTTTTTGCTAGAACGAGATATGAACGAAATTTGTCAAAAGCAAAGACAATAGCAAGGAGTTCTTTTTCAGTAGTTGTATAGTTCGTTTGTGCTCCTTGTAATGTCTTACTAGCATAATATATAGGTTGAAATCGTTTTTCAATCCTTTGTCCTAAAACGGCTCCCATTGCAAAATCACTTGCATCGCACATTAGTTCAAATGGTAGATTCCAATTTGGTGTTATCATGATCGGCGCATTAGTGAGTTTCTCTTTAAGAATATTAAAAGATTTGATGCATTCATCTGAAAAGATGAATGGAGCATCCTTTTCTAGGAGTTTATTCATAGGAGTGGCAATTTTAGAAAAATCTTTTATGAAACGTCGGTAAAAACCGGCATGCCCTAGAAAAATCCTAACTCCTCTAACATAGGTGGGATGTGGAAGTTTAGTAATTACATCTACTTTAGCTCTATCCACTTCAATTCCTTCTTTTGAAATTTTATGTCCAAGAACGATGCCTTCTTTAACCATGAAATGGCATTTCTCCCAATTAAGTACTAGATTTGATTGTTCACATCTAATAAGCATTCGTTCCAGATTAACTAGACATGATTCAAATGTATCACCGAAGACTGAAAAGTCATCCATGAAAACTTCCATGCATTCTTCTATCATGTCGTGAAAAATCGCCATCATGCACCTTTGAAAGGTTGCAGGGGCATTGCAAAGTCCAAATGGCATGCGTTTGTAAGCAAAAGTACCATAAGGGCACGTGAATGTGGTTTTCTCTTGGTCTTCGGGTGCTATTGGAATTTGAAAATATCCGAAAAATCCATCAAGAAAACAATAGTAACTGTTTTCGGCTAATCTTTCCAACATTTGATCAATAAAAGGTAAGGGAAAGTGATCTTTTCTGGTGGCGTCATTTAATTTTCTATAATCAATACACACACGCCACCCTGTTACAGTCCTAGTAGGAATAAGCTCATTTTTCTCATTTGTGATGACAGTCATGCCACCCTTCTTAGGCACGCATTGAACTGGGCTTACCCATGGACTATCAGAAATTGGATAAATTAAACCTGCATCTAGCAGTTTAATTATTTCTTTTTTAACAACATCTTGCATATTCGGATTTAGTCTTCGTTGGTGTTGTACATACGTTTTATGACCTTCTTCCATAAGGATTTTATGTGTGCAATACGAAGGACTTATTCCTTTTATATAATGAATCTTCCATGCAATGGCTGGTTTATGAGCTTTTAACACAGAAATGAGTTGTGATTTCTCATTTTCAGTAAGAGAAGACGATATTATTACAGGTAATTCAGATTCACCATGTAAAAAAGCGTATTCTAAATGGTTTGGAAGTGGCTTTAACTCTAATTTCAGAGGTTCTTCTATCGATGATTTATATCGATATCTGTCTTCTTCTTTTAGCATTTGAATTTCTTCTGTTGTTGGTTCATATCCATTAGCTATTAGTGTAGCTAACATTTCAGCTTCATCAATTGGTTCAGTTCCTTCTCCTAAAGAACATTCTCCTGTTCCTTGTAATTCTGGAAATTCTTCTAATAATTCTGCATGTGAATCTATAGTTTGAATATAATAACATGTATCATCTGCAGATTGCGGTTGTTGCATTGCTCTATCAACTGAAAAGGTAACACTATCGTCCTCTATACTTAGGGTCAATTTCTTACCGAACACGTCTATCATTGCTTTAGCCGTGTTTAAGAATGGTCTTCCTAATATGAGAGGAACTTGAGAATCTTCTTCCATGTCCAGAACAACAAAATCTACTGGAAATACTAAAGTACCAACTTTAACTAGCATGTTCTCCATTATCCCTCTAGGATATTTTATTGATCTATCGGCTAGTTGTATACTTATTCTTGTTGGTTTCAATTCTCCAAGGTCTAGTTTAGTGTATAGTGAATACGGCATTAAATTTATACTAGCACCTAAGTCTGCCAATGCTTCTATTGAACTAAGACTACCCAGAAAACATGGAATTGTGAAACTTCCTGGATCAGATAGTTTTTCTGGTATCTTATTCAACAGCACTGCTGAACAATTAGCATTCATAGTAACAGCCGAGAGTTCTTCCATTTTCTTTCTATTTGAGATTAGATCTTTCAAGAATTTAGCATATCTAGGCATTCCTGAAATCACATCAATGAAAGGAAGATTTACATTTATCTGTTTAAACATATCCAAGAATTTAGATTGCTCGGCTTCAATTTTCTCTTTCTTCATTTTACTCGGGTAAGGAAGTGGTGGTTGGTATGGTTTAACATAAGGTTTATCCTTAGCTGTGTTATCTTCATTAACCTTTTCAACTACCGGTTCTTTTTCCTTATCTTGATCAGGTTGTGGTTCTTGTGGAGTAGGAATAGCTTCATCAAAAGTTACAGGTATTTCAGGTGGTTTAAGTGTTGTACCACTTCTTGTGGTAATGGCTTTAGCTGTTTCATTCCGGGGGTTAGCATTTGTAGCACTAGGTAAACTTCCCGGTTTTCTTTCACCTATTAACCTTGCTAGGTTACTTACTTCTTGTTCCAAGTTTTGAATAGAAGCTTGTTGATTTCTAAATGCTTGAGCATTTTGTTCATTAGTTTGTTTTTGAGATGTGAAAAACTGCGTTTGAGTTTCAACTAGCTTCGTCATCATATCTTCTAAATTCGGCTTTTTATCATCGGTTTGTGGTGGTTTGTTTTGAAAATTAGGTCTTTGCTGATTGTAATTATTATTGGATACTTGTTGATTGCTAGGACCTTGTTGGTTGTTGTATGGAATATTTCGATTATAATTCTGGTTTTAATTGTAGATCGGTATTGGCGGTTGATAATTATTCTGATAATTATTTCCAGACCTTTGGTTTAGATAGGAAACATTCTCTCTTTATTCCATTGTTAATTCAATACTGAGACAATCTTTTGTCAAATGTGGTCCTCCACACTGCTCACAACTAATTCGTATTGAGTGGATATCTTTAGTCATCTTTTCCATTCGTCTCTCGACAGCATCTATCTTTGCGGAAATAGAATCTAAGTCATGGCTAGAATCGGCTCTAGCTGCTTTAGATGATCTAACGATATCTTTTTCTTGGTGCCACTCATGTGAGTGGGAAGCAGTGTTATCAATAATTTTGTAAGCATCAGTTTCGGTTTTCTTCATAATAGAACCACCAGCTGCTATATCGATGTCTTTTCTTGTAGTGATGTCGCATCCTTGGTAGAATATTTTTACTATTTGACAGGTGTCTAAACCATGTTGCGGACATCCTCTTAATAACTTTCCAAATCTTGTCCATGCCTCATATAGAGTTTCATTTGGCTTCTGTGTGAACGTAACAATTTCTCCTTGAAGTCTTACGGCTTTAGATGCCGGAAAGAATTGTTTAAGAAATTTTTCAACTAAAACATCCCATGTATCAATCGCCCCTTCAGGTAACGATTCCAACCAATCTTTGGCTTCTCCCTTTAAAGTCCAGGGAAATAACATGAGATATATCTGTTCATCCTCCACTTCTCGGATTTTAAATAGAGTGCAGATCCTATTAAAGGTATGAAGATGTTCATTTGGATCTTCCTTCGGCGCACCACTAAATTGGCATTGATTAGTCACCATGTGTAGAATTTGTCCTTTGATTTCATAATCTGGCGCATTAATGTCTGAATGAGTAATTGCGTGACCTTGGCCAGTGCGTTTAGCTCTCATTCGGTCTTTCATACTTAAAGGTTCCAGATTTTCCATAATTAAATTTGTTGAATCTGAATCACTAGAGGATTCTGATTTAATGGTTCGTTCCTCAACAATCTCTGTTTGAATGATTGGTGGTTCCGAAGGAAAATTTAATGGTTCAGGATCTATGAATAGTCCCTGAATATTCTCCGGATTCTCAATTGTGAGGTCGGGTTCAAAAAATGGATTATCGGAAATTTGAACTGGAGTACTTGGTTGACTGGATGACGATTCTAAAGAAAAATCAACGGCGGTAATATTTGCTAGATATCTTGATCTAGTTACAGGTGGTGAACGTACAAAAGGTGGTGAACGTCTTGCTCGGTGCATTCACTGAATATCCTATTAGTTTTTAAAAGGAAAGAAAAAATTATATAAGTTATCCAATTAATAGACTTTTCTGATTTTGCCCACGTTTCGAATAGCCAATAGATGCAGCAGAGGGGCAGGATTCATTTGGTCTCAATATAATTGAGGACTGTTTGGCTCCAATAACCCGGTCCACGTACAAATCCAACTATTACTACGAACCAGAAAATTTTGATTTCTATCAATTTAACCACTTAAAATAAATTTTTGTAATTTTAAGAAATTTAGATAAGAAGTAGAAGAAAAATCTATGTCCTAAAACTAGAATGGCGAGAAATAAGAAAGAAAAAGATCGCGTCGAGAAATAAGGAAGAAAAAGAAAAGAGTTGAAAAATAAAAGGCGTCGAAAAATAAGAAAGAAAAAGAGTGACTTATAAAACTTTAAAACACTCGACTAATCCAACCTTATTACTACCACTAATTTAAAATTATAATCTCAAATTGAGATTACTAATTGGAATGATAATTGATACATAGGTAAAAGGCGTCTAAAAATATTAAAGCTTACAAGTAAAACTGTATCCCAAATGGAAATGACTTAAAAAGGTACTAAAACTTAAAAAGACGTCGCAAAATTCTAAAGCACTTTAATCTTAGTCTAAAGAAAAAAAAGCACTTAAGGGATTTTACGGCAAAGCCTAAAAATCTAAATGAAAAAAAAATAACTATGGCAAAAACTATGAATTAATAACTAAATACGAGCGAAAAATACAAATTTTACGCTAAAACAATTAAAAAGGGACAAAATATAAAAATATACTAAAAGTTGTAAAAAGTACAATTTTTTATAAAAATATTATTTTTATATTATTTATTTAATAAAACTATTAATTTTACAATTTAAATAAACTAATTTAACTAAATATAAAATAAATTAAAAACTAAAATTAAACTAAATAATAAAATATTAAAACCTAATTAGGGTTTATTAAATAATAATAATAATAATACACCGTAATTAATGCAGTTAGGGTTTCCTGTTGGCGTGTCAGACACTCTCATGCGATCGCATGAGTTTATGCCTTCGGGCTCATGCGATCGCATGAGCCAGGATTTTGGGCCAGGTTACGGGCTGCTACAGTAGCAGGCCCGGGAGTTTTTTTTTTTAAAAATTTTTTTTTTTTGGCGTTGCGCTTCCGGCTTTTAAGCAAGAAAAATCCCCGGCAGCGGCGCCAAAAATACTTGATGTTAAAGCTAAGTGGTATAAAATACTATTAAATTTTACAAGGAAATACTATTAAATACGATACAATTTTACACAAGATATTTATTTATTTAGAGAATGGATATACTTAAACCTTGCTACAACACTTATAGGCAGTGTACCTAATCGTACAGTAGTGTAGTTTTTAGTAAGTCCGGTTCGTTCCACAGGGAAAATCTTTTAATCAAAGCTTAACGCTATATTAGTTTTATTTTATAAAAATACAAATATATATATATAAGTAATATTATTATTATAAAGGGGGGTTTTTACCGTTTAATGACCGGTTTGTCGATTTTAAAAACTTTAGTCGCAGTTAAAACAAAATGTAAAATATTGAATAAATAGAAGACTTAATTTAAAGCGTAAAGTAAATAATGATAATGAAATTGCGATAAATAAAAGTGCGATAAAATAAACTTGCGATAATTAAAAAGTACGATAATTAAAAGTGCAATTAAATACAATAACAAAAAAATAAAAGTGCGATAATTAGAAGTGCAATTAAATATAAAATAAAGGAAATTAAATATGAAATAAAAGAATTATGCTTATTTAAACTTCCGTAATCATGATGTTTGACGTGTTGATTTTAGTTTTATGCCCATGGGTTAATTGTCCTTTGTCCTGGATTATTTAATATGTCCGTCTGGTTTTTGTCCATAACAGTCCATCAGTCATAAATATAAAGTGCGAGTGTCCTCGTCAAATTATCCTTATACCCGAAGTTAAATATTCCAACTAATTGGGGACTTAAACTGTAACAAGATTTTAATACTTTGTTTAATAATTACACCAGGATGTCGACTGAATGTAACCCAAGGTTTTAATACTTTGTTATCAATTATGCCAAGTGTCCTTGTACATAATTTCACCCCTGTTTTAATAATTCTAGTGGCTATTAATTCATTCCCGTGTCCGGTTAAATGAACGATTATTCGTACATATAAATATCTCGCCCATCGTGTCCGATTGAGTGTATATGGTTATTTATAGGGACGTCCAATTGTAAATCTTTATATTAAAATTAACAAACTTTCATTTAGTTAAACAAATATAAAGCTCATTAATAGCTCATAGTCTAATTTCCACAAGTGTCGTTCTTTTGTCCAAACCCCAATTATGGTACAAAGCCCAATTACCCAATTTTAATATTTTTAGCCCAACATCATGATTACTTCGGATTAAATAAGTATAATAATAACTTAGCTACGAGACATTAAATTAAAAAGGTTGAACATAACTTACAATGATTAAAAATAGCGTAGCGTTACACGGACAGAATTTCGACTTACACCCTTACAACATTCGCTAACACACCCTTATTATTATAAATTAAAATTAAAATTATAATATAAATATAAATATTATACGTTTAATGAGGAGAAGAAAAAGATGTGTTTTGTGTTACACCAAAGCTCGATTTTTATAGGCCTGTGATCTGGAAAAGATGCTCATGCGATCGCATGAGCTTTACCCTTCAAGGCCATGCGATCGCATGGCCAGCTGGGGAGACTCAAAAGTCTTTATTTTTTTATGCCGACGGTTTTTAAATATAATATAATATATATATTAATTTTAAGAATTAATTATATATTATATTATATTCATGTGCATAGTTGACTTGAAATTTTTAGTCCGTTGCGTCGAGCGTTGAGAGTTGACTCTGGTCCCGGTTCCGGATTTTCGAACGTCCTTGCGTACAATTTAATATCTTGTACTTTGCGTTTTGAATCTTGTACTCTTGTAATTTTGAGACGTTTCTTATCAATAATTGGAACCTTATTGATTGTATTTTGTACTTTTGAGATTTTTGGTCGTTTGCGTCGTCAATTCGTCGAATCTGTCTTTTGTCTTCACCTTTTATTATTTAAACGAATATCACTTGTAAATAGAACAATTGCAACTAAAAGCTTGTCTTTCTTGAGGAATAATGCTATGAAATATATGTTCGTTTTTAGCATTATCAGATACTTACAAGTCCTACAGGAGAAGAACATACATACGCTTTGCGCTTCGCTTTCTCTGTTTCCAATAATGAAGCGGAGTATGAAGCGTTGCTCTCCGGGTTACGTATCGCTGAAAAGATGGGCATTACGGCACTGAAAGTGGCGGTTGATTCACAACTGGTGGCAAATCAGTTGAACGGAACATTCGAAGCTAGAGACCCTGCAATGCAAAAATATTTGAAACTGGCGGAAGAATTAGCCAACAAGTTCGATTCTTTTTCAATCACACAAGTGCCGCGTTCAATGAACAAAAATGCTGACGCCCTCAGCAAGCTCGCTTCGCTGACGTTCAACCACTTCCCTAAGGACGTATGGGTGGAGGTCGTTAACCAAAAATCCACCGCTTGTAAAACCAACACCGCTTGTTTGATAAAATAAATTTCATAACAATTGCAACGTGATGCTTGACAGGTGGCGGCACCATTCGAGGAGGTAAACACTTGGATGAACCCAATTGTCAACTATCTGAAAGACGGAACGTTACCTTCTGACAGCGTAACGACTAAGAAAATCCGCATGAAGGCTCCTATGTATGTTATACGTGACGGTGTACTATACAAGAAGTCATTCTTGGGTCCGTTGTTACGTTGTGTGGGTCCACAAGAGGCAGAAACAGTGATAAGGGAAGTGCATGAAGGGACTTGCGGAATGCATTCAGGGTTTCGTATCGTTGTAGGAAAAATTATGCATTTGGGTTATTACTGGCCATCCATGTACCGTGACACCAGCGATGTAATTAAGAATTGCCTTTCCTGTCAACGCCACGCGCCACAAATTCACGCACTGTCTCATGAGTTGATTCCTGTCACATCGGCTTGGCCATTTTACAAGTGAGCAATCGATCTAGTCGGCCCGTTTCCCGATGGACGGCACCTTGTTGTAGCGGTTGACTTTTTTACGAAATGGGTGGAGGCTAAGCCTTTGAAGAGCATCACGGGTAGACAGATTGTGAATTTCATCTGGGAAGAGATAGTGTGCCGTTTCGGGGTACCGCACGAGATTTTCAGTGACAACGAGAAGCAATTTGCACATGATCCGTTTCGAGCTTGGTACGACGGACTAAATATCAAACAAACGTTTAGTTCCGTTGCTCACCCTTAAGCTAACGGGCAGGTTGAAGTTACCAACAGGGACATTGTATCCGGCATCAGAGGAAGGTTGGATACAGATCGGAAAGGTTGGGAAGACGAGTTGCCAATGGTTCTGTGGGCGTTTCGCACCACACCAAAAGGAAGCAATCACGAAACACCTTTTAGCCTTGTTTACGGTTCAGAGGCGGTCATCCCGGCAGAAATAGCGGTCCCGACGCAGCGCGTCACGGAATTCAACGAGGAAGCTAACATGGTACAGTTGAGGGAAAACATAGATCTGTTAGAGGAACGCAGATGCATAGCAGCAATCAATGAAGTGGCTAACAAGCAAAAAATTGCCAAATATTACAACCGGCGTGTGCGTGAACGTTCGTTCCGCCCCGGTGATTATGTTTGGTGCAATAATAATGCCAGCTGAGTTGAAGACCTTGGCAAGTTAGGGCCCAACTAGGAGGGCCCGTACGAAGTTGTGGACGTCCTAAGTAATGGGGCGTACAACTTGAAAACACCTGATGGCAAGTTCGTGCCACGTACATGGCACGCAACCAATCTCAAGAAATTCTATGTTTAGAATATTTAGTACGTTGAAACTATGTGTTCCACTATTCAATGTTTCTTTTAATTCTGTGACTGATCATCACAAATTTGTAAGCGCGATGCGCCGTAGATTGGTTTGTTTTATTTGAATTTAATGCATTTTCCAGTTTCAGTAATGCGTTACGTAACTATTTATGGCATCACTTCGGTGTTTTTATACAAAATGTAAATATAAGTCCATTCATGTGTTACACATGCCTTGAACAAAGAATATTCTAGCTTTCGGACTGCATGAACGGCGCTTCGCGTTGAACCTACGTCAAAGTGACACTGTAACGGGATGCCTTCGGGTTTCGTACCCGTCGTGTCCATCCCGGCATGGTCTACATACATGCAAGTCATGAAAAATTGTCAAGTATAACCTTGAAATACCACGCTACCATGACGACGACAGTGTGTCGAATATTACCGAAATGATACACATCAATGAAAGTAATTGCAATACGGCAGATATAATTACATATTTTCATTCATAATATTGTTTGATTACATCCATCAACAACAAAAATCAAAAATTACAAGTGACAATCTACTTGGGGATCATCCCCTTAATCTTTTCCATGTCTAACCCAAGCTGGCTCCCAATCTCCTCCACAAAAGGCACCTTGACCGCCTTCACTTCGGCGGTGGCCGCATCATATTTGTCATACACGTCTAGATCCAAACTATTTGCAACCGCGTCAGGTAGAGGATCAGGAAGCGTGACGTTTTCTTTCATCATCGTGTAGGTCTCAAGACGCCCTACGCCTTTGGCGGCGTCAAGAAGCTTGCCGAAGGGTTCCATGATGTGATGAGAGGTGATGGCCTTGGTGAAGATGTGCGGTATCATAGAACATAACTGTTGAAAATCATCCGTTGCCTTATTCTTGGCAACGGTTAGTTCTTGAACCTGCGTAGCGAGGAGCTCCTTGCTCGCCTTCTCCTCAGCCAACTCCTTTTGAGCCGCCACTAAGTCAGCAAGGGTCTGTTTTTCCTTTTCCATAACAATTTTTAGGTTTTGGGTAGCTCGCTGCGCCTCCCTTAATGCCACCAGCTTTTCAGGTTGCGCCTCCGCCGCAGCCTTTTTGTGGCCCTCCATCTCCTCCCTTAAAATCTTGGCTTCATCGCCAACCTCCTTCACCAGTGCTTCTGCTTGACGACAACGCTGCTCGGCGTTGTTTGAACGAACAACTTCATCACGGGTCAATGCTAGACCCTGATGAATGTGCTGTATACGCGCTCGACGCGCAGCGTTGTCTGGCATCTTTTTAAGCTCATCCACCAGAGCAGTGGGGCATATTCTTTGAAGGTACTCAAATTGGGAGTACGCGTCCCCATGGGACACGTCCCATATGACGTTAAGATGAGAAAACGTCGGCTGTTTGCCAAACCCGGAAGAATGAGGATCCTCCCGGGAATCGCTGTGATGACTGGACTGCTGATGGCCAGAACCGGTGCCAGAGCTTGACAACGTGACAACTTTTTCGGGTCGCTGCACGTGAGAGATGTCCTCAATATTGATCACCGAAGGATTGGTCTGACCCCCTGAAACTTTTATTAGTTTCCGCCATTGTGACCTTGGTAAGGTATTGACATTATTATCAGGATTGAAATAGTACCCACCCTGACTAGGTTCGTGTTGAAAACTGTCCAGATTGCCCTCGGCAATCTCCCTAGCGCTTTTCGGTTTCTTGTTGCCGCCGGGCGTCACCAGAAATGTGGCGGGGCTATAGCGATTTTGCCCTTTCGGTGGCATCGGTGGCGCAACGGATATTGGCTCAGGGTTGGTGGTTGGTGTGGAAGTCTGTGTTTGCGACACGCCACCAGTTTCAGTGGTGGCGTTAGTTGATGACTCGACGGCAGGCTCTCCTTCTTTGCGGGGATCACCTGCAGGAAGCTTGGACCTCTCAACTTTCTTGAGCTTCAACCCCTCAAGTGTGGGACGGCGAATAGCTTGTCCAAAGTCCATCTCTACACAAGAATGCATATATATTAAAATATTGACGAAGAGAGTACTTACAAAGAACGCTACGGCATCAAGAGCACACCCATTCCGTTATATAGAATCATCGGCACCTTGTTCGCCCATGGTTAGTAACATTGAACGTTACCTAGCTTCAGCATCACCTCCGTGTAAGGATTATAATAATTCTATGTGGAAATCTATAATATTGATGTCCTTATTCCTTAACAATGACGATACGCAAAAACATAAATGACTTGTTCCACGAGTCATATAACTTAGATAAACAATCAATTAATTCATTATTTGATTTGTGGTTAATTATATCTACCATACGATACAGTACTAGAACCCTCTTTAATACTCGATAAATTAATAACTTCGATAAAATTAAAAATTTATTCGGTCCCAACTTGGGACCAGTACAAAATTAAGCCACAATCGATAAAATAATAAGAATAATTTTTTTGAAATCTCAATATAAATACATCGGTCCAAGCAAAACTATAAATTAATTATTACTAAAATATTTCAATATTCTAGGATTTTCCAGTGCGTACATGAAGGTCCTTGTTTATGTTTTATTCAAATAGATAAAGTGAACGGATATCGTAATTTCGAATGTCGATGCATTAATTTTTGAGTTTCTCACAAATGTAAGCCAATTTCGTAAATTAATAATATATCAATATAATAATATCTCGCTAAATCAATAAAATTTCCACGTCCCAACATATTAATTTATAGAGGTTGTATTGTATATATTAACTAGGGATGGCAATGTATGGAAAAAACCCGTAAGCCGCGGGTACCCGTACCCGTGACGGGCGGGTATTTATGAAAGAATGTATCTGCGGGCACGGGTCAGGTAAAATTTTGTACCCGTTGACGGGTCGCGTGCGGGTCGCGGGTATTTCATACCCATCGCGGGTAAAACTCGACCCGTCAATCCGTAATGTCCGTTTGAGCTACTCGCGGGTATACCTGTTTACCCGCATACATATACTTAATTATATATTAAAATAATTTAATTTTTTAATATATTTTCATAATTATTCGCGGGATTATCCGCGGGTAGTGGATATCTGTGACTAAAAATTAGTTACAAGTGCACATTTTGTAAACCCGCGCGTTTACTCGCGGGTTGCGTGTACCCGCGGATCGCGGGTAGGGGCAGAAAAGTTTACCCGTTGGCGGGTAAACGGGTACCCGCGGGTATAGAAAAACTTTGACGGACGGGTTGCGGGTACTAAGGATCTGTACCTGTCACCTGCGGGTGTCATCCCTAATATTAACAGTATAAAACTAACAACTATCCTTCAAGCAGGGGCGGATCTTAGTGGAAGTTGGAAGGGGCAGTCGCCCTCCCTGAAATTTGTGTAACTAGTGTTACTTTATCTGATTTTGGAGCTTTTTTAAAGATGAAATATAGAGTTTTGAAGTATATACAGTGAATGGGTTGAATAGAGGTTAAAGAAAGAGAGGAGATTATTTTTTTTCCTTTTTCTTTTTTACCTAGGAGTATGTGTATTATAAAATGTTTTTTGTCAGGATAAAGTGAGTCAAATTTATACTTTAATCATTCTAGTGAAATATACCAATCCTTTTTATTTTTATTATTACTCCGTATCATTTATTGCTGTAATACTTACTCCGTATATGTAAGACCTGTTTCCAGTTATATGGGACGCTGTCCAAGATCGTGGGACGCCGTCCAACAAAGAAGAACTGGACGCCGTCCAGGTAGTTTGGACGCCGTCCAGATGAACTGGCGGGCCAGCTGTTGGAATTTTAGATATTTTTAAGGGGCTTTTTGGTAATTTCACTTGGGGGCCGAATTTAAGGCACAAGATCAGATCTAGGAGTGTCATTTACTCCATTTCCAACAACCTCTTCCATTCCACTTCGAGTTTAGAGAGAGAGAGAGAGAGAGATTTTCTAGTGTAAGAAAGCTCAAATCAAGAAGGAAGAAGCTCGATTCGAGTTTAAGCTCGAGTGTTAAAGTTGTTCACCTCGTCACTAGCTACGTTTTGATTGTGGTGGTATGTCTTAACCTTGATTTCCTTATTTTAAATTGTTTAAGGGTTAGGGTTTGGGTTAGTGACAAACATAAAACCCATTTGTTAGTGATTTGGGGGTTTGTGGGTAAGATTGGGTCATGAGGACCCAAGGATGACTAACCTAGGGTTTTAATGTGATATATGGTGTTCATGGGTCTTATATGATTAACAATCACTAGCACACTTAGAGGTTAATTTGAATGGGTGCTATTTGGGTTGTGGGTGACCCAAATGGGTGTGTTAACCTTGAAATGGGTCAAATGAGTTTTGAGTGACCTAAGTTGTTTAATGAGTATGAAAATGCGCTAACCTTGTGTTAACAAGTGTGTAAAGACCATAATTGGCTAGTGTTAGGGTTTTGGCGAAGTTGACATAATAATAGGGTTAAGAGGGCAAATGGGTCGAAATTGCACTATGGGTCAAAATGACACTAGAATGGTGAGTGAGTTGGTTGACCTTGTTCGTGTGATTGATTATATGCAAAATGTAATAGGTACATTACATTGAAGGTTGCAAGCTTGATTTCTCATTCACCAAAGGCATTAAGGTGAGCGGAATACTTATATATATGCGTATATAGTGTATTTGCTTGCGGGCTTGTGGTTAGTGTTATCCGGGCGTGTGGATTCACTATAGTGTTATCCGGGCGTGTGAATTCACTACTCTTTTGTGCGATGGAGACCACATGTACGTGAAGGGTGGTTCGGTAAGTGCGGACATCCACCTAGGGGTTAGTTTACCCTAACAGTCATTGTGCGAGTACCAACGGTCATTGTGCGAGTACCGTTCCCTTGTGTGCATTTTGGTTAACCATGGTTATGTGTGATAGTTTTAGCATATCGAATTGTGAATTATATGCTATTGGTAATGCTAACTTATTGAGAATTGTGGATATCTTGTTTTGCATTGTGATTGCATAGTTGTTAGTTGCTAGCTCGTATACGGTAATTGAGTAAGTGTTTGCAAGTAAGTAGATTATATATGTATATGTATAATTATTGCATTCACTAAGCGTTTTGTTTGCCCTCTCGTTGTTTACTCTTTTTAGGCTCCGGCGTGGACAAGGGAAAGGGCATCCGTTTAGATTTCTGGCCTCCCGCTTCGTTTGATAGGGGATGCTTTTGGGTGCTAGCTTTTGAAGTTTGACCAAGATTTAGGTAGTTTAACCCCAAACACCATGCTCTAGGTGTCGTTTGTCAATTAAACTCTTATGGTCGAAACTTGTATTTTGAACGAAATTCGTAAAACGGATCGTTGTGGGCCCAGTGTTGTAAAACTCGTTTTCATTGTAGAAATCTCTTAGTTTTAATTATACAAACGTGTTGTGAAAGTCGTTTCGTTTAAAAGTGTCGGGAAGCGGGTTTTCCGCTCGTGTAAGTTGGACTCCCGGGACAGCCCCTGGCAGTTCATTTGGACGCCGTCCCAATTTCTTGGACGCCGTCTTGCCCTTCACAACTGGACGCCGTCCAGATAATTGGTCGCCGTCCAGATGAATTGAGTTACAAAAAAAAAAAAAAAAAAATTAAGGCGTGTTTTTGGTTGGATAACGGGTTGGCTCGTTACAGTATATATTTATATTTTATCTATACCCCTTTGCAATGATATGGAATGATGTGCACTTCAATGCCCAAGTCTACAAGTTTCAAGTCCATTTTCTTCCATTGTAATCCTACTGTGATGTTGTTTGTATTAGCATTTTTTTATAAGAGATATTTGATAGCTAGCGTCTGTTAATTTTTATATTATGGATTCATCGGGTGGATGTAAAGTTTGTAAATCCATGCTATTCCTTTGTGTTCTGATTGGCTTTTCACAGTTTCGTGAAAAGCTTCGATTTATTATATTTGTGTTTTTTGCCACACAAATATATATATATATATATATATATATATATATATATATATATATATATATATATATATATATATATATATATATATATATATATATATATATATATATATATATACTTCAATATAAATGGGTTTGTTATTTAATCAATTTTAGTACATAGTATTTTAATAAATGTCCATATAAATATTAATGATGTTTTTATATAAATTTATTTGTTCAATAGTTCGTCCCCCTGAACGTTGATTCAAGTTCCGATACTGCCTTCAAGTCATATGTTGGCATTTATTGTTTACTTTTCATTTAATAATATGTTTATATTTATCTTTTAATTTAGTAAGTAAAATCGATGTTCTTTGTCACTTGATCTGTTATTTAATCTGAAAAATAGTCTCTTTGTAGAAACATAAAAACAAAGACCCTTTTTTTTAAAAAGAGACATATGAAAACAACACTTAATACAAAATATAAATAAAAAATCTCTTAAATTTGACTATTAGGGTTATGATTCTCATATAACTTGACCAATTTAGTTACATTTTAGACATGAATAATTATTAAATATAACAATAAAATAAATAAATTCAGTAATTGCCGAGCTCCTATTTTTTTTTTTTTCCTCACCAATCCTTAAACATGACTAGTCATGTTAAAATATTACTAAAGGGGATTCTTATCCTGACTAATAAATAATTTGATTTCTAATTTAAAAGTTACGCACGTTTATTATTATTATTTTTTTATTAATTTTTTTTTTTTTTTTAACAATAATCCTTAGAGCAATGGTTAAGCATTTATTATATAGTATTAATTTTTAATATTATAATATATATATATTTTGAAATTCAGGAGGTCAATTTATTAATGGATATATGAAGTTTTATATCGAAAATATTAACTTTACACTTAATATTTAACCATAGCCCTAAGGGTTATGGTTATCAAATTTTTTTGAACGATGAATTTAGAAATATTGACGGTGATAGAAACCACCCACACGATTATATACCACCTACACACGCTCCGAATGAAACCTATTTTTCCCAGCAGGCAACCGAAATAGGTGAAAACTCCCGGTGGGATTGGAACCCAGGAACAATCCACAAAGTCCAGTCTCCTCTGGAATTCGAACCCGAGACCCCGCAGGAATTCAGCATAGTGCACCCTTCCAGATAACCACTTAGCCAAAGGCTCAGTGGTTCTACGCTTATCAATTTTCCTTGTTTTTTTTATCAAGTTGGAGTATATCATATGAATTATTCAAGTGTCATTTACAAAATCTTTTTTCATTAGCTTCTGGAACAGATTCGAAACTTTAGGATTGACGTTCTACTGTCTATCTTATATTTACGATACTCTACCTTTTTTTGTCGAAAAAACTAAGAACATATATAACTAGTAGAGAAATTCATCAAAAATATAAAAGCTCTTAAACGTACAAAGGTACAACGAATAAAGCATACGAGCTCGACTAATACAAAACCTAACAAGAGCTCTCAATGAGAACGATAAATGAACAACAACTTGACTGATACTCTACTTTTGACGGATCTCGTGTTGCTGTTATAAATGTTCGACCTTTGTTTTAATTATAAAAAAATTGATTAATTTTATAGTAATTAATTAATTTTAAATTATAAATTAATTAATTAACTAATTATAAATTTAATTAGTTAATTAATTATAAATTAATTAATGGCTTAAGTTTTTTTTTTTTTTTTTTTTTTTGAGTAAGCGATGAAACTCTCATATGAACGAGCACATTGGCTCAAAATCTCGGGTAATCAAGTCCCCCGAGCGCGAGACCTCGGGTAATGGCTTAAGTGTTTGGTAATGTTAAAAGTAATAATCAAATCAATAAACCACACTTACTTATTAATCCGTATAATGATAATGATAAAGATGCAACTTTTACGATTGAAAGCATCATTAGATAGCCCGAATTTTCAAATTGTTTCCAATACGTTAAACGTACATATTGTGCACGAAAACATTGGAGTATATCTATGACTTAACAATATAGTTTATGATTTTAACTTGTATCGCGATTTTGGTTATGCCATATAAATTGATGTTTCCTTTAAGTTGTATCTTATTTTGTTAAATGCCCACTACTTCTTAATCATCATATCAATGTAACAACGAGTTAGATTTAACAACCACATGATCCAAGTTTGGTAAGGATCTAGTATATTCATATAGATGAGGCTGATTGGCTCAATTAGCACAAGATTTTGACATCTATTTCATATTAACGTCAATGGATCGGATCGTCATAAAATTCATTTGAGAAATAGAACTTTAATTATTTCAACATGCTAACGGTAGTTACAGAAAAAGTTCGTTGCATTAAATCGTTAATTAACGTTATTCAGTTTAGTTAACCATTTGCATGGATCGTCATTGTTGCGTCTTAATAACGACGAAACCATATAAAGCAGGAGAAAGACATTAGCAGGTTCCATTTTAGTTTTTATTTTCTCCTTAATTTTTGTTTTAGGTTTATAATAAAATCAGTTTTCGTAAGTTTGATACTTTGATTTAGGGGTGTGCTCATTATTTCAATATGATGTTAATTATTGATGTTAAATTAAGAATTCTCTCGAGAACATCAAAAACTTAGCAGTAAATCTCTCCATCGGATTATTGACATCACAATTGGTATTGACTATCCCTAACGTTATGGTATCATCATCTAATCCTAAATATCAATCCGGTTCTACAATTAAGTAAGTATTCATGTTGTTCTTGTTATGATGTGGTTACATGAATGATGTATTCATTATGCATTGTGATGTATTACTTCAACAGTGCATACTCTAGCTAGTATACTTGATCGGTTCACACGATCTAATTGTCATACAAACTTCTATGGAAGTTTTCCCTAACAACATTAATACAAGATATTATAAACAACCAATACAAACCACTGGCGCCCCCAAACTTCGAAACATTTTGCTTCACGGTCTAAAGAAACAATAGACGTGGTCGCCATGAACAAATTGAAGGCGAATGCAATGGAATAACAAAACAACCCCTCAATCATAAAATACCACGAAGTGAGACCTCAAACCTCCCAACATCTTCCAACCTCCACAACCAAACGCCAACCAAACTCCTAAAACTTGCTAATAATCTAACGAGACGCGTACCACACGTCCTTCAAAAAGTTCCACTAACATGTACACCAAACTCCAATAAATAATTTCCTTAAGTTTGTTTTCGGTTGCCATTATTTAACTTTGCTATAAAAAAAATAAAAAAATAAAAAAAAATACCCGCCATCATCAATTATTGAAGCTGCCATCGATCTAATTTAACAATTTGAATCTATCTATATGTGTATTCTGTTATGAAAGTCAAATTTGAATGACAACTTGCACAGTAAAATTATGAATTATTGATTACTGTTTCACCTATCATTATCATACATAATTGAAGACAACAATTGTATAGTTAATTTTAGTACTATAAATATCGAGTGAGATATAAGGATGCTACACACAATTCTTCAATAATAATTCTTACTTCCTCATTTCTTCTTTAATAATCTATAGTTGAGAATTAGGCTACAAAAGTTGTTATCTATCACTAAATTACAACACGTTATCAGCACGAAGTGCTCCGTATAATCAAGGTTTATCTAAGCAAACACAAGTCACTAATCAAGGTAAGAAATTTTTTAACGATATCTTCTATTATTTATTAGTAAGGTAAATATTATTATCATCATAAGTAAAATTATATTTCTGTAATCTAACTTTTATTAACTTCACCAACATTTATATTTATATTATTTAAGTTATATATGGTCGGTTATACCGCCTGAATTATATTTATGTAATCTAACTTTTATTAACTTCACTAACATTTATATTTATGTTTTTTTTTACGAGGAACCCCTACTACGAACGGGCACATTGGCCCCCCCGCAGCGGGTAAACCCCGGGTAAACGGCAAGCCAACCCTCCACCGCTACTAGGTAAAGCATCCTCAAGCTATTGGTCTCTTAAGTTTGCCCCAAGCGTTTGAAGTGCCTTGAAGGGAATCGAACCCGTGACCTCACCTTCATTGAAAGTGTTGGTGGCCATCCAAGCTATGCCTGGATGGTTATTTATATTTATGTTATTTAAGTTATATATGGTCGGTTATACCGCCTGAATTATATTTATGTAATCTAACTTTTATTAACTTCACTAACATTTATATTTATGTTATTTAAGTTATATATGGTCGGTTATACCCCCTGAATTATATTTCTGTAATCTAACTCTTATTAACTTCACTAACATTTATATTTATGTTATCTAACATTTATGATTACTTATGCAATTAATCATTATTTATTTCATGCATACTAATGTTTATTCTTAAAATTTATTATTTATGCATAATATGTTTATTCTCTTAATCTTCGTATTTATGCTAAATGTATTTATACTAAATGTATTTATAGTAATCGTATTTGTACTAATAAAATTATTTTATTAAAATTATTATTAATACAACGAGTACATAACAGTCGTTAACGTCAACTAACGACGTTACAACGGTCATATAAACATAACGGTTGTTAACGTCAACTGAGGACGTTACAACGACTATATTTTTCAAATATAAAATAAACATCTCCGTTTTCATATTTTCACAAACCAATCTTCATTTTCTCAGATTACCACTCTCAAAAGTTTTTTTTTTTTGTAAAGTTGATTCACACAAGGATGATTTTTCCTATTGTATTGGTCATACTAACTATCATCATTGTTTCTAATATATCACAGGGTGAACCTATATTCTATCCTGCTTTTGTGGTTTTATCATTTGTAATCATGCCATTATTCTGTTATTTGCTACTTATGAATTTAAAATGATTCTGATTTCATTTTATTATTTGTCTATGAATAGAAGTTGATTATGATTATGATTTATGTTGTTCATCTTTTGATAATAGAAAATGTCGAATTTGAAAAGGATTAATTTTGCTCCTTTAGAATCAAGTGGGAACAACTACTTAACATGAGTTATGAATGTAGAAAAACATCTCAAATCAATCGGTATTTTAGAAACCCTGAATGAAAATAACAATTGTTCCGAACAAGAAAAAGCAATAGCAAGTATTTTTCTTAGCAAACATATTGACGAGTCCTTAGAATCTACATATTATATAATCGAATATCCAAGTTTATTAAGGAAAATACTCAAAGATAGATACGATATTAATTATCAAGAAATAACGGTGATCCATGAAAGAATAAAATTGAAGATGTTAGTAGACGCTCTTATAAGAATCCCGGAGATTCTTATTAATGATCTGGTAACGTGGATCATCAGTCTAGTATTTCTTGATTACATGAACATCTTGTTTATCTCTACAAATAAGTCCCAAAAGAAAAGAAAACGAGAGTGAATCTGTTGAAAAATCTTGATTAAATAAACCCTGAGCTACCTTGAGACTTGAATGGTTTGAATTTTCTAAAATGCCTAGCTTGTTATGTATCACTCATAAATAAATGGTTTTAGACCATAACGTATATATTTATTAAGTGTTATCTTTTATATACTTCAGATTGTAACTTGTTTGCAGGTAGTATAATTTGATTATCTTGCTGAAATGTAACTCATTATTTGCTTATCTTATTTGAAGTTTTTGTATAAATCCTGCTGAAATACAACATCAATTAAATGGTAAAGACCTATGTATTGCAGATAGTGGTAACTGATAATGCTAAAAATGAACATATATTTCATAGGATTATCCTTCAAGAAAACCAAGCTTTTAGTTGCAATTGTTCTATTTCCAAGTGATATTCGTTTAAATAATAAAAGGTGAAGACAAAAGACAGATTCGACGATTTGAAGATGCAAACGACCAAAACGCTAAAAAGTACAAAGTACAATCCAAGTGGTTCAATTTATTGATGAGAAACGTCTAAAAATTACAAAAGCACAAGCCGCGAAACACAAAGTACAAGATATCTAAGCGTACGAAAGGACGTTCGAAAATTCGGAACCGAGACATGAACCCACTATCAACGCGTGGGGCAACGGACCTAAAATTACAAATTAACTATGCACATAAATATAATATAATATATAATTAATTATGTAAATTATATATATATTATATTTATATATTAAATAAATAAACGTCGGCAAGCTAGGATCCAAATGCTGCGTGCGTTGGAATTCAAAGCTCCGCACTCGCGGAGTTGTGAGGAACAAATCCTCAGCACTCGCGGAGCACACCAGGGCCCAAATCCCACTATAAAAGGCGATGCAATTCGACGAAATATTTACACCATCTTCAATCTCTTCTCTCAGTTTATATTTATATTTATATTTTAATTATAATTTTAATATTAAGTTAATAATAATAATAAGGTTATTATAGCGAATGTATTAAGGTTTTGTAAGTCAAAACTCTGTCCTTGTAACACTACGCGATAAATACTCATTGTAAGTTATTTTCAACCTTTTTAAATTAATGTCTCGTAGCTAAGTTATTATTATGTTTATTTAAGCCGAAGTAATCGTGATGTTGGACTAAATATTAAAACGGGGTTATTGGGCTTTGGACCATAATTAGGGTTTGGACAAAAGACCGACACTTGTGGAAATTGGACTATGGGCTATTAATGGGCTATATATTTGTTTAACTGAATGATAATTCGTTAATTTAATATAGCGATTTACAATTTGAGGTAATTATAAATAACCACATACACTCGATCGGACACGATGGGCGGGATATTTATAAATACTAATAATCGTTCATTTAACCGGACACGGGAATGGATTAATAGTCAATGGACTCATTAAAACAGGGGTGGATTACATACAAGGAAAATTGGTGTAATTGTTAACAAAGTATTAAAACCTTGGATTACACGCAGTCGATAACCTGGTGTAATTATAAACAAAGTATTAAGACATTGTTACAGTTTAAGTCCCCAATTAGTTGGAATATTTGACTTCGGGTATAAAGTTAATTTGACGAGGACACTCGCACTTTATATTTATGATTGATGGACCATTATGGACAAAAACCAGATGGACGTATCAAATGATCCAGGACAAAGGATAATTAACCCTTGGTAATAAACTAAAATCAACACGTCGAACATCATGATTACGGAAGTTTAAATAAGCATAATTCTCTTTATTTTATATCTCATCGCACTTTTATTTACCATCATTTTATTTATCGTACTTTTATTCGCACTTTTATTTATCGTCATTTACTTTACGCTTTAATTTAAGTTGTATTTATAATTAATATTTTACATTAGGTTTTAATTGTGACTTAAGACATAAATCGACAAACCGGTCACTAAACGGTAAAAACCCCCCTTTTATAACAATAATAATATTACTTATATATATATATATATATATATATATATATATATATATATATATATATATACATATATATATATATATATATATATATATATATATATATATATATATATATATATATATATATATATATATATATATATATATATATATATATATATATATATATATATATATTTATACAAATATAGTTTAAAATAAATATAGCGTTAGACTCAGCTAGCTCCCTGTGGAACGAACTGGACTTACTAAAAACTACACGACTCTACGATTAGGTACACTGCCTATAAGTGTTGTAGCAAGGTTTAGGTATATTCCATTCTATAAATAAATAAATAACTTGTGTAAAATTGTATCGTATTTAATAGTATTTCGTAGTAAAATTAATAGTATTACATACTACCCCTCGCACACATCAAGTATTTTTTTGGTGCCGCTGTCGGGGAACAATCAACGCCGAAGCGAAACGCTATATAAAAAAATTAGGTTTTAAGTTATTTTTGTAAAAATACATTTATATAAGTTTTAAATATTAAAAACAAAAATATTAAAAACAAAAATATTAAAACATAAAATATATATATATATATATATATATATATATATATATATATATATATATATATATATATATATATATATATATATATATATATATATATATATTTTTAAGTGTTTAAAATTAAAAAGTTTTTATTTTTAGTTACAAAAACTAATAAGTAATTTATAAAATATAAGTTTTATTTAAATTATATTTTATATAAATTAAAATCAGAAATAGAGTTTAAAATAAAAAAAAAGTTTACGCTGAACCTGCAATTTTGGCCTGCACGAATTCTGAATCTGCCTAACTCCGAACTCGCGGAGCACCTCTGGTATAAATAAACCACACTCGCGGAGCTTCTCTGACAGGTCAAACCTCAGCCTGGATTATTACGAAATTAGGGTTATAATTTAATTATTATTAATTATAATTAGGGTTTAGTTAAATATTAAATAGTTTATCTTATTTTTAATTTTAATTTTAATTTTAATTAATAAGTATAATAGTTATTATTAAATATATAGAATAATATTTTTATAAAAATAATATTTTTTATAAAAATTGTATTTTTATAACTTTAGTTTTATTTTTAACTTTTATATCTTTATTCGTTTAATTTGTAATTTGTATTTTTATCGTTTGTAACTAGTTTTAAACTTAGTTTTTGCCGTAGTTAATTTTTATTTCTAGATTTTTAAGTTTTGCCGTAAAATCCCTTAAGTGCTTTTTCTTTAGATTAAGATTTAGGCGCTTTAGAATTTTACGACGTCACTTATCGCTTTAATGTTTAATAGATTTTAGTGCTTATTAAGTTATTGCCGTTTTGGATATAGAATTTCTTTTAAGCCTTAATTCCTTTAGACGCAACTTTTAATATTTAGTTTTTAGACTTTTAAGTTTCGACGTTTTCCTTTCAACGTTTATTATTTTTCGACTGTTTGTTTTTCGACCTTTTATTTTTCGATGTTTTTCGACTCACTCTTTTTCTTCCTCTTATTTCTCGACGCTCTAGTTTTTAGGACATAGATTTTATCTTCAAAGTTTCGACAAAAAATTATTTTAAGCGGTTAAATTGATAGACATCTAAAATTTTCTGATTCGTAGTAATAATTGGATTTGTTAGTGGCGAGTTGTAGGCTTCCGATTTAAAGGGTCCTGGCTACCTGCAGCATCTATTGGCTATTCGAAACGTGGGCAAAATCAGAAAAGTCTATTAATTTGATAACTTATATAATTTTTTTATTTTTATAACTAATAGGATATTCAGTGAATGCACCGAGCAAAACGTTCACCACCTTTCATACGTTCACCTCCTGTAACTCGATCAAGACATCTAGCTAACATTGTCGCCATTGATTTTTCTTTAGAATCGTCATCTAGTCGAACGAGTACTCCGATTCAAATTTCCGATAATCCATTTTTTGAACCCGACCTCACAATTGAGAACCCAGAGGATATTTAAGGACAATTCAGAGATCCTGAACCACTAATCATTCCTCCTGAACCACAAATCATTCATCCGGAGATTGTCGAGGAAGAAACCATTAAATCAGAATCCTCTAGTGATTCAGATTCAACAAATTCAATCATGGAAAATCAGGAACCTCTAAGTATGGAAGACCGAATGAGGGCCACAAGCACTGGCCAAGGTCACGCCATTACTCAATCAGACATTAATGCGCCAGATTATGAAATCAAAGGACAAATCCTACATATGGTAACTAATCAATGCCAATTTAGTGGTACGCCGAAGGAAGATCCAAACGAACATCTTCGTACCTTTAATAGGATCTGTACTCTATTCTAAATCAGAGAAGTTGAGGATGAACAAATCTATCTCATGTTATTTCCCTGGACTTTAAGGGGAGAAGCCAAAGATTTGTTAGAATCGTTACCTGAAGGGGCGATTGATACATGGGATGTTTTAGTTGAGAAATTTCTTAAAAGATTCTTTCCGGCATCTAAAGCCGTGAGACTTCAAGGAGAAATTGTTACGTTCACACAAAAGCCAAATGAAACTCTATATGAAGCGTGGACAAGATTTGGAAAGTTGTTAAGAGGATGTCCTCAACATGGCTTAGACACTTATCAAATAGTACAAATATTCTACCAAGGATGCGACATTACTACACGAAAAGACATTGACATAGCAGCTGGTGGTTCCATTATGAAGAAAACCGCAACTGAAGCTTACAAAATTATTGATAACGCAGCCTCCCACTCACATGAGTGGCATCAAGAAAAAGACATCATTAGATCATCTAAAGCGGCTAGAGCCGATTCTAGCCATGACTTTGATTCCATTTTCGCAAAGTTATATGCTTTCGAAAGACGAATGGAAAAGATGACTAAAGATATTCACGCAATACGAATTAGTTGTGAGCAGTGTGGAAGACCACATTTGACAAAAGATTGTCTCATTATTGAACAAACAATGGAACAAAGAGAGAATGTTTCATACATGAACCAAAGGCCTGGAAATAATTATCAAAATAATTATCAACCGCCAAGACCAAACTACAATCAAAATCAGAATTATAACTGAAATGTTCTATACAACAACCAACAAGGTCCTAGCAATCAACAAGTATCTAATAATACTTACAACCAGCAAAGACCTATTTTTCCAAATAAACCACCACAAACCGATGATAAAAAGCCAAATTTAGAAGATATGATGTCAAAGCTAGTTGAATCTCAAATGCAGTTTTTCACATCTCAGAAACAAACTAATGAACAAAATGCTCAAGCATTTAGAAATCAACAAGTTTCAATCCAAAATCTGAAACAAGAAGTAAGTAACCTAGCAAGGTTGATAGGTAAAAGAAAACCAAGGAGTCTACCTAGCGATACAAATGCTAACCCCCGAAATGAAACAGCTAAAGCCATTACCACGAGAAGTGGTATTACACTTAAACCACCTGAAATGCCTGTAATTTTTGATGACTCTATTCCTACTACACAAGCACCACAGCTTGAGCAATATAAGGAAACAGAACTGGTAGTTGGAAAGGTTAATGAAGATAACACAGTTAAGGCAAAGCCTTATGTTAAACCATACCAACCACCACTTCCTTACCCATAGTAAAATGAGAAAAGAAAGACTTGAAGCCGAGCAATCCAAATTCTTGGATATGTTTAAACAAATAAATGTCAATCTTCCTTTCATTGATGTGATTTCAGGAATGCCACGATATGCTAAATTTCTGAAAGATCTAATCACAAATAGAAAGAAAATGGAAGAACTCTCGGCTGTTATAATGAATGCTAATTATTCTGCAGTGTTGTTGAATAAACTACCAGAAAAATTATCTGATCCAGGAAGTTTCACAATTTCATGTTTTCTGGATAGTCTTAGTTCAATAGAAGCATTGGCAGACTTGGGTGCTGAAATGTCCCGTTCATATTGATTATAAACGTTCCATATTAATTGATTTCGTCGCGAGGTTTTGACCTCTATATGAGACGTTTTTCAAAGACTGCATTCATTTTTAAAACAACCATAACCTTTATTTTATCGATAAAGGTTTAAAAAGCATTACGTAGATTATCAAATAATGATAATCTAAAATATACCATTTACACACGACCATTACATAATGGCTTACAATAAGAATATATTACATCAAAATAAGTTTCTTGAATGAAGTTTTTACACAATATCATACAAGCATGGACTCCAAATCTTGTCCTTATTTTAGTATGCAACAACGGAAGCTCTTAATAATCACCTGAGAATAAACATGCTTAAAACGTCAATAAAAATGTTGGTGAGTTATAGGTTTAACCTATATATTATCAAATCATAATAATATACTACAAGAATTCATTTTTATAACACATCTCATATCAGGCATTTCGCAAACTGCATAGAGACAAAAATCATTCATATGGTGAATACCTGGTAACCGACATTAACAAGATGCATATAGAATATCCACATCATTCCGGGACACCCATCGGACATGATAAACTCGAAGTACTAAAGCATTCCAAATTCCAGAATGGGGGTTGTTAGTTCCCGTAGATCTACCTTTAGGATTCGCGTCAATTAGGGGCCAGTTCCCTAATTCTTAGGCTACCAAGCTAAAAGGGGCATATTCGGTTTAATAATTCAACCATAGAATGTAGTTTCGATTACTTGTGTGTATTTCGTAAAACATTTATAAAACTGTATGTATTCTCATCCCAAAAATATTAGATTTTAAAAGTGGAACTATAATTCACTTTCACAGATTTTTTACTTCGTCGGGAAGTAAGACTTGGCCACTGGTCGATTCACGAACCTATAACAAATATGTACATATATATCAAAGTATGTTCAAAATATATTTACAACATTTTTTTATTACGTTTTAATAATTTGAGTTTGTTAAGTCAGCAGTCCTCGTTAGTAACCTACAATTAGTTGTCCACAGTTAGATGCACAGAAACAAAGCAATATATATTATCTCGAATCAATCCACGACCCAGTGTCTAGAAGTCTCAGACTCGATCACAACTCAAAGTATAAATATTATTTTGGAATCAACCTCAACTCTGTATAGCTAACTCAAACATTACTGCATATAGAGTGTCTATGGTTGTTCCGAAATATATATATAGATGGGTCGATATGATATGTCAAAACATTGTATATGTGTCTATGGTATCCCAAAATTTCATAATATGTATAATACAATATAAATTAGTTAGGATATGTTTAGTCTAGATTTGTTACAAAATTTTCATAGCTAAAACTAGCAAATTTATCCAATTTTGTTTTACCCGTCATTTCTTCGTTTCAAATCCGTTTTGAGTGATTCAAGTTGCTATGGTTTCATAATGAACTGAAATTTATGAAACTAAACAGAAAAAGTATAAGTTTATAGTCGAAAATAAGGTTACAAGTCATTTTTTAAAGAGGTAGTCATTTCCGTCGAAAAAACGACATCTTGATGACCATTTTGAAAAACATACTTCCACTTTGTGGTTAACCATGATTTTTGGATATAGTATCATGTTCATATGTAATACCATTTTTCCAGAAAACAAACTTCAAATTCAAAGATTAAGATACTTTTTATTTTTTAACCCAAAACAACCCCCGATTTCACTACGACGGCGTATGTCCGGTTTTACGGTGTTCTTCGTGTTTCCAGGTTTTAAATCATTAAGTTAGCATATCATATAGATATAGAACATATGTTTAGTTCATTTTAAAAGTCAAGTTAGAAGGATTAACTTTATTTGCGAACAAGTTTAGAATTAACTAAACTATGTTCTAGTGATTACATGTTCAAATCTTTGAATAAGATAGTTTTATATATATGAATTGAATGATGTCATGAACATCATTACTACCTCAAGTTTAGTAGGTAAACCTACTATAAGTGACAAAAATTCATCTAGATTCAAATGATTCTTGGATGGGTTGAAAGTTCTTGAAGTAGAATCATGACACGAAAACAAGTTCAAGTAAGATTTCCACTCGAAATAAGATAGTTATAGTTATAGAAGTTGAATCAAAGTTTGAATATGAGTATTACCTTGTATTAGAAAGATATATTACTGTAAATAAGAAAGATTTCTTGAGCTTAGATGATTACTTGGGTTGGATTAGAAAGCTTGGAACTAATCTTGCAAACTTGATAGTATTCTTGATTTTATGAAACTAGAACTTATAGAATTTATGAAGAACACTTAGAACTTGAAGATAGAACTTGAGAGAGATCAATTAGATGAAGAAAATTGAAGAATGAAAGTGTTTGTAGGTGTTTTTGGTCGTTGGTATATGGATTAGATATAAAGGATGTGTAAGTTTGTTTTCATGTAAATAATTCATGAATGATTTATAATATTTTTTGTAATTTTGTGAGATATTTCATGCTAGTTGCCAAATGATGGTTTCCACATGTTTAATGACTCACATGGGCTGCTAAGGAGCTGATGATTGAGTGTATATACTGTGACAACCCGGAAATTTCCAACCAAATTTATAACTTTATCTTTATATTATTCCGACACGATAAGCAAAGTTTGTTAAGTTAAATCTCAAGAATTTTAAATTGTGTTCATACATTCATTATAACCTCGACCAAATTCCGACGATTCACGAACCGTTATATATAAATAAATATGTATATATATATATTATAACTTGAGAATATTAATAAAGTATTAAACATATAATACTTTACATGAACGTATTTGTTTCAATATGTTTATCGATGGAATTAGAAGATAATATCAAATGATTAATTTATCAGATACATTATGATATGATTACGGGTCTATGTTATGAGGTCCACTATGATTTAAGAAATCTATTCTTTTTGACAACATTCGGAAAATGGTAAAGTGATTTATAAGTAAGAACGTGAAGTGTAAATAACTTAGATGTTGGATATCGACAAGTTAAGTAACTCGACATTTTTCATTAAGATGATTTCATACGTTTATTTAACCTTTGAACTTTATCCCATGCTTCACCAACAAACTGAAATTTAAAAACTTGAAACCTATTATGAATATATATGATTCTACTTTTCTAAAACATTTTATGATATAACGATTTTCATTATTTTAACCTTTAAATAAAATGATTCTTAAAAATATATTTGGTTTTGGAAAACAAAATTATTATATTTATTTGATTTAGTTTCAAACGTACAAAAACGTTTTCAGTTTAAAAAGAACTTTATTATTAAAACGTATATAACTTTTATAAATATCTAGAACCACTTTTGACAACTCATTACTTAACCAGTATGATAAAGATAACGATATTTATATTTTATTTTATTAAATATATATAACGATTTAAATTAATATTATATATATTTATACGCGTATTATACGTACATAGTTTTATACTTTTACTATACTTAAACTTTACCTTTACTTTATTTTTACTTTACTTTAACTTTAATAATTCACTTTAATAATTCATACTTTAATAATTCACTTTAATAATTCATACTTTAAAAATTCACTTTAATAATTCATACTTTAATAATCCACTTTAATAATTCATACTTTAATAATTCACTTTAATAATTCATACTTTAATAATTCACTTTAATAATTCAAAAATCTATTATAAATAGAATTCAATAGGTTTCATTATTTTATAGAAACTTGAAAATATTTTTCTCTAAACTCTCTCAATCGATTTACATATATATATTTACTCCGTATTATTTCAAGATATTATTAGTATACATAAAATATTACGTCAGAGTGCTGTCCGAGTGATTTTGAAATTGTTTTTCGAGTGGGATTGGATTAAGGAAATTATGGGTTATAGCTATGGAGGTGATTGGGTATGGTTCATGGGTATGCTCGTGAGGTCAATATAGTGTTTATCATATCCGTTGCGCCTACGTACCTTTCCTGCAATATTGAATCTCGATATTGATACGTGAGTACTCATAATTTAACTTTTACATACTAATAGTGTATCCTTGACTAGTGCTCGAGTATATAGGATTATGCATATTTGTACTTTTGATATTGCCTTTAGTTAGGTTATGTTGAATCCTGAATTAGTTATATATGTGACTGAGATAAGGTATAAGATATGCATGTCGTTGGAAAGCTAACGAAAAATTAAGAACTTTTCATTTAGATATCGAATGATTTCGATGAACGGATTTGAAGTTATAGTCCATCGAATTTTTGTATTATTATTAAAAATGATTATTATTATCGTCGTTATTATCGTCGTTATAGTTTTATCTTATTATTATTATTATTATCTTTATCAATAAAAGGATTTATCATTAAAAAAAATTGTTATTTTTTATTATTATTACTATCGTTATTATCGTTAAAGTTATAATTAGTATTATTATTATTATCCAATTATTATTATTATTATTATTATTATTGGTATTATTATTATTATTATCATTATTAATATATATATATCATTATTTAAAAATGGTTATTGTTATTGTTAATATTATTATTACTATATTATCATTAAGATAATTATTAGTATTATCGTTAATAATGTTATAGTAACTATCATTATTAATATTAGTGTAATTAGAACAAATATTTGTAACACCTAATTATTTTGATTACTATTATTATCATTATTACGAACACGATATAAAAGACGACTAAAAGCAATTAAACGAACCGATTATGAAATAATGGGTAAGAGTATCATGATGAAATTAAAATATTATAAGATATTGATTTAGATAAAATTATCGTTCTTATTATTTTTATCATTACTATTATTATTAAAATTATCATTAGTATTAAAACTATCATTTTAACAAAAATTATCATTTTAATAGAAATGTCATTGTTACTATAAAATATCATTATTATTATTATTTTAAATAGAATTATTATTTTAAAGATAATATTAAAAATTATCGTAAATATTAAAGTTGTCATAATTAGAATTATCGTTTATCATAATGTCATCTTAGTAATTATAAATATTGATATTTTTATAATAATAATTATTATTACAAAATAATACAACTTTTACTTACTATCATTATAGATATTATTTTATCAAATAAATATTTGATACAAACATATTTTACTACGTGTAATAACTTACTTTAATAATACCTATCATATTATCTTTATAATATTAAATGAACCCTATAAATTTTATTACTTAATATATATAAAAGTATATTTTATTATATAAATATAATATAAAATTTTATTTATTAATAAAGAAATTATATTATTTACTCTAATAAATCTTTTAAAAATATTTAAAAATATAAAACGATGATATTTAAACTATATATTAATCATGTATAGATTTTTGGAAATTATTTTGAGTCAAATTTACTTTTGTTGACTTTTGCATATTAGTCTCGAGCATTAGGATTGTGGTACACTATGACTTGACCTAATTTGTTAGACAAATATTGACCAACACATAAATATATATAATTAATTTAGGTTCGTGAATCCGAGGCCAACCTTGCACTTGTTCAATGACGTTATATGTATTTTTACTACGAAATACAGTATGGTGAGTTTCATTTGCCTTTTTACCCTTTATATTTTTGGGACTGAGAATACATGCGCTTTTATAAATGTTTGACGAAATAGACACAAGTAATTGAAACTACATTCTATGGTTTAATTATCGAAATCGAATATGCCCCTTTTTATTAAAGTCTGGTAATCTAAGAATTAGGGAACAGACACCCTAATTGACGCGAATCCTAAAGATAGATCTATTGGGCCTAACAAACCCCATCCAAAGTACCGGATGCTTTAGTACTTCGAAATTATATCATGTCCGAAGGAGGATCCCGGAATGATAGGGGATATTCTTATATGTATCTAGTTAATGTCGGTTACCAGGTGTTCACCATATGAATGATTTTTTTTGTCTCTATGCATGGGACGTATATTTATGAGAACTGGAAATGAAATTCGTGTGGTCTATTAAAATGATGGAAATAAATGATTATGATAAACTAATGAACTCACCAACCTTTTGGTTGACACTTTAAAGCATGTTTATTCTCAGGTGTTAAAGAAATCTTCCGCTGTGCATTTGCTCATTTTAAAGATATTACTTGGAGTCTTTCATAGCATATTTCGAAGAACGTTGCATTCGAGTCATTGAGTTCATCAAAGATTATTATTAAATCAATTTATAGTTGGATAGTGAATATTATGAAATGGTATGCATGCCTGTCAATTTTTGATGTAAAGAAAGATTGTCTTTTAAAAACGAATGCAATGTTTGTAAAATGTATCATATAGAGGTCAAATACCTCGCAATGTAATCAACTATTGTGAAACGTTTATAATGTATATGAACGGGTTCTTTCAGTTGGTATCAGAGCGGTGGTCTTAGTGAACCAGGTCTGCATTAGTGTGTCTAACTGATAAGTCGTTAGGATGCATTAGTGAGTCTGGACTTCGACCGTGTCTGCATGTCAAAAGTTTTGCTTATCATTTCTAGTCGGAAATCATCTGCTTATCATCCATAGGAAATTACCTGCTTATCATTATTAGTCTAGACACGTCTTGCTACATTAATTGCATGAGTAGTGTATAGACAAAATTCATATCTTAGCGTATCTGCTAAATCATATCTTATCGTATCTGTTACTTTAAACTTTGCCTGACATATCCCGCAAATTCCTCCGTAATCTATGAAATCTTTTGATATCTATATATAGATATCCTATGTAAATAGAATACCACCCGATAGCCGAAAAATCATTTTATATCGAAAATCCTTTATCCAATCGTACGAAATGGAATTTGTCATCAGTTCAAGTCACTCGGATTCTGAAATGGAATCTCACTCAAGCTCCGAAAGCAGTGTGACCGGAATGGATCAACCAATCAGTCATTGTAATGACCCGCACTTTTTCGATCATTCTATATTTATAAGATTAATATTTACATAAATTAAACCTTACCAACATGACAAGCAATCCAAATTGTTGAGACTTATGTCTTCGAAAAGAGTTTTACACAACGTTTGACCGTCCAATTTGACCGATGATATCACGAACTATATAACATACGATAATTATACGTTTATGTATATATATGTATTTATATATATTTAACATGATCTAAGGATGTTTAACATCTCATTGGGTACTAATAACAATAAGTCATAAGTATATTTTGAAACTACTAACTTAAGTTTTCAAAACAATAACCTACGTAACGTTATTTGACATAAATACTGATGATTTATAATGTTTATACATATATCGTATAAGTAATGTATTTAATCATTTTTAAAGGGCTTTTATACATAAAACAATATAAGTATATTTACAAAAGATAGTTATATTTGAATTCTCGTTCCGTTTCCTCAATAATCCTATACGTATATCTAGGGTACTATACACAGCTTTTAGAAGTATTTACTATTGGTATATACCAATAGAAATCTTCAATTATTGGAATAATATGTCATTCATGACATAATAAATTTTAACTTATCTTAGATATTTTCACTAAAAACCAAATTTTCAAGCCTATAAATAAGCACCATTTCTAACTCATTTTTACACATTCATTTTCCAAATTTTACTTCCAATTTTCACACACACTTGCAAGAACTCTCTCAACTTTTATTTTACTACTTCTTTCCAGCAACTTTACATTTTAAACTTGAGGTAAAAACTCTACTTCAACTCTTTTTCAATTCATATATTTAAAGCTATATATATAAGAGTTTATAAACTAGAACATAGTTTGAATGATTTCAAACTTGTTCGCAAACTAAATAGATCTTTCTAACTTAACTTTTAAAATACTTCAAGACCTGCAACATATCTTAATTATATGCTAACTTAACAAGGTATAACTTGGTTTTTCAAAGAACACCTTAAAAACTGAATTTACGACGTCGGAGTGCAACCGGGGGCTGTTTTGGGTTGGATAATTAAAAACCATCTTAAACTTTGAATTGGAGGTTTATTTTCTGGAAAAATGATTTTTACTATGAATATGATAACACATAAAAATTTCATGATTTAACTCAAAGTATAAGTATTTTTAGAAAAATAATCATTTGAGGTTGTTTACATGATAGAAAATGATTAACTTCATAAGTTTCACTAAAGTTTGACCTATGCCGTGTGATTTTGAATACAAACTAAGGTATTTACAGTTCATAGTCTTAAAGAGGGACTCGATCCAAGGAGATGGCAAGTTGAATCAACGAAAACGGAGTTGTAACGAAGAAACTATGACCGAAACAAAATCGGATATCCAAGACTAGTTTAGCCACGAAAATAATTGGGAAAAATTAAATAAATCACATCTTTTTAAGTTAACATGATATTTTATATATATGTACTTATAATTCAATTTTATATGGTTCAGGATCACCCGTAAACAACACGAGAAGATTAATCATAAGATCCCATGATTGTACGCAACACGTCATTTGACAACACCGGTACTTTATGTACGCAACACGTCATTTGACAACACCGGTACCGTGGGTCAAGATTAATCTCGACCAATACATATACGATGGGGTTTTATTTATTTCGTTGGGGGTTTTATTTATTTCATTGCGGGTATATTAAACATCTAAAAATGAACCATTAAAATTGAATTACTAACAACGAACTGCTAACTACGGACTAAGGAATTATTCAAAGTATTAAAAGTATAACAAGTATATATATGTGACGTTTGTTTAAAAAGAAAAGGTATTGATATATTATATATGGATAGGTTCGTGATATCAACCGGAGACCAAGTCAAATTATATATATATCTTCAAGACGAAAGTGAGTATATAGTCCCACTTTTAAACTCTAAATATTTCGGGATGAGAATACATGTATTTTATGTTTTACGTTATGGACACAAGTAACTGAAAAATATATTCTACATTGAGTTGTACCACTGGCATACTTCCCTGTAGCTTGGTAACTGTTATTTACAGCGGTATTGTAAACGCGAATCCTGTTGATAGATCTATCGGGCCTGACAACCCCAACCGGACTGGACGACCAGTATTCAACGGTTGCACAGTACTTCGTTTTGTGACTACACTTGGTACGGTGTAGTAAGATTTCATATTAAAGGGAATATGCGACGTGATTAAATGTTAAGTATGGTTACCAAGTGCTCAACCACTTAGAATATTTTTATTAAACTGTTTATATACGAAATCTTGTGGTCTATATATATATATATTGCTGCCGGCATTAAACCTATATCTCACCAACTTTATGTTGACCTTTTAAAACATGTCTATTCTCAGGTGATTACTAAAGCTTCCGCTGCATTATGTTGAATTTGAGCAGGATCTTGCGTACGCATATTTGTGTCAAAAATAAAACTGCATACCCAAGGATTTGTGTTGTAAAATATGCTCGAAATCGTGTTGTTATCATTATATGTAAAGTTTGTAAGTCGAAGATTATCGCTAAACGATAATCATCTTTTTATTGTCTAAAGCTTGTAACAAAAATAATGGTTATGGTTTATAATGTATAATATATGCAGTTTCTCTTTTAAAAATGTCGCATATAGAGGTCAATACCTCGCAATGAAATCATACGTTATCTAACACGTTCTTATGGTTAAGGACGGGTTATGACATGTGGTATCAGAGCGGTGGTCTTAGCGAACCAGGTTTGCATTAGTGTGTCTAACCGATAAGTCGTTAGGATACATTAGTAAGTCTGGACTTTGACCGGGTCTGATTTAAAAACCATTGCTTATCATTGTTGGTTAAAATTTATATGTAAATATTATGTAGTACTAATGGGTTAGTTGTTGTATGATAGATGTCGGGCTCAAAACTTGTTATCACATTCAGCGACTCCGAACCAGAATCTTCAGATGGTGTTCCAGTCATTAACCTATCCGATGACGAAAATAATATCTTTGGGGAAGACTCACAAATTCCGGATGAACCGACTATAGAGAACCCGGAAAGTGAACCCGAGGAGGAAAGTGAACCCGAGGAGGAAAGTGAACCCGAGGAAGAAATACAGGAAATTACAAAAGACGAGTTCGAACTAGGAAAGAAACGAAAGGCTAATGAATTAGAAAATTCAAATCCCGAGTTTAGTAAGGATGATGTGGCACCAACTCCACTAGACACTACCACTCCTATTCCCGCTATTCCTATTCGTGCTGTCCCGGCATCCAGTTCTTCAGCCCCACAGCCAAAATATAGGCAGACAGCTAGGATAAGCGTTAGGCCATTCCTTGAACCTAAACGTCCTAGAAAATAGACCAAACGATGCGCTGCCGTATTAAACCATGGGATCATATAATGTTTTGTATAATATTATTAGTGTGGTTTGCTTAATGTTCGATATAAGATAAGCATATGTAAAATAGTGAAGTGTGAAATGCAATAATTTTCCATGGTTAAGTATTATTTAGATGGTAGTAATTGATTCTGTACTAAGCTATTAAGTATGGACATTAACGGGTAGGTACTACCCTAGATATAATTATAAAACGCTAATAAGAAGAAAAGGCTTTTATAATAATACCTGGTTCATATTATTAATAAGCTATAATGTACTGTAAATATACACTACATCTATAATATTCCATGTGAATAATTATTTTCTTTTCATTCTTATAGAAGAATATGGCGCGATTGAACCGAATGACGGAACAAGAAATCCAGGAACTCATCAATCAACGAGTGAACGACAGAATGTTATGGGCCGAGGCTGCAAGAGGTGCTGCAGTTAACCCAAATCCTCGTGTGGGGTGCACTTACAAAACTTTTCAAGCTTGCAAGCCCTCATCATTCAGTGGAACAGAAGGACCAATCGGTTTAACCCGGTGGATAGAAAAGATGGAGACTGTGTTTAAAATCAGTGGTTGTGTTGAAAAGGACATGACCAAGTATGCATCGTGCACTTTACAAGATAGTGCACTCACGTGGTGGAAAAATTATGTGAAGGCTGTAGGAGGAGATGTAGCTTATGATACTCCGTGGGAAGAATTCAAAACAATGTTAATCAACGAATATTGTCCAAGGAACGAGGTTAGGAAGTTGGAAGATGAGTTACGAAGTCTGAAGGTTATTGGTACTGAAATCACCAACTACAATCAGCGATTCATGGAATTAGTTTTGCTATGTCCTGAATTGGTTCCAACCGAAGAACGAAAGATTGAAATGTACAAAGATGGTTTGCCCAAAAAGGTCAAGGCAAACGTTACAGCATCGAAACCTAAGACAATTCATGAAGCTATAACCATGGCAAACGAGCTAATGGATCAGGTCATCATGGATAAGAAAGCATCCAATACTGATGTGAAGGTATCAGGTAACAAAAGAAAGTGGAATGGAAATTATGATCGAGGTAACCAACAACAATCTTTTAAGAAACAAGAAACCATACAAGGTGCAGGTGGTGGTTCAAGCTTTGGTTACAAAGGACAAAATCCTTTATGCAACCGATGCCACAAACATCACTCTGGCTACTGTAATGTGGTATGCAACAAATGTAATCGAAAGGGTCATCTTGCTGAAGATTGTAGGGCTCTCGTTACAAATACAAATGGTACCAAGACTCCTGCCACCAATGCAAATAGAACTGCTTTGGCTACCATTACTTGTTATGGGTGTGGAAAACAAGGTCACTATAAGAGCCAGTGTCCGAATCCAGAGAAGAATAATGGATCTGCACGTGGAAGAGCATTTGTTATTAATGCTAGAGAGGCGTGTGAAGACCCGGAGCTTGTTACGGGTACGTTTACCATTAATAACTTATCCGCATCTATTATATTTGATACTGGTGCCTATAGAAGTTACGTGAGTAGAGGCTTTTATGCTAAATTGAATTGTTCATCATTACCTCTAGATGCTAAGTACATGATTGAGTTAGCTAATGGTAAACTAATTAAAGCCGATAAAATTTACCGTGATTGTAAAATAAATTTAGCCGGAGAAACATTTAAAATTGACTTAATACCCGTAGAATTAGGAAGTTTTGATGTAATAGTCGGCATGGACTGGATGTCCAAAGTAGGAGCTGAAGTTGTGTGTGCCAAGAAGGCAATTCGCATTCCTTGTAAGGATAGAATGCCGGTGATGATTTATGGAGAGAAGGGTAACTCAAAGCTAAAACTCATTAGTTATTTGAAAGCTCAAAAGTGCTTGAAGAAAGGGTGCTATGCTATCTTAGCACATGTTAATAAAGTCGAAAAGAAAGAAAAAGAGAAGTGCATCAACGACGTGCCTGTGGCAAGAGATTTTCCTGAAGTTTTTCCGGAAGAGTTGCCGGGATTACCTCCATTTAGATCTGTAGAATTTCAAATAGATTTAGTACCAGGAGCCGCACCAGTGGCTCGTGCTCCATATAGACTTGCACCGTCCGAGTTAAAAGAACTTCAGAGTCAGTTAAAAGAATTACTGGATCATGGATTCATACGACCAAGTACTTCACCGTGGGGAGCTCCGATTCTATTTGTTAAAAAGAAAGATGGATCTTTTAGGATGTGTATAGATTATCGTGAATTAAATAAGTTAACTATCAAAAATCGGTATCCACTACCGAGAATTGACGACTTATTTGATCAACTCCAGGGATCATGTGTTTATTCGAAAATCGACCTAAGATCGGGCTATCATCAACTACGTGTCAAAGAAGAGGACATTCCGAAAACTTCTTTTCGGACACGTTATGGTCATTACGAATTTTTAGTCATGCCGTTTGGATTGACGAATGCGCCAGCTGTATTCATGGACCTCATGAATCGAGTTTGTAGTCCGTATTTAGATAAGTTTGTTATCGTTTTCATTGATGACATTCTTATCTATTCCAAGAGTGAGCAAGAGCATGAGCAGCATTTAAGGTTGATATTAGAGTTGTTGAGAAAAGAACAGCTATATGCTAAATTTTCTAAGTGTGCTTTCTGGTTGAAAGAAGTGCAATTTCTTGGCCACGTTGTTAGTAGCAAAGGAATTCAGGTTGATCCAGCAAAAATTGAAGCCATTGAAAAATGGGAGACTCCTAAAACACCAATGCAGATACGCCAATTTTTGGGTTTAGCCGGTTATTATAGAAGGTTTATTCAAGATTTTTCCCGAATAGCTAAGCCGTTGACAGCATTAACGCAAAAAGGGAAGAAATACGAATGGACCTCGGAGTAGGAGAACGCATTTCAATTACTGAAGAAGAAGTTAACTACGGCGCCTATTTTATCGTTACCTGAAGGGAACGATGATTTTGAAATATATTGTGACGCTTCGCGACAAGGTTTTGGTTGTGTTCTTATGCAACGAAAGAAAGTTATTGCATACGCATCTCGACAATTGAAGATTCACGAGCGGAATTATACGACGCATGATCTAGAACTGGGAGCAGTCGTGTTTGCGTTAAAGATATGGAGACACTACTTATATGGGGTTAGATGCACTGTGTTTACTGATCATAAAAGTCTTCAACATATTTTTGATCAGAAACAGCTGAACATGAGGCAACGTAGGTGGGTCGAGTTAATAAACGACTATGATTGTGAAATTCGTTATCATCCCGGGAAAGCGAATGTGGTGGCTGACGCACTAAGCAGAAAGGAACGAGAACCAATTCGAGTACGAGCGATGAACATAAAAATTCGCATGAATCTCAACTCACAAATCAAAGAAGTTCAACGAGAAGCACTTACTAAAGAAAAGATAGGAAATGAAATAATGAAGAAGTATGAGAAGCAACTCGTTATACGGGAAGATGGAATTCGATATTTTGCAAACCGTATTTGGGTACCGAAGTTGGGTGGATTAAGGAAGTTGATATTGAACGAGGCACATAAGACAAGATACTCGATACATCCTGGAGTTGGAAAGATGTATCAAGATCTTAAGACACATTATTGGTGGCCTAACTTAAAGACAGACGTTGCAACATATGTTGGGGAGTGTTTAACTTGTTCCAAGGTCAAGGCAGAACACCAGAAACCATCAGGGTTACTTCAACAACCAGAAATCCCAGAATGGAAATGGGATGGTATTACCATGGATTTCATCACGAAGTTACCAAAGACTGCCTGGGGTTACGACACCATTTGGGTGATTGTTGATCGTCTCACCAAGTCTGCACATTTCTTGCCTATAAAGGAAACGGATAGAATGGAGAAACTATTACTATTGTATATAAAGGAAGTTGTTTCAAGGCATGGAATACCTATTTCCATTATATCTGATCGTGATAGTAGATTTACCTCAAAGTTCTGGCAATCACTACAGGAGGCACTAGGAACTCGTCTGGATATGAGTACCGCATATCATCCGCAAACCGACGGGCAGAGTGAAAGAACAATTCAGACTCTTGAAGACATGCTCAGGGCATGTGTGACCGATTTTGGAAACGGATGGGATAAGTATTTACCGTTAGCAGAATTCTCGTATAATAATAGTTATCATGCGAGCATTAAAGCTGCACCATTCGAAGCATTGTATGTAAGGAAGTGTAGATCTCCTATCTGTTGGAATGAAGTAGGAGATCGACATTTAACTGGTCCCGAGATCATACACGAAACGACTGAGAAGATAGTACAAATCAAGGAGAGATTGAAAACAGCCCGTAGTCGCCAAAAGAGCTACGCCGATGTCCGAAGGAAACCATTAGAGTTTCAGATCGGTGACATGGTTATGCTAAAGGTGTCACCTTGGAAAGGTGTGATACGTTTTGGAAAAAGGGGTAAACTGAACCCAAGATATGTAGGCCCGTTCAAGATCATCGAACGCATTGGACCGGTAGCTTATCGACTCGAGTTACCGCAACAACTCGCCGGAGTACATAATACCTTTCACGTCTCAAACCTTAAAAAGTGTCTTGCAAAGGAAGACCTCACCATTCCTCCTGAAGAAATCCATGTCGATGAGAAACTACAATTCATCGAAGAACCAATCGAAATCATGGAACGTGAAGTTAAACGGCTCAAGCAGAGCAACATACCGATCGTTAAGGTTCGTTGGAATGCTCGAAGAGGTCCTGAGTTTACTTGGGAACGAGAGGATCAGATGAAACAAAAGTATCCACACTTGTTTCTCGATGACGCAAAATAGGTACAATTTTAAAATTTCGGGACGAAATTTATTTAACGGGTAGGTACTGTAATGACCCGCACTTTTTCGATCATTCTATATTTATAAGATTAATATTTACATAAATTAAACCTTACCAACATGACAAGCAATCCAAATTGTTGAGACTTATGTCTTCGAAAAGAGTTTTACACAACGTTTGACCGTCCAATTTGACCGATGATATCACGAACTATATAACATACGATAATTATACGTTTATGTATATATATGTATTTATATATATTTAACATGATCTAAGGATGTTTAACATCTCATTGGGTACTAATAACAATAAGTCATAAGTATATTTTGAAACTACTAACTTAAGTTTTCAAAACAATAACCTACGTAACGTTATTTGACATAAATACTGATGATTTATAATGTTTATACATATATCGTATAAGTAATGTATTTAATCATTTTTAAAGGGCTTTTATACATAAAACAATATAAGTATATTTACAAAAGATAGTTATATTTGAATTCTCGTTCCGTTTCCTCAATAATCCTATACGTATATCTAGGGTACTATACACAGCTTTTAGAAGTATTTACTATTGGTATATACCAATAGAAATCTTCAATTATTGGAATAATATGTCATTCATGACATAATAAATTTTAACTTATCTTAGATATTTTCACTAAAAACCAAATTTTCAAGCCTATAAATAAGCACCATTTCTAACTCATTTTTACACATTCATTTTCCAAATTTTACTTCCAATTTTCACACACACTTGCAAGAACTCTCTCAACTTTTATTTTACTACTTCTTTCCAGCAACTTTACATTTTAAACTTGAGGTAAAAACTCTACTTCAACTCTTTTTCAATTCATATATTTAAAGCTATATATATAAGAGTTTATAAACTAGAACATAGTTTGAATGATTTCAAACTTGTTCGCAAACTAAATAGATCTTTCTAACTTAACTTTTAAAATACTTCAAGACCTGCAACATATCTTAATTATATGCTAACTTAACAAGGTATAACTTGGTTTTTCAAAGAACACCTTAAAAACTGAATTTACGACGTCGGAGTGCAACCGGGGGCTGTTTTGGGTTGGATAATTAAAAACCATCTTAAACTTTGAATTGGAGGTTTATTTTCTGGAAAAATGATTTTTACTATGAATATGATAACACATAAAAATTTCATGATTTAACTCAAAGTATAAGTATTTTTAGAAAAATAATCATTTGAGGTTGTTTACATGATAGAAAATGATTAACTTCATAAGTTTCACTAAAGTTTGACCTATGCCGTGTGATTTTGAATACAAACTAAGGTATTTACAGTTCATAGTCTTAAAGAGGGACTCGATCCAAGGAGATGGCAAGTTGAATCAACGAAAACGGAGTTGTAACGAAGAAACTATGACCGAAACAAAATCGGATATCCAAGACTAGTTTAGCCACGAAAATAATTGGGAAAAATTAAATAAATCACATCTTTTTAAGTTAACATGATATTTTATATATATGTACTTATAATTCAATTTTATATGGTTCAGGATCACCCGTAAACAACACGAGAAGATTAATCATAAGATCCCATGATTGTACACAACACGTCATTTGACAACACCGGTACTTTATGTACGCAACACGTCATTTGACAACACCGGTACCGTGGGTCAAGATTAATCTCGACCAATACATATACGATGGGGTTTTATTTATTTCGTTGGGGGTTTTATTTATTTCATTGCGGGTATATTAAACATCTAAAAATGAACCATTAAAATTGAATTACTAACAACGAACTGCTAACTACGGACTAAGGAATTATTCAAAGTATTAAAAGTATAACAAGTATATATATGTGACGTTTGTTTAAAAAGAAAAGGTATTGATATATTATATATGGATAGGTTCGTGATATCAACCGGAGACCAAGTCAAATTATATATATATCTTCAAGACGAAAGTGAGTATATAGTCCCACTTTTAAACTCTAAATATTTCGGGATGAGAATACATGTATTTTATGTTTTACGTTATGGACACAAGTAACTGAAAAATATATTCTACGTTGAGTTGTACCACTGGCATACTTCCCTGTAGCTTGGTAACTGTTATTTACAGCGGTATTGTAAACGCGAATCCTGTTGATAGATCTATCGGGCCTGACAACCCCAACCGGACTGGACGACCAGTATTCAACGGTTGCACAGTACTTCGTTTTGTGACTACACTTGGTACGGTGTAGTAAGATTTCATATTAAAGGGAATATGCGACGTGATTAAATGTTAAGTATGGTTACCAAGTGCTCAACCACTTAGAATATTTTTATTAAACTGTTTATATACGAAATCTTGTGGTCTATATATATATATTGCTGCCGGCATTAAACCTATATCTCACCAACTTTATGTTGACCTTTTAAAACATGTCTATTCTCAGGTGATTACTAAAGCTTCCGCTGCATTATGTTGAATTTGAGCAGGATCTTGCGTACGCATATTTGTGTCAAAAATAAAACTGCATACCCAAGGATTTGTGTTGTAAAATATGCTCGAAATCGTGTTGTTATCATTATATGTAAAGTTTGTAAGTCGAAGATTATCGCTAAACGATAATCATCTTTTTATTGTCTAAAGCTTGTAACAAAAATAATGGTTATGGTTTATAATGTATAATATATGCAGTTTCTCTTTTAAAAATGTTGCATATAGAGGTCAATACCTCGCAATGAAATCATACGTTATCTAACACGTTCTTATGGTTAAGGACGGGTTATGACATTCATCACCTATTCTGGATGAATTGGGGATGGGTTCGTAGCCTCTTCAATCATTGGAAACAAGAAGAAGGCGATCCTTTCCATCCACCACATTGCCCTCTTGGCGAAGATCCTGAAGCACTTACCGGCGAACCTGTTCGAGACACCATTTTCTCTCTCATTTCCAGGGTATCTCGTCACGATTATATACTACATCAAATTCTAGATTTTATTTATCCGCTCGTTCCGATCGACAATCATCCTGGAATAATAGAAGAAGTCAACGAACTTCGCGCTCGGGTAGTGGCTTTGGAAAATATGGTGCAGAGATTACAAACACCAGCAGCAGCACCAGCAGCATAACCAGTACCACCATCATCAACGCCAACAGTACCATTACCACCTCCAACCACAACCACAACCACGTTGTAAACCTCAACTTCACAATCTGTCCCACTAGTATCAACGTCATACGCACCATACATACCAAGGAGTACCAACAACAATAACTGACGAAGTATTAATTCATAACTTCATTGGAGAAACATTCCGCGGGGATTATATAATCTCTAAAGTCTTAGAGATTATCTAATCTAGCCCTAACCATAAATCAGTTAAGCGAACCAAAATGATAGAAGGAAGAGTAGAAACCCTGAAAAAAAATGGTGTGTGATTAACAAGTTAAACTTGTTTTACCAACAGCATCAACAGTACCGTCAACGTCACCAGCATCGTCAGTACAGTCAACATCAGAATCAACAACACCTATAATATCACAAACTCCGTCAGTTCAAGAATCACTGTGGACATCATTACGAATCAATAACGTGTATATTGTATCAACAAGTTATGAAGAATTAACTCATTCCCTCTGAAGAAATTATATATATATATTTTATATATATATATTTTGAAATAAAAAATAAATCTTTCCGTGCTAAGCTATTGTGTGTGAATCTTAACTACTCGATTAATTCATTTACAAATATGCAATAATGTACGTCCCTCGCCCGCGACTTAACTATCGTTAACTACAATCTCTGTCTCAATTCAACAAATTCCAATTCCTAATAAATCAAGTATATATTTGATTTTACACTTCATCATTGATGTAACCGAAACTTTTCAGATAACATCATTCGTACTTTGCGAAGTTCACAAGAATTTAACGAAAACCAACATCACATCTCAACAAATAATGAAGTATTGATTCATAATTTCAATATTATTGAATAAATACTTATGTAACCTCTAAAGCCTTCAAGGAATTATTCAATTCTAGTTCCAACCGTAAATCGAATGAGTTTAATTTAGTATTAACTCATTAAAATCTATGTTACATCTGAGGAGAATATATACATATATATTTTCATAAAGACTGTAATAAAATTCTTATGTACAAAATATTAATTGTGAAAATTTTTTAACGGGTAGGTAATACCCGAGAGATATATATAAATTCACAATTAATATGTTACATTCCTCGAATCAGATTAAGCAAATTATCAATTATACTTCCCACTTTCACAATAATATACATTCTTTCATAGAAATCAAAACAATCATACTCATTCAAACCCAATTACATATTCTGATTTTAAAATCTCAGAATTCAATTCGAGATATAACCGGTACCATCACTTTTAGATTCCTACATCTTTCAAATCTATACTTTAACTTCAAAAGTGTGTTAGAACATCAAATGTATACAAACAATTACAATCTGTGTTCAAACCCTTCGAAAATCTCTGAAGACACTTCAAATAATGAGCAATCGAGATGATGATCCAACCACATATTACCCACAGTTATGTACTTAAAAAGCTCTCGAAACCAAAGTCATAATTCAACACATATCTGTGTCAGATCTTTTGGCATTTATTAGCAAAAATAACCTTGCAATTCCTTTGCAAAGTAGCAAATTATATCACAGCTCCAGCAAGACAACTTCTATTTTTCATTCGGAGTAGCCTTATCATAATTTTGATATATGTGATTACCCTTTTGTTACCGGAGAACCTTTCATATTCCACCACATTAGCAATAAACTTACCAACAACTTCACTGATCTTAGGCATTCCGAAGAATCTTTATATTTATCGAAACCTCATCATTTACTCATCTGCCTCTTGTAACGAGATTTACCATACGAATCATTGGGAATTAGCAATCAGTATTTTGAAATCTCACAGCATGTTGACGCCAACAGTTATACATAACGTCTATTTCCAAGGCTTACATACTTCGAATGTGAAGTTTCTGAAAAACACTCTGAACCGCGAACTAGTTCTCGAAATGCTGATGAAGCAACAAAAACTGTAAACGACCTTAGCAGTAAAAAGTTTGATGATAAAGATTAGTGTATTAACAAAGCTCAGAAATAGAGAAGTTTTGGAACTGGAAAACGGATTGAGCAAAGTATAAAGGAGGCTGTGGACAAATCACAAAGACTGAACCTGCCTTCAAAGAATCCAAATGATTCAGTGTCTGCTGAAGTCATTAACGAATACCTTGCTCCTGACACTAAACCCTTACAGACAATATTCTTCATCATCCTCTGATATTAGAAATTCTAAGATATCATCGTATCTTTCATTATAAATATCCTCCATATTTCTGAAGATATTTCCATAACTATTCTTATCTGGAATCATTTATCTCTTTGCGCTATCTGTATTACATCAAAAAGGAAACTGTTTAGTTCCTATACTCTGTAAACCTTTGAGTTTAAAATATGAATGTTTTTGAAGTAGTGTTGGAAACTGAAGCATGAGTTAGTATAATATAATGACACTTGATCAACGTGATTATATTACAGTAATTCATGCTGAGTTTCTAAATGGAACGTGATGATTCACAGATCATAACATCATCATGTGCCATGTTATATGACTCTTGTATTCTATTTAACCTCTAAAATATCAAGAAAATATTTCTTGATGATTCGGCCTTTTCCAAGGTATTCTAGTAATTTGACAAGTCAAGATCGTGCCATCACAATTTCCTTCCTAGAACATTAACAATGTTCATTCCGAAATTCATATCTGTGAATTCTGGACCATTACAAGCGGTGCTTAATCGCAAGAAGAAGAAACGAAAGGACAAAACTCCGAAATAGAAATTGGGGTATAAATTGCAGCAAATAAAAGAGAGCATTAACTGTGGATGACAATGATTATAGAAGATAGAAACAGAGACTTTGAAATATAAGGGAAGATATAAAGCCCAACGACAAACCAAAAATTATAAACCATATATATCGATGCATATAGCAATATAAAGACACGGGAGAACTAGAAACACTATAAACCCAAGAGTATAGTAGAAGTAAATAGATTCTTCCGGGGGTAGATGAAAAAGAAGAATGACCGATATGAAAGTTATAAGTATATCGAGAATCAGAACTGGATAGAGCATATTGATGAACACTTTAAAATATGAGTTGAGGGAGAAAGAATAGAAGGTGATGAAACATGACTAGGAACTTAGAAATCAACAGATTTAACTCACACAATGACGGAATAAGTGAATCAAACCCTCTAGTAAATAGGTTAAGCTTTTTGGGATTAATTTAGTCATACCATAACTAAATCAAGTGTGATTAGATCAACACCTAGAGCTATTATTCACCACCTGGGTGATTTGGGTTGAGAGAGAATCAGAGGAGCTCACCAGATCTGAGTGTGTGTAACAAATGAGAGGCTTAACCTAAAATGATGAACATAAGACTTTATATACCCCTGCTATTGACTCACCCGTACGATTCATCCATCACACATACGAGTTGGCTTCATCAGCAGTACGGGTTATCACTCACTCGTGTCTTCTCATTTAGGTTGTAATTGTGACTTAGCTCAGTATCAACCGTGCGTATGAGCCTATCAGCTGTACGAGTGAGGCTTCACTCGGACGTCTGACTAAGTCTAACATAGTCAAACATCTAAATCTCGTTCCTGCAGTTGCTGTAACCACATACAAACACGGATAGGATAATAACGAACGATCATGGTGGCCTGTAAACTGTTGTACCTGCAATAGACGTGGGTAGATGTCTAGGGACTTGCATAAAATGCATCAACAGAAGGTGTGAGTTGTAAGAAAATGAAGGAGGTGAATTTATAAGAAAATCTCCGATAGAACAATTAAAATGGACTATCGCATTTAAAGCGGATCCAAATTCCTTTTGTTACCGGAGAATCAAATCTAATTACAAAGATTTTCTTTAAATCCCTTGAAATCTGGAAATCAATCATATCTACGTCAAATGATAAGATGAATCTACACTTACTCATTTCACTCTTCTATGTTAGCTTCATTCGTACTCTTCATATAAATGGATTGTTTATCCAAATTATTCGCTGATGATAAAACTCTAATTTTCAGCCTGTATGCATCATGAAAACATACTTATTATCATTCACGACCTTTCCACTCAAATTTCGGGACGAAATTTCTTTAATGGGTAGGTACTGTGACAACCCGGAAATTTCCAACCAAATTTAAACTTTATCTTTATATTATTCCGACACGATAAGCAAAGTTTGTTAAGTTAAATCTCAAGAATTTTAAATTGTGTTCATACATTCATTATAACCTCGACCAAATTCCGACGATTCACGAACCGTTATATATAAATAAATATGTATATATATGTATATATATATATTATAACTTGAGAATATTAATAAAGTATTAAACATATAATACTTTACATGAACATATTACGGGTCTATGTTATGAGGTCCACTGTGATTTAAGAAATCTATTCTTTTTGACAACATTCGGAAAATGGTAAAGTGATTTATAAGTAAGAACGTGAAGTGTAAATAACTTAGATGTTGGATATCGACAAGTTAAGTAACTCGACATTTTTCATTAAGATGATTTCATACGTTTATTTAACCTTTGAACTTTATCTCATGCTTCACCAACAAACTGAAATTTAAAAACTTGAAATCTATTATGAATATATATGATTCTACTTTTCTAAAACATTTTATGATATAACGATTTCCATTATTTTAACCTTTAAACAAAATGATTCTTAAAAATATATTTGGTTTTGGAAAACAAAATTATTATATTTATTTGATTTAGTTTCAAACGTACAAAAACGTTTTCAGTTTAAAAAGAACTTTATTATTAAAACGTATATAACTTTTATAAATATCTAGAACCACTTTTAACAACTCATTACTTAACCAGTATGATAAAGATAACGATATTTATATTTTATTTTATTAAATATATATAACGATTTAAATTAATATTATATATATTTATACGCGTATTATACGTACATAGTTTTATACTTTTACTATACTTAAACTTTACCTTTACTTTATTTTTACTTTACTTTAACTTTAATAATTCACTTTAATAATTCATACTTTAATAATTCATACTTTAGTAATCCACTTTAATAATTCATACTTTAATAATTCACTTTAATAATTCATACTTTAATAATTCACTTTAATAATTCAAATATCTATTATAAATAGAATTCAATAGGTTTCATTATTTTATAAAAACTTGAAAATATTTTTCTCTAAACTCTCTCAATCGATTTACATATATATATTTACTCCGTATTATTTCAAGATATTATTAGTATACATAAAATATTACGTCAGAGTGCTGTCCGAGTGATTTTGAAATTGTTTTTCGAGTGGGATTGGATTAAGGAAATTATGGGTTATAGCTATGGAGGTGATTGGGTATGGTTCATGGGTATGCTCGTGAGATCAATATAGTGTTTATCATCTCCGTTGCGCCTACGTACCTTTCGTGCAATATTGAATCTCAATATTGATACGTGAGTGCTCATAATTTAACTTTTACATACTAATAGTGTATCCTTGACTAGTGCTCGAGTATATAGGATTATGCATATTTGTACTTTTGATATTGCCTTTAGTTAGGTTATGTTGAATCCTGAATTAGTTATATATGCGACTGAGATAAGGTATAAGATATGCATGTCGTTGGAAAGCTAACGAAAAATTAAGAACTTTTCATTTAGATATCGAATGATTTCGATGAACGGATTTGAAGTTATAGTCCATCGAATTTTTGTATTATTATTAAAAATGATTATTATTATCGTCGTTATTATCGTCGTTATAGTTTTATCTTATTATTATTATTATTATTATTATTATCTTTATCAATAAAAGGATTTATCATTAAAAAAATTGTTATTTTTTATTATTATTACTATCGTTATTATCGTTAAAGTTATAATTAGTATTATTATTATTATCCAATTATTATTATTATTATTATTATTATTGATATTATTATTATTATTATCATTATTAATATATATATATATATATATATATATATATATATATATCATTATTTAAAAATGGTTATTATTATTGTTAATATTATTATTACTATATTATCATTAAGATAATTATTAGTATTATCGTTAATAATGTTATAGTAACTATCATTATTAATATTAGTGTAATTAGAACAAATATTTGTAACACCTAATTATTTTGATTACTATTATTATCATTATTACGAACACGATATAAAAGACGACTAAAAGCAATTAAACGAAACGATTAGGAAATAATGGGTAAGAGTATCATGATGAAATTAAAATATTATAAGATATTGATTTAGCTAAAATTATCGTTCTTATTATTTTTATCATTACTATTATTATTAAAATTATCGTTAGTATTAAAACTATCATTTTAACAAAAATTATCATTTTAATAGAAATGTCATTGTTACTATAAAATATCATTATTATTATTATTATTTTAAATAGAATTATTATTTTTAAGATAATATTAAAAATTATCGTAAATATTAAAGTTATCATAATTAGAATTATCGTTTATCATAATGTCATCTTAGTAATTATAAATATTGATATTTTTATAATAATAATTATTATTACAAAATAATACAACTTTTACTTACTATCATTATAGATATTATTTTATCAAATAAATATTTGATACAAACATATTTTACTACGTGTAATAACTTACTTTAATAATACCTATCATATTATCTTTATAATATTAAATGAACCCTATAAATTTTATTACTTAATATATATAAGTATATTTTATTATATAAATATAATATAAAATTTTATTTATTAATAAATAAATTATATTATTTACTCTAATAAATCTTTTAAAAATATTTAAAAATATAAAACGACGATATTTAAACTATATATTAATCATGTATAGATTTTTGGAAATTATTTTGAGTGAAATTTACTTTTGTTGACTTTTGCATATTAGTCTCGAGCATTAGGATTGTGGTACACTATGACTTGACCTAATTTGTTAGACAAATATTGACCAACACATAAATATATATAATTAATTTAGGTTCGTGAATTCGAGGCCAACCTTGCACTTGTTCAATGACGTTATATGTATTTTTACTACGAAATACAGTATGGTGAGTTTCATTTGCCTTTTTACCCTTTATATTTTTGGGACTGAGAATACATGCGCTTTTATAAATGTTTGACGAAATAGACACAAGTAATTGAAACTACATTCTATGGTTTAATTATCGAAATCGAATATGCCCCTTTTTATTAAAGTCTGGTAATCTAAGAATTAGGGAACAGACACCCTAATTGACGCGAATCCTAAAGATAGATCTATTGGGCCTAACAAACCCCATCCAAAGTACCGGATGCTTTAGTACTTCGAAATTATATCATGTCCGAAGGAGGATCCCGGAATGATAGGGGATATTCTTATATGTATCTAGTTAATGTCGGTTACCAGGTGTTCACCATATGAATGATTATTTTTTGTCTCTATGCATGGGACGTATATTTATGAGAACTGGAAATGAAATTCGTGTGGTCTATTAAAATGATGGAAATAAATGATTATGATAAACTAATGAACTCACCAACCTTTTGGTTGACACTTTAAAGCATGTTTATTCTCAGGTGTTAAAGAAATCTTCCGCTGTGCATTTGCTCATTTTAAAGATATTACTTGGAGTCTTTCATAGCATATTTCGAAGAACGTTGCATTCGAGTCATTGAGTTCATCAAAGATTATTATTAAATCAATTTATAGTTGGATAGTGAATATTATGAAATGGTATGCATGCCTATCAATTTTTGATGTAAAGAAAGATTGTCTTTTAAAAACGAATGCAATGTTTGTAAAATGTATCATATAGAGGTCAAATACCTCGCAATGTAATCAACTATTGTGAAACATTTATAATGTATATGAACGGGTTCTTTCATATACCAATAGTATATACATCTTAGAAGCTGTATATTGTACGAGTACGAATACGGGTGCATACGAGTAAAGTTGTTGATGAAAATGAATGAGGATGTAATTGTAAGCATTTTTGTTAAGTAGAAGTACTTTGATATATGTCATGAAGTCTTCTAAAAGTGTATTAATACATCTTAATACACTACATGTATATACATTTAACTGAGTCGTTAAGTCATCATTAGTCGTTATATGTAAGTGTTGTTTCGGAACCTTTAAGTTAACGATCTTGTTAAATGTAATTGATCCATTGTTATTACACTTAAATGAGATGTTAAATTGTTATGTTAACATGTTAACATGGTGTATTAATATATCTTAATATCATATAAATATGTGTAAAATACTATTGCAATTATAATCGTTACATATATGTATTGTTTCGAAATCCTTAAGTTAGTAGTCTCATCTTACTCGTGTAGTTCATTGTTAATACGCTTAATGATATATGTAATTATCATTTAATGATGTTAAACATAGTGTATTAATATCTTAACATGATACATATGTATTTAGTAAGACGTTGTTGTAACGATAGCCGTTATATATATCGTTTCGCGTTTCTTAATTCACTACTTTCATTTTATGTATATAACTCATTGTTAATGTACTTGGTGAGATACTTACTCATCATAATATCATGTTATATATATATATATATATATATATATATATATATATATATATATATATATATATATATATATATATATATATATATATATATCATGTTGTTTTTACAAGTTTTAACGTTCGTGAATTGCCGGTCAACTTGGTGGTCAATTGTCTACATGAAACTCATTTCAATAAATCAAGTCTTAACAAATTTGATTGCTTAAAATGTTGGAAACATTTAATCATGCCAATATAGTTTTCATTTAATATATAATCATGGAAAAGTTTGGGTCACTACAGGTGCTATTATAAATTTAATGCCATATTCATTATACGCTAAACTAGACCTTGGAGAATTGAAACTAACACAAATAAGCATACAACTAGTAGACCGATCAGTAAAATATCCTAGAGGGATAATGGAAAACATGCTAGTTAAAGTTGGTACTTTAGTATTTCCAGTAGACTTTGTTATTCTGGACATGGAAGAAGATTCTCGAGTTCCTCTTATATTAGGAAGACCATTCTTAAACACGGCTAAAGCAATAATAGACGTGTTTGGTAAGAAACTGACCCTAAGTATAGAGGACGAGAGTGTTACCTTTTCAGTTGATAGATCCATGCAACAACCGCAATCTACAGATGATACATGTTATTATATTCAAACTATAGATTCACATGCAGAATTGTTAGAAGAATTTCCAGAATTACAAGGAATAGGAGAATGTTCTTTAGGAGAAGGAACTGAACCAATTGATGAAGCTGAAATGTTAGCTACACTTATGGCTAATGATTACGAACCAACAACAGAAGAACTTCAAATGTTGAAAGAGGAAGACAGATATCGATACAAATCATCGATAGAAGAACCACCGATATTAGAATTAAAGCCACTTCCAAACCATTTGGAATACGCTTATTTACATGGTAAATCTGAATTACCTGTAATAATATCGTCTTCTCTCACGGAAAATGAAAAATCTCAACTCATTTCTGTGCTAAAAGCTCATAAACCAGCTATTGCATGGAAGATTCATGACATTAAAGGCATAAGTCCTTCGTATTGCACACATAAAATCCTTATGGAAGAAGGTCATAAAACATATGTGCAATGCCAACGAAGACTAAATCCTAATATGCAAGATGTTATTAAGAAAGAAATAATTAAACTGCTCGATGCAGGTTTAATTTATCCAATCTCTGATAGTCCATGGGTAAGCCCAGTTCAATGCGTACCTAAGAAGGGTGGCATGACTGTTATCACAAATGAAAAAGATGAGCTTATTCCTACTAGGACTGTAACGGGATGGCGTGTTTGTATTGATTATAGAAAATTAAATGACGCCACCAGAAAAGATCACTTTCCCTTACTTTCATTGATCAAATGTTGGAAAGGTTAGCTGGGAACAGTTAATATTATTTTCTTGACGGTTTCTCCGGATATTTTCAAATTTCAATCGCACCCGAGGACCAAGAGAAAACCACCTTCACGTGCCCTTATGGTACTTTTGCTTACAAACACATGCCATTTGGACTTTGCAACGCCCCTGCAACCTTTCAAAGGTGTATGATGGCGATTTTTCACGACATGATAGAAGAATGCATGGAAGTTTTCATGGATGACTTTTCAGTCTTCGGTAATACTTTTGAAACATGTCTAGTTAATCTTGAACGAATGCTTATTAGATGCGAGCAAGCAAATCTAGTTCTTAATTGGGAAAAATGTCATTTCATGGTTAAAGAAGGCATCGTTCTTGGTCATAAAATTTCAAAGGAAGAAATTGAAGTGGATAGAGCTAAAGTAGATGTAATTTCTAAACTTCCACATCCCACCAATGTTAGAGGAGTTAGGAGTTTTCTAGGGCATGCCAGTTTTTACAGACGTTTCATAAAAGATTTTTCTAAAATTGCCACTCCTATGAATAAACTCCTAGAAAAGGATGCTCCGTTCATCTTTTCGGATGAATGCATCAAATCTTTTAATATTCTTAAAGAAAAACCCACTAATGCGCCAATCATGATTACTCCAAATTAGAATTTACCATTTGAACTCATGTGCGATGCAAGTGATTTTGCAATGGTAGCCGTTTTAGGACAAAGGATTGAAAAATGATTTCAACCTATTTATTACGCTAGTAAGACGTTACAAGGAGCACAAACGAACTATACAATTACTGAAAAAGAACTCCTTTCTGTTGTCTTTGCTTTTGACAAATTTCGTTCATATCTCGTTCTAGCTAAAATGGTGGTCTATACCGACCATTCTGCTCTTAGATACCTATTTTCAAAACAAGATGCCAAACCACGATTAATCCGTTGGATCTTACTCTTACAAGAGTTCGATATTGAAATCCGAGACAAAAAGGGAGAAGAAAATCTCGCAGCTGATCATCTATCTCGCCTCGAAAATCCTGAATTAGAAGTTCTAAATGAATCGGCCATACAAGACAACTTTCCTGATGAATATCTATTAAAAATTGATTATAATAAAATTCCATGGTTTGCAGACTATGCAAACTACTTAGTATGTGGATTCATTGAAAAATGGTTATCGTACCAAAAACGAAAGAAATTCTTTAGTGATATAAAACACTATTTTTGGGAAGATCCACATTTATTCAAAAGTTGTCCCGATGGAATAATACGCCGATGCGTATTCGGAGATGAAGCTAGTAAAATCTTAAACCATTGTCACACAGGACCAACAGGAGGGCATTATGGGCTTCAACTCACAGCAAGAAAAGTTTATGACGCTGAATTCTATTGGCCTACAATTTTCAAAGACGCACACCTTCTTTGTAAATCCTGTGATGCTTGTCAAAGGGCAGGAAAAATAAGTCAACGTTATGAAATGCCATAAAATACCATTCAAGTATGTGAAGTATTTGACGTTTGGAGTATTGACTTTATGGGTCCATTTCCAAAATCTCATAATAATCTCTACATTTATTATGTATCTAAATGAGCGGAAGCACAAGCTCTCCCAACTAACGATGCACGAGTTGTAGTCAACTTCTTAAAATGTCTTTTTGCTAGGTTCGGAACACCGAAAGCTTTAATAAGTGATAGGGGTACTCATTTCTGTAATAATCAACTTGAGAAAGTTCTCAAAAGATATGGAGTAACTCATAAAATCTCAACCGCTTATCATCCACAAACAAGTGGACAAGTTGAAAATACCAACCGAGCTTTAAAACGTATTCTAGAGAAAACCGTAGGATCAAATCCGAAGGAATGGTCCATGAAATTGGAGGATGCACTCTGGGATTTTAGAACAGCCTACAAAACTCCAATTGGCACCACACCTTTTAAACTCGTTTACGGAAAAGCATGTCACCTTCCAGTAGAAATTGAGCACAAAGCATTTTGGGCTTTGAATACGTGTAATCTTGTTTTACATGAAGCCGGACGTCTACGATTAAGTCAATTAAATGAATTAGAAGAATTAAGGCATGAGGCATATGAAAATTCGTTAATCTATAAGGAAAGAACGAAGAAATGGCATGATAAAAGAATCCGAAGTTCAAAAGAATTCAAGGAAGGAGACCGAGTTCTTCTTTTTAATTCACGATTCAAGCTATTTCCTGGAAAATTGAAATCAAGATGGTCTGGACCATTCATAGTCAAAAGATTGTTCCCATACTGAACAATAGAGTTAATAAATTCAAACGGGGTTGAATTTAAGGTTAATGGTCACAGAGTTAAACATTACATAGATAATCCAATGGAAGTTGGAGATAAAGTTAATCACAATTTTGAAACCACACCTAACTAAGTGTGGGAAGATTCGAATCTTTTAAGGGTAATATGAATTTCTGTTAGAGTTAGATATTCTGTTTTCTTGTAGTTCTCGAGAATGGAATCCGAATGGTCTTTCCCTAGCAGACCCTAAAGAACTAGTCTTCTCCCCCCATTCTGAATTTTTGTGTTTTTAGATTTTACGAGATGAAGAATTCCTTTGATCTGAACCATGGTCTACTACTACACGCTATGATTACTAAACGTAATAATAACATCTTCCAAAGTGAACTGGTATCATTCATTAGAGGCAAAATGGACGAAGTGAGGAAAGAACTCAGGAAAGATCATCATAAGATACATTTTGGTAAAGGAAAATCAAAATCCGAAATAAAAAGAAGAGCACGACACCTTGAAAGATGTCATAAATGCGGAAAATGGTCACACGAAGGTAAATGTTCGAACAATCAAACACATTCCAATTCTGAGTTCGTTACTTTATGCAGAGAAGGACCGTTCGTATGGTTAGAAGAAAAGTTATTGAAGAATTGAGGTTACACTTATGTAGCTATGGAAAACCAAATCGAACAACTCTCCTATGAGTCGGCTAAAGCAGGTCTCTAAGAATTCTATCTCACGGGTAAGTATGTATAGTTTTTATTTATTTTTATTTATTGCTTTTAACCTTTTGATAATAAACGCTGAATCATTCGCTATAAAGTATTAAATTGATATTCAATAAAATTAGGTATGCGAAACCGAAATTATTGATATCATACAAAAATTTAATGCATCACTGCGAAATTTATCGTTTATTCAAAAGGTATAAATATCTTTAATCAATCAATCTAAAATATTTCAGAAATTCATCAGGAGTAAAACTAGGTAATATAGCCGGAATTACTTTACCCAAAAGAGGGACGTATATTTTTGATAATATTTGATTGATTAAAGCGGGATTAAATTCTTTCGGTTTTAAACATTTGACTTATACACTTGGTTTAATAGCCACTGTTAAAATACTAGTAACGCAGTAGTTGTATTAGAATCTAGTGCTCTCTGATAATAAAGAACAGCCCTAGTCTTATATACTAACTACCCACTTCTATTAAAAATTTTAAAAATTTTCAAATAAATGAATTCAAAATCTCGTTTATACATATTTATGAACGATAAAACTAGATGTTAACACTGAAATTATTTTTACCTCGAAAAGACATAAATTGAGAAACAACCCAAAACGCTTGAATTCATTTAAAATGGAATAGAAGAGAATAAAAAGGCAAAGAAAGAAAAATAAAAGCCAAGTGTGGGAAAAATTTACCTAGTTACTTAAAACATATATCACATATTTTTGTACAAATAATTGAAGATACTTTTGTTTTGGACGATATTAATCAGTTTTACCCAGTTTATTGTAATATAAATGAAATTTAAAAGGAAGTAAAGTCTTCCGAGAAAAAGACACGCGCTTCTTGATTTAGGTCAGGAAGTTGTCATCCAGACCAGTTGTAGAGTCTACGAAAAACCTTGAAAAGTTTTCTCGAAAATCAGCTGGAAATTCACGGACCTCAGCATCAAACAGGGTCGCCATGTGGTCAGACTTATCCTATCCATGAGAGGATCTGTCTCGTACAATGGGGGGCACCATACAAATTAGCTTATAAGACTAATGAATCAGACCCCCAGAAAGGATAATCTCCTTAAAGATCAAAAATCAGCTTTTAAGCCTGATATTACTCAATCCTTGAGATTTACCTTAAAGATTGAGAATTCAAACTCATGGAATTCGATGATATCTAAACTCGAGATTGAACGAGAAAATATTTTGATCAAAATTACAAACCGATTTGTTTTCTGAAACCCTATTTTTAATGTGTTCATTACCATTGAACGTAAAATCCTAGGAATTTACCTGGAATTCATTAGGTCACCTGAACTAAATTGGGTGTCAACCGTAAAAACGGTGGTTACATAGCATGGTTGAATACAGGACCTTGTGCCAGACCGAAAAACTATAGGGTGATCTTTACTATTGCTCCTACAAAGGATAGTAATTGCATCCGAAATGATATAGACCATAATCAAAAGCATGTCATTAGACATTGCCTTAACAGTTGCTTGTTCAACGCTTTCCTTTACAACCGGACGGTAGTTTACCGAAACATAACATACGGAGCAAGTAAACTGGACGTGTTGCTTTCCCAATACAAGGTTAGCAAGTGGGTGACACAAAACCATAAGTTTTGAGCTAAAATTTTCAAATCTGAAACCCACAAAAATAATTTACGAACGCCGGTGAAGGGTTATTCCGGAAAACTTATCTAGGGTAAAAACTAGATTGAATTTTCATAAAGATCCAATTTCCTTAAGAATCTAAATTTTCATAGTCATGTGGGACTGTAAACCACATCGTTACTATCATTGTTCATACCGCCGTATCAAAATCACTGACTTACAAAGTGTGAAGAATAAAGAAGTGATTCTAGTAAAGTTATATTCAAGTTCTATATTGCTTGAGGACAAGCAACGCTCAAGTGTGGGAATATTTGATAATGCTAAAAACGAACATATATTTTGAAATAACCCAACCCGTATTCCATACGATAATTTTTTTTTATTTAATGCACATTAACGCGCCAATTAAATATGTAAATCATTCCACAAGTTCCATTTAAAATGTACCACAATTTAAATGTTTACAAGGCACGAAGGCCATTAATTAAGTTTAATACAAGTTCGACCCACTACAAATGATAGTTTATAATCCAAACTACACTTCGAGCATGGTTTGGGACTAAACTGTCCAAAACGTTAGGCCAACTTCCAAAAGCTACAAATCCAAAAGCGTCCCCTAACAAATAAAGCGGGATCTCTAATCCAACTGAATGCCCTTACCCTTGTCCACGCCGGAGCCTATAAAAAGATAAACAACGAGAGGGTAAGCTAAAGCTTAGTGAATACAATATATATATATATATATATATATATATATATATATATATATATATATATATATATATATATATATATATGAAATGTCCCGTTCTTATTGATTAAAAACGTTCCATATTAATTGATTTCGTTGCGAGGTTTTGACCTCTATATGAGACGATTTTCAAAGACTGCATTCATTTTTAAAACAAACCATAACCTTTATTTCATAAATAAAGGTTTAAAAAGCTTTACGTAGATTAAATGATAATCTAAAATATCCTGTTTACACACGACCATTACATAATGGTTTACAATACAAATATGTTACATCGAAATCAGTTTCTTGAATGCAGTTTTTACACAATATCATACAAACATGAACTCCAAATCTTGTCCTTATTTTAGTATGCAACAGCGGAAGCTCTTAGTATTCACCTGAGAATAAATATGCTTTAAACGTCAAAAAAAATGTTGGTGAGTTATAGGTTTAACCTATATATATAAAATCATAAAAATAGACCACAAGATTTCATATTTCAATACACATCCCATACATAGAGATAAAAATCATTCATATGGTGAACACCTGGTAACCGACATTAACAAGATGCATATATAAGAATATCCCCATCATTCCGAGACACCCTTCGGATATGATATAAATTTCAAAGTACTAAAGCATCCGGTACTTTGGATGGGGCTTGTTGGGCCCAATAGATCTATCTTTAGGATTTGCGTCAATTAGGGTGTCTGTTCCCTAATTCTTAGATTACCAGACTTAATAAAAAGGGGCATATTCGATTTTGATAATTCAACCATAGAATGTAGTTTCACGTACTTGTGTCTATTTTGTAAATCATTTATAAAACCTGCATGTATTCTCATCCCAAAAATATTAGATTTTAAAAGTGGGACTATAACTCACTTTCACAGATTTTTACTTCGTCGAGAAGTAAGACTTGGCCACTGGTTGATTCATGAACCTATAACAATATATACATATAAATCAAAGTATGTTCAAAATATATTTACAACACTTTTAATATATTTTGATGTTTTAAGTTTATTAAGTCAGGTGTCCTCGTTAGTAACCTACAACTAGTTGTCCACAGTTAGATGTACAGAAATAAATCGATAAATAATATCTTGAATCAATCCACGACCCAGTGTATACGTATCTCAGTATTGGTCACAACTCAAACTATATATATTTTGGAATCAACCTCAACCCTGTATAGCTAACTCCAACATTCACATATAGAGTGTCTATGGTTGTTCCGAAATATATATAGATGTGTTGACATGATAGGTCGAAACATTGTATACGTGTCTATGGTATCTCAAGATTACATAATATACAATACAAGTTGATTAAGTTATGGTTGGAATAGATTTGTTACCAATTTTCACGTAGCTAAAATGAGAAAAATTATCCAATCTTGTTTTACCCATAACTTCTTCATTTTAAATTCGTTTTGAGTGAATCAAATTGCTATGGTTTTATATTGAACTCTATTTTATGAATCTAAACAGAAAATTTATAGGTTTATAGTTAGAAAAATAAGTTACAAGTCGTTTTTGTAAAGGTAGTCATTTCAGTCGAAAGAACGACGTCTAGATGACCATTTTAGAAAACATACTTCCACTTTGAGTTTAACCATAATTTTTGGATATAGTTTCATGTTCATAATAAAAATCATTTTCTTAGAATAACAACTTTTAAATCAAATTTTATCATAGTTTTTAATTAACTAACCCAAAACAGCCCGCGGTGTTACTACGACGGCGTAAATCCGGTTTTACGGTGTTTTTCGTGTTTCCAGGTTTTAAATCATTAAGTTAGCATATCATATAGATATAGAACATGTGTTTAGTTGATTTTAAAAGTCAAGTTAGAAGGATTTACTTTTATTTGCGAACAAGTTTAGAATTAACTAAACTATGTTCTAGTGATTACAAGTTTAAACCTTCGAATATGATAGCTTTATATGTATGAATAGAATGATGTTATGAACATCATTACTACCTCAAGTTCCTTGGATAAACCTACTGGAAATGAGAAAAATAGATCTAGCTTCAAAGGATCCTTGGATGGCTTGAAAGTTCTTGAAGCAGAATCATGACACGAAAACAATTTCAAGTAAGATTTCCACTCGAAATAAGATTGTTATAGTTATAGAAATTGAATTAAAGTTTGAATATGATTATTACCTTGTATTAGAAAGATAACTTACTGTAAGTAACAAAGGTTTCTTGATCTTGGATGATTACTTGGAATGGATTTAGAAAACTTGGAAGTAAACTTCCAATCTTGGAAGTATTCTTGATTTTATGAAACTAGAACTTTTGGAATTTATGAAGAACACTTAGAACTTGAAGATAGAACTTGAGAGAGATCAATTTGATGAAGAAAATTGAAGAATGAAAGTGTTTGTAGGTATTTTTTGTGTCGTTGGTGTATGGATTAGATATAAAGGATATGTAATTTTGTTTTCATGTAAATAAGTCATGAATGATTACTCATATTTTTGTAATTTTATGAGATATTTCATGCTAGTTGCCAAATGATGGTTCCCACATGTGTTAAGTGACTCACATGGGCTGCTAAGAGCTGATCATTGGAGTGTATATACCAATAGTACAAACATCTAAACGCTGTGTATTGTACGAGTACGAATACGGGTGCATACGAGTAGAATTGTTGATGAAACTGAACGAGGATGTAATTGTAAGCATTTTTGTTAAGTAGAAGTATTTTGATAAGTGTATTTAAGTCTTTCAAAAGTGTATGAATACATATTAAAACACTACATGTATATACATTTTAACTGAGTCGTTAAGTCATCGTTAGTCGTTACATGTAAATGTTGTTTTGAAACCTTTAGGTTAACGATCTTGTTGAATGTTGTTAACCCATTGTTTATTATAACAAATGAGATGTTAAATTGTTATATTATCATGATATTATGATATATAATATATCTTACTATGATATATATACAGTTAAATGTCGTTACAACGATAATCGTTACATATATGTCTCGTTTCGAAATCATTAAGTTAGTAGTCTTATTTTTACATATGTATTTCATTGTTAATACGCTTAATAATATATTTACTTATCATTTAACATAATTAACCAAGTGTATCAACATCTTAATATGATTCATATGTACCTAGTAAGACGTTGTTATAACGATAATCGTTATATATATCATTTTCGAGTTTCTTAAATTAATAGTCTTATTTTTATGTATATAACTCATTGTTAAAATACCTAATGAGATACATACTTATAATAAAATCATGTTAACTATATATATAACCATATATATGTCATCGTATAGTTTTTACAAGTTTTAACGTTCGTGAATCACCGGTCAACTTGGGTGGTCAATTGTCTATATGAAACCTATTTCAATTAATCAAGTCTTAACAAGTTTGATTGCTTAACATGTTGGAAACACTTAATCATGTAAATAACAATTTCATTTAATATATATATAAACATGGAAAAGTTCGGGTCACTACAGTACCTACCCGTTAAATAACTTTCGTCCCGAAATTTTAAGCAGTTGGAGGTGTTGACGTATCTTCTGGAAATAAATGCGGGTATTTCTTCTTCATCTGATCTTCACGCTCCCAGGTGAACTCGGGTCCTCTACGAGCATTCCATTGAACCTTAACAATCGGTATCTTGTTTTGTTTAAGTCTCTTAACCTCAAGATCCATTATTTCGACGGGTTCTTCAATGAATTGAAGTTTTTCATTGATTTGATTTCATCCAACGGAATAGTGAGATCTTCTTTAGCAAAACATTTCTTCAAATTTGAGACGTGGAAAGTGTTATGTACAGCCGTGAGTTGTTGAGGTAGCTCCAGTTGGTAAACTACTGGTCTGACACGATCTATAATCTTGAATGGTCCAATGTACCTTGGATTTAGTTTCCCCCGTTTACCAAATCTAACAACGCCTTTCCAAGGTGAAACCTTAAGCATGACCATTTCTCCAATTTCAAACTCTATATCTTTTCTTTTACTGTCCGCGTAGCTCTTTTGTCGACTCTGGGCGGTTTTCAATCTTTGTTGAATTTGGATGATTTTCTCGGTAGTTTCTTGTATTATCTCCGGACCCGTAATCTGTCTATCCCCCACTTCACTCCAACAAATCGGAGACCTGCACTTTCTACCATAAAGTGCTTCAAACGACGCCATCTCAATGCTTGAATGGTAGCTGTTGTTGTAGAAAAATTCTGCTAACGGTAGATGTCGATCCCAACTGTTTCCGAAATCAATAACACAAGCTCGTAGCATGTCTTCAAGCGTTTGTATCGTCCTTTCGCTCTGCCCATCAGTTTGTGGATGATAGGCAGTACTCATGTCTAGACGAGTTCCCAATGCTTGCTGTAATGTCTGCCAGAATCTTGAAATAAATCTGCCATCCCTATCAGAGATAATTGAGATTGGTATTCCTTGTCTGGAGACGACTTCCTTCAAATACAGTCGTGCTAACTTCTCCATCTTGTCATCTTCTCTTATTGGCAGGAAGTGTGCTGACTTGGTGAGACGATCAACTATTACCCAAATAGTATCATAACCACTTGCAGTCCTTGGCAATTTAGTAATGAAATCCATGGTAATGTTTTCCCATTTCCATTCCGGGATTTCAGGTTGTTGTAGTAGGCCTGATGGTTTCTGCTGTTCAGCTTTGACCTTAGAACACTTCAAACATTCTCCTACATATTTAGCAATATCAGCTTTCATACCTGGCCACCAAAAATGTTTCTTAAGATCCTTGTACATCTTCCCCGTTCCAGGATGTATTGAGTATCTGGTTTTATGAGCTTCTCTAAGTACCATTTCTCTCATATCTCCAAATTTTGGTACCCAAATCCTTTCAGCCCTATACCGGGTTCCGTCTTCCCGAATATTAAGATGCTTCTCCGATCCTTTGGGTATTTCATCCTTTAAATTTCCCACTTTTAAAACTCCTTGTTGCGCCTCCTTTATTTGAGTAGTAAGGTTATTGTGAATCATTATATTCATAGATTTTACTCGAATGGGTTCTCTGTCCTTCCTGCTCAAGGCGTCGGCTACCACATTTGCCTTCCCCGGGTGGTAACGAATCTCAAAGTCGTAATCATTCAACAATTCAATCCACCTACGCTGCCTCATATTCAGTTGTTTCTGATTAAATATGTGTTGAAGACTTTTGTGGTCGGTATATATAATACTTTTGACCCCATATAAGTAGTGCCTCCAAGTCTTTAATGCAAAAATAACCGCGCCTAATTCCAAATCATGCGTCATATAATTTTGCTCGTGAATCTTCAATTGTCTAGACGCGTAAGCAATCACCTTCGTCCATTGCATTAATACACAACCGAGACCTTTCTTTGATGCGTCACAATAAATCACAAAATCATCATTCCCTTCAGGCAATGACAATATAGGTGCCGTAGTTAGCTTTTTCTTCAATAATTGAAACGCCTTCTCTTGTTCATCCTTCCATTCAAATTTCTTCCCTTTATGCGTTAATGCAGTCAAGGGTTTTGCTATTTTGGAGAAATCTTGGATGAATCTTCTGTAGTAACCAGCCAATCCTAAAAAATTGACGTATATGCTTCGGAGTTTTTGGGGTTTCCCACTTTTCAACGGTTTCGATCTTTGTCGGGTCCACCTGGATACCTTCTTTGTTCACTATGTGACCGAGGAATTGAACTTCTTCCAACCAAAATACACACTTTGAAAACTTATCGTACAGTTTTTCTTTCCTCAATACTTCTAGCACTTTTCTCAAATGTTCTTCGTGCTCTTGACCATTCTTTGAGTAAATAAGTATGTCATCGATGAAAACAATGACAAACTTGTCAAGATATGGCCCACACACTCGGTTCATAAGGTCCATGAACACAGCTGGTGCGTTAGTCAATCCAAACGGCATAACCATAAACTCGTAATGACCATAACGCGTCCTAAAAGCAGTTTTTGGAATATCATCCTCCTTTACTCGCATTTGATGATATCCAGAACGTAAATCGATCTTCGAATAAACCGACGAGCCTTGTAGTTGATCAAATAAGTCGTCAATTCTCGACAGTGGATAACGGTTTTTGATGGTAAGTTTGTTCAACTCTCTGTAGTCAATACACAACCTAAATGTACCATCCTTCTTCTTGACAAACAAAACAGGAGCTCCCCATGGTGATGTGCTTGGTCGAATGAAACCACATTCTAATAGTTCTTGCAGTTGGCTTTGCAGTTCTTTCATCTCGCTGGGTGCGAGTCTATAAGGAGCAAGAGCTATTGGTGCAGCTCCTGGTACAAGATCTATTTGAAATTCAACATATCGATGTGGAGGTAGTCCCGGTAGTTCTTTCGGAAATACATCGGGAAATTCTTTTGCGACGGGAACATCATTGATGCTCTTTTCTTCAATTTATACTTTCTCAACTTGTGCTAGAACAGCATAGCAACCTTTTCTTATTAGTTTTTGTGCCTTCAAATTACTAATAAGATGTAGCTTCATGTTGCCCTTTTCTCCGTACACCATTAAGGGTTCTCCTTCTTCTCGTACAATGCGAATTGCATTTTTATAACATACGATCTCTGCTTTCACCTTCTTCAGCCAGTCCATGCCAACTATTACATCAAAACTCCCTAACTCTACTGGTATCAAATCAATCTTAAATATTTCGCTACCCAGTTTAATTTCTCGATTCCGGCATATATTATCTGCTGAAATTAATTTACCGTTTGCTAATTCGAGTAAAAATTTACTATCCAACGGCGTCAATGGACAACTTAATTTAGCACAAAAATCTCTACTTATATAGCTTCTATCCGCACCCGAATCAAATAAAACGTAAGCAGATTTATTATCAATAAGAAACGTACTCGTAACAAGCACCGGATCTTCCTGTGCCTCTGCCGCATTAATATTGAAAACTCTTCCACGGCCTTGTCCATTCGTGTTCTCCTGGTTCGGGCAATTTCTAATAATGTGGCCCGGTAATCCACATTTATAACAAACTACATTGGCATAACTTGCTCCGACACTACTTGCTCCGCCATTACTCGTTCCGACACCATTTGTTCCTTTCGTTCTATTAACTCCTGGTCCGTAGACCTCACACTTTGCCGCGCTATGACCATTTCTTTTACACTTGTTGCAAAATTTGGTGCAGAACCCCGAGTGATACTTTTCACACCTTTGCATAGCTGCTTCTGATTGTTGTTGTTGTTGCGGTTGTTATTGTTATTGGGATGATTGTTGTAGTTGCTGTTGTTGTTGTTGTTGTTGTTGGGCCGTTTGTTGTAGTTGCGATTGATGTTGCGATTGTTGGGATAATTGTTGCGATTATTATTGTAATTGATGTTGTTGTTGTATTGGTGATTCTTATCACCGTTTTCCTCCCACTTTCTTTTGACTTGCTTCACATTGGCCTCTTCAGCCGTATGTTCTTTAATTCTTTCCTCAATCTGGTTCACTAGTTTGTGAGCCATTCTACATGCCTGTTGTATGGAGGCGGGCTCGTGTGAACTTTTATCTTCTTGGATTCTTTCCGGTAATCCAAACGCGTCGATCTTCTCTTCCTCATCTTCGAACGCTCCCGGACACAATAGGCACAATTCTGTGAATCGTCTTTCGTACGTGGTAATATCAAATCCTTGGGTTCGTAACCCTCTAAGTTCTGTCTTGAGCTTATTGACCTCGGTTCTGGGACGGTACTTCTCGTTCATCAAGTGCTTGAATGCTGACCACGGTAGTGCGTACGCATCATCTTGTCCCACTTGCTCTAGATAGGTATTCCACCATGTTAAGGCAGAACCTGTGAAGGTATGCGTAGCGTACTTCACTTTGTCCTCTTCAGTACACTTACTTATGGAAAACACCAATTCGACCTTCTCGGTCCACCATTACAATCCGATCGGTCCTTCGGTTCCATCAAATTCCAAAGGTTTGCAGGCAGTGAATTCTTTGTAGGTGCATCCTACACGATTTCCTGTACTGCTAGATCCAAGGTTATTGTTGGTATGTAGCGCAGCCTGTACTGCGGCTATGTTTGAAGCTAGAAAAGTACGGAATTCCTCTTCATTCATATTCACGGTGTGTCGAGTAGTCGGTGCCATTTCCTTCCAAATAGTCAAATGGAACAAGTTAATCATACAGAATATTAAGAGTAGTTAATAGTATTTCGTAGCATAATATGAACTCAATTATAAAAGCTTTTTCTTCATATTAGCGTTTTATAAGTTTAAATTCGGGTAGTACCTACCCGTTAAGTTCATACTTAGTAGCTAATATACAATTCAACTACTACAAATCTATATGAAAAACTGATTATAATAATATTTCGCGTTCAAACTTTTATACAATATTTTACAAACTTACAATACCGCTTATTTTACATAAAGCATGAAATATAGCACACAATAACTTTGATACAAGATAGTTGTGAAGATAATTCTAGCTAGTACACAAGTCGTTCAGCAAAGGCAATAAAGACACGTAATTCATACGTCCAGAAACAAGTCATGCATTCTGGTTTTACTAGGACTACTTCCCATCCTTGGTCTTGTGGAACATAACCGTTATGGCTGTTGATAAGACAGCGTGTTGTAACGTCGTCAAAGGGACGAGGGTAACGTAATGACCAACAGTCTCGTAATAACCTAAAAACCTCATTTCTTACCCCAATTACCGACTCCGTCACGTGTGGGAACGTTTTGTTTAATAGTTGTAGCCCGATGTTCTTTTTCTCACTTTGGTGAGAAGCGAACATTACTAACCCGTAAGCATAGCATGCTTCTTTATGTTGCATGTTAGCCGCTTTTTCTAAATCATGAAGTCCTATATTCGGATACATTGAGTCAAAATAATTTCTTAACCCGTTGCGTAAAATAGCATTTGGGTTCCCCGTAATATATGCGTCAAAGTAAACACATCGTAACTTATGGGTTTCCCAATGTGATATCCCCCATCTTTCAAACGAAAGTCTCTTATAAACCAAGACATTCTTGGAACGTTCTTCGAATGTCTTACAAATTGATTTCGCCGTAAATAGTTGTGCCGAAAAAATTCTGACCGACTCTAGACAAGATTTCATCAATCATGTCTCCGGGTAGGTCTCTTAAAATATTGGGTTGTCTATCCATTTTGTGTTTTTATACTGTAAAATAGACAAGAGTTAGATTCATAAAAAAAATACTTATTAATACAAGCAATTTTTACATATATCATAAAGCATAAGCACACTATATTACATATATTACACCACACGAATACAACTATCTTATTCCGACTTGCTCGTTTCTTCTTCTTCGGTTTTGGTTCGTTTTGCCAAGTTTCTAGGGATATATGATGTTCCCCTAATACGGGCTGTCGTTTTCCACAACGGTTTAGAAAAACCTGGTGGTTTAGAGGTTCCCGGGTCATTGTTACAACTTAAGGGCTTTGGGGGTTGACGATACATATAAAGTTCATCGGGGTTGGAATTAGATTTCTCTTTTTTATGCCCTTTCCCTTATTATTTTCTTTTGCCTTTTTAAATTCAGTTGGGGTAATTTCTATAACATCATCGGAATCCGATTCATCGGAGAATTGGTAATCCTCCCAATATTTTGCTTCCTTGGCGGAAACACCATTGACCATAATTAACCTTGGTCGGTTGGTTGAGGATTTTCTTTTACTTAACCGTTTTATTATTTCCCCCACCGGTTCTATTTCCTCCTCCGGTTCCTCCTCTTCCGGTTCTGATTCTTCTTCCGGTTCTTCTTCGGGAACTTGTGAATCAGTCCAATATATATTCGACTCTTTGTTATTATTAGGTGAGTCAATGGGATTTGTGCTAGAGGTAGACATCTATCACACAATATCAAACATGTTAAGAGATTAATATATCACATAATATATACATGTTAATAATATATAGTTTCCAACAAAAATGTTAAGCAATCATTTTTAAAGAAAACACGGTCGAAGTCCAGACTCACTAATGCATCCTAACAAACTCGATAAGACACACTAATGCAAATTTTCTGGTTCTCTAAGACCAACGCTCGGATACCAACTGAAATGTCCCGTTCTTATTGATTAAAAACGTTCCATATTAATTGATTTCGTTGCGAGGTTTTGACCTCTATATGAGACGTTTTTCAAAGACTGCATTCATTTTTAAAACAAACCATAACCTTTATTTCATAAATAAAGGTTTAAAAAGCTTTACGTAGATTAAATGATAATCTAAAATATCCTGTTTACACACGACCATTACATAATGGTTTACAATACAAATATGTTACATCGAAATCAGTTTCTTGAATGCAGTTTTTACACAATATCATACAAACATGGACTCCAAATCTTGTCCTTATTTTAGTATGCAATAGCGAAAGCTCATAGTATTCACCTGAGAATAAACATGCTTTAAACGTCAACAAAAATGTTGGTGAGTTATAGGTTTAACCTATATATATCAAATCGTAACAATAGACCACAGGATTTCATATTTCAATACACATCCCATACATAGAGATAAAAATCATTCATATGGTGAACACCTGGTAACCGACATTAACAAGATGCATATATAAGAATATCCCCATCATTCCGGGACACCCTTCGGATATGATATAAATTTCGAAGTACTAAAGCATTCGGTACTTTGGATGGGGCTTGTTGGGCCCAATAGATCTATCTTTAGGATTCGCGTCAATTAGGGTGTCTGTTCCCTAATTCTTAGATTACCAGACTTAATAAAAAGGGGCATATTCGATTTCGATAATTCAACCATAGAATGTAGTTTCACGTACTTGTGTCTATTTTGTAAATCATTTATAAAACCTGCATGTATTCTCATGCCAAAAATATTCAATTTTAAAAGTGGGACTATAACTCACTTTCACAGATTTTTACTTCATCGGGAAGTAAGACTTGGCCACTGGTTGATTCACAAACCTATAACAATATATACATATATATCAAAGTATGTTCAAAATATATTTACAACACTTTTAATATATTTTGATGTTTTAAGTTTATTAAGTCAGCTGTCCTCGTTAGTAACCTACAACTAGTTGTCCACAGTTAGATGTACAGAAATAAATCGATAAATATTATCTTGAATCAATCCACGACCCAGTGTATACGTATCTCAGTATTGGTCACAACTCAAACTATATATATTTTGGAATCAACCTCAACCCTGTATAGCTAACTCCAACATTCACATATAGAGTGTCTATGGTTGTTCCGAAATATATATAGATGTGTCGACATGATAGGTCGAAACATTGTATACGTGTCTATGGTATCTCAAGATTACATAATATACAATACAAGTTGATTAAGTTATGGTTGGAATAGATTTGTTACCAATTTTCACGTAGCTAAAATGAGAAAAATTATCCAATCTTGTTTTACCCATAACTTCTTCATTTTAAATTCGTTTTGAGTGAATCAAATTGCTATGGTTTTATATTGAACTCTATTTTATGAATCTAAACAGAAAATTTATAGGTTTATAGTCAGAAAAATAAGTTACAAGTCGTTTTTGTAAAGGTAGTCATTTCAGTCGAAAGAACGACGTCTAGATGACCATTTTAGAAAACATACTTCCACTTTGAGTTTAACCATAATTTTTGAATATAGTTTCATGTTCATAATAAAAATCATTTTCTCAGAATAACAACTTTTAAATCAAAGTTTATCATAGTTTTTAATTAACTAACCCAAAACAGCCCGCGGTGTTACTACGACGGCGTAAATCCGGTTTTACGGTGTTTTTCGTGTTTCCAGGTTTTAAATCATTAAGTTAGCATATCATATAGATATAGAACATGTGTTTAGTTGATTTTAAAAGTCAAGTTAGAAGGATTAACTTTTATTTGCGAACAAGTTTAGAATTAACTAAACTATGTTCTAGTGATTACAAGTTTAAACCTTCGAATAAGATAGCTTTATATGTATGAATAGAATGATGTTATGAACATCATTACTACCTCAAGTTCCTTGGATAAACCTACTGGAAATGAGAAAAATAGATCTAGCTTCAAAGGATCCTTGGATGGCTTGAAAGTTCTTGAAGCAGAATCATGACACGAAAACAATTTCAAGTAAGATTTCCACTCGAAATAAGATTGTTATAGTTATAGAAATTGAATTAAAGTTTGAATATGATTATTACCTTGTATTATAAATATAACCTACTGTAAGTAATAAAAGTTTCTTGATATTGGATGATTACTTGGAATGGATTTAGAAAACTTGGAAGTAAACTTGAAATCTTGGAAGTATTCTTGATTTTATGAAACTAGAACTTTTGGAATTTATGAAGAAGACTTAGAACTTGAAGATAGAACTTGAGAGAGATCAATTAGATGAAGAAAATTGAAGAATGAAAGTGTTTGTAGGTGTTTTTGGTCGTTGTTGTATGGATTAGATATAAAGGATATGTAATTTTGTTTTCATGTAAATAAGTCATGAATGATTACTCATATTTTTATAATTTTATGAGATATTTCATGCTAGTTTCCAAATGATGGTTCCCACATGTGTTAGGTGACTCACATGGGCTGCTAAGAGCTGATCATTGGATTGTATATACCAATACTACATACATCTAAAAGCTGTGTATTGTACGAGTACGAATACGGGTGCATACGAGTAGAATTGTTGATGAAACTGAACGAGGATGTAATTGTAAGCATTTTTGTTAAGTAGAAGTATTTTGATAAGTGTCTTGAAGTCTTTCAAAAGTGTATGAATACATATTAAAACACTACATGTATATACATTTTAACTGAGTCGTTAAGTCATCGTTAGTCGTTACATGTAAATGTTGTTTTGAAACCTTTAGGTTAACGATCTTGTTGAATGTTGTTAACCCATTGTTTATTATAACAAATGAGATATTAAATTGTTATATTATCATGATATTATGATATATAATATATCTTAGTATGATATATATACAGTTAAATGTCATTACAACGATAATCGTTACATATATGTCTCGTTTCGAAATCATTAAGTTAGTAGTCTTATTTTTACATATGTATTTCATTGTTAATACGCTTAATAATATATTTACTTATCATTTAACATAATTAACCAAGTGTATCAACATCTTAATATGATTCATATGTACCTAGTAAGACGTTTTTATAACGATAATCGTTATATATATCGTTTTCGAGTTTCTTAAATTAATAGTCTCATTTTTATGTATATAACTCATTGTTAAAATACCTAATGAGATACATACTTATAATAAAATCATGTTAACTATATATATAATCATATATATGTCATCGTATAGTTTTTACAAGTTTTAACGTTCGTGAATCACCGGTCAACTTGGGTGGTCAATTGTCTATATGAAACCTATTTCAATTAATCAAGTCTTAACAAGTTTGATTGCTTAACATGTTGGAAACACTTAATCATGTAAATAACAATTTCATTTAATATATATATAAACATGGAAAAGTTCGGGTCACTACAATATATATATATATATATATATATATATATATATATATATATATATATATATATATATATATATATATATATATATATAATATACTTACTTGCAATCACTTACACCTATACCGCATACACGCTAGCAAAACAATTAGCATACCATCACAAGTACAAAGCTAATAATCTCCAACAAACCGCTACTAGCGTAATCAATAACATATAATTGACATAATATAATATGTTACAAAACAATATACAACCATGGTGCTACAGGCTCTTTGGTTCACACCATACGCATTTGTCATGATGCTACCGGCTCTTTGGTTCACATCACAACTCGAGTCATACTCACGCTAGAGTGCTACCGGCTCTTTGGTTCACACTCTAACAACGCTAAGGTGCTACCGACTCTTTGGTTCACACCCTAACAATCGTGCTATAGCTATACCGGCTCTTTGGTTCACACTATAACACACGTACTATGATGCTACCGGCTCTTTGGTTCACATCATAGCACGCTCGCATATACTATGGCACTACCGGCTCTTTGGTTAATACCATAGTATATAAATAAATACATTACATACATATGTATATAATCATTCCACTCACCTTAACGATTTGGTGATGATTTAAACCTCCACAAGCTTCAAAGTGAAGTACCTAATACAATAAGTACACATTCAATACACCACTAGTGTAATTAACCACAATACTCACTCTTGAGCATTTAATGACCCAATTTGCGTTAAATGGCTCAACTACACCAAAACCGCCCATTAATGGCTAAGACTCATCTTAAATCACTAAAGCAAGTGATTTAAAGTCTACTATCCTTAACTAACACAACTTAGAGTATTTCATACCCATGTTACCCAATTAGGTCAACCGTTACCCATTTGACCCATTTTAGCACTTAGACTCATAATTTATGTCACACTTAACCCATTTACAAGTCTTTCAACATTAAACAAGTGTGTTAGTGACTAACAACACCATTTGACACTTACAACCCTAAATCATAAGATCAAACCCTAGATTATGGCTATTTAGAGTTTCCTTTTGTCACCTAACCCAAATCCACCCATATTACCCCCAAATGGGTCTTACAAGTTCCAAATGAACCAAACCCTAGCATAAACTAATTAAAACTCAAAACATGGAGTTAGGACTTACCAACACTATCCTCTTGTAGCTAAGAACAAGGAGAACGACTTTAATTCTTGCTCCAAGGTTTGATTCACCAATCTCCACTCTCAAATCTCACTTGAATCAAATGGGTTTTTAAGTTTAGAGAGTAAATGGAGAAAGAAAAGGGAAATGAAAATGAATAAAATGGATAAGTGGTGGAGATTTAGTGCTTGATAATGCTAAAAAGGAACATATATTTAGTATCAATATCCTTCCAATATGTAAAGTTTTTAGTTGTAATTGTTCTATTTTTATGTAATATTTGTTTAAATAAATAAGTGCGAAGACAAAAGAAGAAAACGACGATTTGAAGACGCAAATGACCAAAAAGCTCAAATGTACAAGATATAATTCAAGTGGTTCAATTTATTGATGAGAAACGTCTCAAAATTATAAGAGTACGAGCCGCAAAACGCAAAGTACAAGATATTAAATTATACGAAAGGACGTTCGAAAAATCGGAACCGGGACATGAGCCAACTATCAACGCGCGACGCAACGGAGCTAAAATTACAAGTCAACTATGTACAAGAATATAATATAATATTTAAATAATTATATAAATTATTTATATATTATATATTATATTAAATAATGTCGACAAACTAGCAAACAAAAAATATGTGAGCTGGATCTGACGGCCAAGCAATCGCATGGGAAATAGGCATAAAACTCATGCGAGTGCATGAGCCCATGTGAGTGCATGAGATTTGCACTAAAATCTCATGCGACCGCATGAGTTACTATAGTAGGCCACATACTATAAATTCGCCAGTTTTCTGCGAGTTTTAATACATCTTTTTCTATATCCATCTTTCTCTGATCTCTTGATAATGCTAAAAACGAACATATATTTCATAGCATTATTCCTCAAGAAAGACAAGCTTTTAGTTGCAATTGTTCTATTTAAAAGTGATATTCGTTTAAATAATAAAAGGTGAAGACAAAAGACAGATTCGACAAATTGAAGACGCAAACGACCAAAAAGCTCAAAAGTACAAAATACAATTAAAGAGGTTCCAATTATTGATAAGAAACGTCTTGAAATTACAAGAGTACAAGATTCAAAACGCAAAGTACAAAATATAAAATTGTACGCAAGGACGTTCAAAAATCCGGAACCGGGACCAGAGTCAACTCTCAACGCTGGACGCAACGGACTAAAAATTACAAGTCAACTATGCACGTAAATATAATATAATATTTAAATAATTCTTATAATTATTTATATATTATAATAAATAATAAAAATCCGTCGGCAAGAAAGACTCCAAAGTTTGTGAGCTGTAATTTCAAACTCCGCGACTGGCGGAGTTTGAAGGCAAAAAATGCCGCGAGTCGCGGAGCCCCAATTTCTGAAACTCCCTATAAAGCCAACCGAATTCTGATCATTTTCATCATCCTTTTTCTTCTTCTCTCATAATACGTAAATATTTATATTTATTTTAATTTTAATTTTAATTTTAATCCTAATAATAAGGGTATGTTAGCGAATATTGTAAGGGTGTAAGTCGAAATTCTGTCCGTGTAACGCTACGCTATTTTTAATCATTGTAAGTTATGTTCAACCTTTTTATATTAATGTCTCGTAGCTAAGTTATTATTATGCTTATTTAATCCGAAGTAATCATGATGTTGGGCTAATTACTAAAATTGGGTAATTGGGCTTTGTACCATAATTGGGGTTTGGACAAAAGAACGACACTTGTGGAAATTAGACTATGGGCTATTAATGGGCTTTATATTTGTTTAACTAAATGATAGTTTGTTAATGTTAATATAAAGATTTACAATTGGGCGTCCCTATAAATTACCATATACACTCGATCGGACACGATGGGCGGGGTATTTATATGTACGAATAATCGTTCATTTAACCAGACACGGGAATGGATTAATAGCCACTAGAATAATTAAAACAGGGGTGAAATTATGTACAAGGACACTTGGTATAATTGATAACAAAATATTAAAACCTTGGGTTACACTCAGTCAACATCCTGGTGTAACTATTAAACAAAGTATTAAAATCTTGTTACAGTTTAAGTCCCCAATTAGTTGGAATATTTAACTTCGGGTATAAGGATAATTTGACGAGGATACTCGCACTTTATATTTATGACTGATGGACTGTTATGGACAAAAACCAGACGGACATATTAAATAATCCAGGACAAAGGACAATTAACCCATGGGCATAAAACTAAAATCAACACGTCAAACATCATGATTACGGAAGTTTAAATAAGCATAATTCTTTTATTTCATATTTAATTTCCTTTATTTTATATTTAATTACACTTCTAATTATCGCATTTTTATTGTTATTGTATTTAATTGCACTTTTAATTATCGTACTTTTTAATTATCGCAAGTTTATTTTATCGCACTTTTATTATTCGCAATTTCATTATCGTTATTTACTTTACGCTTTAATTTAAGTCTTGTATTTATTTTTAATATTTTACATTTGGTTTTAACTGCGACTAAAGTTTTAAAATCGACAAACCGGTCATTAAACGGTAAAAACCCCCCTTTATAATAATAATATTACTTATATATATATTTGTATTTTTATAAAAGTAAACTAATATAGCGTTAAGCTTTGTTTAAAAAGATTCCCTGTGGAACGAACCGGACTTACTAAAAAACTACACTACTCTACGATTAGGTACACTGCCTATAAGTGTTGTAGCAAGGTTTAAGTATATCCATTCTCTAAATAAATAAATATCTTGTGTAAAATTGTATCATATTTAATAGTATTTTCTTGTAAAATTTAATAGCTATTTTATATACACTCCGCTACCACATCAAGTTATTTTTGGCGCCGCTGCCGAGGAACTCTTAAAAGCCGAAAGCGCAACGCTAATACAAAAAAAAAAAGATTTTTAGTTTACTTTTATTAAAATTCGTTTTTATAAAAATACGTTTTAAATATTCGAAAATATAAAAAGAAAAACAAAAATATAAGTATTTTTAAGATTTTGTTAAATATTTAAGTTTTATAAAGTTTCTTTATTTTTATATAAGTTTTATTTAAGTATTTTGTTTTCATTTAAAACATAAAAAGAAAAAAAAATTTAATATATATAAATCTATTTTTAAGATATTTTTAAAATTATAAAGTAGTTCTATTTTTATTTAAGTTTTTAAATATAAGTTTTTATTATACAAATATTTTGATATAAAACAGAAAATATAAAAACAGAAGAAAAAAAAAATCGCGTCGAATTTTATTTAACCTGTCATCTGAAAATTTGAACCCCGAGAGTCGCGGAGTTTTCTGCTTCGGGCACCGCAACTCGCGGAGCCGCCCTGACAGGCCAGACCAGAACCCTAATATCGCATTAATTACGGAGTATATTTTAATTTTTATTATTAGCACCCTAATTAGGGATTGTTTAGTTAATTAATATTAATTAATTTAGTTTTATTTATTTAATTTGTAATATTAAGTTTATTTAGTTTTATTAATATATAAAAATTAATAGTTTTAATAAATAATTAATATAAAAATAATATTTTTATAAAAATTGTACTTTTTACAACTTTTTGTATATTTTTATATTTTGTCCCTTTTTAATCGTTTTAGCGTAATATTTGTATTTTTAGCTCATATTTAGTTTCAAGTCATAGTTTTTGCCATAGTTATTTTTACTTCTAGATTTTTAGGCTTTGCTGTAAAATTCCTTAAAGTGCTTTTTCTTTAGACTAAGATTTAGGTGCTTTAGAATTTTGCGACGCCTTTTTAAGTTTTAGTTTCTTTTTAAGTTATTTCCATTTGGAATTTAGTTTTTCCTGTAAGCTTTAATATTTTTAGACGACTTTTACCTATGTATCAATTATCATTCCCATTAGTAATCTCAATTTACGATTATAATTTTAAGTTAGTTGTAGTAATAAGGTTAGGTTAGTCAAGTATTTTTAAGTTTTATAAGTTTCTTTTATTTTTCCGTCACCTTTTATTTTTCAACCAATTTTCTTTTTCGACCTTTTTCGACGAACTCTTTTTCTTTCTTATTTCTCGCTATTCTAGTTTTAGGACATAGATTTTTATTCTACTTCTTAACTAAATTTCTTAAAATTACGAAAATTTATTTTAAGTGGTTAAATTGATAGACATCAAAATTTTCTGGTTCGTAGTAATAGTTGGATTTGTACGTGGACCGGGTTATTGGAGCCAAACAGTCCTCAATTATATTGAGACCAAACGAATCCTGCCCCTCTGCTGCATCTTTTGGCTATTCAAAACGTGGGCAAAATCAGAAAAGTCTATTGATTGGATAACTTATTATAATTTTTCTTTCTTTTTAAAAACTAATAGGATATTCAGTGAATGCACCGAGCAAGACGTTCACCACCTTTTGTACGTTCACCTCCTGTAACTAGATCAAGACATTTAGCAAATATTACTGCCGTTAATTTTTCTTTAGAATCGTCATCCAGTCGACCAAGTACTTCAGTTCAAATTTCCGATAATCCATTTTTTGAACCCGACCTCACAATTGAGAATCCGAAGAATATTCAGGGACGATTCGTAGATCCTGAACCATTAAATTTTCCTCCGGAACCACCAATCATTCAAACAGAGATTGTTGAGGAACGAACCATTAAATCAGAATCCTCTAGTGATTCCGATTCAACAAGTTCAATTATGAAGAATCTGGAACCTTTAAGTATGGAAGACCGAATGAGAGCTAAACGCACTGGCCAAGGTCACGCAATTACTCATCCAGACATTAATGCGCCAGATTATGAAATCAAAGGACAAATTCTACACATGGTGACTAATCAATGCCAATTTAGTGGTGCGCTGAAGGAAGATCCAAATGAACATTTACGTACCTTTAATAGGATCTGCACACTATTTAAAATCCTAGAAGTTGAGGATGAACAGATATATCTCATGTTATTTCCCTGGACATTAAAGGGAGAAGCCAAAGATTGGTTGGAATCGTTACCTGAAGGAGCGATTGATACATGGGATGTTTTAGTTGAAAAATTTCTTAAACAATTCTTTCCTGCATCTAAAGCCGTAAGACTTCAAGCAGAAATTGTTACGTTTACACAGAAGCCGAATGAAACTCTATATGAGGCGTGGACTAGATTTGGAAAGTTGTTAAGAGGATGTCCGCAACATGGTTTAGACACCTGTCAAATAGTACAAATATTCTACCAAGGATGCGACATCACTACAAGGAAAGACATCGATATAGCAGCTGGTGGTTCTATTATGAAGAAAACAGAAACTGATGCTTACAAAATTATTGATAACACTGCTTCCCACTCACATGAGTGGCACCAAGAAAAAGATATCGTTAGATCATCTAAAGCAGCTAGAGCCGATTCTAGCCATGACTTAGATTCCATTTCCGCAAAGATAGATGCTGTCGAGAGACGAATGGAAAAGATGACTAAAGATATTCACTCAATACGAATTAGTTGTGAGCAGTGTGGAGGACCACATTTGACAAAAGATTGTCTCAGTATTGAATTAACAATGGAACAAAGAGAGAATATTTCATACATAAACCAAAAGCCTGGAAATAATTATCAGAATAATTATCAACCGCCAAGACCTATTTACAATCAAAACCAGAACTATAACAGAAATATTCCATACAACAACCAACAAGGTCCTAGCAATCAACAAGTATCCAATAATACTTACAATCAGCAAAGACCTAATTTTCAAAACAAACCACCACAACAAACCGATGATAAAAAGCCAAATTTAGAAGATATGATGACGAAGCTAGTTGAAACTCAAACGCAGTTTTTCACATCTCAGAAACAAACCAATGAACAAAATGCTCAAGCATTTAGAAATCAACAAGCTTCTATTCAAAATCTGGAACAAGAAGTAAGTAACCTAGCAAGGTTAATAGGTGAAAGAAAACCGGGAAGTCTACCTAGTGATACAAATGCTAACCCCCGGAATGAAACAGCTAAAGCCATTACCACAAGAAGTGGTACAACACTTAAACCACCTGAAATACCTGTAACTTCTGATGAAGCTATTCCTACTCCACAAGAACCCCAACCTAATCAAGATAAGGAAAAAGAACCGGTAGTTGAAAAGGTTAATGAAGATAACATAGTTAAGGCTAAACCTTATGTTAAACCATACCAACCACCACTTCCTTACCCGAGTAAAATGAAGAAAGCGAAACTTGAAGCCGAACAATCCAAATTCTTGGATATGTTAAAACAGATAAATGTAAATCTTCCTTTCATTGATGTGATTTCAGGAATGCCTAGATATGCTAAATTCTTGAAAGATCTAATCTCAAATAGAAAGAAAATGGAAGAACTCTCGGCTATTACTATGAATGCTAATTGTTCAGTAGTGCTGTTGAATAAGATACCAGAAAAATTATCTGATCCAGGAAGTTTCACAATTCCATGTTTTCTGGGTAGTCTTAGTTCAATAGAAGCATTGGCAGACTTAGGTGCTAGTATAAATCTAATGCCGTATTCACTATACGCTAAACTAGACCTTGGAGAATTGAAACCAACCAGAATAAGCATACAACTAGCCGATAGATCAATAAAATATCCTAGAGGGATAATGGAGAACATGCTAGTTAAAGTTGGTACTTTAGTATTTCCAGTAGATTTTGTTGTTCTGGACATGGAAGAAGATTCTCAAGTTCCTCTCATATTAGGAAGACCATTCTTAAACACGGCTAAAGCAATGATAGACGTGTTCGGTAAGAAATTGACGCTAAGTATAAAGGATGAGAGTGTTACCTTTTCAGTTGATAGAGCAATGCAACAACCACAATCTGCAGATGATACATGTTATTATATTCAAACTATAGATGCACATGCAGAATTATTAGAAGAATTTCCAGAATTACAAGGAACAGGAGAATGTTCTTTAGGAGAAGGTAATGAACTAATTGATGAAGCTTAAATGTTAGCTACATTTATAGCTAATGGATATGAACCAACAACAGAAGAAATTTAAATGCTAAAAGAAGAAGACAGATATCGATACAAATCATCGATAGAAGAACCTCCGAAATTAGAGTTAAAGCCACTTCCAAACCATTTGGAATACGCTTATTTACATGGTGAATCTGAATTACCTGTAATAATATCGTCTTCTCTTACTGAAAATGAGAAATCACAACTCATTTCTGTGTTGAAAGCTCATAAACCAGCCATTGCATGGAAGATTCATGATATTAAAGGAATAAGTCCTTCGTATTGCACACATAAAATCCTTATGGAAGAAGGTCATAAAACGTATGTGCAACGCCAACGAAGACTAAATCCTAATATGCAAGATGTAGTTAAGAAAGAGATTATTAAACTGCTAGATGCAGGTCTAATCTATCCAATCTCTGATAGTCCATGGGTTAGCCCAGTTCAATGCGTGCCTAAGAAGGGTGGCATGACTGTCATTACAAATGAGAAAAATGAGCTTATTCCTACTAGGACTGTAACAGGATGGCGTGTGTGTATTGATTATAGAAAATTAAATGACGCCACCAGAAAAGATCACTTTCCCTTACCTTTTATTGATCAAATGTTGGAAAGATTAGCCGGAAATAGTTACTATTGTTTTCTAGATGGATTTTCCGGATATTTTCAAATTCCAATAGCACCCGAAGATCAAGAGAAAACCACATTCACGTGCCCTTATGGTACTTTTGCTTACAAACGCATGCCATTTGGACTTTGTAACGCCCCTGCAACCTTTCAAAGGTGTATGATGGCGATTTTTCACGACATGATAGAAGAATGCATGGAAGTATTCATGGATGACTTTTCAGTCTTCGGTGATACATTTGAATCATGTCTAGTTAATCTTGAACGAATTCTTATTAGATGCGAACAATCAAATCTAGTACTTAATTGGGAGAAATGCCATTTCATGGTTAAAGAAGGCATCGTTCTTGGACATAAAATTTCAAAAGAAGGAATTGAAGTGGATAGAGCTAAAGTAGATGTAATTGCTAAACTTTCACATCCCACCAATGTTAGAGGAGTTAGGAGTTTTCTAGGGCATGCCGGTTTTTACCGACGTTTCATAAAAGATTTTTCTAAAATTGCCACTCCTATGAATAAACTCCTAGAAAAGGATGCTCCATTCATCTTTTCAGATGAGTGTATCAAATCTTTTAATATTCTTAAAGAGAAACTAACTAATGCGCCGATCATGATAACACCAAATTGAAATCTACCATTTGAACTAATGTGCGATGCAAGTGATTTTGCAATGGGAGCCGTTTTAGGACAAAGGATTGAAAAACGATTTCAACCTATATATTATGCTAGTAAGACATTACAAGGAGCACAAACGAACTATACAACTACTGAAAAAGAACTCCTTGCTATTGTCTTTGCTTTTGACAAATTTCGATCATATCTCGTTCTAGCAAAAACGGTGGTCTATACCGACCATTCTGCTCTTAGATACCTATTTTCGAAACAAGATGCTAAACCAAGATTAATCCGTTGGATCTTACTCTTACAAGAGTTTGATATTGAAATCCGAGATAAAAGAGGAGCAGAAAATCTCGCCGCTGATCATCTTTCTCGTCTTGAAAATCCCGAATTAGAAGTTCTAAATGAATCGGCCATACAAGACAACTTTCCTGATGAATATTTATTGAAGATAGATTATAAAGAAATTCCATGGTTTGCAGACTATGCAAACTACTTAGTTTGTGGATTCCTTGAAAAAGGATTATCGTACCAAAGACGAAAGAAATTCTTCAGTGATATAAAACACTATTTTTGGGAAGATCCACATTTGTTTAAAAGTTGTCCCGATGGAATAATACGCCGATGTGTATTTGGAGATGAAGCTAGTAAAATATTAAACCATTGTCACACAGGACCAACAGGAGGGCATTATGGGCCTCAACTAACAGCAAGAAAAGTTTATGATGCTGGATTCTATTGGCCTACAATTTACAAAGACGCACACCTTCTTTGCAAATTCTGTGATGCTTGTCAAAGGGCCGGAAAAATAAGTCAACGTGATGAAATGCCACAAAATGTCATCCAAGTATGTGAAGTATTTGACATTTGGGGTATTGACTTTATGGGTCCATTTCCAAAATCTCATAATAATCTATATATACTCGTAGCCATTGATTATGTATCTAAATGGGCGGAAGCACAAGCTCTCCCAACTAACGATGCACGAGTTGTAGTCAACTTTTTAAAACGTCTTTTTACAAGGTTTGGAACACCGAAAGCTTTAATAAGTGATCGGGGTACTCATTTCTGTAATAATCAACTTGAGAAAGTTCTTAAAAGATATGGAGTAACTCATAAAATCTCCACCGCATATCATCCACAAACAAGTGGACAAGTTGAAAATACCAACCGAGCTTTAAAACGTATTCTAGAGAAAACCGTAGGAACAAATCTGAAGGAATGGTCCATTAAATTGGAGGATGCACTCTGGGCTTTTAGAACAGCCTACAAAACTCCAATTGGAACCACACCTTTTAGACTTGTATATGGAAAAGCATGTCATCTTCCAGTAGAAATTGAACACAAAGCATTTTGGGCTTTGAAGACATGTAATCTTGATTTACATGAAGCCGGACGTCTACGATTAAGTCAACTAAACGAATTAGAAGAATTAAGACATGAAGCATACGAAAATTCGTTAATCTATAAAGAAAGAACGAAGAAATGGCATGATAAAAGAATCGGAAGTTCAAAAGAATTTAAGGAAGGAGACAGAGTTCTTCTTTTCAATTCACGATTCAAGCTATTTCCTGGAAAATTGAAATCAAGATGGTCTGGACCATTCATAGTCAAAAGAGTTTTCCCATACGGAACAGTAGAATTGATAAATTCAAATGGGATTGAATTTAAAGTTAATGGTCACAGAGTTAAACACTACATAGATAGTCCGATGGAAGTCGACAACGAAGTTAATCACAATTTCGACACCACAGCTAACTAAGTGTGGGGAGAATCAAGTCTTTAAAGGATAATATGTATTTCTGTTAGAGTTAGATTGTCTGTTTTCGTGTAGTTCTCGAAAATGGAACCCGAATGGTCTTTCCCTAGCAGACCCTAAAGAACTAGTCTTCTTCCCCCATTCTGAATTTTTATTTTTTTTAGGTTTTTACAAAATGAAGACTGCCTGTGAACTAAACCATGGTCTAATGCTACACGCTTTGATCACTAAACGTAATAATGACATACTACCGAGTGAAATAGTATCAGTAATCAGAGAAAGAATGGACGGAGTTAGAAAAGAATCCAGATGCGAAGATAATAAGTTACAATTTGGTAAAGGAAAATCAAAATCCGCAGCGAAAAGAAGAGCACGACACCTAGAAAGATGTCACAAATGCGGAAAATGGTCACATGGAGGTAAATGTTCAAATAATCAAACCTATTCAAATACCGAATTTGTTACTTTATGCAGAGACGGACCGTTCATATGTTTAGAAGAAAAGACACTGAATGCTCGAGGTTACGCCTATGTAGCCATGGAAAACCAATTAAACCGACTATCTTATGAATGGGATAGATCATATAACTAAGAAATCTATTTCACAGGTATGTTTGTACAGTTTTTATTTTTTTTTATTTTTAACCTTTTGATAATAAACGCTAATTTGTTCGCTATAAAGTATTAAATTGGTATTGAATAAAATTAGGTTTGGCGACCGAAATTATTGATATCATTCAAAAATTTATTACATCACTGCAAAATTTAACGTTTATTCTTAAGGTATAAATATCTTTATTTAAACAATCAACCCAAAATATTTCAAAAATTCGTCATGAGTTAAATTAGGTCTTGGAACCGAAATTACTTTACCGAAAAGAGGGGCGCATATTTTTGATAATATTTAATTGATTAAAGTGGGATAAAAAGCCAAAAAGATTTTTAATTTTATTTTTACCATGTTTTTAAAATTAATATTTAAATCTTAAATTAATATTGTAAACTTTGTAAAAATAATATTTTTAAAATTGTAAATATTTGAAAAATTAATATAAGTTTGGTATGAATTTAAAATATAAATTTTTAAATTAAGTTTGGTATGAATTTTTAATATTAATTTTGAATTTTATATTTAAATTGTGTGAATTTAAAAATAAAAATTTACTTTATCTCATTAAGTTAAAAATATGATTTTTAAAATTCGTCGTAAGTTGAAGACTAGGTCTTTGAACCGAAATTGCTTTACCCGAGGGAGGGACGAGAACTTTTATTATCATTATTTTTAATCTTATTGAAATAAAGTATGCCAAAAACATTAAAAAAACCCAAAAATCTTAGCTTTTAAAACAATTGCTACAAAAAGACAAATTTTAAAATTTTGCCGAAGGACGGACTAGGACATCGATCCGAAACGACCTCGTCCTAAATAACAAGGGAAACAAAATTTTAAAATTAATTACTTAATTGTTTTAATTAGTATAAGAATTAAAAAAAAAACAAACTCCGCGAGTCGCGGAGTTTGAAGGGTCCAAATACCGTGACTCGCGGAGGATGAAAAAACCAGAAAAAAAATATATACTGATCGAACTGATCAGTCCCAACCCACAGAAAAAAAAACTGCGAAAATAACCTTCGAAAAAACCCGAGAAAAACCTCCCAAAATCACAATTTTTAACCGTTAATCATCAAATCTTTTACTAAAATCATGTTGAGAAGGATGCTATCAAGGAATTACTCAAGAAAAACGGTAAATTTCTACACCTAAACACCATTTAATCCGAAATTAGTGTTCTTGAGCAATTTTTTCCCCAATTTGATTTTGATGCTTTTTAGTGTAATTATGCTTAAATTGTTTATGTATTATGCTTGTATAACCTAGATTGATGCTATTTAACATGATTAGAAGCCTTAAACTTCAAATTTTGAGTAATCTAGGGTTTGTGTTCTTGAGCAAATTTGGGGCTTTTTGATATAAACAGGTTATGGCCGATTTTTGTCATGAATTGTTGTTAAATTAAGTAGTGTAACATGTTTAGGTAGTTAAATGATCCAAACTTTGAGCCTAAACATGATTTTGAGAATTAAAGTGGACTTTTTCAAGTCTAAAATTCATGAACTTGATTTTTGAGAGATAATGCCATTTGAAACTTGTTTAATTGCTAGTAATGATTATTTTGACATGTTATTTGAGTTGAATACTTATGAACTTGGCGAACATTTTCATATATGCTTATTTGAAAAAGTGTAGATTTGATAAAAATATGAAAATGAGCTTAAGTTTGATATAAATTGATCATGTCATTGTAATTATTTTGATTGATGATTTTGCTGACACTAATGCATATTTGGATGCACAAAAATTGTGTTTGATGTGTTTTGTAGACTGAAAGGGGTGAATCTTCATCCCAAGCTCGCAATGCTCCTGCTGAGAATGCGGAACAACAGGAGGTGGATAACTACTACAAGCAAGATATACCTCATCCAGTCATGACATTTTCTGATATGCACTTGGAAGATTTGCATCCGAACCTGAGATTTGACAGACTTTGGATAGATTATCCAAAATACCAAAGGGGTTTGCATAATCTTCATTCTAAAGTTGTTGAGGTACCTAGGGTCATAGAATGGGGACCATTAGAAGCTGTAGAATTGGCCGGGCCAATTAGGGAATTACTTGCACAGAGGTATGGTAATTCTACTTTTAACGACTGGGTACATTTATTCACCATGCGTAGACCTGTATATAAAGTATGGTGTGAAGAATTGTTGTGTAGTATAGAATTAAATGATCGGGTAGCTAGTTTAACCGATCGATCTTTTATTAGATTTTTGTTAGGAGGTTCGATGCGCCACATGTCTTTACTAGACATGGCTCAGGCTTTACGTATATATACGCCTGAGGAGTTAGCATCTGCCGATTGTAGAGGGTTGATACTAAATGGTAGAAAGATAGATGAAAATTTTGATACACATGGTGTATGGAGTCAAATGACAAGCCATCACCGATTCAAAGGGGGAAATTACTCTTATTTGGATATAGATAGAGCTGAATTAAGAGTGATTCATAGGTTTTTAGCTAATTCGATTACACAAAGAGGTAAGAACAAGGAAAAGGTAAATGAACAGGATTTGTTTTACCATATGTGTATTCGAGACCCACAAAGCGCTGTAAGTATACCTTATTGTGTGGGTTATTATTTATCAGCTATGGTTAGGGGATGAGACCGCATAGCATAATAGGAGGTGATATTTTTATTACTTTGATTGCTGAATATCTCGGTGTGGATATAAGTCTGGGGGGATTATTAGTCGAAGAACCGGAACCCCGCGATACAATAGGTTTAAATGTATACCATGGTGCGAAAGTTTTAAAGAGGCGAAACCATGGTAGACATCCACAGGTTGAGAGAAACCAACAGCAAGGTAATGTAGGAGGGGGAAATGAAATGCAAGAAATGCAAATGTTTATAGCTTCACAGGAGTACGAAAATGCTAGACAGAGAGCATTTGAAGATTGGCAAGTTCATCAAAACCAAATCATAGCTCATTGCCAACATATAGGTAGAAACTATATTCCTACTCCAAAACCCATATTCCCTCCCTGGTCTATAGAGATGCAACCACCGTATCCTACGTATAACCCAGCCGAAGCATTTTATAGCACCTATGGTTATGCGTGGAACCCCTATTGGTATCAGTATCATCCCTAGTCTACTTAGTTTTATTTATTTTGTAATTTGTAATGTTGATACGTTTAATACTTATGTTAATATTGTAATAGTTTTTATAATTTTCTAACTTTTATTCTTAGATTTTAATAATTTTTGAATGTGGGGTAATATACCAAACTTCAAAAATATGTATATATGTTTGCAGTTTATCTTATGTACACAACAGGGTAAAACAACGCATTTTCAAAGACTGGCATTAAGTTCAGCAAAAGCAACTAATTTTGACGACAAGATGCAAAATATATGTGAAATAACAACAAGACGGAATGAACAAATGATGTGCACCATTTATCATTCAGCAAACAAACGCCAATATATTTGGAAACTTTGGTAAAATTTAATCATTTTCACACAAATCACCCTCAATAATTTAAATTGTTACTGATTTCTTGCAAATGAGGGCATTGCAAGATCTTAAGTGTGGGAAGGGGTTAAATTCTTTCGGATTTTAAAATTTTTACTTTATACACTTGGTTACCATTAAAAATACTAGTAAAGCAGTAGTTGTATTAGAATCTAGTGCTCTCTGATAATAAAGAACAGCCCTAGTGTAGATTTGATAAAAATATGAAAATGAGCTTAAGTTTGATATAAATTGATCATGTCATTGTAATTATTTTGATTGATGATTTTGCTGACACTAATGCATATTTGGATGCACAAAAATTGTGTTTGATGTGTTTTGTAGACTGAAAGGGGTGAATCTTCATCCCAAGCTCGCAATGCTCCTGCTGAGAATGCGGAACAACAGGAGGTGGATAACTACTACAAGCAAGATATACCTCATCCAGTCATGACATTTTCTGATATGCACTTGGAAGATTTGCATCCGAACCTGAGATTTGACAGACTTTGGATAGATTATCCAAAATACCAAAGGGGTTTGCATACTCTTCATTCTAAAGTTGTTGAGGTACCTAGGGTCATAGAATGGGGACCATTAGAAGCTGTAGAATTGGCCGGGCCAATTAGGGAATTACTTGCACAGAGGTATGGTAATTCTACTTTTAACGACTGGGTACGTTTATTCACCATGCGTAGACCTGTATATAAAGTATGGTGTGAAGAATTGTTGTGTAGTATAGAATTAAATGATCGGGTAGCTAGTTTAACCGATCGATTTTTTATTAGATTTTTGTTAGGAGGTTCGATGCGCCACATGTCTTTACTAGACATGGCTCAGGCTTTACGTATATATACGCCTGAGGAGTTAGCATCTGCCGATTGTAGAGGGTTGATACTAAATGGTAGAAAGATAGATGAAAATTTTGATACACATGGTGTATGGAGTCAAATGACAAGCCATCACCGATTCAAAGGGGGAAATTACTCTTATTTGGATATAGATAGAGCTGAATTAAGAGTGATTCATAGGTTTTTAGCTAATTCGATTACACAAAGAGGTAAGAACAAGGAAAAGGTAAATGAACAGGATTTGTTTTACCATATGTGTATTCGAGACCCACAAAGCGCTGTAAGTATACCTTATTGTGTGGGTTATTATTTATCAGCTATGGTTAGGGGGATGAGACCGCATAGCATAATAGGAGGTGATATTTTTATTACTTTGATTGCTGAATATCTCGGTGTGGATATAAGTCGGGGGGGATTATTAGTCGAAGAACCGGAACCCCGCGATACAATAGGTTTAAATGTATACCATGGTGCGAAAGTTTTAAAGAGGCGAAACCATGGTAGACATCCACAGGTTGAGAGAAACCAACAGCAAGGTAATGTAGGAGGGGGAAATGAAATGCAAGAAATGCAAATGTTTATAGCTTCACAGGAGTACGAAAATGCTAGACAGAGAGCATTTGAAGATTGGCAAGTTCATCAAAACCAAATCATAGCTCATTGCCAACATATAGGTAGAAACTGTATTCCTACTCCAAAACCCATATTCCCTCCCTGGTCTATAGAGATGCAACCACCGTATCCTACGTATAACCCAGCCGAAGCATTTTATAGCACCTATGGTTATGGGTGGAACCCCTATTGGTATCAGTATCATCCCTAGTCTACTTAGTTTTATTTATTTTGTAATTTGTAATGTTGATACGTTTAATACTTATGTTAATATTGTAATAGTTTTTATAATTTTCTAACTTTTATTCTTAGATTTTAATAATTTTTGAATGTGGGGTAATATACCAAACTTCAAAAATATGTATATATGTTTGCAGTTTATCTTATGTACACAACAGGGTAAAACAACGCATTTTCAAAGATTGGCATTAAGTTCAGCAAAAGCAACTAATTTTGACGACAAGATGCAAAATATATGTGAAATAACAACAAGACGGAATGAACAAATGATGTGCACCATTTATCATTCAGCAAACAAACGCCAATATATTTGGAAACTTTGGTAAAATTTAATCATTTTCACACAAATCACCCTCAATAATTTAAATTGTTACTGATTTCTTGCAAATGAGGGCATTGCAAGATCTTAAGTGTGGGAAGGGGTTAAATTCTTTCGGATTTTAAAATTTTTACTTTATACACTTGGTTACCATTAAAAATACTAGTAAAGCAGTAGTTGTATTAGAATCTAGTGCTCTCTGATAATAAAGAACAGCCCTAGTCTTATATACTGACTACCCAATTCTAGTAAAAAATTTTAAAATTTTCAATTAAATGAACTCAAAATCATGTTTATACATATTTATGAACAATAAAACTAGGTTTTAACACTGAAATTATTGTTACCTCAGAAAGGACATAAATTGAGAAACAAACCAAAATGTTAAAATTCATTTAAAATGGAATAGAGGACGATAAAAAGGAAAATAAAAGCCAAGTGTGGGAAAATTTACCAAGTTATCTTAAACATATGTCACATATATCTGTAACAAATAACTGAAAATACTTTTGCTTTGGACTAAACGAAACTGTTTTACCCGATGAGAGAAAAGAAGAGATGGATCTACACGATGAATCAATTCCATCATTAAAAGGAAGTAAAGTCTTCCAAAAAAGACACGCGCTTCTTGATTTAGGTCATGAAGTTGTCGTCCAGACCAGCTGTAGGTTGACGAAAAATCTAGAAAAGTCATCACTAAAATCAGCAGAAAATCCACAGACCTCAGCATTAAACAGGGTCGCCAAGTGGTCAGATTTATCCTAACCATGAGAAGGATTTATCTCGTACAATGGGGGGGGGCACCATGCAAATTAGCTGGATAAGACTAATGAATCAGATCCCAATAAAGGATAATCTCCTTAAAAGATCAAAAATCAGCTTTTAAGCCTGATATTACTCAATTCTTGAGATTGACCTTAAAGATTGAGAATTACAACCTCATGGAATTCAATGATATCTAAACTCGAGCTTGAACGAGAAAATATTTTGATCAAAATTACAAACCGATTTGTTTTCTGAAAACCCTATTTTCAATGCGTTCATTACCATTGAACGTGAAATCCTAGGAATTCACCTGGAATTCATTAGGTCACCTGAACTAAATCGGGTGTCAACCGTAAGAACGGTGGTTGCATAGTGGTCAAAGACAGGACCTTTTGCCAGACCGAAAAATCATAAGGGTGAGCTTTACTATTGCTCCTACCAAGGATAGTAATTGCGTCCGACACGTTATAAACCATAATTAAAAGCATGTCAGGGGACATTGCCTTAACAGTTGCTTGTTCAACGCTTTCCTTTACAACCGGACGGTAGTTTACCGAAAGGTAATATACGGGACAAGTAAACTGGACGTGTTGCTTTCCGAATACAAGGTTAGCAAGTGGGTGACACAAAACCGCAAATTTTGAGCTAAAATTTTCAAATCTGAAACCCACCAAACCCACAAAAAAAATATTTTGCAAACACCGGTAAAGGGTTATTCCGGAAAACTTATCTAGGGTAAAAACTAGATTTAATTTTCAAAAGATCAAATGTTTTCATAAAGATCCAATTTCCTTAATGGATCTAAATTTTTATAGTCATGTGGGACTGTAAACCATATCGTTACTACCATTGTTTATACCGCCGTATAGAAATCACTGATGTACAAAGTGTGAAGAATAAAGAAGTGATTCTAGTATTTCAAGACGATATTGCTTGAGGACAAGCAACGCTTAAGTGTGGGAATATTTGATAATGCTAAAAACGAACATATATTTCATAGCATTATTCCTCAAGAAAGACAAGCTTTTAGTTGCAATTGTTCTATTTAAAAGTGATATTCGTTTAAATAATAAAAGGTGAAGACAAAAGACAGATTCGACGAATTGAAGACGCAAACGACCAAAAAGCTCAAAAGTACAAAATACAATCAAAGAGGTTCCAATTATTGATAAGAAACGTCTTGAAATTACAAGAGTACAAGATTCAAAACGCAAAGTACAAAATATAAAATTGTACGCAAGGACGTTCGAAAATCCGGAACCGGGACCAGAGTCAACTCTCAACGCTCGACGCAACGGACTAAAAATTACAAGTCAACTATGCACGTAAATATAATATAATATTTAAATAATTCTTATAATTATTTATATATTATAATAAATAATAAAAATCCGTCCGCAAGAAAGACTCCAAAGTTTGTGAGCTGTAATTTCAAACTCCGCGACTCGCGGAGTTTGAAGGCAAAAAATGCCGCGAGTCGCGGAGCCCCAATTTCTGAAACTCCCTATAAAGCCAACCGAATTCTGATCATTTTCATCATCTTTTTTCTTCTTCTCTCATAATACGTAAATATTTATATTTATTTTAATTTTAATTTTAATTTTAATCCTAATAATAAGGGTATGTTAGCGAATATTGTAAGGGTGTAAGTCGAAATTCTGTCCGTGTAACGCTACGCTATTTTTAATCATTGTAAGTTATGTTCAAACTTTTTATATTAATGTCTCGTAGCTAAGTTATTATTATGCTTATTTAATCCGAAGTAATCATGATGTTGGGCTAATTACTAAAATTGGGTAATTGGGCTTTGTACCATAATTAGAGTTTGGACAAAAGAACGACACTTGTGGAAATTAGACTATGGGCTATTAATGGGCTTTATATTTATTTAAATAAATGATAGTTTGTTAATGTTAATATAAAGATTTACAATTGGGCGTCCCTATAAATTACCATATACACTCGATCGGACACGATGGGCGGGGTATTTATATGTACGAATAATCGTTCATTTAACCGGACACGGGAATGGATTAATAGCCACTAGAATAATTAAAACAGGGGTGAAATTATGTACAAGGACACTTGGTATAATTGATAACAAAATATTAAAACCTTGGGTTACACTCAGTCAACATCCTGGTGTAATTATTAAACAAAGTATTAAAATCTTGTTACAGTTTAAGTCCCCAATTAGTTGGAATATTTAACTTTGGGTATAAGGATAATTTGACGAGGATACTCGCACTTTATATTTATGACTGATGGACTGTTATGGACAAAAACCAGACGGACATATTAAATAATCCAGGACAAAGGACAATTAACCCATGGGCATAAAACTAAAATCAACACGTCAAACATCATGATTACGGAAGTTTAAATAAGCATAATTCTTTTATTTCATATTTAATTTCCTTTATTTTATATTTAATTGCACTTCTAATTATCGCATTTTTTTTGTTATTGTATTTAATTGCACTTTTAATTATCGTACTTTTAAATTATCGCAAGTTTATTTTATCGCACTTTTATTATTCGCAATTTCATTATCGTTATTTACTTTACACTTTAATTTAAGTCTTGTATTTATTTTTAATATTTTACATTTGGTTTTAACTGCGACTAAAGTTTTAAAATCGACAAACCGGTCATTAAACGGTAAAAACCCTCCTTTATAATAATAATATTACTTATATATATATTTGTATTTTTATAAAAGTAACTAATATAGCGTTAAGCTTTGTTTAAAAAGATTCCCTGTGGAACGAACCGGACTTACTAAAAAACTACACTACTCTACGATTAGGTACACTGCCTATAAGTGTTGTAGCAAGGTTTAAGTATATCCATTCTCTAAATAAATAAATATCTTGTGTAAAATTGTATCATATTTAATAGTATTTTCTTGTAAAATTTAATAGCTATTTTATATACACTCCGCTACCACATCATCTCTCTCATAATATATATTTATAATTTTAATTTTAATTTTAATTTAAGTTTAATAATAAAAATAATAAGGTTATTATAGCGAATATTTTAAGGTTTTGTAAGTCAAAATTCTGTCCGGGTAACGCTACGCGATAAATAATCACTGTAAGCTATGTTCTTCCTTTTTAAATTAATGTCTTGTAACTAAGTTATTATTATGCTTATTTGAGCCGAAGTAATCGTGATGTTGGACTAAAAATTAAGATTGGGTTATTAGATTTTGTACCATAATTAAGGTTTGGACAAAAGACCGACACTTGTGGACATTGGACTATTGACTATTAATAGATAGGGGGTATTGTCTAATCGAATGACAACTCATTAGAATCTGTGGAACCTATCTTCAAATTAGTTAATCTAATAATTATTAAAATGATTATGTATGTTCTATTTAGTGACGTTTATATGACATCTTTTACGATCATTTAATTAATTATTCGGGTTGGGTAATTGATTATTCATTCTGTTCAAGTGGGTAAATTAATATTCATATCTCATTAAAACAGGGGTGGATTATATACAAGGATAATTGGTGTAATTGTTAACAAAGTTATAAAACCTTGGATTACACGCAGTCGATAACCTGGTGTAATCATTAAACAAAGTATTAAAACCTTGTTACAGTTCGAATCCCTAATTAGTTGGAATATTTGACTTCGGGAATAAGGTTAATTTGATGAGCATTTTATAATTATGACCGATGGACTATTATGGACAAAAACCAAATAGGTATCAAATAATCCAGGACAAAGGACAATTAACCCGGGTAACAATTAATCAAAACGTCAAACATCATGATTACGGAAGTTTAAATAAGCATAATACTTTTATTTCATATTTCATCGTACCTTTATTTACTGTCATTTTAATTACTGCAATTTACTTTATCGCAATTTAAATTCTGTCATTTATATTATTGTCATTTATCTTTACGCTTAAAATATAAAATCGACAAACCGGTCATTAAACGGTAAAAACCCCCTTTTATAATAATATTACTTTATATAATTATATATATTTTATATAAATATAGTTGTTAAAAATATAGCGTTAAACTCAGCTAGCTCCCTGTGGAATGAACCGGACTTACTAAAAAAACTACACTACTCTACGATTAGGTACACTGCCTATAAGTGTTGTAGCAAGGTTTAGGTATATCCCATCCGTAAATTAATAAAACTTGTGTAATATTTCGTAGTATTTCGTAGTAAAAATATAACTATTTCATATACACCTCTACGCACATCAAGTTTTTGGCGCCGCTGCCGGGGACCCGGCGAAACGTTATATTTTTACGCTATAATTCTTATCTCTAATTTTGTAAAAATATTTTGTATTTATATAAAAACATAAAAAAAATAAAAAAAATACTATATATATATATATATATATATATATATATATATATATATATATATATATATATATATATATATATAAGTGTTAATTAAAAAGTTTTTATAATTTAAAAAAAAAAATTAATTTTCTATTTTTAGTTTATAATAAAAAAATTAATAAGTGTTTTTATATAAGTTTATTTTAAATTTTTATAAATATTGTGTAACATTTAAAAATATAAAAAAAAAAGTTTGAAATCAAAAATAATTAATAAAATTATTAAACGGGCCGAAGCTGTTCGAAGCCCGAATGAATTCTGGAATTGTTGGGCCATGCGATCGCATGACCCAGAAGACAAAAACCCATGCGGTCGCATGAGCTGTTCTGACAGGCCAAATCAGAGGCATTTATTACGCAGCTAGGGTTTTAAATTTATTATTATTATTTAGTTTTTAGGGTTTAATTAAAATATTAATTAGTAATTTAGTTTTATTTTTAATTTTAATTAGTTTTATTAAGTTTAATAATTATTATTAACTATATAAATTAATACTTTTATAAAATAATAATATAAAAATAATATTTTTATAAAAATAAGTGATTTTATCATTTTTTGTTTCTTTTTATAATTTGTATATTTTAAAAATTTAATTCGTAATTTGTATATTTTTTATTCGTAATTAGTTTTAAGATTAGTATTTTGCCGTAGTTAATTTTTATTTCTAGATTTTTAGGCTTTGCTGTAAAATCCCTTAAGTGCTTTTTCTTTAGATTAAGATTTAGGCGCTTTAGAATTTTGCGACGCCATTTATATATTTTAGTGCCTTTTAAGTTATTGTCGTTTTGGATATAGATTTTCTTTTAAGCTTTAATAAATTTAGGCGCAACTTTTTAGATTTAGTTTTTAGACTTTTAAGTTTCGACGTTTTTCTTTCTTATTTTTATTTTTCGACCTTTTATTTTTCAACGTTTTTCGACGCGCTCTTTTTCTTTCTTATTTCTCGACGCTCTAGTTTTTAGGACACAGAATTTTCTATTTCTTCTCTAAAATTTCTTTAAATTTCAAAACGAAAAATTATTTTAAGCGGTTAAATTGATAGACATCCAAAATTTACTAGTTCGTAGTAATAGTTGGATTTGTTAGTGGCGAGTTGCGTGCTTCCGATTTAAAGGGTCCTGGCTACCTGCTGCATCTATTGGCTATTCGAAACGTGGGCAAAATCAGAAAAGTCTATTAATTTGATAACTTATATAATTTTTATCTTTTATAACTAATAGGATATTCTGTGAATGCACCGAGCAAAACGTTCACCACCTTTCATACGTTCACCACCTGTAACTCGATCAAGACATCTAGCCAATATTGTCGCCGTTGATTTTTCTTTAGAATCGTCATCTAGTCGACCAAGTACTCCAATTCAAATTTCCGATAATCCATTTTTTGAACCCGACCTCACAATTGAGAATCCGGAGAATATTCAAGGACAATTCAAAGATCCTGAACCACTAATCATTCCTCCTGAACCACAAACCGTTAAATCAGAATCCTCTAGTGATTCGTATACAATAATTTCAATTATGAAAGTAACGGAACCTCTAAGTATGGAAGACCGAATGAGAGCCACACGCACAGGCCAAGGTCACGCCATTATTAAGCCAGACATTAATGTGCCAGATTATGAAATCAAAGGACAAATCCTACACATGGTAACTAATCAATGCCAATATAGTGGTACGCCAAAGGAAGATCCAAAGGAACATCTTCGAACCTTTAATAGGATCTGTACTCTATTTAAAATCCGAGAAGTGGAGGATGAACAAATCTATCTCATGTTATTTCCCTTGACTTTAAAGGGAGAAGCCAAAGATTGGTTAGAATCGTTACCTGAAGGGGCGATTGATACATGGGACGTTTTAGTTTAATATTTTCTTAAACAATTCTTTCCGGCATCTAAAGCCGTGAGACTTCAAGGAGAAATTGTTACGTTCGCGCAAAAGCCAAATGAAACATTATATGAGGCATGGACAAGATTTGGAAAGTTGTTAAGAGGATGTCCGCAACATGGTTTAGACACTTATCAAATAGTACAAATATTCTACTAAGGTGTCGACGTTGCTACACGAAAAGACATCGACATAACAGCTGGTGGTTCCATTATGAAGAAAACTGCAACTGAAGCTTACAAAATTATTGATAACACTGCCTCTCACTCGCATGAGTGGCACCAAGAAAAAGATATCTTTCGTTCATCTAAAGCGGTTAGAGCCGATTCTAGCATTGACATTGATTCTGTTTCCACAAAAATAGATGCTTTCGAGAGACGAATGGAAAAGATGAATAAAGATATTCACGCAATACGAATCAGTTGTGAGCAATGCGGTGGACCACACTTAACGAAAGATTGTCACATCGAGCAAACGATGGAACAACGTGAGAATGTTTCCTACATGAACCAAAGGCCGGGAAATAATTATCAAAATAATTATCAACCGCCAAGGCCAAACTTCAATCGAAATCAAAACATTCTTTACAATCCAAATGGACCCAATAATAACTCGTATAACCAACAAGGTCCGAATAACCAACCAACTCAAAACAATACTTTCAATCAACAAAGACCTGGCTTGTATAAACCACCACAACAAACCGAAGAGAAAAAGCCAAATCCGGAAGAAATGATGGCAAAGCTAATGGAATCTCAAACACAATTTATTACATCTCAAACCCAAACCAATGAGAGGTTTGATCAGTCATTAAGAACTCAACAAGCTTCCATTTTTGAATCTAGAAAAACACGTAGGTACTCTTGCTAGCATAATGAGTGAGAGGGAACAAGGAAAGCTATCGAGTAATACTGAAGTAAATCCTTGGAATGAGAATGTTAATATGGTTTCAACAAATTCTGAAAAACCAGCTCCAGAAGATGGGAAGGTTTTAGATGTGAGTAATAATGAAGAAGTTACAACACCACCACCACCATCCGAGTATGTAAAGCCAGTGGTGGTACCATACAGACCACCCACCCCGTTTCCAAGAAAAGGAGTTGAGTATGAGTAAGTGATAGGTAATGAAGTTTGTGATACCTCTGGAAAGAAGAAGAAGAATAAGAAAGTGCAAGAAACAAAAACCGTAAAAGTAAATCCGGTGAAGACAGTTCTGAAAGGACCCGTTCATATACATTATAAATGATTCATAATAGTTGATTACATCGCGAGGTATTTGACCTCTATATGATAAATTTTACAAACATTGCATTCATTTTTAAAAGACAAACTTTCTTTACAACGAAAATTGACGGTATGCACACCGTTTCAAAATATATCCAACTATAATTGACTTAATAATAATCTTGATGAACTCAATGACTCGAATGCAACGTCTTTCAAAATATGCCATGAATGACTCCAAGTAATATCCTTAAAATGAGCTAATGCACAGTGGAAGATTTCCTTAATACCTGAGAATAAACATGCTTTAAAGTGTCAACCAAAAGGTTGGTGAGTTCATAGGTTTATCATAACAATCATTTCAATATATTAATAAACCACAAGATTTCTGTTTATAAATATATGTACACTCGCAAGTGTATAAAAGTATTCTATAAGTTTTAGGCACCCGGTAACAAGCCTTAACGTTCATGTTTTACCCTCTGAAGTACACCAGATCAGGTGTGTTTAAAATAACCTCGAAGTACTAAAGCATCCCATAGTCAGGATGGGGTTTGTCAGGCCCAATAGATCTATCTTTAGGATTCGCACCTACCGTACATAGACAAGTAGTTTAATGTTACCAAGCTAAGGGTATATTTCTGGTTTAAACCCACGTAGAATTAGTTTTAGTACTTGTGCCTATTTCGTAAAACATTTATAAAAATAGCGCATGTATTCTCAGTCCCAAAAATATATATAAAAGGGAGCAAATGAAATTCACTTTTGCCTTGAAGGTATTTAATTCGACTTGGTCTCCGATAGATATCACGAACCTAACCATATATATAATATATCAACATACTTTCTTTTTTAAGTAATTGTTACAAATATATATATATATATATATATATATATATATATATATATATATATATATATATATATATATATATATATATATATATATATATATATATATATATATATATATATATACTTTTAATACTTTTAATATTTTCTTAGTCCGTAGTTAGCAGTCCGATGTTAGTGGTCCACAATTAGTTGCTTAAATAAAATAAATAAAGACCCCATCATATTCGTATTGATCAGAATTAATCTCGACCCATGGTACCATGTTGTCAAATGACGTGTTGCGTACATAAAGTACCGTGTTGTCAAATGACGTGTTGCGTACAATCATGAGGTCTTATGATTAATCTTCTCGTGTTGTTTACGGGTGGTCCTGAAATATATAAAATCAAATCATAAGTAATTATATATAAAATATCATATTAATTAGAAAAGATATGATTAATTTACTTTTTCTCCAAATATTTTCGTAGCTAAACTAGCTTCGGATACCCAATCTTGTTTTAGTCGTAGTTTCTTCATTACAACTCCGTTTTTATTGGTTCAACTTGCCACTTCCTTGGATCGAGTCAAATTTTAAGAATATGAACTGAAAATACCTTAGTTTTGAAATGTCCCGTTCTTATTGATTAAAAACGTTCCATATTAATTGATTTCGTTGCGAGGTTTTGACCTCTATATGAGACGTTTTTCAAAGACTGCATTCCTTTTTAAAACAAACCATAACCTTTATTTCATAAATAAAGGTTTAAAAAGCTTTACGTAGATTATCAAATAATGATAATCTAAAATATCCTGTTTACACACGACCATTACATAATGGTTTACAATACAAATATGTTACATCGAAATCAGTTTCTTGAATGCAGTTTTTACACAATATCATACAAACATGGACTCCAAATCTTGTCCTTATTTTAGTATGCAACAGCGGAAGCTCTTAATATTCACCTGAGAATAAACATGCTTTAAACGTCAACAAAAATGTTGGTGAGTTATAGGTTTAACCTATATATATCAAATCGTAACAATAGACCACAAGATTTCATATTTCAATACACATCCCATACATAGAGATAAAAATCATTCATATGGTGAACACCTGGTAACCGACAATAACAAGATGCATATATAAGAATATCCCCATCATTCCGGGACACCCTTCGGATATGATATAAATTTCGAAGTACTAAAGCATCCGGTACTTTGGATGGGGTTTGTTAGGCCCAATAGATCTATCTTTAGGATTCGCGTCAATTAGGATGTCTGTTCCCTAATTCTTAGATTACCAGACTTAATAAAAAGGGGCATATTCGATTTCGATAATTCAACCATAGAATGTAGTTTCACGTACTTGTGTCTATTTTGTAAATCATTTATAAAACCTGCATGTATTCTCATCCCAAAAATATTAGATTTTAAAAGTGGGACTATAACTCACTTTCACAGATTTTTACTTCGTCGGGAAGTAAGACTTGGCCACTGGTTGATTCACGAACCTATAACAATATATACATATATATCAAAGTATGTTCAAAATATATTTACAACACTTTTAATATATTTTGATGTTTTAAGTTTATTAAGTCAGCTGTCCTCGTTAGTAACCTATACCTAGTTGTCCACAGTTAGATGTACAGAAATAAATCGATAAATATTATCTTGAATCAATCCACGACCCAGTGTATACGTATCTCAGTATTGATCACAACTCAAACTATATATATTTTGGAATCAACCTCAACCCTGTATAGCTAACTCCAACATTCACATATAGAGTGTCTATGGTTGTTCCGAAATATATATAGATGTGTCGACATGATAGGTCGAAACATTGTATACGTGTCTATGGTATCTCAAGATTACATAATATACAATACAAGTTGATTAAGTTATGGTTGGAATAGATTTGTTACCAATTTTCACGTAGCTAAAATGAGAAAAATTATCCAATCTTGTTTTACCCATAACTTCTTCATTTTAAATCCGTTTTGAGTGAATCAAATTGCTATGGTTTCATATTGAACTCTATTTTATGAATCTAAACAGAAAAAGTATAGGTTTATAGTCGGAAAAATAAGTTACAAGTCGTTTTTGTAAAGGTAGTCATTTCAGTCGAAAGAACGACGTCTAGATGACCATTTTAGAAAACATACTTCCACTTTGAGTTTAACCATAATTTTTGGATATAGTTTCATGTTCATAATAAAAATCATTTTCTCAGAATAACAACTTTTAAATCAAAGTTTATCATAGTTTTTAATTAACTAACCCAAAACAGCCCGCGGTGTTACTACGACGGCGTAAATCCGGTTTTACGGTGTTTTTCGTGTTTCCAGGTTTTAAATCATTAAGTTAGCATATCATATAGATATAGAACATGTGTTTAGTTGATTTTAAAAGTCAAGTTAGAAGGATTAACTTTTGTTTGCGAACAAGTTTAGAATTAACTAAACTATGTTCTAGTGATTACAAGTTTAAACCTTCGAATAAGATAGCTTTATATGTATGAATCGAATGATGTTATGAACATCATTACTACCTTAAGTTCCTTGGATAAACCTACTGGAAAAGAGAAAAATGGATCTAGCTTCAATGGATCCTTGGATGGCTCGAAGTTCTTGAAGCAGAATCATGACACGAAAACAAGTTCAAGTAAGATCATCACTTAAAATAAGATTGTTATAGTTATAGAAATTGAACCAAAGTTTGAATATGATTATTACCTTGTATTAGAATGATAACCTACTGTAAGAAACAAAGATTTCTTGAGGTTGGATGATCACCTTACAAGATTGGAAGTGAGCTAGCAAACTTGAAAGTATTCTTGATTTTATGAAACTAGAACTTTTGGAATTTATGAAGAACACTTAGAACTTGAAGATAGAACTTGAGAGAGATCAATTAGATGAAGAAAATTGAAGAATGAAAGTGTTTGTAGGTGTTTTTGGTCGTTGGTGTATGGATTAGATATAAAGGATATGTAATTTTGTTTTCATGTAAATAAGTCATGAATGATTACTCATATTTTTGTAATTTTATGAGATATTTCATGCTAGTTGCCAAATGATGGTTCCCACATGTGTTAGGTGACTCACATGGGCTGCTAAGAGCTGATCATTGGAGTGTATATACCAATAGTACATACATCTAAAAGCTGTGTATTGTACGAGTATGAATACGGGTGCATACGAGTAGAATTGTTGATGAAACTGAACGAGGATGTAATTGTAAGCATTTTTGTTAAGTAGAAGTATTTTGATAAGTGTATTGAAGTCTTCCAAAAGTGTATAAATACATATTAAAACACTACATGTATATACATTTTAACTGAGTCTTTAAGTCATCGTTAGTCGTTACATGTAAGTGTTGTTTTGAAACCTTTAGGTTAACGATCTTGTTAAATGTTGTTAACCCAATGTTTATAATATCAAATGAGATTTTAAATTATTATATTATCATGATATTATCATGTATGAATATCTCTTAATATGATATATATACATTAAATGTCTTTACAACGATAATCGTTACATATATGTCTCGTTTAAAAATCATTAAGTTAGTAGTCTTGTTTTTACATATGTAGTTCATTGTTAATATACTTTATGATATGTTTTCTTATCATAGTATCATGTTAACTATATATATATATATCCATATATATGTCATCATATAGTTTTTACAAGTTTTAACGTTCGTGAATCACCGATCAACTTGGGTGGTCAATTGTCTATATGAAACCTATTTCAATTAATCAAGTCTTAACAAGTTTGATTGCTTAACATGTTGGAAACATTTAATCATGTAAATATCAATCTCAATTAATATATATAAACATGGAAAAGTTCGGGTCACTACAGTACCTACCCGTTAAATAAATTTCGTCCCGAAATTTTAAGCTGTTGAAGGTGTTGACGAATCTTCTGGAAATAGATGCGGGTATTTCTTCTTCATCTGATCTTCACGCTCCCAGGTGAACTCGGGTCCTCTACGAGCATTCCATCGAACCTTAACAATTGGTATCTTGTTTTGCTTAAGTCTTTTAACCTCACGATCCATTATTTCGACGGGTTCTTCGATGAATTGAAGTTTTTCGTTGATTTGGATTTCATCTAACGGAATAGTGAGATCTTCTTTAGCAAAAAATTTCTTTAAATTCGAGACGTGGAAAGTGTTATGTACAGCCGCGAGTTGTTGAGGTAACTCTAGTCGGTAAGCTACTGGTCCGACACGATCAATAATCTTGAATGGTCCAATATACCTTGGATTTAATTTCCCTCGTTTACCAAATCGAACAACGCCTTTCCAAGGTGCAACTTTGAGCATGACCATCTCTCCAATTTCAAATTCTATATCTTTTCTTTTAATGTCAGCGTAGCTCTTTTGTCGACTTTGGGCGGTTTTCAACCGTTGTTGAATTTGGATGATCTTCTCGGTAGTTTCTTGTATAATCTCCGGACCCGTAATCTGTCTATCCCCCACTTCACTCCAACAAATCGGAGACCTGCACTTTCTACCATAAAGTGCTTCAAACGGCGCCATCTCAATGCTTGAATGGTAGCTGTTGTTGTAGGAAAATTCTGCTAACGGTAGATGTCGATCCCAACTGTTTCCGAAATCAATAACACATGCTCGTAGCATGTCTTCAAGCGTTTGTATCGTCCTTTCGCTCTGCCCATCAGTTTGTGGATGATAGGCAGTACTCATGTCTAGACGAGTTCCTAATGCTTGCTGTAATGTCTGCCAGAATCTTGAAATAAATCTGCCATCCCTATCAGAGATAATAGAGATTGGTATTCCATGTCTGGAGACTACTTCCTTCAAATACAGTCGTGCTAACTTCTCCATCTTGTCATCTTCTCTTATTGGTAGGAAGTGTGCTGATTTGGTGAGACGATCAACTATTACCCAAATAGTATCAAAACCACTTGCAGTCCTTGGCAATTTAGTGATGAAATCCATGGTAATGTTTTCCCATTTCCATTCCGGGATTTCGGGTTGTTGAAGTAGACCTGATGGTTTCTGATGCTCAGCTTTGACCTTAGAACACGTCAAACATTCTCCTACGTATTTAGCAACATCAGCTTTCATACCCGGCCACCAAAAATGTTTCTTGAGATCCTTGTACATCTTCCCCGTTCCAGGATGTATTGAGTATCTGGTTTTATGAGCTTCTCTAAGTACCATTTCTCTCATATCTCTAAATTTTGGTACCCAAATCCTTTCAGCCCTATACCGGGTTCCGTCTTCCCGAATATTAAGATGCTTCTCCGATCCTTTGGGTATTTCATCCTTTAAATTTCCCTCTTTTAAAACTCCTTGTTGCGCCTCCTTTATTTGAGTAGTAATGTTATTATGAATCATTATATTCATAGATTTTACTCGAATGGGTTCTCTGTCCTTCCTGCTCAAGGCATCGGCTACCACATTTGCCTTCCCCGGGTGGTAACGAATCTCAAAGTCGTAATCATTCAATAATTCAATCCACCTACGCTGCCTCATATTCAGTTGTTTCTGATTAAATATGTGTTGAAGACTTTTGTGGTCGGTATATATAATACTTTTGACCCCATATAAGTAGTGCCTCCAAGTCTTTAATGCAAAAACAACCGCACCTAATTCCAAATCATGCGTCGTATAATTTTGTTCGTGAATCTTCAATTGTCTAGACGCATAAGCAATCACCTTCGTTCGTTGCATTAATACACAACCGAGACCTTGCTTTGATGCATCACAATAAATCACAAAATCATCATTCCCTTCAGGCAATGACAATATAGGTGCCGTAGTTAGCTTTTTCTTCAATAACTGAAACGCTTTCTCTTGTTCATCATTCCATTCAAATTTCTTCCCTTTATGCGTTAATGCGGTCAAGGGTTTTGCTCTGATACCAACTGAAATGTCCCGTTCTTATTGATTAAAAACGTTCCATATTAATTGATTTCGTTGCGAGGTTTTGACCTCTATATGAGACGTTTTTCAAAGACTGCATTCCTTTTTAAAACAAACCATAACCTTTATTTCATAAATAAAGGTTTAAAAAGCTTTACGTAGATTATCAAATAATGATAATCTAAAATATCCTGTTTACACACGACCATTACATAATGGTTTACAATACAAATATGTTACATCGAAATCAGTTTCTTGAATGCAGTTTTTACACAATATCATACAAACATGGACTCCAAATCTTGTCCTTATTTTAGTATGCAACAGTGGAAGCTCTTAATATTCACCTGAGAATAAACATGCTTTAAACGTCAACAAAAATGTTGGTGAGTTATAGGTTTAACCTATATATATCAAATCGTAACAATAGACCACAAGATTTCATATTTCAATACACATCCCATACATAGAGATAAAAATCATTCATATGGTGAACACCTGGTAACCGACAATAACAAGATGCATATATAAGAATATCCCCATCATTCCGGGACACCCTTCGGATATGATATAAATTTCGAAGTACTAAAGCATCCGGTACTTTGGATGGGGTTTGTTAGGCCCAATAGATCTATCTTTAGGATTCGCGTCAATTAGGATGTCTGTTCCCTAATTCTTAGATTACCAGACTTAATAAAAAGGGGCATATTCGATTTCGATAATTCAACCATAGAATGTAGTTTCACGTACTTGTGTCTATTTTGTAAATCATTTATAAAACCTGCATGTATTCTCATCCCAAAAATATTAGATTTTAAAAGTGGGACTATAACTCACTTTCACAGATTTTTACTTCGTCGGGAAGTAAGACTTGGCCACTGGTTGATTCACGAACCTATAACAATATATACATATATATCAAAGTATGTTCAAAATATATTTACAACACTTTTAATATATTTTGATGTTTTAAGTTTATTAAGTCAGCTGTCCTCGTTAGTAACCTATACCTAGTTGTCCACAGTTAGATGTACAGAAATAAATCGATAAATATTATCTTGAATCAATCCACGACCCAGTGTATACGTATCTCAGTATTGATCACAACTCAAACTATATATATTTTGGAATCAACCTCAACCCTGTATAGCTAACTCCAACATTCACATATAGAGTGTCTATGGTTGTTCCGAAATATATATAGATGTGTCGACATGATAGGTCGAAACATTGTATACGTGTCTATGGTATCTCAAGATTACATAATATACAATACAAGTTGATTAAGTTATGGTTGGAATAGATTTGTTACCAATTTTCACGTAGCTAAAATGAGAAAAATTATCCAATCTTGTTTTACCCATAACTTCTTCATTTTAAATCCGTTTTGAGTGAATCAAATTGCTATGGTTTCATATTGAACTCTATTTTATGAATCTAAACAGAAAAAGTATAGGTTTATAGTCGGAAAAATAAGTTACAAGTCGTTTTTGTAAAGGTAGTCATTTCAGTCGAAAGAACGACGTCTAGATGACCATTTTAGAAAACATACTTCCACTTTGAGTTTAACCATAATTTTTGGATATAGTTTCATGTTCATAATAAAAATCATTTTCTCAGAATAACAACTTTTAAATCAAAGTTTATCATAGTTTTTAATTAACTAACCCAAAACAGCCCGCGGTGTTACTACGACGGCGTAAATCCGGTTTTACGGTGTTTTTCGTGTTTCCAGGTTTTAAATCATTAAGTTAGCATATCATATAGATATAGAACATGTGTTTAGTTGATTTTAAAAGTCAAGTTAGAAGGATTAACTTTTGTTTGCGAACAAGTTTAGAATTAACTAAACTATGTTCTAGTGATTACAAGTTTAAACCTTCGAATAAGATAGCTTTATATGTATGAATCGAATGATGTTATGAACATCATTACTACCTTAAGTTCCTTGGATAAACCTACTGGAAAAGAGAAAAATGGATCTAGCTTCAATGGATCCTTGGATGGCTCGAAGTTCTTGAAGCAGAATCATGACACGAAAACAAGTTCAAGTAAGATCATCACTTAAAATAAGATTGTTATAGTTATAGAAATTGAACCAAAGTTTGAATATGATTATTACCTTGTATTAGAATGATAACCTACTGTAAGAAACAAAGATTTCTTGAGGTTGGATGATCACCTTACAAGATTGGAAGTGAGCTAGCAAACTTGAAAGTATTCTTGATTTTATGAAACTAGAACTTTTGGAATTTATGAAGAACACTTAGAACTTGAAGATAGAACTTGAGAGAGATCAATTAGATGAAGAAAATTGAAGAATGAAAGTGTTTGTAGGTGTTTTTGGTCGTTGGTGTATGGATTAGATATAAAGGATATGTAATTTTGTTTTCATGTAAATAAGTCATGAATGATTACTCATATTTTTGTAATTTTATGAGATATTTCATGCTAGTTGCCAAATGATGGTTCCCACATGTGTTAGGTGACTCACATGGGCTGCTAAGAGCTGATCATTGGAGTGTATATACCAATAGTACATACATCTAAAAGCTGTGTATTGTACGAGTACGAATACGGGTGCATACGAGTAGAATTGTTGATGAAACTGAACGAGGATGTAATTGTAAGCATTTTTGTTAAGTAGAAGTATTTTGATAAGTGTATTGAAGTCTTCCAAAAGTGTATAAATACATATTAAAACACTACATGTATATACATTTTAACTGAGTCTTTAAGTCATCGTTAGTCGTTACATGTAAGTGTTGTTTTGAAACCTTTAGGTTAACGATCTTGTTAAATGTTGTTAACCCAATGTTTATAATATCAAATGAGATTTTAAATTATTATATTATCATGATATTATCATGTATGAATATCTCTTAATATGATATATATACATTAAATGTCTTTACAACGATAATCGTTACATATATGTCTCGTTTAAAAATCATTAAGTTAGTAGTCTTGTTTTTACATATGTAGTTCATTGTTAATATACTTTATGATATGTTTTCTTATCATAGTATCATGTTAACTATATATATATATATCCATATATATGTCATCATATAGTTTTTACAAGTTTTAACGTTCGTGAATCACCGATCAACTTGGGTGGTCAATTGTCTATATGAAACCTATTTCAATTAATCAAGTCTTAACAAGTTTGATTGCTTAACATGTTGGAAACATTTAATCATGTAAATATCAATCTCAATTAATATATATAAACATGGAAAAGTTCGGGTCACTACAAGTTTGTATTTGAAATCATAGGTTATAGGTCAAACTTTGGTGAAACTTATGAAAGTGATCATTTTCCATCATAAAAACAACATTTAATGATCATTTTTCTAAAAATACTTACACTTTGAGTTAAACCATGAAATTTTTATGTGTTAACATATTCATAAGAAATATCATTTTTTTCCAGAACATGAACTTCCAATTCAAAGTTCAAGATGGTTTTTAATTATCCAACCCAAAACAGCCCCCGGTTGCACTCCGACGACGTAGATTCAGTTTTTAAGATGTTCTTTGTAAAACCAAGTTATATCTTGTGAGGTTAGCATATCATTATGATATATTACAGGTCTTGAAGTGTTTTAAAAGTTAAGTTAGAAGGATCTATTTAGTTTGCGAACAAGTTTGAAATCATTCAAACTATGTTCTTGTTGTTAAAATTTTATACCACAAAATAAGATAGCTATATGAATATGAATTGAATAAGATTATGAACAAGGTTACTACCTTAAGTTACTTGGACAAAGTTACTGCAAAAGATAAGAAATAATCTTGGAATCAAAGAGTGGTGGAGTTAGATCAAAAGGTTGGAAGTAAACTTCTTCAAATGGGTGGTTATTTTGATATGTTCTTGAAAGAGTTTTCTTATGGTGTTTAAGGCTTGTAATTGAAGCTAAATGATGGGGAAAATGCTTGGAGATGATCAAGTATGAAGTTAGGAGTATTTTGAGAGAGAAATGAGGGTGTAGGTATGAGAAAATGGAGTGAAGAAATGGTGTTCATTTATAAAAACGTTTTTAGTTTATAAAGAAAGAAAAGGATTCCTAATTTTGTTTTCTTACTAATAATTCATACTACATGACAAATCTTAGTTACCTCATATCTAGGGCAGTAATAATGTTGATTAGGATGTTGATTTGATGTGTATATACCAATAGTAAATACGTATAGAAGCTGGGTATGATACGGGTACATATACCCTAGATATACGTATAGAAATCTTGAGGAAACGGAACGAGAATTCAAATATAGCTATCTTTTGTGAATATACTTATATTATTTTATGTATTTAAGTCCTTAAAAAGTGATTAAATACATTATATATACGATACGTGTATAAGCATTATATATTATAAGTATATATATCAAAGAATGTTACGTATAGTTATCGTTTTGAAAACTTAAGTTAGTAGTTTCAAAATATACTTATAACTCATTTTCATTAGTACACAATGAGATGTTAAACCATCCTTATATCATGTTAAATATATATAAATACATATATATACACAAACGTATAATTATCGTATGTTATATAGTTCGTGATATCATCGGTCATATTGGACGGTCAAACGTTGTGTAAAACTCTTTTCAAAAACACAAGTCTCAACAATTTGGATTGCTTATCATGTTGGTATGGTTTAATTTATGTAAATATTAATCGCATAAGTATAATTTGGTCAAAAAAATTCGGGTCATTACAGTACCTACCCGTTAAAGAAATTCCGTCCCCGAAATTTGATAGAGGTTGTTATGGATAACAATAAGAAGGTTTTCATGACAAATATAAGGTGATAATGGAGTTTTATCATCATTAAGTAATGTAGATAAAACGATTCGATTATGCGAAGAATATAAATGAGACTATCGTAAAAGAGTGAGATGAGTAAAATATATTCGTCTTAACCGATGATGTAGTTATGATTGATTTTTGGGATTTAAGGGATTTAAAGAGAATCTTACGTAACAAGATTTGGTTCTTTGGTGATTAAGGAAATCATGATCTTCTTTGATTATATGCAATAATCTGTTTTGATTGCTCTGTTGGATATTTCATTATAAATTCACCCCTTCGTTTCCTTATTTTCCACGACTCACACCTTCTATTCTTTCTCCCTTGATTCTTACTTTAAAGCATTCATCAATATGCTCCATCCAGTCCTGATTCTTGATATACTCCTAACTTTTATATCTGTCATTCTTCTTTTTCATCTACCACCAGAAGAATCTATTTACTTCTACTATACTCTTGTGTTTATAGTGTTTCTAATTCTCCCGTGTCTCTATATTGCTATCTGCATCGATATACACGGTTTGTAATTTTGGGGTTATTATCGGAGTTTATATTCTTCATTATTTTTCGGAGCTTAATGCTTTCGTTTTCTCTTCCCGACTTCGAGTCAAGCGAGTAATGGTCCGGAATTCGTAGATATGAAATTCAGAATGAACATAGCTAATGCTCTAAGAAGAAAATGGTAATAGAACGATTTTGATTTGTTAAATTACCAGAATACCCTTGTAACAACCCAAACCGTAACCGACCAAACACGACGAAATTGCAAACAAAAAAAATTTTCTGGTGCAGACCATCTGCGCGGCGCGCCAGATGGCCGCGCGGCGCGCCAATTCACCTGGACAGCCCGCTGTCCCCGGAAGTCTATTTAACGAAAATGTTTGACTAGTTCCCGACATTTTTAGCCAAAACGCTTTTAACCATACATTCATATATGTAAAACTAGCACATAACTAAGGTTTGAGCGAGTTTTACAAAGTGGGGCCCACACGTGCCCAAAACGCCACTAAGTTTAAAAATACAATGTTTAATACAAATTAGAGTTTCGACCACGAAAGGTTTATTTGCCAAACGATACAACGAGCATGGTGTTTGGGGTTAAACTACCCAAGTCTCGGTCAAACTCCAAAATCATCACATCCCAAAAGCGTCACTAAACAAGACGGGATCTCTAATCCAACCGGATGCCCTTACCCTTGTCCACACCGGAACCTATAAAAATAGTAAACAACGAGAGGGTAAGCAAAGCTTAGTGAGTAGAACATATATATACATGCATATACAACTTACCCACACGCATCCACGATATCAAATAACACATGACAAATCTCGATAAGCAAGCTAGTATCACCAAACGTATCACTAGCAATAATCATAGCATAAATACTCATAACAATAATCAAATGCTAGTATGAACAACAATAAATCATGGTTAACCAATCTCTTCGCTAGGGAACGACTTCGCGAAACAAGTCATCGATGTTCATAACATTCGTTAGCTTCCAAAAACGGCTATGGCATGCTAACCCCCCGAGGTGTTCCAAAAACGGCTATGGCATCACCCCTCAAGTGTTCCAAAAACGGCTATGGCATCACTTGCTCAATGTGAGTAGAACACGGCTATTACTCACGCTTTCGTACACCAACACGGCTATGTGTACGGGTAACTCAAATAACAACGTGGGAGTAAAACACGGCTATTACTCGCCACTAAATGCACAAACACGGCTATGTGCCTTAGTACAAAACATGGACTAATACGGCTAAGTCCCACAACCTTGGTCACAAAACGGCTATGTGACACCATCAACACGGTACATAAATCATATACATACATATATAGATATTCCACTCACCTTAAACCTTCGGTGATTATTAAACCAAGCTTGAATTCCAAGGTAACGTACCTATTTCACAAGCACATAATTAATCAATCAACTTGGCCTAATCTCATAACACACACCATCCTAGGTCATCTTGACCCATTTTGACACTTAACCCTAATTTGGGTCATTCTTACCAAAAACCCTAACTCTTGGCACTCAAGGCCTTCATACACTTTAAATCACTAGGTTTTAACACAAAACACTAACGTTAACCAATCTTGGTCCATTTTGACCCGTTTGACTCAATAAAAGTCAATACACCCATTTTGGGTCATTTATACCCAAATCATACCCATTTACACTTCCCTAAGGCGTTCTAGCAATTATTAGCCAATTAGGGTTTCATAACAACAATTAATACCTTTAAAACCCTAGCTTACACATAATTGAGTCTACATGACCCAATTTACCCAAGAACACCCAATTTACCTACAAATGGGTCTTAGTGTTCATCTTCAACACAAACCCTAACCCATACACGAAAACAAAACAAGAATTGAAAGTTAAGGCATACCACAACTATCAAAATGTAGCAATTGACGAGATGAACAACTTTAGAACTTGCGATAAAACTCGAAACGAACTCCTTCACCTTCACAATGAGCTTTCTCTCTCAAGGTTTTACCTCTCTCTCTAAAATTGATTTGGGGAAGATAAGGTTGGTAAAAGTAGAGTTATGGCTCTACCAAATCTGCTCTCCAAGCCTTTAATCCGGCCCCAAGGTGAATTTACCAAAATACCCACAAAATATCTAATTTAAAAGAAAGGGAGAATCTGCCAGTCATATGGCGCGGCGCGCCACAAATCCGCGCGGCGCGCAACCCTCCCAGTCCAGCTTCTTTTGCCTTTTTTTTAATATATACAACCAACCCCGATTCGAGTACCGCACAATACACTTATTTACACATATGTACACTTCAATTATTCGGGTCTTACAACTCTCCCCCACTTATTCGGATTGCGTCCTCGCAATCCAAGCCGCATGACACGAGGGAAGATAAACCAACACGAACTCTTCGGGCTCCCAAGTGAACTCGGAACCCTTGCTACGCCGCCATTGGACTTTAAAAGTCCTCACTTCTTTATGTCTCAACCTCTTAACTTTCTCATCGAGTATGGCGACTGGTTCTTCAACATATTCCAACTTGTTGTTTAGTTCGATCTCGTCTAAAGGCATCCATGAGGAATCATCCGCAAGACACTTACGGAGGTGGGAAACATGAAACGTGTTATGGATCCCCGCAAGCTCTTCGGGCAATTCCAATCGATATGCAACTTCACCAACACGAGCTAAAACTTTAAACGGTCCAATAAACCGAGGACCTAACTTTCCCCGTTTTCGAAATCGAATAATACCCTTCCATGGCGAAACCTTAAGCATAACCATGTCGCCCTCTTGGAATTCGATCGTTCGTCTACGTTTATCGGCATACGACTTTTGCCTATCTTGAGCCTTTTTCAAATGCTCCCGGATAATATCAATCTTGTTATTCGTCTCTAGAACCAAATCGGTACTCCCGATTTCCCTTTGTCCCACTTCTCCCCAACAAATGGGAGTTCGACATCTTCGACCATAAAGCATCTCGTAAGGTGGCATCCCGATACTAGTATGAAAACTATTATTGTACGAGAATTCCACCAAGGGTAAATGCTCGTCCCAACTACCACCGAAATCGATAATGCACGCCCGTAACATATCTTCCAAAGTTTGGTTCGTACGTTCGGTTTGACCGTCCGTTTGAGGATGATACGCCGTGCTCAACTTTAATTGTGTACCCATATCTTCGTGAAACTTTTCCCAAAATCGAGATGTAAAACGGGTATCTCGATCCGAAATAATAGATATAGGAACGCCATGTCGCGAGACCACTTCCTTGATAAACAACTTAGCCAAGGCCTCCGACGATATTGCTTCTTTAATGGGAAGAAACAAAGCACTTTTCGTCAACCGATCCACTATAACCCAAATCGAATCGTATTGAGTTCTCGCCGTCTTAGGTAATTTAGTGATGAAGTCCATGGTAATGTGCTCCCATTTCCATTTCGGGATCTCTAATGGTTGCAACTTACCATACGGCTTTTGATGTTCGGCTTTAACTTGCAAACAAGTAACACATCGTTCAACGTATTTTACAACATCACGTTTCATGCCCGGCCACCAATAATCTTTCTTCAAGTCATGGTACATTTTCGTCGCGCCCGGATGAATGGAATATTTCGACTTATGTGCTTCATCGAGTAGCACCCGTCGGTAATCACCCGTCTTAGGCACCCACACCCTTCCTTGAAAGGACAACAAACCCCGCGGACCCATAGTAATAAACTCCGATTGGCCCACAATTCGTTCCGTGCGCTTATCGTGAACATAAGCCTCTATTTGGTCTTCAACCATCTTTTCAAGAAAGTCGTTAGTGATAATCAAACGTAACGATGTTATACGTATCGCCGGATGTTGAGTCTTTCGACTTAACGCATCCGCGACCACATTCGCCTTACCCGGATGGTAAAGTATCTCACAATCAAAATCTTTCACCACATCCATCCATCTACGTTGACGATAATTCAAATCCCTTTGAGTAAAAAGGTGTTTCAAATTCTTATGATCCGAATATATCGTACACTTGACACCATACAAGTAGTGGCGCCAAATTTTCAACGCATGCACAACCGCCGCCATTTCAAGATCATGAGTCGGGTACCTCGTTTCGTGTTCCTTTAATTGTCGAGAGGCATAAGCAATGACTTTACCCCTTTGCATAAGAACGCACCCGAGCCCATTTAAGGAAGCATCACAATAAACCACCATGTCTTCGACGCCTTCCGGTAACACTAACACCGGAGCTTGACACAACTTCTCTTTCAATAATTGAAAAGCAATTTCTTGCTCGTTTTCCCAATTGTACTTAGCACTCTTCCTCGTCAACTTTGTTAATGGAGAAGCAATCTTAGAAAAGTCTTGGATAAACCGACGATAATAACCGGCCAATCCGAGAAAACTTCGGATCTCCGTGGGCGTAGTCGGTCGTCCCCAACTCTTCACCGTCTCAATCTTCCCCGGATCCACTTGGATACCGCTTTCGTTCACAATGTGACCAAGGAATTGAACCTCCCTTAGCCAAAATTCACATTTAGAGAACTTTGCATACAACTTCTCTTTTCTTAGCGTCTTCAAAACTTCACGTAAGTGACGTTCATGTTCGTGCATACTTTTCGAGTAGACTAGTATGTCGTCAATGAATACAATAACCGACTTGTCCAACATAGGTTGGCACACCCGGTTCATAAGATCCATGAATGCCGCCGGTGCATTCGTAAGACCAAAAGGCATAACCACAAATTCATAATGCCCGTAACGCGTTCGGAAAGCCGTTTTCTCAATATCTTCCTCACGGACCCGCATTTGGTGATAGCCGGACCGTAGGTCAATCTTAGAGAAATACGTTGCGCCTTGGAGTTGATCAAACAAATCGTCGATCCTAGGTAGTGGATAACGATTCTTGATCGTCACTTTATTCAACTCACGGTAATCAATGCACATACGCATACTACCGTCTTTCTTCTTCACAAATAAGACCGGAGCGCCCCATGGCGAAGCACTCGGTCGGATAAAACCCTTCTCGAGCAATTCTTGAATTTGATTCAATAACTCTTGCATCTCCGTTGGTGCTAAACGATAAGGAGTTTTAGCAATGGGAGTAGCCCCCGGAACCAACTCAATGCGAAACTCGACTTGTCTTTCCGCCGGAACACCCGGTAACTCATCCGGAAAAACGTCTTCAAACTCATTAACTACCGGAATTTCACGAATAGGTGGTGGCTCATTACGAGTATCAACAACATAAGCAAGGAAAGCCATGCCACCGGTAACAACGGAACGACGTGCCCGTGCAAAAGTGCATATCGGCACCGGTCTTCTTCTCTTATCGCCATGAATAATCATTTCTCCCCCACTTGGGGTCTTCACACGAATACACTTATCATGGCATGCAATATTGGCTCTATAACGATCGAGCCAATCCATACCAACAACGATATCAAAGTCGCCCAAGGTCATTGGAATAAGATCAATTTTAAAAGTTTCGGCACCAAAAACAACATCACAATTTTTACACACATCAACCACTAGCACCGTCTTGCCGTCCGCTATTTCGACTTCTACCGGACGACTTAACTTAGCTAGCGGACTATCAAGTTTAGGCACAAATTTAGGAGACACAAACGACAAATTTGCACCGCTATCAAAAAGAATCCTTGCCGGATTAGAATTAACCATGAAAGTACCTGAAACAACTTCATTGGATTGTTTGGCTTCATCGTTCGTCATCAAGTAGTTTCGCCCTCTAGCCGACCCCGCCGCCTTCTCAATCTTCTTAACATGATCATTATTCAACTCGGGGCATTCCGGCCTCTTGTGCCCCACTTTACCGCAATTAAAACACGTAACCGTCTTGACCGTGCATTCACGGGCGTAATGACCCGACTTCCCACAATTAAAACAAGTGGGCGCAAAAGTACCCGTGCCACCTTTCTTCACACTATTAACGCTCTCGGTGCCTTTCTTAGACTTCTTGTTTGAAAAATTCGAATAGCTCGAACCTTCAAACTTCCTTTTCGAGAAAACAAAATCACTCTTCCTAGGCACCTCCGGCTCAAAACCCCGAGCCAACTCAAACAATTCATCGAAAGTCTTAGCCATACCCCGGCTAATCTTGCTCTTGTAGTCGGCATTCAAAGTACGATAAAAATCTTTCATAAGCTTATGATCATCACCCACATACTCCGGGCAAAAACGAGTCTTTGCCAAGAATGTAGACTTGAGGGTAACTAAATCCATGGAACCTTGTTGCAAATGATGCAACTCGTCCCGAATTCGATCAAGATCGGATGAAGTTCGGTATTCCTTGAAAAACTCTTTCTTGAACTCCTCCCACGTCAAGCCCATGCATTGCTCCTCACCATACAAATTTATTTTATCATCCCACCACAACTTGCCTTCTTCACGTAACATGCTAGACCCAAACCTCGCCTTCTTCTCGGGAGGACACTCCGCGGTACGGAAGGCCCCCTCGATGTCCGAAATCCAACAAGTACTTTTCAACGGATCCCTCACCCCATTAAACGTCGGAGGTTGAGTATCCTTAAAATTTTTGTAGTGGAAGTCTCTCTTTCCATCACCCCCTTCACCTCGAGGATAAACGTTTCTAGCATCAAGGGCCTCTTCAATAGTGGCCTTCAATCGTTCATTTATCATTTCGGTCACTTGCCCATCGACCGACTCTTGGAAGACCCTTCGGACATCCGCAAGAAAATCCGATTTCAACTTCTTAAAGACGGCCTCGACCTTGGTCGAGAACTCGGCGTCTTCACTTGTACTCCCGTTTTCATGATCAGGACCGTTTCTCGTCTTCATTCTATAAAACGAATTAGGTTAAACTATGAAACGAAAGGACAATTATACCCAATTACATACGTATACACCACACTACCCCATCTTGCTCAACAATCGTCGTACATTGCTTGTTTGACCCGATTTGCACCCGTAGTAATGGTAGCTAGTCATTACCACGCAAGCACGTCGCGCTAACTCGCTAGTACAACGTCCATCTCGCTTGATGATTGCTAAACACAACACAAACAAATAGCGCATGATTAGTTCACATAAACCTATGCACTAATCATACCGATCCGACCCAAAGTCCTACAAGTCCCGCATAAACACGCACACAAAGTCTAAGTCTAGGCGCCTATCTCAAGTCACCTAAATCCCTTAGACCATGCTCTGATACCACTTGTAACAACCCAAACCGTAACCGACCAAACACGACGAAATTGCAAACAAAAAAAATTTTCTGGTGCAGACCATCTGCGCGGCGCGCCAGATGGCCGCGCGGCGCGCCAATTCACCTGGACAGCCCGCTGTCCCCGGAAGTCTATTTAACGAAAATGTTTGACTAGTTCCCGACATTTTTAGCCAAAACGCTTTTAACCATACATTCATATATGTAAAACTAGCACATAACTAAGGTTTGAGCGAGTTTTACAAAGTGGGGCCCACACGTGCCCAAAACGCCACTAAGTTTAAAAATACAATGTTTAATACAAATTAGAGTTTCGACCACGAAAGGTTTATTTGCCAAACGATACAACGAGCATGGTGTTTGGGGTTAAACTACCCAAGTCTCGGTCAAACTCCAAAATCATCACATCCCAAAAGCGTCACTAAACAAGACGGGATCTCTAATCCAACCGGATGCCCTTACCCTTGTCCACACCGGAACCTATAAAAATAGTAAACAACGAGAGGGTAAGCAAAGCTTAGTGAGTAGAACATATATATACATGCATATACAACTTACCCACACGCATCCACGATATCAAATAACACATGACAAATCTCGATAAGCAAGCTAGTATCACCAAACGTATCACTAGCAATAATCATAGCATAAATACTCATAACAATAATCAAATGCTAGTATGAACAACAATAAATCATGGTTAACCAATCTCTTCGCTAGGGAACGACTTCGCGAAACAAGTCATCGATGTTCATAACATTCGTTAGCTTCCAAAAACGGCTATGGCATGCTAACCCCCCGAGGTGTTCCAAAAACGGCTATGGCATCACCCCTCAAGTGTTCCAAAAACGGCTATGGCATCACTTGCTCAATGTGAGTAGAACACGGCTATTACTCACGCTTTCGTACACCAACACGGCTATGTGTACGGGTAACTCAAATAACAACGTGGGAGTAAAACACGGCTATTACTCGCCACTAAATGCACAAACACGGCTATGTGCCTTAGTACAAAACATGGACTAATACGGCTAAGTCCCACAACCTTGGTCACAAAACGGCTATGTGACACCATCAACACGGTACATAAATCATATACATACATATATAGATATTCCACTCACCTTAAACCTTCGGTGATTATTAAACCAAGCTTGAATTCCAAGGTAACGTACCTATTTCACAAGCACATAATTAATCAATCAACTTGGCCTAATCTCATAACACACACCATCCTAGGTCATCTTGACCCATTTTGACACTTAACCCTAATTTGGGTCATTCTTACCAAAAACCCTAACTCTTGGCACTCAAGGCCTTCATACACTTTAAATCACTAGGTTTTAACACAAAACACTAACGTTAACCAATCTTGGTCCATTTTGACCCGTTTGACTCAATAAAAGTCAATACACCCATTTTGGGTCATTTATACCCAAATCATACCCATTTACACTTCCCTAAGGCGTTCTAGCAATTATTAGCCAATTAGGGTTTCATAACAACAATTAATACCTTTAAAACCCTAGCTTACACATAATTGAGTCTACATGACCCAATTTACCCAAGAACACCCAATTTACCTACAAATGGGTCTTAGTGTTCATCTTCAACACAAACCCTAACCCATACACGAAAACAAAACAAGAATTGAAAGTTAAGGCATACCACAACTATCAAAATGTAGCAATTGACGAGATGAACAACTTTAGAACTTGCGATAAAACTCGAAACGAACTCCTTCACCTTCACAATGAGCTTTCTCTCTCAAGGTTTTACCTCTCTCTCTAAAATTGATTTGGGGAAGATAAGGTTGGTAAAAGTAGAGTTATGGCTCTACCAAATCTGCTCTCCAAGCCTTTAATCCGGCCCCAAGGTGAATTTACCAAAATACCCACAAAATATCTAATTTAAAAGAAAGGGAGAATCTGCCAGTCATATGGCGCGGCGCGCCACAAATCCGCGCGGCGCGCAACCCTCCCAGTCCAGCTTCTTTTGCCTTTTTTTTAATATATACAACCAACCCCGATTCGAGTACCGCACAATACACTTATTTACACATATGTACACTTCAATTATTCGGGTCTTACAACCCTGGAGAAGACCGAGTCATCCAGAAAAATATTCTCTTGATATGTTTAGAGATTAGATAGAATGTAAGAGTCGTGTAAATGGCACATGATGACGGTACTGTGAATCATCATGCTTCATTAGAAACTCAGCATGACTTACTGTAATATAATGACGTTGATCAAGTGTCATTATATTATACTAATCCATGCTTCAGTTCCCAACACTACTTCAAAACATTCATATTTTAAACTCGAAGGTTTCAGAATTTAGAAACTAACACAGTTTCTTTTATGTTGCAGATATTACGGAGAGATAAATGATCTCAGATAAGAATAGTTGTGAAAATATCGCCAGAAATAAGGAGGATATTTATAATAGAACATACGAGAATATCTTAGAATTTCTAATATCAATGGATGATGAAGAAGATTTGTCTGTGAAGGTTTAGAATGAGAAATAAGATGTTTGCTAACGATTTCAGCAGGCACAGAATCATTTGGATTCTTTAAAGGCAAACTTATTCTTTGTGATTTGTCCACGGCTTTCTTCATAGTTTCGCATAATCCGCTTTTCGGTACTAAATTTTCTATCGAGCGTTCCTAACACTCCTTTCTTTATCATCAAACGTTTGGCCATTAAGATCATCTACAACATGCTGCTTCGTCAGCATTTTCAAAGTTAACTGATCTGGGTCATCGGTTATCAAACCGAGGTAGTTTCAGGAGAATTGTGTTTTTGGAATGATTAATCGCTGATGGTAATATTGTGGAATATAAAAGGTTCCCCAGTAATAATAAAGAGTACGCATATATATCGCGGTTATAATAAAGTTGTTTCGGATGAAAAGTCGGAGTTGACTTGCTGGAGCTGTGACAAAATTAGCTACTTTGGAAAGGGATTGCAAAATGATCTTCGGTAATAACAATGTCAAAGGAACTAGAACAGATACGTGTCAAACGTTTACTCAGTTTCCGAGGGTTTTTCAGGTGCATAACTATATGCATCAATCTTTTCTTCCGTAGATGAAGTGCGGTTGGTTTATCCTCTCGATTGAGGTGTTTTTAAGAATCATGATAGATTTGAACGCTGATTGTAATCGTCGAGATACAATGTGGTTTAAGATGAAATCAAGTGGCAATCTTGAAGAAATGTTTAGTTTCATATGTTATAATCAATATTTTAATTCATTTTAATTGTCCAATGTCATTAGTCCACAGTAACAGTCCAATAATTCATATATAGTTTAATATATAATATACGAATTAATTAATACGTGTCGTGACCCGTATACGTCTCAGACTCGATCACAACTCAAACTATATATATTATTGTAGAATCAACCTCAACCCTGTATAGAAAACTCGATCATTACTGCATATAGAGTGTCTATGGTGATTCCAAATAATATATATAGATGCGTCGATATGATATGTCAAAACATTGTATACGTGTCCCGATATTTAAAGTGCATAAAATAATTACAGAAATTAAATGACGATAAATAAAAGTGCGATAATTAAATTGTGATAAATAAACTGCGATAAATAAAATGTAATCAGTTAGCTAGGAACAGTTAGCTGGAACAGTTAGCGTGGATTCTTAACAAAATTTTTCATAGTTAATTTGTTTGTTTCTAACAGATTTTATTTTGTCATATGTTTTATTCATATGCCACTTGTTGGATTCTGGGAAGTCAAAATCCAAATATGAAATTGAATGAAAATGGTTATTCTGCGGTGAACGGATACGTATATCGGTGGTTCTAAGTAGGATAGTAAATGACTGTTGAATCAGCTTCGACGAATGTACAATGTAACTTATTAAGATGAAATCTAATTATTCCTCGGGTATTACCTATCCGTTAAAAAAAAAAATTTCACCATTAATATTTTCTACAAAAGAACTTTTAATTACAATATTTATGAAAACATATATACATATATATTTTCTTTAGATGAAATCATGAATTTAATGAGTTAATATGATATTAATCTCATTTTCTTTTCGGTTTGAGCTGGAATAAGAAATCTCTAAAACTTTTTGAAACCACATATTCTTCGCAGAATATCAATGAAGTTATGGATCAATACTTCATCGTTCATTATTGTTGGTACTCCTTGGTATCTATGGTGTGTATGATGTTGATGTTTGTGGGACAGATTATGATGTCGAGACGTGTGATGCGGATGTTGTTTGTTAGTGGTGATGATGGAATTGTTGATGTTATTGATGGTGGTGCTGATTATGCTGCGGGTGCTGATGCTGGTGTTTGCAACCTTCGCACCATGTTCTCCAAAGCCGTCACGCGAGCGCGAAGTTCGTTAACTTCTGCTAGTACACCGGGATGATTGGCGGTTGGAGCGAGCGAATGAATGAAAAAGATTTGTAATATGGGATAGTATATAATCGTGACAAGATACTCTAGAAATGAGAGAGAAAATGGTGTTTCGAATAGGTTCGTCGGTAAGTGCTTCAGGTTCATCGCCAAGAGGGCAATTTGGTGGATGGAATGGATCACCTTCTTCTTGTCTCCAGTGATTTAGTATATTACGAACCCATCCCCAATTCATCCAGAATAGATGATGGGAAATTCGTTGATCCATTCCGGTGACGCTGCTTTCGAAGCCCGAATGGAAATCCATATCGGCATAACTGTCGGAATCTGAAGAATTCGAACTAGATGCGGAATCCATCTTGTATAATGGGGAAAATGAATTTTTGGTATGGAATAGATTATAGGAGTTAGATTTGGTACTCTTCAATACATAATTTACATATGTATATATAATACCAAAATCCCGTAAATTACGGAGAATCTTTGAAAAGATATCAGTCAAAGTTCGCAATAACAGATATACTAAGATAAGAATTCGTCTATACATTATCAATGCAGTAAATGCAGTAAAACGTGTCTAGACTTATGAATGATAAGCAGGTAATTTCCTAAGGATGATAAGCAGATGATTTTCGACTAGAAATGATAAACAAAACTTTTGACATGTAGACACGGTCGAAGTCCAGACTCATTAATGCATCCTAACAACTACTAGTTAGACACACTAATGCAAGACCTGGTTCGCTACGACCACCGCTCTGATACCAACTGAAAGGACCCGTTCATATACATTATAAACGATTCACAATAGTTGATTACATCGCGAGGTATTTGACCTCTATATGATACATTTTACAAACATTGCATTCGTTTTTAAAAGACAAACTTTCTTTACAACGAAAATTGACGGTATGAACACCATTTCATAATATATCCAACTATAATTGACTTAATAATAATCTTGATGAACTCAATGACTCGAATGCAACGTCTTTCAAAATATGCCATGAATGACTCCAAGTAATATCCTTAAAATGAGCTAATGCACAGCGGAAGATTTCTTTAATACCTGAGAATAAACATGCTTTAAAGTGTCAACCAAAAGGTTGGTGAGTTCATAGGTTTATCATAACAATCATTTCAATATATTAATAGACCACAAGATTTTCGTTTATAAATATATGTACACTCGCAAGTGTATAAAAGTATTCTATAAGTTGTAGGCACCCGGTAACAAGCCTTAACGTTCATGTTTTACCCTCTGAAGTACACCAGATCAGGTGTGTTTAAAATAACCTCGAAGTACTAAAGCATCCCATAGTCAGGATGGGGTTTGTCAGGCCCAATAGATCTATCTTTAGGATTCGCACCTACCGTACATAGACAAGTAGTTTAATGTTACCAAGCTAAGGGTATATTTCTGGTTTAAACCCACGTAGAATTAGTTTTAGTACTTGTGCCTATTTCGTAAAACATTTATAAAAACAGCGCATGTATTCTCAGTCCCAAAAATATATATAAAAGGGAGCAAATGAAACTCACCTTTGCCTTGAAGGTATTTAATTCGACTTGGTCTCCGATAGATATCACGAACCTAACCATATATATAATATATCAACATATTTTCTTTTTTAAGTAATCGTTACATATATATATATATATATATATATATATATATATATATACTTTTAATACTTTTAATATTTTCTTAGTCTGTAGTTAGCAGTCCGATGTTAGTGGTCCACAATTAGTTGCTTAAATAAAATAAATAAAGACCCCATCGTATTCGTATTGATCAGAATTAATCTCGACCCATGGTACCATGTTGTCAAATGACGTGTTGCGTACATAAAGTACCGTGTTGTCAAATGACGTGTTGCGTACAATCATGAGGTCTTATGATTAATCTTCTCGTGTTGTTTACGGGTGGTCCTGAAATATATAAAATCAAATCATAAGTAATTATATATAAAATATCATATTAATTAGAAAAGATATGATTAATTTACTTTTTCTCCAAATATTTTCGTAGCTAAACTAGCTTCGGATACCCAATCTTGTTTTAGTCGTAGTTTCTTCATTACAACTCCGTTTTTATTGGTTCAACTTGCCACTTCCTTGGATCGAGTCAAATTTTAAGAATATGAACTGAAAATACCTTAGTTTGTATTTAAAATCATAGGTTATAGGTCAAACTTTGGTGAAACTTATGAAAGTGATCATTTTTCATCATAAAAACAACATTTAATGATCATTTTTCTAAAAATACTTACACTTTGAGTTAAACCATGAAATTTTTATGTGTTAACATATTCATAAGAAATATCATTTTTTTTCCAGAACATGAACTTCCAATTCAAAGTTCAAGATGGTTTTTAATTATCCAACCCAAAACAGCCCCCGGTTGCACTCCGACGACGTAGATTCAGTTTTTAAGATGTTCTTTGTAAAACCAAGTTATATCTTGTGAGGTTAGCATATCATTATGATATATTACAGGTCTTTAAGTGTTTTAAAAGTTAAGTTAGAAGGATCTATTTAGTTTGCGAACAAGTTTGAAATCATTCAAACTATGTTCTTGTTGTTAAAATTTTATACCACAAAATAAGATAGCTATATGAATATGAATTGAATAAGATTATGAACAAGGTTACTACCTTAAGTTACTTGGACAAATTTACTGCAAAAGATAAGAAATAATCTTGGAATCAAAGAGTGGTGGAGTTAGATCAAATGGTTGGAAGTAAACTTCTTCAAATGGGTGGTTATTTTGATATGTTCTTGAAAGAGTTTTCTTATGGTGTTTAAGGCTTGTAATTAAAGCTAAATGATGGGGAAAATGCTTGGAGATGATCAAGTATGAAGTTAGGAGTATTTTGAGAGAGAAATTAGGGTGTAGGTATGAGAAAATGGAGTGAAGAAATGGTGTTCATTTATAAAAACGTTTTTAGTTTATAAAGAAAGAAAAGGATTCATAATTTTGTTTTCTTACTAATAATTCATACTACTTGACAAATCCTAGTTACCTCATATCTAGGGCATTAATAATGTTGATTAGGATGTTGATTTGATGTGTATATACCAATATTAAATACGTATAGAAGCTGGGTATGACACGGGTACATATACCCTAGATATACGTATAGAAATCTTGAGGAAACGGAACGAGAATTCAAATATAGCTATCTTTTGTGAATATACTTATATTGTTTTATGTATTTAAGTCCTTAAAAAGTGATTAAATACATTATATATACGATACGTGTATAAGCATTATATATTATAAGTATATATATCAAAGAATGTTATGTATAGTTATCGTTTTGAAAACTTAAGTTAGTAGTTTCAAAATATACTTATAACTCATTGTCATTAGTACACAATGAGATGTTAAACCATCCTTAGATCATGTTAAATATATATAAATACATATATATACACAAACGTATAATTATCATATGTTATATAGTTCGTGATATCATCGGTCATATTGGACGGTCAAACGTTGTGTAAAACTCTTTTCAAAAACACAAGTCTCAACAATTTGGATTGCTTATCATGTTGGTATGGTTTAATTTATGTAAATATTAATCTCATAAGTATAATTTGGTAGAAAAATTCCGGGTCATTACAAGTTCCACCAAAACCTCCACCAAGGTTGGGTGATCCGGGTGAATTTATTGTTCCTTGTCTACTTAGTGATTGTGTCATGTATGATGCACTAGCAGATTTAGGTACAAGTGTGAGTGTTATGCCTCTTTCATTATATAAGAGATTAGGAGGAGGTGATTTAAGTCCAACGGAAATGAGTGTTCAACTCTTTGATCAAACCATTAGGCACCCAGTTGGAATTGCTGACAATCTACCCGTTCAAGTGGGTAATTTAACCTTTCTAGTCAAATTCATTGTCATTAACATAGAAGAGGACTCAAACATTCCTCTAATTTTAGGTCGACCATTCTTAGCGTCCACCGGGATGTTATTTGATGTAAGAGAAGGTAGAATGACACTTAGTAATGATGAAAAATCAATCACCTTTGTGAGTCGAAAGTCTAAATCTCCACCAACCAAAACCGTTGAACCAACAAAAACGATTGGTAAGAACCATGTTGTTTTACCAACTCCAACGGTAATGCTTAGCAATAATAAAATGCCTAAGTGTGGGGAAGATGAAGTAAAACCTAATAATGACTTGATAACAAAGAACCCCATTGTTGATACGAAATTAAATGACCCCGTTAATAATAGTTCAATGAAGAAACTTATTAAACGGATTCGCGATGCTAGAACCAAGGGGAACTTTAAGTTATGTAACTGGTTAGTATCCAATCTTTCACCTAAAGAAAAGGCAAAACTAGTTGAATTTGTGGATATTACACAGGAATCCGACCAATGGCTTAAAGCAAAAGTCACAGATATGCAAGTTGATTATGGTCCAAAAGAAATTGACGATGAAGTTAATCACAATTTCAAAACCACAGCTACTTAAGTATGGGGAGATTCAAAAGTTCTAAAAAGAAAATGTTGTCTAAGGTTAGTTGTTCAGTTCTCGTGTAGTTCCTAGAATGGAATTCGATTGGTCTTTTCCGCTAGCAGACACTAAAGAACTAGTTTTCTCCCCCATTCTAATTTTTTTTTAGGTTTTGTATGAAATTAATATGCATTTTTAAATTTAATTTTTGTGTGATTTAAAAAACAAAAATTACTTTATTTCATTAAGTTTAAAAAAAAATATAATTTCTAACATTCATCGTAAGTTGAAGACTAGGTCATGGAATCGAAATTGCTTTACCCGAGGGTGGGGCGAAAAATTTTGTTATCATTATTTTTAATTTTATTGATCTAAAGTATACCAAAAAAATTAAAAAACAAAAAATCTTTACTTTTAAAACAATCGCTTTAAAAGCGACAAATTTTAAATTTTGTTGAGGGATGGACTAGGTAAACATACCGAAACTACCTAAAGCAAAAGGAAACAAAATTTTAAAAAATTATTCATTTAAATTGTTTTAATAAATAAAGGTTTTATAAAATATATATATATATATATATGTTTGTAGTTTATCTTATGTACAAAACAGGGTAAAACAACGCATTTTCAAAGACTGACATTAAAGTTCAGCAAAAGCTACTAATTTTAACGACAAGACGTAAAATATCAAATGTGATATAAAACAATATGTTTGCAAACTAGATATTTTTAATCATTTTTCTACACTATTCACCCTCATGAATTTATAATTATAGTCTGATTTCATGCAAATGAGGGCATTGCATGATATCAAGTGTGGGGAAGGGTAATAAATTCTCTCGGGTTTACACTTAGTTTAATTGTCAAATTTTGTGAAAATTTAAAAAAAATTCAATAAAATGAATTCAAAATCATGTTTATACATATTTATGAACGATAAAACTAGGTTTTATTACCGAAATTATTGTTACCTCGGAGAGAACATAAATGGAGAAACAACCCAAAACGTTAGAATTCATTTAAAATAGAATAGAGGAGAATAAAAAGGCAAAGAAAATAAATAAATAAAAGCTAAGTTTGGAAAGATTTTACCAAGTTATTTAAAACACATATCACGTATGTTTGTACAAGATTATTACAGGTACTTTTGTTTTGGACGATGTTAAACAGTTTTACCCGATTTACTATATTATATTTGAAAGAAAGATGGATCTGCACGATGAAACAATTCCATCATTAAAAGGAAGTAAAGTCTTCCGAAAAAAACACGCGCTTCTTGATTTAGGTCAGGAAGTTGTCGTCCAGATCAGCTGTAGGTTGACGAAAAATCTAGATAAGTCATCTTTAAAATCAGCAGGAAATCCACGGACCTCAGCATCAAACAGGGTCACCAAGTGGTCAGACTTATCCTAACCATGAGAGGATCTGTCTCGTAAAATGGGGAGGGCGTCGTGCAAATTAGCTTGATAAGACTAATGAATCAGACCCCCAGAAAGGATAATCTCCTTAAAGATCAAAAATTAGCTTTTAAGTCTGATATTACTCAATCCTTGAGATTGACTTTAAAGATTGAGAATTACAAACTCATGGAATTCAATGATATCTAAACTCGAGCTTGAACGAGAAAATATTTTGATCAAATTAAAACCGATTTGTTTTCTAAAAACCTATTTTCAATGCGTTCATTACCATTGAACGTAAAATCCTAAGAATTCACCGGAATTCATTAGGTCACCTGAACCAAATCGGGTGTCAACCGTAAGAACGGTGGTTGCATAGCATGGTCGAAGACAGGACCTTGTGCCAGACCGAAAAATTATAGGGTGATCTTTACTATTGCTCCTACAAAGGATAGTAATTGCATCCGACACGTTTTAGACCATGAACATCTGCATGTCATTAGACATTGCCTTAACAGTTGCTTGTTCAACGCTTTCCTTTACAACCGGACGGTAGTTTACCGAAAGGTAATATACGGGACAAGTAAACTGGACGTGTGCTTTCCTAATACAAGGTTAGCAAGTGGGTGACACAAAACCGCAAGTTTTGAGCTAAAATTTTAAAATATGAAACCCACGCAACCCACAAAAATATTTTGTAAACACCGGTGAAGGGTTATTCCGGAAAACTTATCTAGGGTAAAATCTAGAATGAATTTTCAAAAGATCAAATGTTTTCATAAAGATCCAAATTCCTTAAAGGATCTAAATTTTCATAGTCATGTGGGACTGTAAACCACATCGTTACTATCATTGTTCATACCGCCGTATCAAAATCACTGATGTATAAAGTGTGAAAATAAAAAAGTGATTCGAGTGAAGTGTGATTTAATTTCAAATTCTGTATTGCTTGAGGACAAGCAACGTTCAAATGTGGGGATATTTGATAATGCTAAAAAGGAACATATATTTAGTATCAATATCCTTCCAATATGTAAAGCTTTTAGTTGCAATTGTTCTATTTTTATGTAATATTTGTTTAAATAAATAAGTGCGAAGACAAAAGAAGAAAACGACGATTTGAAGACGCAAATGACCAAAAAGCTCAAATGTACAAGATATAATTCAAGTGGTTCAATTTATTGATGAGAAACGTCTCAAAATTACAAGAATAAGAGCCGCAAAACGCAAAGTACAAGATATTAAATTATACGAAAGGACGTTCGAAAAACCAGAACCGGGACCTGAGCTAACTATCAACGCGCGACGAAACGGAGCTAAAATTACAAGTCAACTATGCACAAGAATATAATATAATATTTAAATAATTATATAAATTATTTATATATTATATATTATATTAAATAACGTCGACAAACTAGCAAACAAAAAATATGTGAGCTGGATCTGACGGCCATGCGATCGCATGGGAAATAGGCATAAAACTCATGCGAGTACATGAGCCCATGCGAGTGTATGAGATTTGCACTAAAATCTCATGCTACCGCATGAGTTACTGTAGCAGGCCACATCCTATAAATTCGCCAGTTTTCTGCGAGTTTTAATACATCTTTTTCTATATTCATCTTTCTCTGATCTCTCTCATAATATATATTTATAATTATAATTTTAATTTTAATTTAAGTTTAATAATAATAAGGTTATTATAGCGAATATTTTAAGGTTTTGTAAGTCAAAATTCTGTCCGGGTAACGCTACGCGATAAATAATCATTGTAAGCTATGTTCTTCCTTTTTAAATTAATGTCTTGTAACTAAGTTATTATTATGCTTATTTGAGCCGAAGTAATCGTGATGTTGGACTAAAAATTAAGATTGGGTTATTAGATTTTGTACCATAATTAAGGTTTGGACAAAAGACCGACACTTGTGGACATTGGACTATTGACTATTAATAGATAGGGGGTATTGTCTAATCGAATGACAACTCATTAGAATCTGTCGAACCTATCTTCAAATTAATTAATCTAATAATTATTAAAATGATTATGTATGTTCTATTTAGTGACGTTTATACGACATCTTTTACGATCATTTAATTAATTATTTGGGTTGGGTAATTGATTATTCATTCTGTTCAAGTGGGTAAATTAATATTCATATCTCATTAAAACAGGGGTGGATTACATGCAAGGATAATTGGTGTAATTGTTAACAAAGTTATAAAACCTTGGATTACACGTAGTCGATAACCTGGTGTAATCATTAAACAAAGTATTAAAACTTTGTTACAGTTCGAATCCCTAATTAGTTGGAATACTTGACTTCGGGAATAAGGTTAATTTGATGAGCATTTTATAATTATGATCGATGGACTATTATGGACAAAAACTAAATAGGTATCAAATAATCCAGGACAAAGGACAATTAACCCGGGTAACAATTAATCAAAACGTCAAACATCATGATTACGGAAGTTTAAATAAGCATAATACTTTTATTTCATATTTCATCGTACCTTTATTTACTGTCATTTTAATTACTGCAATTTACTTTATCGCAATTTAAATTCTGTCATTTATATTATCGTCATTTATCTTTACGCTTAAAATATAAAATCGACAAACCGGTCATTAAACGGTAAAAACCCCCCTTTATAATAATATTACTATATATAATTATATATATTTTATATAAATATAGTTGTTAAAAATATAGAGTTAAACTCAGCTAGCTCCCTGTGGAACGAACCGGACTTACTAAAAAAACTACACTACTCTACGATTAGGTACACTGCCTATAAGTGTTGTAGCAAGCTTTAGGTATATCCCATCCGTAAATTAATAAAACTTGTGTGATATTTCGTAGTATTTCGTAGTAAAAATATAACTATTTCATATACACCTCTACGCACATCAGTGCTCAAATCATATCTAGATGTAAAATGACGATTTTGCCCTTGAACCACTTATTTTAAAAAAAAATCCGGAACCAGTTCACCCAGTGGGTCGCGGCCCGGCGTTTAACGTATTTTACGAGCTTTCTTAAATCTTTCCTGACTCAGATTCTAGTTATTTGTCGCGGCGCGACCCTCTTCTCCGCGGCGCGACATATAAAGGGAAACTCGACCCTTCTTAACATGCCTCCTGACTCTGGTTTGAGTTCAATGTCGCGGCGCGACAAAGGCTTCTGCGGCGCGGCAATGGCCTTCAACTGAGCCATTCGACAACTTTACACAACTTAACGATTTTTCCAACTTGTACACTTCGTTCACGCTTCCTATGCACGTCTAAACCTCATCTTTAGTCTCACAAGCCTTTAAATATGTACGGGAAAAATGGGATGTTACAACTCTCCCCCACTTGAATTGGAGCGCGTCCTCGCGATCCAAGCCGCATGACAAGAGGGAAGATAAACCAACACGTATTCTTCGGGCTCCCAAGTAAACTCGGAACCTTTACTACGACGCCATTGAACTTTAAAAGTCCTCACTTCTTTATTTCTCAACCTTTTGACCTTCTCATCGAGTATGGCAATCGGCTCCTCAATATATTCTAACTTATTGTTTAGCTCAATCTCGTCTAACGGCACCCATGATGAATCATCCGCAAGACACTTACGGAGATGGGAAACATGAAATGTATTATGGATCCCCACAAGCTCTTCGGATAATTCCAAACGATACGCAACTTCACCCACACGATCTAGAATTTTAAAAGGACCAATAAACCGAGGAGCTAACTTTCCCTATTTTCGAAACCGAATAATACCTTTCCATGGCGAAAACTTAAGCATCACCATGTCACCTTCTTGAAATTCGATCATTCGTCTACGCTTGTCGGCATACGACTTTTGTCTATCTTGCGCCTTTTTCAAATGATCCCGAATCATATCAATCTTACTATTCGTTTCTAAGACCAAATCGGTACTGCCGATTTCCTTTTGACCAATTTCACCCCAACAAATCGGAGTTCGGCACCTTCGCCCATAAAGCATCTCATAAGGTGGCATCTCGATACTAGTATGATAACTATTATTGTACGAGAATTCCACCAAAGGTAAGTGCTCATCCCAACTACCACCGAAATCAATAATACACGCCCTTAACATATCCTCCAATGTTTGATTCGTACGTTTGGTTTGACCATCCGTTTGAGGATGATACGTCGTGCTCAATTTCAATTGTGTACCCATATCTTTGTGAAACTTCTCCCAAAACCGAGATGTAAAACGGGTATCTCGATCCAAAATAATAGATATAGGAACCCCGTGTCTCGCTATCACCTCTTTGATAAACAACTTAGCCAAAGTCTCCGATGATATCGCTTCTCGGATGGGAAGAAACAACGCACTCTTCGTCAATCGGTCAACTATCACCCAAATCGAATCGAATTGGGTTCTCGCTGTCTTTGGTAACTTTGTGATAAAATCCATGATAATTGTGACGATCGCTCCAAATCCATATGGACGAACACGTCATTCATTGATTTCATTGCGAGGTATTTGACCTCTATGTGATACATTTTGTAACATTGTATTTGTTTGAAAAGGTATTTCATAAATGAATATATAAATTCCAGGTTTTTAACATCTGATGATTCCTACGTATAGACAATCACCATTTAAATGGTTTACAATAATACATCTGTTGACAATACAGTCAAAATAAGATACATGGTAATGGTTTGGTGAATGCAAGTTTCTTGTATATAGCATGTATGACTCCAAGCACATATCTTGTATCACGTATAAGCAAACAGCGGAAGACTTCTAGAAACCTGAGAATAAACATGCTTCAAGTGTCAACACAAAGGTTGGTGAGTTCATAGTTTTAATATTACACATAATCCGTATATCAATGTGGATTACAAAAGTTCAGTTGTTTTATTCAAAACGTTTATCAATAGGTTTTACATAAAAGGTGGATCACAAGATTTCAGTTGTTTCATTCGAAACGTTTATCAATAGGTTCTACAAAATTGAGCACCCTGGTAACTAAACTTTAATGCTTATATTATTTGTACCCTTTGTATAATCATCTTAATAATACACGCAAACCAACGTGTACGCTTCTCAAATAGCATACGTCCGTTAAAAGGCTAGCGCTCTAGCTCGGACGGGGATATCAAGCCCTATGGATCCATATACTACTACTCGCGCCCACCAGTTCTTATAACCGGCAGTTACTAGTTACCAAAGCTAAGGGATTTTCGGTTCAAACTCGGTGTAGAATTTAGTATGTACTTGTATCCATTGCGTTTAAAATAAAGTGCATATATTCTCAGTCCAAAAATATAGATTGCAAAAGCAATTAAATAGGGAGCAAATGAAACTCACACATATAAATATTGTATATCGGTTAATAAAACATTTGCATGTATTCTCAGCCCAAAAAATGTAGAGAGTAAAAGGGATCTTATGAAACTCACGCATATAAATATTGTATATCGGTTAATAAAGCATTTGCATGTATTCGCAGTTAAAAATATATTTCAAAAGCATTTAATAAAGCAGTTGTAAAAATAGCGCATGTATTCTCAGTCCCAAAAATATAAAGAGTAAAAGGGAATCAAATGAACTCACAGTTTAATATTGATATACAATATTGCAGGAAAGCACGTAGACGTATCGGAGATGATAAACACGAGGTTTGATTCACAAAAATACCCCCGAACATTACCCATAATTTCCTTGGCAATAACTCATATTTTCCTTAGCTCTTTCCCGCTCGAAAACATATTTTGAAAATTACTTGGACAGCACTCCGTCGTAATATTTTTTGTACATTATTATTTTTGTATCGCAAAAATAATAACACTAATAATAATAAAAAATAATAAGATTAATAATAATCTTATTAATAATAATAATAATAATAATAATAAATAATAAATAATATTACGGAGTATATATATATTTGTGTATGTGTGTGATTTAAATTGAGCGAAAACACTGAAATTTATAGATGTGGCCTGAAATCTGGAGTCATGCGACTCGCATGGAAATGGCCTTCTGGCCATGCGACTCGCATGAGGACCAGGGACAGCTCACATTGTTTTGGCTCCTAGCTTGTCGACATAATTAAATATTAATATAATATATATAATTTAAATAATTAATTATATATTATATTAAATTCACGTGCATAGTTGACTTGTAATTTTTGTTCCGATAAGTCGTACGTCATCACTCAACTTATGTCCCGGTTCTGGTTTTTCGAATGTCCTTTCGTACGCTGAGAAAACTTGCATTTTACGTTTCGTGACACGTACCTTTGTCAAGATATAGCCTTAAGTTATCCATAAACTATACCACTCATAGTATATCTTAAACTTTCGAGTATTTTGGTCATTTACTTCTATAAATCATCGTCTCGTTATTTGTTAAAAATACATTTTAAAATAGTGTTTTACTGTAGCAAAGTTACTGTAGCAAAGTCAAATTTTACTGTAGCAATTCACTGTAGCAAAGTCAATTTCACTGTAGCAAATAGTGATTTTCGAAAACACTGTAGCATTTTGAGTAATGTGGCAATTTGAAAACACTGTAGCAAATTAGTGTTTAACTGGTTCATCTTAAACGCTTTAGTTAACTTATCTAAATATCAATTGAATCAATAAACGAATGTTACTATCGTTTATTATATATATGTATATATCTTTTTAATATACATAAATCAGTTTTTAAATACACATTGGACGTTATTTATAAATAAATTTTAATAATAAATATTTCAACTTATCATATACATTCAAATAGATATTTAAACCAATAAGTTTAATGTACGGTATCAAACAATTAATACATTGTTACCTTTTCATGTTATAGTATATATGTATCTTTTTACATATAATTGTTCGCGAATCGTCGAAAACAACCGAAGGTATTTAAATATATAAAAGTAATTCAAAAATTTTGAGATTCAGTTTTACAGACTTTGCTTATCGTGTCGGAAATGTTAATCATACAAAGATTAAGTTTAAATTTAGTCGAAATTTCTGGGTCATCACAGTACCTACCCGTTAAAGAAATTTCGTCCCGAAATTTGAGTGAGGTCGTCATGGCTAACAATAAAAATGTTTTCATGACGAATATGAGTTGATAAATAGAATTTTATTACTGTTGAGTAATATGGATAAAACAATCCAATTACTCGAAGCGTATAAGAGAAGTTATCGTAATAGAGTGAAATGGAGAATAGAGATTCGTCTTAACTCTTGACGTATTAACGATTGATTTCCATAATTTAAGTAATAGAAAATCTTCATAATCTAAATAAGATTTGATTCTTCGGAATTTAAGGAAATTAAGATTTCTTTTGATTAAATGCGTAATTTGCTTCGATTGCTATGTTTGATATTTCGCTATAAATTGACCTCTTCCGTTTCATTATTTTCATCACTCTTACATCTTCTTCCTCATTTCCTATTTTCAAAAGATTGTAAAAAAATGCTTCATCCAGTTCTGATTCTTGATATACTCCTAACTTTCATATCTGTCATTCTTCTTTTTCATCTACCACCGGAGGAAGTTATTTTCTTCTACCATTACCTTGGGGTTATAGTATTTTTCATTCTCCCGTGTCTTTATATTGCTATACGCATTGATATACACGGTTTGTAATTTCTGGGTAGTTATCGGGCTTTATATTCTCCATTATATTTCGGAGCTTCATACTTTTGTTTTCTCTTCCCGACCTTAAGTCAAACGGATAATGGTCCAGAATTCGTAGGTATGAAGTTTCAGATGAACATAAATAATGTTCTAAGAAAGAAATGGTAATAGTACAATCTGACTTGTCAAATTACCAGAATACCTCGAAAAAGACCGAATCATCAAGAAATATATTTTCTTGTTATATTTAGAGATTATATAGAATGAATGAGTTATGTAACATGGTTCATGATGAGGGTGGGATCTGTGAACCTTTATCACGTTCCATTAGAAACTCAGCATGACTTACTGTAATATAATCACGTTGATCAAGTGTCATTATATTATACTAACTCATGCTTCAGCTCCCAACACCACTTCCAAAATATTCATATTTTAAACTTGAAAGTTTCAGAATTTAGAAACTAAAATAGTTTCTTTTATGATGTAACACAGATATCGCAAGGAGAAAATTGATTTTCGATACGAATGATTATGAAATTATCTCCAGAAATATGGAGGATATTTATAATGAAAGATACGATGATATTTTAGAATTTCTAATATCAGAGGATGATGAAGAATATTGTCCGTAGGGGTTTAGTATCAGGAGCAAGGTATTCGTTAATGACTTCAGCAGATACTGAATCATTTGTATTCTTTGAAGGCAGGTTTAGTCTTTGTGATTTATCCACAACCCTCCTTCATACTTTGCTCAATCCGTTTTCCAGTTTCAAACCTTCTCTTTTTCTCAGCTTTACCACCATATTATTCTTTATCATCAAACTTTTGACTGTTAAGGTCGTTTACAGTTTTTGCTGCTTCATCAGCATTGTTCCAATTTCAGAGAACTAGTTTCATAGTTTGGGGTGTTTTTTGGAAACTTCACATTCGAAGTATGTAATTCGAGGAGGTAGACGTTATATGTACACATATAACTGTTGGCGTAGACGTGCTGCAAGATTTCAAAATACTGATTGCAAATTCCCGATAGTTGGAACGGCAACTATTGTTACAAGATGTGGATGAGTACATGATAGGGTTTCAATGTATATATAGTGATTTCCGGAGAGATTCAAATAGCAGAGTGACGGAGTCGCTGGTACATTTACTGCTAATATGGTGGAACATAAAAGGTTCCCCAGTAACAAAAACGTATATGCCAAAGTTATAAGTCTGAAAGGTCGTCGTTGACTAGTTGAATGGGTGATAATACTGGATACTTTTAAAAAGGAATTGCAAGGTTATTTTCAGTAATGATAATGCCGAAGGATTTATCACAGATACGTGTTAAAGTTTTACTTAGGTTTCGAGAGCTTTCCAGATATATGATTATAATTACAAATCTTTCTTCTCGTAGATATCGTGTAGTTGGTTTGTCTTCTCGTTTCTTCATTAGTTGAAGTATTTCCAAGAATTTCGATGGGTTTGAACGCAAAATGTAATCATATGATGTTCTAGTACTGTTCTGAATTCAAAGCATGGTTTTCGAAGCATGGTTTTGAAAGATGTAGGAATCTAAGAGTGATGTTTTTCGTTTAATCTTGACTTGGATTCTGATCAATCGAAATCAGAATATGAAATTGAATGAAAATGGTTATTCTGCGATGAACAGATACGTATATCTATAGGTTTGAGCAGTATAGTTAATGATTGCTGAATCAGAATTGAAGAATGTATAGTGTAACATATTAATGTGGAATTTATATATTTCTAGGGTATTACCTACCCGTTAAAATATTCTCATCATTAACAGTTTGTACAAAAGGATTTTCAATTACAATCTTTATGAAAATATATGTATGTATATTTCCTTCAGATGTAATATAGATTTAATGAGTTATTAAACTCATTTGGTTTTCGGTTAGAACTAGAAACGAATAATCTCTTCTATATTAAAGATTACATAATCGTCGCAGGATATTTCTCCAATGAAGTTATGAATTAATACTTCATCGTTTATGGTTATTAGTATTCTTCGGTGCCTACGGTGCGTATGAGGTTGATACTCGTGGGACAGATTGTGAGGTTAAGGTTTACGGTGCGGATGTTGTTGTTGGTGGTACTGGTACTGTTGTTGGTTGTGCTGCTGGTTCTGGTGGTGCTACCGGTGCTGCCTGTGATGCCTGCAAATTGTGCATCATATTCTCCAAAGCCACAACTCGAGCGCGAAGCTCGTTAACTTCTTCTATTATTCCGGGATGATTGGCGGTTGGTACGAGAGGATGAATAAAGTTTAAAATTCTAGTTATCATATAATCGTTGCGAAATATCCTGGAAATTAGGGTAAAGATAGTGTTTCGAACGGGTTCGCCAGTAAGTGCCTCAGGTTCCTCACCAAGAGGTGAATTCGGTTGGTGGAAAGGATCGCCTTCCTCTTGTCTCCATTGATTAAGTTGATTACGAACCCATCCCCAATTCATCCAGAATTGGTGATGACTGATTGGTTGATTCATTCCGGTTACACTGCTTTCGGAACTCAGGTGGAAATTCATATCGGAATCCGAAGAACTCGAATTACTTGCAGAATTCATCTTACACGGTTAGATAAATAATTTTCGATGTGAAATGATTTTCGGATATCGGATGATATTTTAATTACATAGAATACCTTTATATAGTACAAAGGATCCGCAAATTACGGAGAAACTTTCGGAAACTGTCAACTAAAGGTAACAGTAACAGATACGCTAAGATATTCATTTTGTCTATACACTAGTCATGCAATCCATGCAATAAGGTGTGTCTAGACTACAAATGATAAGCAGGTAATTTTCCACACAAGGAATGATAAGCAGGTAATTTCTAACAAAAAAAATTATAAGCAACAACTTTTATCATGCAGACATGGTCGAAGTCCAGACTCACTAATGTATCCTAACAATAACCGGTTAGACACACTAATGCAAATTCTGGTTCGCTAAGACCAACGCTCTGATACCAACTGTGACGATCGCTCCAAATCCATATGGACGAACACGTCATTCATTGATTTCATTGCGAGGTATTTGACCTCTATGTGATACATTTTGTAACATTGTATTCGTTTGAAAAGGTATTTCATAAATGAATATATAAATTCCAGGTTTTTAACATCTGATGATTCCTACGTATAGACAATCACCATTTAAATGGTTTACAATAATACATCTGTTGACAATACAGTCAAAATAAGATACATGGTAATGGTTTGGTGAATGCAAGTTTCTTGTATATAGCATGTATGACTCCAAGCACATATCTTGTATCACGTATAAGCAAACAGCGGAAGACTTCTAGAAACCTGAGAATAAACATGCTTCAAGTGTCAACACAAAGGTTGGTGAGTTCATAGTTTTAATATTACACATAATCCGTATATCAATGTGGATTACAAAAGTTCAGTTGTTTTATTCAAAACGTTTATCAATAGGTTTTACATAAAAGGTGGATCACAAGATTTCAGTTGTTTCATTCGAAACGTTTATCAATCGGTTCTACAAAATTGAGCACCCTGGTAACTAAACTTTAATGCTTATATTATTTGTACCCTTTGTATAATCATCTTAATAATACACGCAAACCAACGTGTACGCTTCTCAAATAGCATACGTCCGTTAAAAGGCTAGCGCTCTAGCTCGGACGGGGATATCAAGCCCTATGGATCCATATACTACTACTCGCGCCCACCAGTTCTTATAACCGGCAGTTACTAGTTACCAAAGCTAAGGGATTTTCGGTTCAAACTCGGTGTAGAATTTAGTATGTACTTGTATCCATTGCGTTTAAAATAAAGTGCATATATTCTCAGTCCAAAAATATAGATTGCAAAAGCAATTAAAAAGGGAGCAAATGAAACTCACACATATAAATATTGTATATCGGTTAATAAAACATTTGCATGTATTCTCAGCCCAAAAAATGTAGAGAGTAAAAGGGATCTTATGAAACTCACGCATATAAATATTGTATATCGGTTAATAAAGCATTTGCATGTATTCGCAGTTAAAAATATATTTCAAAAGCATTTAATAAAGCAGTTGTAAAAATAGCGCATGTATTCTCAGTCCCAAAAATATAAAGAGTAAAAGGGAATCAAATGAACTCACAGTTTAATATTGATATACAATATTGCAGGAAAGCACGTAGACGTATCGGAGATGATAAACACGAGGTTTGATTCACAAAAATACCCCCGAACATTACCCATAATTTCCTTGGCAATAACTCATATTTTCCTTAGCTCTTTCCCGCTCGAAAACATATTTTGAAAATTACTTGGACAGCACTCCGTCGTAATATTTTTTGTACATTATTATTTTTGTATCGCAAAAATAATAACACTAATAATAATAAAAAATAATAAGATTAATAATAATCTTATTAATAATAATAATAATAATAATAAATAATAAATAATATTACGGAGTATATATATATTTGTGTATGTGTGTGATTTAAATTGAGCGAAAACACTGAAATTTATAGATGTGGCCTGAAATCTGGAGTCATGCGACTCGCATGGAAATGGCCTTCTGGCCATGCGACTCGCATGAGGACCAGGGACAGCTCACATTGTTTTGGCTCCTAGCTTGTCGACATAATTAAATATTAATATAATATATATAATTTAAATAATTAATTATATATTATATTAAATTCACGTGCATAGTTGACTTGTAATTTTTGTTCCGATAAGTCGTACGTCATCACTCAACTTATGTCCCGGTTCTGGTTTTTCGAATGTCCTTTCGTACGCTGAGAAAACTTGCATTTTACGTTTCGTGACACGTACCTTTGTCAAGATATAGCCTTAAGTTATCCATAAACTATACCACTCATAGTATATCTTAAACTTTCGAGTATTTTGGTCATTTACTTCTATAAATCATCGTCTCGTTATTTGTTAAAAATACATTTTAAAATAGTGTTTTACTGTAGCAAAGTTACTGTAGCAAAGTCAAATTTTACTGTAGCAATTCACTGTAGCAAAGTCAATTTCACTGTAGCAAATAGTGATTTTCGAAAACACTGTAGCATTTTGAGTAATGTGGCAATTTGAAAACACTGTAGCAAATTAGTGTTTAACTGGTTCATCTTAAACGCTTTAGTTAACTTATCTAAATATCAATTGAATCAATAAACGAATGTTACTATCGTTTATTATATATATGTATATATCTTTTTAATATACATAAATCAGTTTTTAAATACACATTGGACGTTATTTATAAATAAATTTTAATAATAAATATTTCAACTTATCATATACATTCAAATAGATATTTAAACCAATAAGTTTAATGTACGGTATCAAACAATTAATACATTGTTACCTTTTCATGTTATAGTATATATGTATCTTTTTACATATAATTGTTCGCGAATCGTCGAAAACAACCGAAGGTATTTAAATATATAAAAGTAATTCAAAAATTTTGAGATTCAGTTTTACAGACTTTGCTTATCGTGTCGGAAATGTTAATCATACAAAGATTAAGTTTAAATTTAGTCGAAATTTCTGGGTCATCACAATAATGTGCTCCCATTTCCACTTCGGGATTTCTAACGGTTGTAACTTACCATACGGCTTTTGGTGTTCGGCTTTAACTTGCAAACACGTGACACATTGCTCAACATACTTAACAACATCACGTTTCATGCCCGGCCACCAATAATCCTTTCTCAAATCGAGATGCGTTTTCGTAGCACCCGGATGAACGGAATACTTTGACTTATGTGCTTCATCAAGTAGCACTCGTCGATAATCCCCCATCTTAGGCACCCACACTCTTCCTTGAAAAGACAACAAACCACGCGAACCCATAGTAATGAACTCTGCTTACCCCACAATTCGTTCCGCATGCTTGTTGTGAACGTAAGCTTCAATTTGAATCACACCAAGTTTTTCAAGAAAATCGTTAGTAATAATCATACGTAACGATCCTACTCATATCGCCGGATGTTGACTCTTTCGACTTAATGCATCCGCGACCACATTCGCCTTACCTGGATGATAAAGTATTTCACAATCGTAGTCTTTCACTACATCCATCCATCTACGTTGACGATAGTTCAAATCTCGTTGATCAAAAAGATGTTTTAAACTCTTATGATCCGAATAAATCGTACACTTGACACCATACAAGTAGTGGCACCAAATTTTCAACGCATGAACCACCGCCGCCAATTCAAGATCATGAGTCGGCTATCTCGTTTCGTGTTCCTTTAACTGTCGAGAGGCGTAAGCGATGACTTTACCTCTTTGCATTAGAACACACCCGAGCCCATTTAGAGAGGCATCAATATACACCGTCATGTCTTCCACGCCTTCCGGCAACACTAACACCGGAGCTTGACACAATTTCTCTTTTAGCAATTGAAAAGCAATTTCTTGCTCGTTCTCCCACATAAATCTCGCGTTCTTCTTCGTCAATTTCGTCAAAGAAGAAGCGATCTTAGAAAAGTCTTGGATAAACCGACGATAATAACCGGCCAATCCAAGAAAACTTCGGATTTCCGTAGGCGTATTCGGTCGTCCCCAACTCTTTACCGTCTCAATCTTCCCCGGATCTACTTGAATACCATTTTCGTTCACAATATGGCCAAGGAATTGAACTTCCCTTGGCCAAAATTCACATTTGGAGAATTTAGCATACAACTTCTCCTTCCGCAACGTCTTCAACACACATCGCAAATGATGTTCATGTTCCTTCATGCTCTTCGAATAAACAAGTATGTCGTCAATGAACACAATTACCGACTTGTCCAACATAGGTTGGCACACTCGGTTCATAAGATCCATGAATGCTCCGGTGCATTCGTAAGACCAAAAGGCATAACTACGAATTCAAAATGCCCATAACGCGTTCGAAAAGCCGTTTTCTCGATATCTTCCTCACGGACCCGCATTTGGTGATAGACGGACCGTAGGTCGATTTTAGAGAAATACGTTGCACCTTGGAGTTGGTCGAACAAATTGTCAATCCGGGGCAATGGATAACGATTTTGGATCGTCACTTTGTTCAACTCCCGATAATCGATGCATATCCGCATACTACCATCCTTTTTCTTGACGAATAAAACCGGAGCACCCCATGGCAAAGCACTCGGTCGAATGAAACCCTTCTCAAGCAACTCTTGGGTTTGATTTAACAACTCTTTCATTTCCATTGGCGCTAAACGATAAGGAGTTTTAGCAATGGGGGTAGCCCCCGGAACCAACTCAATGCGAAATTCTACTTGTCTTTCCGCCGGAACACCCGGTAATTCATCCGAAAAAACGTCTTCAAATTCACTTACCACCGAAATTTCACGAATGAATGGTGGCTCATCTCGAGTATCAACAACATGGGCAAGAAAAGCCATGCCACCACTAACAAGAAAACGACGTGCCCGTGCAAAAGTGCATATCAGCACAAGTCTTCTTCGTTTATCACCGTGAATAATTAACTCTCCCCCACTTGGGGTCTTTACCTGAATAAACTTATCATGGCATGCAATATCGGCTCTATTATGATCGAGCCAATCCATACCAACAACGATATCAAAGTCACCCAAAGTCATCGGAATGAGATCGATTTTAAAGTTTTCGGCACCAAACACAACATTACAATTTTTACACACATCAACCACTAGCGCCGTCTTGTCATTCGCTATTTCAACTTCTACCAGACGACTTAACTTAACTAGCGGTTTATTTAACTTAGGCACAAATCTTGGAGACACAAACGAAAAATTAGCACCACTATCAAAAAGTATCCGTGCCGGATTAGAATTAACCATGAAAGTACCTGAGACAACTTCGTTAGATTGCTTGGCTTCCTCATTGGTCATCAAATAATTGCGACCCCTAGCCGTACCTGCCACTTTCTCTAGCCTCTTAACATTATCGTTGCGCAATTCGGGACACTCCGGCCTCTTGTGCCCTTCTTTGTTACAATTAAAGCAAACGATTTTGTTGGAAGATGAGTTCGTACAATCACGGGCCAAGTGCCCTTGTCGACCACAATTGTAGCACGTGGGCCCAAAACTCTTAGAAGCTACCTTTCTTACACTACTGACGCTCTCAGTCGCACTCTTCCTCTTCTTGTTCGAGTGGCTAATAGCTTCAAATTTTCGTTTGCCAAAGGTGAAGTCACTCTTTCTTGGAGCGAGCGACTCAAAGCCCTTAGCAATATCAAATAGCTCATCAAAAGTCTTCACCGAATTCCTACTAATCCTTTCTTGATAGTTATCATTCAAGGTTCGGTAGAAATCTTCTTTCAACATATGATCGTTCCCGTCATACTCCGGGTAAAATTGGGTCTTTGATAAGAAAGTGGACTTGAGAGTGTTCAAATCCATTGACCCTTGCCTTAGAGTACGTAACTCGTCCTTAAGCTTTGAAAGATCGGCCGAAGTTCGGTACTCCTTGAAAAATTCTTCTTTAAACTCGTCCCACGTCAAACTCATACTTTGTTCTTCGCCATAAAGTCGGATTTTCGCGTCCCACCATAACTTGGCATCACCCCTCATCATGCTACTACCAAACCTCGTCTTTTTATCGAGAGGGCACTCACTAGTACGGAAAGCCCCCTCCATATCAGAGATCCATCGAGCACTCTTGAGTGGGTCTCGTTCACCTTCAAAAGTGGGAGGTTGAGCAACTTTGAAGTTTTTAAAGTGGAAGTCTCGCCTTACCGCGTTATCCTCCTTAAGAACAATCTTAACTTGTTCCTTGACTAGATTGACTACTTGTTCGTCAATCGAATCCAAAAACATCTTCTTAACATCCTCTAAAAAGGCCACATGACGCCTTTGCATAATGGCCTCAACCATGGCCATAAACTCAACATCCTTGCTCGAACCCCCTTCATTGATCTCGGGTCCGTTTCTCGTCTTCATACTATAAAACGGAAAAGGTTAAGCAACGAACGAGAAAACTTAACACATATGTACATACATATACACCACACTACCCCATCTTGCTCAACAATCGTCGTACATCGCTTGTTTGACACGATTTGAACCTGTAACAATGGTAGCTAATCATTGTTACGCGAGCACGTCGCATTAACTTGCTAGTACAACGTCTATCTCGCTTGATGATTGCTAACACAACACAAAACAATTAGCGTAAGGTTAGTTCACATAAACCTAAACACTAATCAACACCCGGTCCGACCCGTCTCCTACAAGTCCCGCATAAAGCGTATACACAAATAAATCTAAGTCTAGGCACCTATCTCAAGTCGCCTAAATCCCTTAGACCATGCTCTGATACCACTAGAAATAACCCAACCCGTATTCACACCCGGTCCGACCCGTCTCCTACAAGTCCCGCATAAAGAGTTTACACAAATAAATCTAAGTCTAGGCACCTATCTCAAGTCTCCTAAATCCCTTAGACCATGCTCTGATACCACTTGAAACAACCCAACCCGTATTCCATACGATAAATATATTTTTTATTTAATGCACATTTACGCGCCAATTAAATATGTAAACCAATCCACAAGTTCCATTTAAAATGTACCACAATTTAAATGTTTACAAGGCACGAAGGCCATTAATTAAGTTTAATACAAGTTTGACCCACTACAAATGATAGTTTATAATCCAAACGACACTTCGAGCATGGTTTGGGACTAAACTATCCAAAACGTTAGGCCAACTTCCAAAAGCTACAAATCCAAAAGCGTCCCCTAACAAATAAAGCGGGATCTCTAATCCAACTGAATGCCCTTACCCTTGTCCACGCCGAAGCCTATAAAAAGATAAACAACGAGAGGGTAAGCTAAAGCTTAGTGAATGCAATAATTATACCCATGTATATATAATATACTTACTTGCAATCACTTACACCTATACCGCATACACACTAGCAAAACAATTAGCATACCATTACAAGTACAAAGCTAATAATCTCCAACAAACCGCTACTAGCGTAATCAATAACATATAATCGACATAATATAATATGCTACAAAACAATATACAACCATGGTTAACCATTCTCGCGTCATGGTGCTACCGGCTCTTTGGTTCACACCATACGCATTTGTCATGATGCTACCGGCTCTTTGGTTCACATCACAACTCGAGTCATACTCATGCTAGAGTGCTACCGGCTCTTTGGTTCACACTCTAACAACGCTAAGGTGCTACCGGCTCTTTGGTTCACACCCTAACAATCGTGCTATAGCGCTACCGGCTCTTTAGTTCACACTATAACACACGTACTATGACGCTACCGGCTCTTTGGTTCACATCATAGCACGCTCGCACATACTATGGCACTACCGGCTCTTTGGTTCATACCATAGCATACAAATAAATACAGTACATACATATGCATATAATCATTCCACTCACCTTAACGATTTGGTGATGATTTAAACCTCCACAAGCTTCAAAGTGAAGTACCTAATACAATAAGTACACATTCAATACACCACTAGTGGAATTAACCACAATACTCACTCTTGAGCATTTAATGACCCAATTTGCATTAAATGGCTCAACTACACCAAAACCGCCCATTAATGGCTAAGACTCATCTTAAATCACTAAAGCAAGTGATTTAAAGTCTACTAACCTTAACTAACACAACTTAGAGTATTTCGTACCCATGTCACCCAATTAGGTCAAACGTTATCCATTTGACCCATTTTAGCACTTAGACTCATAATTTATGTCACACTTAACCCATTTACAAGTCTTTCAACATTAAACAAGTGTGTTAGTGACTAACAACACCATTTGACACTTACAACCCCAAATCATAAGACCAAACCCTAGATTATGGCTATTTAGGGTTTCCTTTTGTCACCTAACCCAAATTCACCCATATTACCCCCAAATGGGTCTTACAAGTTCCAAATGAACCAAACCAAAGCATAAACTAATTAAAACTCAAAACATGGAGTTAGGACTTACCAACACTATCCTCTTGTAGCTAAGAACAAGGAGAACGACTTTAATTCTTGCTCCAAGGTTTGATTCACCAATCTCCACTCTCAAATCTCACTTGAATCAAATGGGTTTTTAAGTTTAGAGAGTAAATGGAGAAAGAAAAGGGAAATGAAAATGAATAAAATGGATAAGTGGTGGAGATTTAGTGCTCCAATCAGATCTAGACGTAAAATGATGATTTTGCCCTTGAACCACTTATTTTAAAAACAAAATCCGGAACCAGTTCACCCAGTGGGTCGCGGCGCGGCCCCATTTGTCACGGCGCGGCGTTTAACGTATTTTACGAGCTTTCTTAAATCTTTCCTGACTCAGATTCTAGTTATTTGTCGCGTCGCGACCCTCTTCTCCGTGGCGCGACATATAGAGGGAAACTCGACCCTTCTTAACATGCCTCCTGACTCTGGTTTGAGTTCAATGTCGCGGCACGACAAAGGCTTCCGCGGCGCGGTAATGGCCTTCAACTGAGCCATTCGACAACTTTACACAACTAAACTATTTATCCAACTTGTACACTTCGTTCACGCTTCCTATGCATGTCTAAACCTCATCTTTAGTCTCGCACGCCTTTAAATATGTACGGGAAAAACGGGATGTTACATATTTCATAGCATTATCCTTCAAGAAAGACAAGCATTTATATTTTAATTATAATTTTAATATTAAGTTAATAATAATAATAAGGTTATTATAGCGAATGTATTAAGGTTTTGTAAGTCGAAACTCTGTCCTTGTAACTCTACGCGATAAATACTCATTGTAAGTTATGTTCAACCTTTTTAAATTAATGTCTCGCAGCTAAGTTATTATTATGTTTATTTAAGCCGAAGTAATCGTGATGTTGGACTAAATATTAAGACGGGGTTATTGGGCTTTGGACCATAATTAGGGTTTGGACAAAAGACCGACGCTTGTGGAAATTGGACTATGGGCTATTAATGGGCTATATATTTGTTTAACTGAATGATAGTTCATTAATTTAATATAGAGATTTACAATTTGAGGTAATTATAAATAACCACATACACTCGATCGGACACGATGGGCGGGATATTTATAAATACTAATAATCGTTCATTTAACCGGACACGGGAATGGATTAATAGTCAATGGACTCATTAAAACAGGGGTGGATTACATACAAGAAAAATTGGTGTAATTGTTAACAAAGTATTAAAACCTTGGATTACACGCAGTCGATAACCTGGTGTAATTATAAACAAAGTATTAAGACATTGTTACAGTTTAAGTCCCCAATTAGTTGGAATATTTGACTTCGGGTATAAAGTTAATTTGACGAGGACACTCGCACTTTATATTTATGACTGATGGACCATTATGGACAAAAACCAGATGGACGTATCAAATGATCCAGGACAAAGGACAATTAAACCTTGGTAATAAACTAAAATCAACACGTCGAACATCATGATTACAGAAGTTTAAATAAGCATAATTCTCTTTATTTTATATCTCATCGCACTTTTATTTACAGTCATTTTATTTATCGCACTTTTATTCGCACTTTTATTTATCGTCATTTACTTTACGCTTTAATTTAAGTTGTATTTATATTTAATATTTAAGATTAGGTTTTAATTGTGACTTAAGACATAAAATCGACAAACCGGTCACTAAACGGTAAAACCTCCCTTTTATAACAATAATAATATTACTTATATATATATATATTTTTATACAAATATAGTTTAAAATAAATATAGCGTTAGACTCAGCTAGCTCCCTGTGGAACGAACCGGACTTACTAAAAACTACACTACTCTACGATTAGGTACACTGCCTATAAGTGTTGTAGCAAAGTTTAGGTATATTCCATTCTATAAATAAATAAATAACTTGTGTAAAATTGTATCGTATTTAATAGTATTTCGTAGTAAAATTAATAGTATTACATACTACCCCTCGCACACATCAGTAACATACACACTATGATCAAATCTAAGAAATATTTCATTGATTTAAATCAAAATGAAGGAATTATAAATACTATATCAGGTCTTGCAAACTTGATATAAGGAACGGAAAAGGCAAAAATTCATATTACCAAATGGTACGAATTTTCTGATAAACAATGCTTTGTTTTCTCCCAAATCAAAGAGAAATTTGTTAAGTTTCTCTGATATATATCATATTGGATATGATTATCAGTCAATGATAACCGGAAATGAGATATACCTATGTAGCACCGAAAAACGCATATGATAAAAAGCGCATATGATTAAAAGTGCAGCGCATATGATTAAAAGCGCATATGATTAAAAGCGCATATGATGAAAAGCGTAGTGCATATGATTAAAAGCGCATATGATAAAAAGCGCATATGATGAAAAGCGCAGCGCATATGATGAAAAGCGCATATGATGAAAAGTGCATATGATGAAAAGCGCAGCGCATATGATTAAAAGCGCATAAAAGGATATATGATGAAAAGCGCATATGGTGATTAATGAAAAAGCACATATGGTGATTAATGACAAGCACATATTGTGATTAATGAAAAGCACATATGGTGATTAATGAAAAGAATATTAAGAAAGAATCACCAATGTTTCTTGAAAAGAATTCAAGGTAATATATATGGACCAATTCATCCATCATGTGAACCATTTTGATATTTCATGGTTATAATAGACGCATCTAGCGGATGGTCTCATGTTAGTGTGTTATCAAACCGTAATATGGCATTTGCAAAGTTTCTTGCACAAATTATTAAATTTAGAACACATTATTCTGATTACACTATTAAAAGGATGAGACTTGATAATGCTGGTGAGTTAACATCTCAAACATTTAATGATTATTATATGTCTACAGGGATTGTTGTTGAACATCCAGTTGCACATGTACATATACAAAATTGGTTTAGCTGAATCAATAGATAAACGCTTGCAGCTAATAACTAGACAATTGGTAATGAGTACAAAACTCTCAATATTTATATGGGGACATGTAAATTTACATGATGCGACATTAATTAGCATTAAACCAAGTGCAAGTCATAAATATTCTCCATTACCAACTTAATTTTGATCGAGAGCCAAATATTTTTCATCTTAGAACATTTGGTTGTGCAGTGTATTTTTAATTGCACCACCACAACAAATGGTTCCTCAAAGAAGGATTGAAATATATGTTGGATATGAAATATCTTCAATCATAAGATATATTGAATCCATGACGGGTGATGTTTTTACAGCACGTTTTTGCTGATTGTCATTTTTAATGAAAAATTGTTCCCTAGATTAGGGGGAGAAATAAAAAAATAAATAAAATGATGTTTCATGATGTGAATATCAATTAAGGTATCTTGATACTCGCACAAAAGAATGCGAAAAAAATAAAAAAAATAATAATAATAATGCATATGCAAGAACTTGCGAATAAATTGCCCGATGCATTTACAGATGCAAAAAGAGTGACTAAATCAAATATATCAACAGTAAATGCTCTAGCAAGAATTGAAATTCCAAAAGCTGTCAATAATGTCACTCTTGAGTCTTTATCACGCCAGAAACGTGGGAGACCAATTGGTTCCAAAGATAAAAATCCTTGAAAAAGAAAATCAGCTGATAATGAGGTAAAAGAAAGTGTTCAAGAAGAACCACAAATCAATACTCCTTCTGCAGAGGAGATTGATGATGTCAATACAGAATTTTCAATCAATTATGCACATTCAAAAATATTATGGAACCGAAATGTAATGAAAAATCTTGATGAGATATTTTCATATAATGTTGCATATGACATCATGAATGATGATGATGATGATCCAGAACCAAAATCTGTCATGGAATGTCAAAATAGACATGATTGGGATCATTGGATAGGAGCAATACGAGCTGAATTAGAATCGCTCAATAAAAGAAAAGTGTTCGGATCAATCGTTATCACTTTTATAGATGTGAAACGTATGAGATAAAAAATGAATTTTTATCCGAATAAGAAATGAGAAAAATGAAGTTACAAGATAAAGCTAGACTTGTAACTCAAGATTTCTCTCAAAGACCATGAATGTATTATGGGGAAAACTTATTCTCCTATTATGAATGCAATTACTTTTAGATACTTAATCAGCCTAACAGTTTCTAAAAATTTAGAAATGAATCTCATAGATATTATAACTACTTATTTAAATGAATCACTTGATAGTGATATATACATGAATATCCATGAAGGGTTTAAGGTATCAGAAACATCTAATGCAAAACCTAAAGAAATGTATTCCATTGAATCACAAAGATTTTTATATGAGTTGATACAATAGTATAACTGATTAAGTGATTACTTGATAAGAAAAAGGGTATACAAATAATCTTATTTGAACATGTGTTCTTATTAAGAAAACGATGTCCGGATATGTGATTGTAAGTTGTTTATGTCAATGATCATAACATCATATGAACAAATAAAGAGATCTATGAAATCATTCAACTTCTAAAAAAAAAAAAAAAATTTAAATGAAAGATCTTGAAAAAAAAAACCAAGTTTTGCCTTGGATTGCAAATTGAGCATATGCCTAATGGTTTACTTTTACATCAAACAAACTATACCGAAAAGATTTTAAAACATTTTTTAAAGAGAAAACCATTGGTTGCTATATCACTCAATATTGACACTGATCCATTTCATCCCCGTGAAGATCATGAAGATATTTACGGATCAGAAGTTCCATATCTTAGTGCAATTGGGGTTATTATGTATTTTACAAATTGTACAAGACCTGACATTTCTTTTGCAGTTAATTTGTTGACAAGGTTAAGCTCAACCCCTACAAAAAGACATTGAAATGGAATCTAGCAGATATTTTGATACCCTTGAGGAACTGCTGATTTAAAATTATTTTATTCTAACGCTTCAAAACAAGATTTGGTTGATTATGTATATGCAGGTCATTCATCAAATCCTCATAAAGATAAATCTCAAACTCGATATGTATTCCTAAATGGAGGTACCACAAAATCATGGCGTTCTTAAAACAAACACTTGTTGCAACATCATCAAATCATGACGAAGTGATTGCATTATATGAAACTACTCGAAAATGTATTTGGTTGAGATCAATGACACAAATCATTATTGATTCTTGTGGACTAGAACGCTATAAAAGACCAACAACTATCTTCACCAACAACTATATATGAAGATAATGCAGCTTGCATAATACAAATGAAAGAAGAGTATCAAAAGTGACAGAACAAAATATAAATGCTGACGAGGCGCCAAAGCCATAGATGGTCTTAACGGTCATAAGTTTGATGGAAAAGAATGGTATCTTGGTAAGGCTCAGAAAAGACTAAAAGGGAATAGGAATTGAAACAAGGGTTTGAGCAAACCATGAAGGAGACTGTAGACAAATCACAGGGGCTAAACTTCTACATAAAAGATTTAGATGATACAGTTTCAGATGAAAACCTCAGATTCTTCTCATATACTCAAGATCTCGTAAAAGACAACCAGATTGAAATGAGATATGTTCAATCCAGCAAAAACTCTGCTGATCTTTTCACTAAAGCACTTCCAACTGCTATTTTCAGAACGCATGTTCACAATAATGGCATGAGACATGTTAAAAGGATTTAATGCCTCAACGATGTCTACTTGAGGGGGAGTCAACTCTATGCTGCACTCTTTTTCCCTTAGCTAAAGTTTTTTCCCACTGAGTTTTCTTTAGCAAGTTTTTAACGAGCCAGTATAAGTTGATCTCTAAATGATAATAAAGTTGTCATCAAAGGGGGAGTGTTATGAAAGTCAAATTTGGATGACAACTTGCACAGTAAAATTATGAATTATTGATTACTGTTTCACCTATCATTATCATACATAATTGAAGACAACAATTTATAGTTAATTTTAGTACTATAAATATCGAGTGAGATATAAGGATGCTACATACAATTCTTCAATAATAATTCTTACTTCCTCATTTCTTCTTTAATAATCTATAGTTGAGAATTAGGCTACAAAAGTTGTTATCACTAAATTACAACATATTCCTAATTCTTACCACTTTTAGTTATTGACTTCTTTAATTATATTATTTATATTTATTTACCACAATATAATGATTTGATTTTTGATGTTATATAATTCGAATTATAAGTTGTTAATTTTGATGTCATACATTAAATATGAATTAATTTGATTGATAATTTGATAGTCGTCACTGACAGTTAATGATATTGATGTACGGAGTAAGTGTTGATTTCGCCAATAGTTTATAACACTACACTATGTACTCCGTAAAAGATTTCCATCAATTTTTTAAAGAATCCACGAAATTTGTGCATTAATAGATTGTACTTACACATATATCATTCTTGCTTCAGTAGGATAATGCTACAATAAGGTTATATTTGTTAAAACAATCAGGTTCTATATGTCTTCAACAAGTATTGCTTGTCAAAAATACAAATGACGTTTTGCTGTCCCCTTACATCAGACACTCTACTAAATGAAAAAGTTTCCCATTTTCATTCAAAAGGCCTAATGATGTATTGTATGAATTAAGGTAAAACGGTGGAACATTGTACAACTGTATGCAGGTTATGGTAGCAGATTCATTCAGTAAATTCATTCACGCATGAAAGAAAACCAAACTAGCAACATGCTAGTTGGTAGCAGATCAAGTGATATAACCATCTAGTATCCAACTAGGGAGAACCACAAACAAACAAAAATAATCTAAACCCGTAAACCGTAAGAAACAAAACATAAGCACCTCTAATAGGGCAATTTCTTAGAACAAATGTTTTATGTATCTTGGATTAAAACTAGACAAAAATAACAACCCATTCACTTACGAATCACCCCCTTTGCTGATATATAAACCCAATCTAATCAACAATGAATTGGAAGATGCCCAAAATGAAGAAAAAGGTCATAAGAAACCCTAGAGTCGTACAATAACCATTTTACAAGCCACTTGATCCTTCCCTTTAAAATTACCTGATGAATATTAGCCGATCTTACCGCCCAATCTTGGCATAAGACCATAAATTACTTTAACTGAACCCAATCCATCAGATAATGAAGCTCAAAGGAAATAATCAGGCGTTCGTCTGGTTACATCAGGTTCTCCTCTCCTTGGAGCAGGATCAAACTACAACATTGAATTACTTTATATCAACGCATGTTGCAAAAACACAACTTTTTGTCAATTTTGAATTCCAGGGTGTATTTTTTAAGTTTAAACCATAAGAGGGAACCAATTTCTGGTAATCAATACAAAAGAAATTTTTCTAACTTTTGATACCTGGATAAATGTGTGGCCTTTGCAATCATCAACTTCCAAGATAGATGCCATGTTCCCACATCTATAGCAATAGTTCGGTGCGCTAAAGATGGTGACAACCTTTTGCTCCTGTCATAAATATATATAATATAAAATATTAATATTAATTGATATATAATATAATATATATACATTGCATGTCATAAATACTAAATAAGCCACATGAAATAGTAAGTTAAAAAAGAATATACATGTCCCCAGTTAAAACCCTCCATGACCAGCTGATGAGCTCTAGCAATAAGCTTTAAGCCATTGGTATGGTTGAATTGCTCAGAAATATCCTACAGAATAACGTACAATGTTATATAAAAGATCACATAATTAGGTAAAAAAATTAACTAGACGTGTTATAGGAACACAAATTACTTGACCAAAGGTGTATCCAGCTCCACGGGGTGAAATGCCCCACCCACAACGGTCATCTGGGTCAGACCATAAAAGATCACACATTGGGCCTTCGTGTGGAACTTCTTGTACACGATCAAAATTTCTTATACTATCGAGATTTTCAATTGAAGGTGACAACCCACCATGAAGACAAAATATTTCTGATTCAACCTAGAACAACACCCAAAAGGGGTATAGTTAGATTATTGGAATATTGTTACAATCAAGAAATATTATTCAATTTTTCAAATATTACAATAATTTGAGTAGAAAGACAGAGGGTACTAACCAATGCAGTCAACGGAAAATAATCAAAGAGATCAGTAAAAGTCTTCCAAACATTAGCAGTGCCGTACCTAATAAACAAAAACTACAATTATACACCAACAATGACATTATAATATACATGAATAGTTCTCTAGTAATGAACCCCAAAAAAATGCACGTGTGAGCATAATTTGGTCCATAATATTCAATAATTTACAGGGTACAAGAAACTTACTTCCGAAGGCATTCATCGTAAAAACCATAGACTTGAGTGATCTGTATACAAAAATAATGGTTAATTATAGTTTATGCATGTGATAGAGTTAGGCTACATACTACATTACGAGTGACTTACTTCACATGATACAAATATGAAAAACATGATTAATGTACCTGTCGACTTTCATGATTTCCTCGAAGAATTGTAATTCGCTGAGGATATCGCACTTTCAGAGCCACCAACAGCTGAAGAAAAAGAATTTCATGTCATAAACTAAATTCCATCAATTTCATGAAACTTAATGGTATATATACAAGTATACAAATACAATTACTTGTACTAAAAATTTTGGTGACTGATTGTATTTGGCTTCTTTGGTTTCCATCATAGCAACTATTGTTCTTGCAAACCCCAGACTTTTAATTTTGTTCTTAGCTAAACAACGTTTAATGACCTTACTATATACCTATATTGCATTATTTTCATAATATCTGCTTTCACTTACCGTGACAGTTTCAACAGAGTAATATCCCCGATCCACGTAATCCCCCATAAACAAGTAATTTGTATCCGGACACTGCAATTAAAGATCGAGCATATAACAGTGAATGTGTATAGCCATGAAAGAAGAACAAAAAAAATAATATGAGACAACACATAAACAACTCAATAGCATATTAAAACATCCAAAACAATAGCACAAATGTGATGAAATCAAGAAAATACCTTCCCGCCTATGCGAAAAAGTTCAGCAAGGTCATGAAATTGCCCATGAATGTCACCACAGATTGTCACAGGGCTTTTTACTGGCTGCAAGGAAACATCCAAACAATGAAAGATAACAGCTGATGTTAAAAAAATTCCATTTTAATATTCGTGTAGTTTCATACGTCCCCTGGGACTGGCAATGTTGCATACAGACTGAATATGAAGGGTGAACTAATCATTTTTTATAGATAAAGACATCAAAGAAACGTTAGATCAAAGAAAAAAGAAGTCGTACCTGCACATTGCTTTCAGCCATTAGTATCTCTTTTGCCTTCTCACATAATGTCTTAACCTACATTCACAAATAGCATGTACCTTAATATGACTGTATAGCACCTCCAAAACCTAAACAACAGCAAATCTTTACTCTGAGTTTACATAGAATCATTGGCATGTCACATGTGTGTTTACTTGCATATCTGTTTCTTAATACCACAAGCATTTTCAATAAATCAGGAAAAACTATCAATTTTCATGCAGCAACAAATTAGAGCTACATAACATAGATAAGATTATGCGTGATAATCCCATTGAATATCTAAAAATACATCATGGTTCTGAATCATACATCAGCTACATGAGAAGACGCTTTCTTTACCATTAAAGCCGTTGAACATAGTTATCATTTATGGATTAATGGATAGTCAGTTGTTTTTCCATCTTCGATAAAGGAAACTTTCATGTCAATTTGGCCAGTCCTATTGTAACTAATAACTAGCACAAAATATTCTTATATGAGCATGTAAAATCACTACAATCCATATTAACGACATTAACAAGTTTTAGAGGGACATTCATATTCCGTTAAATCCTCATGGAAAATGCTCCCATGATCATATGATACATGAAGAAATAATAAACATTCAATATGTCCGTGTAAGAAGCCATTGACTCATTACCTTACCAAAAAGTTACCAGACAAGCATACTTCACGGATACACAGAAATAATTTGACCTTTAGTTTTGGAAAATTTCCTCTTGAAAAGGTCAAAGTTCCAATCACACTCAACATGCAGAAATTTAGGTCTTCTAACTTAATTAAGCTATGCACTTTCCGTAGTTACATGAAGGTTTTTTCGTAATTGTGCATTATATTCATCTATTTGCCTAAAAACTGTCTCATTCCATAACTATTAAGGAGCAAACAGCTACCGTAAAACTAAAACCACAAAAATGATATTAAAAATTAGTATCATAAATAAAACTATAATAAATTAAGGGACAGAAATAGTGGATATAAAGAAATTTCAGCCATGCATAATCATAGCAGCATGATAGCTTTGCAATGACCAAGACCTATTAGCATAATGACTAATGAGGATAAGTGATGTCTCCATCCACCCACAAAACCAGTAAAAGACTGACTACAGATTAATAGATTACTCTATTCTATACTACGATGAGCTACTATTTTAACAGTGTAATTGTGTATCTAGCAAGAAAATAGTTAACTGTTGCCATGTTCTCCATATGTCCTAATGGTATACCCAGGATAATACTGGGTGGCTGAGCCCATTCATAGTAATCCAACAAGAGACTACTGGAGTAATCATTTTAACTATATATAAGCATCAAAGATATAGTAGAATCATGTTCAATGATTAAAGGGATCCAAAATACATAATAATGTAGATGAATGCCAAAGCATATACCGTATAAATCTTGCCAACGATCTTGAAGGAGTAAGACAACCCTAGAAACTCGCTAAGGGGATCATCTAGTAACAGATTATTGTTGATAATACCAACATATAAGTGGTGGAAGATTAAAGATATCATTTTGAATCTGACTAAATCTGGAAGTATCTTAGTTTCTCCCAAAATATAAATCCACCTCTTTTATCTTAGTTTCTCCCAAAAAGAATGCCCACATTCATACTAATAGTCAACATTTTCCATTCAACACTTGGTAACACATACTCAAAAGTCATAACAATGCATTCATATAGGTGTATAAGTAATACTTTGTAAGAGTAAATCTGTAAATAATCTATTTGCAAAACATATTAAGAATTCTAAAATGTGGTTGTCCATTTAGGAACTAGTATAGATCAATACATAATTAGTAATATTCTCACCAAACATCTAGATGTCAACATTGCAGGTCTTTATTAAAATTTGAGCTAGTAGTCACTAATCACATCATAAATTCCGTAAAATAATTAACTAAAATAAAAAAACAAATTTTGCATCGCCTTTACTAACATACAATTTTCAAAAACATATAACAAAATCTCAAATCCATATATATATATATATATATTCACACAATCTGAGATATAACTATTCAACAATGAGGCAAAAAAACTGTAACTTTGATAATTAGCAGCCCTAGAAATTAAATATAAGTTTGATTTGAGCGAAAAATAGATAACCTCGGGCTCAATCAAGGGTTTGCACTGCATGAGCTGTGAAATATGTTCGTCTAGGTTTCCATGGGTGTCTGAAGCTAGATCCACACTCATTTTTATCTTTATTTCAATTATTGTATATATCTATGCATATATACAAGGTTTCGATTTTAAGGAGATCGTTGTATCGAATTGAAATGTTTTCCCCAATTTGAATACAGAATTGGGAATAAATGGTAAAACAAGAATGTAAATGAAACCCTTGTTAATCGTTTGACTTTGTTGTTTGTTTGGATTTGATTGGATGTAAATTTATTTTCAATTGACATCCTTTAACTTCATCGGTTTATCAATTTCAGTCTCTCTATATTATACGGAGTATTAGGCCCTGTTTACTTATTATTTCATTATGTAAGTTATGGATAAAGATGACAGAATGGATATAGAATGACTATATGCAGTAATCAATAAATGAATCAATGATGTTTACTTATTGTGTTAAATAAATTGACTGAATAATATAATTACTATCTTACCCCTAAACATAATAGTAACTACATAGATATTTTTATACTTAATAACATCACACTTGACATCTTTTAATTACCATAGTCCATACGTGTCACTCATCTAAAAAATTAAAGGAGATCACCAACACATAACCAATGAAATAATTTTTTACATTAGATATATATCTCCATTTATCTACAGATCCATGTGATAAGAAAAAAAAAAAAAAGAATTAACACAAATTCACTTTTCCCACCACCAAATACTCCAGCAAGCTTCGACATATTGTATCTTGAATCAAACAAGAGTATTAGTAGATCTGAGATTATTATATCATTATTTATCAATTATATCATTATTAATGGATAGAAATCGAGAAGCAAGACGAGCAGCAGCTAGTGTGATGACCCGGGAATTTCCGACCAAATTTAAACTTAATATTTACATGATCTCGATACGATAAGCAAAAGTCTATAATGTTGAGTCTCAGAATTTTTGAACTGTTTACATGGATAACATTTACCCTTTGACTATGCCCGATGATTCACGAACAAGTGTGTGTAAATAAATATGTAAAAATAAATATATATAAATGTAAACATAAGAGTATATATATAATTTGTAAATATTCAATATTTGATAAAAGATATTAGGTAATATATATATTACATACCTATTAAATATTACATCAAATTAATTACAAGTTTAAATTATAATTGTTATACTAATGTTATTATTACTTCTATTATTATTATTAACATTAATATTAATATTACTAATTATTAAATTATTGTTTTTAATAGATGATATATAAATATGAAAGTCAATACATAAAAATTTTGTTATTATCATTGTTATCATTGGTAATATATTATATATTATATCATAATGAGTAGTAAAATTTTGATTAAGATTATTATTATATCATAATGAGTAGTAAAATTTTGATTAAGATTATTATTATCATTATTTTTATAACTATTATTATATTATTATTATTAAATATCTATAACTGATTTTGTCATTCTCAACCCAACACCAATAATCAAGCAATTAGCTATATGACTTTTTCCATGTAATCAAACAGTTGCGAATTATTGTAGTTCACATTTACATGTTTGATGAGGACATATTTTATTGTGGCTGCCAAAGTGCTTCTACATATGTAACTAATTACATTTTATTATATATATATATTACTACGTATATCATAAAAATTTGACTTAACATGCAATTTATATAGATAGATAGTTCACACATATACCTATACTTCTTCTGCTTGTTTGCAAATCGAATCCAGATACTAGTAAATGGCGGCCTATAAATTGCAAGTGGGAACATTTTTTAACTCTTATATTATAGATATTATGCAAGTGAAAGAGTAACATGTTTCTTACTTTGATTCCTTTCTGTTTAATGTCACTTTCCATCCATCTCATTCTATATTTTATACTATTCTTTCCTTGAATCATGAATCAATAATTAGGATACTGTGTTTGATTGTTTGCTTTAATTTTTTTTTTTTTTTTTTTTGTACGAGGAACCCCACTATGGGCCAGAGCACATTGGCCCCCCCACCGCAGGTAAACCCCGGGTAAACGGCAAGCCAGCCCTCCACCGCTACCAGGTAAGGCATTCTCCAGTTTGGTCATTAAATGCGGGCACCCCTTAGGATTGAACCCGAGACCTCCCCTTCACTGAAAGTGCTGGTGGCCACCCAAGCTAGGCCTGGATGGTTAATTGTTTGCTTTAATTCTTCACAACTCATATATATATTTATATTTATATAGATAGATAAATATAAGAGGATATACACACCATAAACAATCAAACGAGTCAATCATCTATCTATTTATAATTTATCTTTCTTGCATAATGATCTGGGTCTTTAACAACCCTCCACACCTATTTCATCCTTTATATATATTTACTTACATATACACACTTACGAGGCATACCATCTTTTCTTCCCAAATAATCATGAACCAACCATTCATGAACCCTTGATCACCACCCCATTTCCATCTATGTTCTCCTCTATCTATTAAACTTGAATCACCACCATCATCAAAAACCGGGAATCACCAACCAACCTTGAAACCACTTATTGCTATGTCGATTGCTATCCCACAACATCATCTTGTACAACCCATCATCCGTCACCATCTTGTACAACACCATCACCATGATCGCCATTCACCACCCTCACTAACATAACTCGAACCACAAAGCACCATCATCAAACCCGCTTGTTCTATTTGTGTTCAACGAATACCCTAACTATCACCATCATGCTCGATGATTGAGACCCAACAAACCACAACCATCGACCACTACTAGTGTTTCTGTTTCAACCTGGTTATCAATCACTCACTCTCTCAACTCTCTCTCTCTTCACCTCCTACTTCTGTCTTGATTGAATCCACGAATAACCATTGTTTTGCTACTGCTTACGATAAGTTTCTGTTTCTAATTTTAATTCAATACTTACCGAAGATCATCTTCAAGCATCAACGAACACCTTTATGATCGAACTTCTACTGTTTCTTCTTGTTTAGAACATCATGTAGTGATATTTTTTTTATTTTTTTTTTGCATCTGTTCGAAAATAGCTGTCAAAACCATCGAGCTGTTATTCTTGGTTATTCCTTTTTGGGTCTGAGAATGAATCCAACCATCACCATCGCATAATTATTGTTATTTATATTCCACTTGCCGATTAAAGAATTTCGTGGACCAGGGTTGTCCCTTTTAAATTCATGTACCAACTCGATTATTAGAAAATTCATTACGGGCTGCAGGCCTTTAAAAACTGTGATGGGCCGGTATGTGGACTAGATCGTTGGATATTGGGCCTCCAATCCAATTGTAAATGGATCATTGCTACTGTGACATTCGATGGACGATAGTGATGATTGATATTATGTGATGATCGTGTATGATGAGGTTTATGTTAATGATTACGAAGGGAAGAGGATGATGATCCGACATGATGATTAAGGAAAGCGAAGATGATTATGGTAATCGATGTTGAAAACGATGAGTACGAGGTTAATAAAGTGGCGATGATTTAAGATATGATGTTAACATGATGATACGAACGTGATAATCATAGTGATACAGTGAGTAACGATAGCTTGATGATGAAACAGAAAGATGAATACGTTAATGGAGATGAGAGAAGAGGTGATAAATTTATAAGGAAAATAATAACAATTTTGTATATGTTAAATAAATAAGAACGCGAATTATAACACGAATTCACGAGTGCTTCAATGGTTTGGGAGTGTGTTTGTGGGATGACAGGTCGCGAGTTCAAGCCTTGCAATGGCTTATTTTCTTTTTGGAACTCATTTTATAAGAGGTAGTTTTCATATTTATAATTTATTATTATTATCACTATTATTACTATTATTATTATTATTATTATTATTATTATCATTAATCTATTATTATTACAAATACTAATTTAACAAATAAATGATCTTTATATAAAAATATACATTTAATACACATAATCTAATTATATTACTATCTTTACTTATTTAAAATATATAAAATGAATATATTTAATTAAATAATAAAACCTATAAGCAATTAATATAAAAATGTTATTACTAATAATTATATGTATAAATTTGTTCGATTATGATCATATGTGTTAATATATATATATAAATGATATAGGTTCGTGAATCCGAGGCCAACCCTATACCTGTTCAATGTTGTTATATGTATTTTTACTACAAAATACAGTATGGTGAGTTTCATTATTCCCTTTTTAAATGCTTTTGCAATATATATTTTTGGGACTGAGAATACATGCGCTGCTTTTATAACTGTTTTACGAAATAGACACAAGTACTTAAAACTACATTCTATGGCTGGATTATTAAACCGAATATGCCCCTTTTTAGTCTGGTAATCTAAGAATTAGGGAACAGACACCCTAATTGACGTGAATCCTAAAGATAGATCTATCGGGCCCAACAAGCCCCATCCAAAGTACCTGATGTTTTAGTACTTCGAAATTTATATCTTGTCCGAAGGAGGATCCCGGAATGATGGGGATATTCTTATATGCATATTGTGAATGTCGGTTACCAGGTGTTCAATCCATATGAATGATTATTTTGTCTCTGTGTACGGGACGTATGTTTATGAGAAATAAAAAATATGAAATCTTGTGGTCTATTAAAATAATGGAAATGATTGTTATGATAAACTAATGAACTCACCAACCTTTTGGTTGACACTTTAAAGCATGTTTATTCTCAGGTATGAAAGAAATCTTCCGCTGTGCATTTGCTCACATTAGAGACATTACTTGGAGTCATTCATAATATATTTCAAAAGACGTTGCATTCGAGTTGTCGAGTTCATCAAGATTATTATTAAGTCAATTATAGATGAATATATTATGAAATGGTACACATGCTATCAACTTTCGATGTAATGAAAGTATGTCTTTTAAAAACGAATGCAAAGTTTGTAAAATGTATCATATAGAGGTCAAATACCTCGCGATGTAATCAACTATTGTGAATCGTTTATAATCGATGTGGATTTTGTCCGGATGGATTAGGACGGGTTCCTACAGCTAGTACTAATCATAATCATCATATGGCCGCTCCACGGTCTCCACCAAACGGTAAACTGTTGTTTGTTGTATTTTGGGTAAAAAACCATTTACCCAAAAAAAAATATATGAGAGTTGTATTTTTGTCAATCCAATTTCAAAAGCAGATTTCACCTCAAATTAAAAGGTTGAATCGACCCAATTTCAAAAATACTTTAGCAGCCGTTACTTTACGAATAATAAAAACAATAGTGGGTGTAGAGACGATGTCGGGGATGATGAAGGGTTGATGTTAGCGATGGTGAAGAACACCGATAGCGGTGGCGCAGGGACGATAGCCATGAAATATTATGAGGGTATGAAATTTTAGTTGGTGAGTTATGAGGGTATTTTTGGAAAATGATTATAAAAAGAGATCGATATGTAGAGGACACAAGTTTTGTGGCTGACCAATAATCTCCATATGGATGTGTCGTTGAGCCAAAAATTCATTAGTAAACATATGGTGTAGATGACCGAATAAGATTTTCAGGACAAACAACCCCATTAAGGCATTAGTAAACAGGCCCTTAGTTATCATTCAGATTTAAGTTAATTTCAAAGATGGTCATGGTGATAGAGATGTCAAAAACTACCCGTACTCAATTGGGAAATTTGAAACCCGATATTGTTGGGCCAGTTTTGGTCCGGGTATGCGGGTCTTGGGTCGGGTATGGGATTGATTTTGAATTTTTATTCGGATTCGGGTTTGGGGATGATTTTGTATACAAACCCGTTTACCCGTCCAGTAATACCTGTATATCCGATCCGATATATTTTAATAAAAATAATAATAATACAAACTTTTAGTATTATATTATTATAATAGTATTATATTATATTATATTATATTATATTATATTATATTATATTATATTATATTATATTATATTATATTATATTATATTATATTATATTATATTATATTATATTATATTATATTCTATTATATTCTATTCTATTCTATATGTATATTGTCGTTTATAAATCTTGATCAGCTTAAATTACACTACATAATACACACAGTTAGACATAAATTACAATAAGAAACTGCTACTGTTACACCTAATATGTACAATATAAAACATAATGCAAAATTCTTACAGAAATTTACACAATCCCTCTTCTTATTAAAAGAAAAGCCAAAATAAGTAATAATTATTTCAATAAAAGGATCTTGACCATTTATTTTTACTAATCAATTAATTATAACCATTGGATCAACACATGAATTGAATATTACTTAATACAAATTTCATTTAAATAACATATTACTTCACTACCCTCCATTTAAATAAAAACAGAAATGAAGGCTGAATTGAATTCAAATTCAAAAAAATAGAAAATTCCGGCATTTAATTTGCATTTATATTCCGTTAATTTATATAATAAATTTTTTTATTTAATAAGATTCCTTTATTTATCCCGTAAATGATGGGATTTAAATAATTCCCATAGTTGCGACTCAACCACGGATCATTTTTGCTCCACCTATTTCAATATTCTCATAATTCGCCTGCACCAGATTCATGAAGGATAATTTTTCATCCTTTTTATCGATCTCGAGATTGGCAGAAATTAGGGTTTAGATCGTCAATTTGATTTTGGTGATTACGTTTTAGCGGAAAATCAGGGTTTCGGTTGATTAATTAGGGTTTAAGGCAACCCAATTCAAATCGTTATCATCATTGTTTGTTCGACTGGTATGTTTCGTCTTCTGTTTTTTTTTTTTACTATTTATCCTTTATTTTGACGATTTACCTTTGAGGTGATGGTGGTTGTATTTTTTGTCGATGTATTTATTGACGATGAATTGATGGTTAAAGTGAAGCCTTTGAAATGGTGTTTCCATGTTCGTTCGATCGTTTTGTTTTGGTCTTGCATTCTACAACCAGGTTTAATAATTGTACTTTTTTTATAAATACATATTTTTCATTATGTTTGTCTGATTGGAAAAGGCCATTTGTACGGATTTGATCTTTATTTGATAAATTCATGATATGAAACAACAAAATTTATATTGCATTATAATTACAAAGAAAATGCTACTGATTATTATTCAAATTAGAACCTTGCAACAGGTTTTGTAGATGGAGATTCCTGGAAAGTCGTGTGAAGGTTTTTTAGTGTTGAAGAAAACGCATATCACAAAACCTAATCAAACATCTTTAATCGAAATGATCTTTAACGAGGTAATTACCATATCAACTTATCGATAACATCATCAATCATACGTCGTGTAACTGTTTTTCTTTACATATTGTTTTGGATAACTGATAATGAATGTTGATTACTTAATACAAGCAGGCCCTGTATATACGAAGCTTTTGTAATTGATACATAGTTATTTAATCATCCTTTCATGTAATGTTTATTCTGATAGTGAATGATTCATTTCAACTTCAAGTATTTCAATCCGCTTACTTGATTTTTGCTAATTTTTCATAGGGGTATTGACAGCGTGTCACAGTTTAGAAATATGTGCTTCAGTTTGTTTCAAGGCCTTGCGTGTAGAGTCACAATAACTTTTAGATATAATCCTTACTATGGGGTGGTAGAGTCACAATAACTTTTGAGCTTTAATGGTCTTTTTTAGCAATGGTTGAGGTGATTGAGGATCTAATAATGAAAGATCGAACATCTGGTCGTGCTCGTGGGTTTTATTTTGTTGTATTTTGGACCATGTTGTTGATGTGTTTGCAGCCATTACGGATTTCAGATCTTCTTTAGACCTAAACCCTCAGTTGTAGATCTTAGCCTATTTAATTTGTTTAAACATTTTGAATTTGGTGTAAGTATTGATTTGTAATTTGAGCTATTGCAAATTCTCCTTTATCAGAGTTGCAACTGCTCCTCTTTTTAGTATGACTTATTGTACTTTAATTCATTATTGTTTGGGCTAATGATGATTTCTATTTTGTAGTTTTCCATTTTTGAATCATATGTAAGTGTTTAGCGCTTCCGTGTGGTTGGAATAAAGGTTCTGGTTCCTTCTTTGTTTTAGGTAATTTATGTTTTGACGTATTTTCTGTCTTTGATAGGTGTTTACACAATTCCACAAAGGTGCGGAAACGGGCGTTTCACTTCTACGCGAGTCCATAATTTGTTAAAGTATCAGCTTTCAAACAAATAATAAATGTGTTGCAAGTTTTGATTTTATTTGATATAAGCTTCATTTTATTTGAATTTTTGGAACTTTAGCAATCCACCACTAACTCTTTTTCGGGCAGGGTTAAAATGTCAAAGAAATCTTCTCGATCGGGACCTTGATATTGGACAGTTGACTAAATTGCAACTTCGGGCAGTGCTCATAGGCTCAATGTGCATGCAATTTCTGATTTTTCGATCGCGGTATGTATGTGTATAGATTGATATAACACAACTTTTTGTTTAGTTCATTATAAAAATGAAAAATAGTATAAAATAATGAAAAAATGTTGATTGTATATGTTTGTTATCAGTCTACTAACTGTTGACTGGAAACATTTTTACTTTTACATGTTGACTATAAACATGTGAAATTCTGTCAAATCTGGCTTTGAATGTGACAACAAGTTATATTTACATTCAATGTTGACATTACCTTATCTTTGCCTTGAATCCTTTGTACGTCACACTTTCGATTTATTACTTATGAATGAGTCTTCTATGAATTTGTTTTATCTCTAATTTATCAAATGAGTATATTATCTTTGTTTAAATAAAGCTTTAACTTAATCTAGGTTTTTGGTTTTTGTTTTTTTATCTTTTTGCTGCAGATTATAGATACAAGGAGTTATTAGTTTTCAGCGGAATATCTTTAAAAAGAGTTAACAACCTCATATATATCGTGAAAGGTTTGGGATGCAGTATTTCCTAGATGAAAATTTATAGTGGTGCCTATATTTCGTTAGTCAGTAAGTATAGTTCATCTTTTATAATAGTGCTTATTCCAGTGTTCGTATATTTGTTGAATTCACTTCCTGTTACTAGGTATAGTCGGGTAATATAGCTATTTGTTGTTGTTACTGTCTTTATCCAAATGATGTCCAATTGAATTTAGAAAAACGGGTCATAATGGGTTTATGTCAAAACAGGTAAATATAATGAACATGTCAAATTAGATGGGTGAGGTTGACCATCTTTCAGTTCTTTGAACTGTTTGAAGTTCAATAATGATATTACATCTAAGTATCTTTTTGGTCGATTTACGAGGGTGTAAGCTTTTGAATATACTTAAGAGACCCCATGTTTAACCCATTTGACCCGATTTGCTGCATTCATTACTCATTTCTAAGGGGTGTGTGTTGTTTTCGAAGGATCTGCGAAAACAGTTAATTATAAACTTATTTAGTTGTAGTGTTATTTGAAAATTAGGTAATTGTATGACATAATTGTAATTGGTAAATAGGTAAGAATTTCACCTCTCTACAAGTGAAAGTTGTAAAACTGATGTAATGATTCAGCATGTACATAAATGGGACCACTATAAGATTTTTTATCTATCAAATTGCAACTTACTGAAGACATATCTCAGTTGATGTGAATAATCACATCTCCATAAGCGTGGTGATAATCGAATGAACATGTTAATGAGTATAAACTATTTATACTTGTCATACAAATTTTGTCAGTTCATACTTGATAAATGGCAAACTCAATGTTTGAGCAATGTTTAAAAGTATAGTAGCAATTTTATTTAATATAAAATGCAGGTTCATTGATCATTATTAAAATTTGCCGATGATACTATTTAATATTTTGTAAATGATGATGACGTTAGGTCTTCAAGGGTTGGAAATGGATAGAACTCCTTTGTACCTTCTCAAAGACGATTGATTCTCCATCTATGGTACTGCTCTTACCCGTGTTCTTTGAATCATGATTTTGTTGATATCATACGATTTGTTATTTGCAGATGTATGAAACAGCCTGGTGCTAATGGGGGTACTTTCTGAAGAGACCTTCTCAATAATTTCACTATGTTTGTGGGATTAAACAAAGTTGAATGGGTACCTAATAGTCAAGTAGGTAATTAAGAGTTAATTGGCCAAATCTGAGTTAATATATGTTGATCATTTGAAGCTTTGTGAAAGATGAAAATTGGATAATTATTATTACGTCCATCCCTATAGATTAGTAAGCTTGAAAAATTACATAACGTAAGATAATAATTAATGTAACGTTTGTGGTGTGATTATTCCAATTAACAATGTTGAATATTGAAGGTTTGTGAAATACAGTGCCATTGAAAATGATTAGAACGCAATTCAAACTATGCTTTGAGCTCCTTTATGATATGGTCAATCGGCTAATAGACTTTGTTGTTTCAAGACCTCGAACTGTCTTGAATGTGTATCTGCTATTCCTTTATCATATTCTCACAAACTACATGTGTAGGTTGAAGTATTATTAATACAATACGATTTTGTATTTCAGCTAATTACTAACCACGTCCTACTAAGCGAACAACAAGCAGAAAAGATGAAAACTTTGAAATTAGCGGCTCTAAAGGAAGAAATGAACATTACAACTGAGGTCACAAATTTGCAGCATACTTTAAGTAATTCTTCTTCATGAAAATCATTTGATGATAAAGGAGACTTTTCTTCTATGAATAATTTCTCAAATCAAATGTCGGAAAATTTAGGAAGATTATCTGTTCTCAAAAACTATTATGATCAGGTATCCTTTGAACTATATGTTTTTTAATAACTGACAATGCAAGTATTAATAACTGACAATCCTTTGAAAATTTAGAAATGAACTATATGTTTTGATATGGTCAATCGGCTAATAGACTTTGTTGTTTCAAGATCTCGAACTGTCTTGAATGTGTATCTGCTATTCCTTTATCATATTCTCACAAACTACATGTGTAGGTTGAAGTATTATTAATACAATACAATTTTGTATTTCAGTTAATTACTAACCACGTCCTACTAAGCGAAAAACAAGCAGAAAAGATGAAAACTTTGAAATTAGCAGCTCTCTAAAGGAAGAAATGAACTATATGTTTTTTTTACAGGCTGGTGTATTGCGTATTAATATCTTCAAGAAGATGTTGGATATACTAAATATAAGACAAAGATATTTGACATTGCTTACACTTCACAACTATCAAAAGCGATTAAGTTCCTTTAATCACCAATGAGAATCCATACATATACTAAACATAAGACAAAGATCTTTGGCATTGCTTACATTTCACAACTACTAATAGCGATTAAGTTCTTTTAATCACCAATGAGAATCCATACCTATATAAATAGTGTTTATTTTTCTTTAGAGTATTTATTTTTATTATCGTTACTTAAACGTAATCTCAACAACATTTTGTTTTTATGTCTACATCCTTTCACTTTATTTTATATGCAACATTTGATTCTACAAACAGTTTTTGTTTGTTGTTATATATTAACGACTTTTTAATTAAAACCCGCGAATTCGCAGGTCTTTAACTAGTTAAACAACATAATAAAAAATATTTCCACGCACAATGATTATTGTAATTACAACATCAAATTTTGTTGTTTTACTTTTGATTTTTCATTTTGGTATGAAATTTGTCAACGAAAAAAAAAAAAAAAAGAGTCAGGTATGAAAGTTTGATAAATTAATTGCATATTAAGAATGTTATATATAGTAACTAGGTGCAAATGCGTACATTATGTTCATCATGTTTTTAATTAGACCATTCAACTCAATTACTCCCTTCGTCCTACCAAAAGTGTCCACTTTTCTATTTTGGGATGTCCTATTTCAAGTGTCCACTTTGTATTTCAACCAATAAGAAGAGGTTATTCTGGAGAGAGAAGATTTCTGATTGGTGGAGAATGAAGTTAGTGAGATTTTCTAAAAAAACTGTGTGCAAAAAGTAAGTGGACACTTGTGGTGGGACGGATGTATTATAAGGTTGTTTACATTCAGAATGCATAATTCTTCCTTGTTTGGTGTGAATGCAAATTACGTATAGAGTAAACACATTCTTCCTGTAGCCTAGAAAAGAAGCAATGCGCTATATTGCTCTTTACAGAGTTGCACTACATTGCATAACATTTCTCTACACAAATTCATGCAAACCATATTATTATAGAAAGTGAGAAACACACACATACACACACACACACACACACACACACATATATATATATATATATATATATATATATATATATATATATATATATATATACACACACAAACACACACACACAAACTTCAAAAATATATAATGTACTTGTATATATAACCTTTGATCAAAATAATGAAGTCACAACTCAGGTATTCCAATGTATTGCGTTCGTGGCCAAGTTCGATAAATCATTGAACATCAGCATCAATACCTTATTCTAGTTAGTCTAGGTATACAATAGTTTCGGGAAATTTGATCTTAATTTTATAGGGCAATACTGTTTGTATTTGATGGGTGTATAGTGTTTTATCGATAAAACTATAAAACTTAAGATGTTAATTGATGATTGATATTAAATACATATTATTAAATTATATACTACGTCATTAACTGTGAAATATGAATGAGTGCTAAAAAAGTTTAGTATGATAGGAGTTTTAACGTAACCATCTAAAGCATTAACATAATATATATTATGAATAAATGTAACAAAATTAAACAATTTATTATTTAAGATACACATTATATTTATTATATTAAATGCATGTTAATTAACTTTAGTAGAACATAAATGCATAGAGTAATTTGATCTTTTGATCATTAAATTTTTACCATCATTTAGGTTTAAAAATATTTTTAAATTATTTTTACCATAAATTATTGTGAAGTAAAACATAAGAGCCTAAGACACTTCGAACAATTAATTTTAACAGTTCAAAATTATTTTTATATAACTTGCATATATATTTATTTTGATTCTTATATCTTTTTTTTAAAAATTAAACGAATACTGCTATTTACATTATAAATAAATAGAAACATTTAAGTCATCGCTAATAAATCAATTATTAATCTTCATTCATCAAAAAAAAAAAAAAATAGTGTCATACCATTTAATCATGACATTTTTTTATTTGGCGTGTATCAAATTTTAAAATAGATAACATAAAAAAATGACTTCACGCGTGTAGTGACCCGAACTTTTCCATGTTTATATATATTAAATGAAATTGATTTTTTTTACATGATTAAGTGTTTCCGACATGTTAAGCAATCAAAATTGTTAAGACTTGATTATTTGAAATGAGTTTCATGTAGACAATTGACCACCCAAGTTGACCGGCGATTCACGAACGTTAAAACTTGTAAAAATGACATGACGATATATATATGGATATACATATGGTTAACATGATATTATGATAAGTAAGTATCTCCATAAGTATATTAACAATGATTTATATACATATAAACAAGACTACTAACTTAAGGATTTCGAAACGAGACATATATGTAACGATTATCATTGTAACGACGTTTAAATGTATATATATCATACTAAGATATATTAATATATCATAATATCATGATAATATAATAATTTAACATCTCATTATATATAATAAACAATGGGTTAATAACATTAATTGAGATCGTTAACTTAAAGGTTTCAAAACAACACTTACATGTAACGACTAACGATGACTTAACGACTCAGTTAAAATGTATATACAAGTAGTGTATTTAGATGTATAAAAATACTTTTGGAAGACTTCAAGACAAATTTCAAAACACTCATACTTAACGAAAATGGTTACAGTTAATTTCCCATTCTTTTCTTTTATCAAGAATTCTAGTCGTATTCTTACCCGTATTATACACAGCTTCAAGACGTACTTGCTATGGGTATATACCAATAGGAACTAGCATGAGATTCCACTCTTGATTATGTCATGCTTGGCTGATCAATTTTAACTTTTACTATGAGCTAGTCAACTAACTAGAACTCCTTTTAACCCCACTCACCACTCACCACTTACCACCATTATTCACTCCATTTCACTTCCAATTCTCTTTCTAATTCTCTCTCAACACACACACATACACACACACACTTATGAATGAATTTTTCCAGTAGTTAATCATCATATTCATCAAAAATCACTTCAAGAATTAAGCTATAATCATCATAGGAAGAACACTTCAAGAACACTTCGAAAATCCCTTCAAGTTTACTAATTTACTTCCAAGCTTTCTAATCCATTCCAAGTAATCATCTAAGATCAAGAAACCTTTGTTATATACAGTAGGTTATCTTTTTTATTCAAGGTAATATTCATATTCAAACTTTGATTCAATTTCTATAACTATAAACTATCTTAATTCGAGTAAAAATCTTACTTGAACTTGTTTTTGTGTCATGATCCTACTTCAAGAACTTTCAAGCCATCCAAGATACTTTGAAGCTAGATCATTTCTTGTCACTTCCAGTAGGTTTACCTACTTGTCACTTCCAGTAGGTTTACCTACTAAACTTGAGGTAGTAATGATGTTCATAACATCATTCGATTCATATATATAAAACTATCTTATTCGAAGGTTTAAACTCGTAATCACTAGAACATAGTTTAGTTAATTCTAAACTTGTTCGTAAACAAAAGTTAATCCTTCTAACTTGACTTTTAAATTCAACTAAACACATGTTCTATATCTATATGATATGCTAACTTAATGATTGGAAACCGGAAAACACGAAAAACACCGTAAAACCGGATATACGCCGTCGTAGTAACACCGCGGGCTGTTTTGGGTTAGTTAATTAAAAACTATGATAAAATTTGATTTAAAAGTTGTTCTTCTGGGAAAATGATTTTTCTTATGAACATGAAACTATACCCAAAAATCATGGTTAAACTCAAAGTAGAAGTATGTTTTCCAAAATGGTCATCTAGAAGTCGTTTTTTCGACTGAAATGACTACCTTTACAAAAACAACTTGTAACTTATATTTCAAACTATAAACCTATACTTTTTCTATTTAGATTCATAAAATAGAGTTCAATATGAAACCATAGCAATTTGATTCACTCAAAACGGATTTAAAACGAAGAAGTTATGGGTAAAACAAGATTGGATATTTTTTGATTGTTGTAGCTACGGGAAATATTGTAACAATTCTATACAAATCATATCCTAGCTAACTTATGTTGTATTATACACGTATTCTAATATATTATGTAATCTTCGGATACCATAGACACGTATACAATGTTTTGACATATCATATCGACCCATCTATATAATATATTTTGGAACAACCATAGACACTCTATATGCAGTAATGTGGGAGTTAGCTATACAGGGTTGAGGTTGATTCCAAAAATAATATATATAGTTTGAGTTGTGATCTAGCCTGAGGCTTGTATACACTGGGTCGTGGATTGATCCAAGATAATTTATATTGATTTATTTCTGTACATCTAACTGTGGACAACTAGTTGTAGGTTACTAACGAGGACAGCTGACTTAATAAACTTAAAACAGTAAAACGTATTAAAAATATTGTAAATATATTTTGAACATACTTTGATATATATGTACATATTTGTTATAGGTCCGTGAATCGATCCGTGGCCAAGTCTTATTTCCGAGGAAGGAAATATCTGTGAAAGTGAGTTATAGTCCCACTTTTAAACTCTAATATTTTTGGGATGAGAATACATGCAGGTTTTATAAATGATTTACAAAATAGACACAAGTACATGAAACTACATTCTATGGTTGAATTATCTAAATCGAATATGCCCCTTTTTATTAAGTCTGGTAATCTAAGAATTAGGGAACAGACACCCTAATTGACGCGAATCCTAAAGATAGATCTATTGGGCCTAACAAACCCCATCCAAAGTACCGGATGCTTTAGTACTTCGAAATTTATATCATATCCGAAGGGTGTCCCGGAATGATGGGGATATTCTTATATATGCATCTTGTTAATGTCGGTTACCAGGTGTTCACCATATGAATGATTTTTTTATCTCTATGTATGAGATGTGTATTGAAATACGAAATCTTGTGGTCTATTGTTACGATTTGATATATATAGGTTAAACCTATAACTCACCAACATTTTTGTTGACGTTTAAAGCATGTTTATTCTCGGGTGATTATTAAGAGCTTCCGCTGTTGCATACTAAAATAAGGACAAGATTTGGAGTCCATGCTTGTATGATATTGTGTAAAAACTGCATTCAAGAAACTTATTTTTGATGTAATATATTCCTATTGTAAACCATTATGTAATGGTCGTGTGTAAACAGTATATTTTAGATTATCATTATTTGATAATCTACGTAATATTTTTTTAAACCTTTATCGATAAAATAAAGGTTATACTTGTTTTAAAAATGAATGCAGTCTTTGAAAAACGTCTCATATAGAGGTCAAAACCTCGCGACGAAATCAATTCATATGGAACGTTTATAATCAATATGAACGGGAGATTTCAGTTGGTATCAGAGCGTTGGTCTTAGAGAACCAGAAAATCTGTATTAGTGTGTCTTATCGAGTTTGTTATGATGTATTAGTGAGTCTGGACTTCGACAGTATTTTCTTTAAAAATGATTGCTTAACATTTTTGTTGGAAACTATATATTTTTAACATGTGAATATTATGTGATATATTAATCTCTTAACATGTTTGATATTATGTGATAGATGTCTACCTCTAGAACAAGTCCCATTGACTCACCTAATAATAATGAAGAGTCTAATGTAAATTGGAATGATTCGTGGACTGATTCACAAGTTCCCGAAGAGGAACCGGAAGAAGAGTCAGAACCGGAAGAAGAATCGGAACCGGAAGAAGAATCGGAACCGGAAGAAGAAATAGAACCAGTGGGTGAAATAATAAAACGGTTAAGTAGAAGAAAATCCTCAACCAACCGACCAAAGTTAATTATGGTCAATGGTGTTTCCGCCAAAGAAGCAAAGTATTGGGAGGATTACCAATTCTCCGATGAATCGGATCCCTACAAGGATTCCGATGATGTTATAGAAATTACCCCGACCCAATTTAATGAGGCAAAAGAAAATAATAAGGGAAGATGTATCAAAATAGAGAAATCTGATTCCGACCCCGATGAACTTTATATGTACCGTCAACACCCGTATTTTCAATATCGTGACAATAACCCGGGAACCTCTAAACCACCAGGTTTTTCTAAACCAATGTGGAAAATGACGACTCGTATTAGAGGAACATCATATATCCCTAGAAGATTAGGAAAAAGAACCAAGTCCGAAGAAGAAGAAACCAGTGATTCAGATTAGAGGGTTGTAATCATGTTGTGTATTATTTGTATTGTAGTGTGCTTGTACTTTTATGTTCTATGTAAAAATTGCTTGTATTGTTTGTTAATTATCTTTTACGAATCTAATCCTTGTCTATTTTACAGTATAAAAACAAAATGGACTTTAAGGGTAGACAACCGAATATTTTAGAAGACCTACCAGAGGATATGTGTAGTGACCCGAACTTTTCCATGTTTATATATATTAATTGAGATTGATATTTACATGATTAAATATTTCCAACATGTTAAGCAATCAAACTTGTTAAGACTTGATTAATTGAAATATGTTTCATATAGACAATTGACCACCCAAGTTGACCGGTGATTCACGAACGTTAAGACTTGTAAAAACTATATGATGACATATATATGGATATATATATAGTTAACATGATACTATGATAAGTAAACATATCATTAAGTATATTAACAATGAACTACATATGTAAAAACAAGACTACTAACTTAATGATTTTTAAACGAGACATATATGTAACGATTATCGTGGTAAAGACATTTAATGTATATATATCATATTAAGAGATATTCATACATGATAATATCATGATAATATAATAATTTAAAATCTCATTTGATATTATAAACATTGGGTTAACAACATTTAACAAGATCGTTAACCTAAAGGTTTCAAAACAACACTTACATGTAACGACTAACGATGACTTAACGACTCAGTTAAAATATATATACATGTAGTGTTTTAATATGTATTTATACACTTTTGAAAGACTTCAATACACTTATAAAAATACTTCTACTTAACAAAAATGCTTATAATTACATCCTCATTCAGTTTCATCAACAATTCTACTCGTATGCACCCGTATTCGTACTCGTACAATACACAGCTTTTAGATGTATGTACTATTGGTATATACACTCCAATGATCAGCTCTTAGCAGCCCATGTGAGTCACCTAACATATGTGGAAACCATCATTTGGCAACTAGCATGAAATATCTCATAAAATTACAAAAATATGAGTAATCATTCATGACTTATTTACATGAAAACAAAATTACATATCATTTATATCTAATCCATACACCAACGACCAAAAACACCTACAAACACTTTCATTCTTCAATTTTCTTCATCTAATTGATCTCTCTCAAGTTCTATCTTCAAGTTCTAAGTGTTCTTCATAAATTCTACAAGTTCTAGTTACATAAAATCAAGAATACTTTCAAGTTTGCTAGCTCACTTCCAATCTTGTAAGGTGATCATCCAACCTCAAGAAATCTTTATTTATTATAGTAGGTTATCATTCTAATACAAGGTAATAATCATATTTAAACTTTGGTTCAATTTCTATAACTATAACAATCTTATTTCAAGTGATGATCTTACTTGAACTTGTTTTCGTGTCATGATTCTGCTTCAAGAACTTCGAGCCATCCAAGGATTCGTTGAAGCTAGATCCATTTTTCTCTTTTCCAGTAGGTTTATCCAAGGAACTTAAGGTAGTAATGATGTTCATAACATCATTCGATTCATACATATAAAGCTATCTTATTCGAAGGTTTAAACTTGTAATCACTAGAACATAGTTTAGTTAATTCTAAACTTGTTCGCAAACAAAAGTTAATCCTTCTAACTTGACTTTTAAAATCAACTAAAAACATGTTCTATATCTATATGATATGCTAACTTAATGATTTAAAACCTGGAAACAGGAAAAACACCGTAAAACCGGATTTACGCCGTCGTAGTAACACCGCGGGCTGTTTTGGGTTAGTTAATTAAAAACTATGATAAACTTTGATTTAAAAGTTGTTATTATCAAAGTTTTTATTCTGAGAAAATGATTTTTATTATGAACATGAAACTATATCCAAAAATTATGGTTAAACTCAAAGTGGAAGTATGTTTTCTAAAATGGTCATCTCGACGTCGTTCTTTCGACTGAAATGACTACCTTTACAAAAACGACTTGTAACTTATTTTTCCGACTATAAACCTATAATTTTTCTGTTTAGATTCATAAAATAGAGTTCAATATGAAACCATATCAATTTGATTCACTCAAAACGGATTTAAAATGAAGAAGTTATGGGTAAAACAAGATTGGATAATTTTTCTCATTTTAGCTACGTGAAAATTGGTAACATATCTATTCCAACCATAACTTAATCAACTTGTATTGTATATTATGTAATCTTGAGATACCATAGACACGTATACAATATTTCGACCTATCATGTCGACACATCTATATATATTTCGGAACAACCATAGACACTCTATATGTGAATGTTGGAGTTAGCTATACAGGGTTGAGGTTGATCCCAAAATATATATAGTTTGAGTTGTGATCAATAATGAGATATGTATACACTGGGTCGTGGATTGATTCAAGATAATATTTATCGATTTATTTCTATACATCTAACTGTGGACAACTAGTTGTAGGTTACTAACGAGGACAGCTGACTTAATAAACTTAAAACATCAAAATATATTAAAAGTGTTGTAAATATATTTTGAACATACTTTGATATATATGTATATATTGTTATAGGTTCGTGAATCAACCAGTGGCCAAGTCTTACTTCCCGACGAAGTAAAAATCTGTGAAAGTGAGTTATAGTCCCACTTTTAAAATCTAATATTTTTGGGATGAGAATACATGCAGGTTTTATAAATGATTTACAAAATAGACACAAGTACGTGAAACTACATTCTATGGTTGAATTATCGAAATCGAATATGCCCCTTTTTATTAAGTCTGGTAATCTAAGAATTAGGGAACAGACACCCTAATTGACGTGAATCCTAAAGATAGATCTATTGGGCCTAACAAACCCCATCCAAAGTACCGGATGCTTTAGTACTTCGAAATTTATATCAAATCCGAAGGGTGTCCCGGAATGATGGGGATATTCTTATATATGCATCTTGTTAATGTTGGTTACCAGGTGTTCACCATATGAATGATTTTTATCTCTATGTATGGGATGTGTATTGAAATATGAAATCATGTGGTCTATTATTATGATTTGATATATATAGGTTAAATCTATAACTCACCAACATTTTTGTTGACGTTTTAAGCATGTTTATTCTCAGGTGATTATTAAGAGCTTCCGCTGTCGCATACTTAAATAAGGACGAGATTTGGAGTCCATGCTTGTATGATATTGTGTAAAAACTGCATTCAAGAAACTTATTTTGTTGTAACATAATTGTATTGTAAACCATTATGTAATGGTCGTGTGTAAACAGGATATTTTAGATTATCATTATTTGATAATCTACGTAAAGCTTTTTAAACCTTTATTGATGAAATAAAGGTTATGGTTTGTTTTAAAATGAATGCAGGCTTTGAAAAATGTCTCATATAGAGGTCAAAACCTCGCAACGAAATCAATTAATATGGAACGTTTTTAATCAATAAGAACGGGACATTTCAGTTGGTATCCGAGCGTTGGTCTTAGAGAACCAGAATTTTGCATTAGTGTGTCTTATCGAGTTTGTTAGGATGCATTAGTGAGTCTGGACTTCGACCGTGTTTACTTGAAAAATGATTGCTTAACAAATTTTGTTGGAAACTATATATTTTTAACATGTGAATATTATGTGATATATTAATCTCTTAACGCGTTTGATATTATGTGATAGATGTCTACCTCTAGAACAAGTACCATTGACTCACCTAATAATAATGAAGAGTCAAATGTAAATTGGAATGATTCGTGGACTGATTCACAAGTTCCCGAAGAGGAACCGGAAGAAGAGTCGGAACCGGAAGAAGAATCGGAACCGGAAGAAGAATCGGAACCGGATGAAGAAATAGAACCGGTGGGGGAAATAATAAAACGGTTAAGTAAAAGAAAATCCTCAACCAACCGACCAAGGTTAATTATGGTCAATGTTGTTTCCGCCAAGGAAGCAAAATATTGGGAGGATTACCAATTCTCCGATGAATCGGATTCCGACGAGAATTCCGATGATGTTATAGAAATTACCCCAACTGAATTTAAAAAGGCAAAAGAAAATAATAAGGGAAAGGGCATAAAAATAGAGAAATCTAATTCCAACCCCGATAAACTTTATATGTATCGTCAACCCCCGAAGTCCTTAAGTTGTAACAATGACCCGGGAACCTCTAAACCACCAGGTTTTTCTAAACCAATGTGGAAAACGACGGCTCGTATTAGGGGAACATCATATATCCCTAGAAACTTGGCAAAATGAACCAAAACCGAAGAAGAAGAAACAAGCGAGTCGGAATAAGATAGTTGTATTCGTATGGTGTAATATATGTAATATAGTGTGCTTATGCTTTGTGATATATGTAAAAATTGCTTGTATTAATAAGTATTTTTTTATGAATCTAACTCTTGTCTATTTTACAGTATAAAAACACAAAATGGATAGACAACCCAATATTTTAAGAGACCTACCCGGAGACATGATTGATGAAATCTTGTCTAGAGTCGGTCAGAATTCTTCGGCACAACTATTTAAGGCGAGATCAGTTTGTAAGACATTCGAAGAACGTTCCAAGAATGCCTTGGTTTATAAAAGGCTTTCGTTCGAAAGATGGGGGATATCACATTGGGAAATCCATAAGTTACGATGTGTTTACTTTGACGCATATATTGCGGGGAACCCAAATGCTATTTTACGCAATGGGTTAAGAAATTATTTTGACTCAATATATCCGAATATTGGACTTCGTGATTTAGAAAAAGCGGCTAACATGCAACATAAAGAAGCATGTTATGCTTACGGATTAGTAATGTTCGCTTCTCACCAAAGTGAGAACAAGAACATCGGGCTACAACTATTAAACAAAACGTTCCCACAAGTGACGGAGTCGGTAATTGGGGTAAGAAATGAGGTTTTTAGATTGTTACGGGACTGTTGGACATTACGTAACCCTCGTCCCTTTGACGACGTTACAACACGCTGTCTTATCAACGGCCATAACGGTTATGTTCCACAAGACCAAGGATGGAAAGTAATCCTAGTAAAACCAGAATGCAAGACTTGTTTCTGGATGTATGAATTACGTGTCTTTATTGCCTTTGCTGAACGACTTGTGTACTAGCTAGAATTATCTTCACAACCATCTTGTATCAAATTTATTGTGTGCTATATTTCATGCTATATGTAAAATAAGCGGTATTGTAAGTTTGTAAAATATTGTGTAAAAGTTTGAACGCGAAATATTATTATAATCAGTTTTTCATATAGAATTGTAGTAGTTGAATTGTATATTAGCTACTAAGTATGAACTTAACGGGTAGGCACTACCCGAATTTAAACTTATAAAACGCTAATATGAAGAAAAAGCTTTTAAAAATGAGTTCATATTATGCTACGAAATACTATTAACTACTCTTAATATTCTGTATGATTAACTTGTTCCATTTGACTATTTTGAAGGAAATGGCACCGACTACTTGACACACCGTGAATATGAATGAAGAGGAATTCCGTACTTTTCTAGCTTCAAACATAGCCGCAGTACAGGCTGCGCTACATACCAATAATAACCTTGGATCTAGCAGTACAGGAAATCGTGTAGGATGCACCTACAAAGAATTCACTGCCTGCAAACCTTTAGAATTTGATGGAACCGAAGGACCGATCTGATTGAAACGGTGGACCGAGAAGGTCGAATCGGTGTTTGCCATAAGTAAGTGTACTGAAGAGGACAAAGTGAAGTACGGTACGTATACCTTCACAGGTTCTGCGTTAACATGGTGGAATACCTATCTAGAGCAAGTGAGACAAGATGATGCGTACGCACTACCGTGGTCAGCATTCAAGCACTTGATGAACGAGAAGTACCGTCCCAGAACCGAGGTCAATAAGCTCAAGACAGAACTTAGAGGGTTACGAACCCAAGGATTTGATATTACCACGTACGAAAGACGATTCACAGAATTGTGCTTATTCTGTCCGGGAGCATTCGAAGATGAGGAAGAGAAGATCGACGCGTTTGTGAAAGGATTACCGGAAAGAATCCAAGAAGATATAAGTTCACACGAGCCCGCCTCCATACAACAGGCATGTAGAATGGCTCACAAACTAGTGAACCAGATTGAAGAAAGAATTAAATAACAGACTGCTGAAGAGGCCAATGTGAAGCAAGTCAAAAGAAAGTGGGAGGAAAATGGTGATAAGAATCACCAATACAACAACAGCAGCAATTACAACAATAATCGCAACAATTATCCCAAAAATCGCAACATCAATCGCAACTACAACAAACGGCCTAACAACAACAACAACAACAACAACAACAACAACAACTACAACAATCATCCCAACAACAATAATAACCGCAACAACAACAACAATCAGAAGCAGCTATGCCAAAGGTGTGAAAAGTATCACTCGGGGTTCTGCACCAAATTTTGCAACAAGTGTAAAAGAAATGGTCATAGCGCGGCGAAGTGTGAGGTCTACGGACCAGGGGTTAATAGAACGAAAGGAACAAATGGTGTCGGAACGAGTAATGGCGGAACAAGTAGTGTCGGAGCAAGTTATGCCAATGTAGTTTGTTATAAATGTGGAAAACCGGGCCACATTATTAGAAATTGCCCGAACCAGGAGAACACGAATGGACAAGGCCGCGGAAGAGTTTTCAATATTAATGCGGCAGAGGCACAGGAAGACCCGGAGCTTGTTACGGGTACGTTTCTTATTGACAATAAATCTGCTTACGTTTTATTTGATTCGGGTGCGGATAGAAGCTATATGAGTAGAGATTTTTGTGCTAAATTAAGTTGCCCATTGACGCCTTTGGATAGTAAATTTTTACTCGAATTAGCAAATGGTAAATTAATTTCAGCAGATAATATATGTCGGAATCGAGAAATTAAACTGGTTAGCGAAACATTTAAGATTGACTTGATACCAGTAGAGTTAGGGAGTTTTGATGTGATAATCGGTATGGACTGGTTGAAAGAAGTGAAAGCAGAGATCGTTTGTTACAAAAATGCAATTCGCATTATACGAGAAAAAGGAAAACCCTTAATGGTGTACGGAGAAAAGGGCAACACGAAGCTACATCTTATTAGTAATTTGAAGGCACAAAAACTAATAAGAAAAGGTTGCTATGCTGTTCTAGCACACATCGAGAAAGTACAAACTGAAGAAAAGAGCATCAATGATGTTCCCATTGCAAAAGAATTTTCTGATGTATTTCCGAAAGAATTACCGGGATTACCCCCACATCGATCCGTTGAATTTCAAATAGATCTTGTACCAGAAGCTGCACCAATAGCTCGTGCTCCTTACAGACTCGCACCCAGCGAGATGAAAGAACTGCAAAGCCAATTACAATAACTTTTAGAGCGTAGTTTCATTCGACCAAGCACATCACCGTGGGGAGCTCCTGTTTTGTTTGTCAAGAAGAAAGATGGTACATTCAGGTTGTGTATCGACTACCGAGAGTTGAACAAACTTACCATCAAGAACCGCTACCCACTACCGAGAATCGACGACTTATTTGATCAACTACAAGGCTCGTCTGTTTATTCAAAGATTGACTTACGTTCCGGGTATCATCAAATGCGGGTGAAAGAAGATGATATTCCAAAGACTGCTTTCAGAACACGTTACGGTCATTACGAGTTTATGGTCATGCCGTTTGGTTTAACTAATGCACCAGCTGTGTTCATGGACCTTATGAACCGAGTGTGTGGACCATACCTTGACAAGTTTGTCATTGTTTTCATTGATGACATACTTATTTACTCAAAGAATGACCAAGAACACTGTGAACATTTGAGAAAGGTGTTAGAAGTATTGAGGAATGAAGAATTGTACGCTAAGTTTTCAAAGTGTGCATTTTGGTTGGAAGAAGTTCAATTCCTCGGTCACATAGTGAACAAAGAAGGTATTAAGGTGGATCCAGCAAAGATAGAAACTGTTGAAAAGTGGGAAACCCCGAAAACTCCGAAACACATACGCCAGTTTTTAGGACTAGCTGGTTACTACAGAAGGTTCATCCAAGACTTTTCCAGAATAGCAAAACCCTTGACTGCATTAACGCATAAAGGGAAGAAATTTGAATGGAATGATGAACAAGAGAAAGCGTTTCAGTTATTGAAGAAAAAGCTAACTACGACACCTATATTGTCATTGCCTGAAGGGAATGATGATTTTGTGATTTATTGTGACGCATCAAAGCAAGGTCTCGGTTGTGTATTAATGCAACGAACGAAGGTAATTGCGCATGCTTCTAGACAATTGAAGATTCACGAACAAAATTATACGACGCATGATTTGGAATTAGGCGCGGTTGTTTTTGCATTAAAGACTTGGAGGCACTACTTATATAGGGTCAAAAGTATTATATATACCGACCACAAAAGTCTTCAACACATATTTAATCAGAAACAACTAAATATGAGGCAGCGTAGGTGGATTGAATTATTGAATGATTACGACTTTGAGATTCGTTACCACCCGGGGAAGGCAAATGTGGTAGCTGATGCCTTGAACAGGAAGGACAGAGAACCCATTCGAGTAAAATCTATGAATATAATGATTCATAATAACCTTACTACTCAAATAAAGGAGGTGCAACAAGGAGTTTTAAAAGAGGGAAATTTAAAGGATGAAATACCCAAAGGATCGGAGAAGCATCTTAATATTCGGGAAGACGGAACCCGGTATAGGGCTGAAAGGATTTGGGTACCAAAATTTGGAGATATGAGAGAAATGGTACTTAGAGAAGCTCATAAAACCAGATACTCAATACATCCTGGAACGGGGAAGATGTACAAGGATCTCAAGAAACATTTTTGGTGGCCGGGTATGAAAGCCGATGTTGCTAAATACGTAGGAGAATATTTGACGTGTTCTAAGGTCAAAGCTGAGCATCAGAAACCATCAGGTCTACTTCAACAACCCGAAATCCCGGAATGGAAATGGGAAAACATTACCATGGATTTCATCACTAAATTGCCAAGGACTGCAAGTGGTTTTGATACTATTTAGGTAATAGTTGATCGTCTCACCAAATCAGCACACTTCCTGCCAATAAGAGAAGATGACAAGATGGAGAAGTTAGCACGACTGTATTTGAAGGAAGTCGTCTCCAGACATGGAATACCAATCTCTATTATCTCTGATAGGGATGGCAGATTTATTTCAAGATTCTGGCAGACATTACAGCAAGCATTAGGAACTCGTCTAGACATGAGTACTGCCTATCATCCACAAACTGATGGCCAGAGCAAAAGGACGATGCAAACGCTTGAAGACATGCTACGAGCATGTGTTATTGATTTCGGAAACAGTTGGGATCGACATCTACCGTTAGCAGAATTTTCCTACAACAACAGCTACCATTCAAGCATTGAGATGGCGCCGTTTGAAGCACTTTATGGTAGAAAGTGCAGGTCTCCGATTTGTTGGAGTGAAGTGGGGGATAGACAGATTACGGGTCCGGAGATTATACAAGAAACTACCGAGAAGATCATCCAAATTCAACAACGGTTGAAAACCGCCCAAAGTCGACAAAAGAGCTACGCTGACATTAAAAGAAAAGATATAGAATTTGAAATTGGAGAGATGGTCATGCTTAAAGTTGCACCTTGGAAAGGCGTTGTTCGATTTGGTAAACGAGGGAAATTAAATCCAAGGTATATTGGACCATTCAAGATTATTGATCGTGTCGGACCAGTAGCTTACCGACTTGAGTTACCTCAACAACTCGCAGCTGCACATAACACTTTCCACGTCTCGAATTTGAAGAAATGTTTTGCTAAAGAAGATCTCACTATTCCGTTAGATGAAATCCAAATCAACGAAAAACTCCAATTCATCGAAGAACCCGTCGAAATAATGGATCGTGAGGTTAAAAGACTTAAGCAAAACAAGATACCAATTGTTAAGGTTCGATGGAATGCTCGTAGAGGACCCGAGTTCACCTGGGAGCGTGAAGATCAGATGAAGAAGAAATACCCGCATCTATTTGCAGAAGATTCGTCAACACCGTCAACAGCTTAAAATTTCGGGACGAAATTTATTTAACGGGTAGGTACTGTAGTGACCCGAACTTTTCCATGTTTATATATATTAATTGTGATTGATATTTACATGATTAAATGTTTCCAACATGTTAAGCAATCAAACTTGTTAAGACTTGATTAATTGAAATATGTTTCATATAGACAATTGACCACCCAAGTTGACCGGTGATTCATGAACGTTAAAACTTGTAAAAACTATATGATGACATATATATGGATATATATATATATATATATATATATATATATATAGTTAACATGATACTATGATAAGTAAACATATCATTAAGTATATTAACAATGAACTACATATGTAAAAACAAGACTACTAACTTAATGATTTTTAAACGAGACATATATGTAACGATTATCGTTGTAAAGACATTTAATGTATATATATCATATTAAGAGATATTCATACATGATAATATCATGATAATATAATAATTTAAAATCTCATTTGATATTATAAACATTGGGTTAACAACATTTAACAAGATCGTTAACCTAAAGGTTTCAAAACAACACTTACATGTAACGACTAACGATGACTTAACGACTCAGTTAAAATATATATACATGTAGTGTTTTAATATGTATTTATACACTTTTGAAAGACTTCAATACACTTATCAAAATACTTCTACTTAACAAAAATGCTTATAATTACATCCTCGTTCAGTTTCATCAACAATTCTACTCGTATGCACCCGTATTCGTACTCGTACAATACACAGCTTTTAGATGTATGTACTATTGGTATATACACTCCAATGATCAGCTCTTAGCAGCCCATGTGAGTCACCTAACACATGTGGGAACCATCATTTGGCAACTAGCATGAAATATCTCATAAAATTACAAAAATATGAGTAATCATTCATGACTTATTTACATGAAAACAAAATTACATATCATTTATATCTAATCCATACACCAACGACCAAAAACACCTACAAACACTTTCATTCTTCAATTTTCTTCATCTAATTTATCTCTCTCAAGTTCTATCTTCAAGTTCTAAGTGTTCTTCATAAATTCTACAAGTTCTAGTTACATAAAATCAAGAATACTTTCATGTTTGCTAGCTCACTTCCAATCTTGTAAGGTGATCATCCAACCTCAAGAAATCTTTATTTCTTACAGTAGGTTATCATTCTAATAAAAGGTAATAATCATATTCAAACTTTAGTTCAATTTCTATAACTATAACAATCTTATTTCAAGTGATGATCTTACTTGAACTTGTTTTCGTGTCATGATTCTGCTTCAAGAACTTCGAGCCATCCAAGGATTCGTTGAAGCTAGATCCATTTTTATCTTTTCCAGTAGGTTTATCCAAGGAACTTAAGGTAGTAATGATGTTCATAACATCATTCGATTCATACATATAAAGCTATCTTATTCGAAGGTTTAAACTTGTAATCACTAGAACATAGTTTAGTTAATTCTAAACTTGTTCGCAAACAAAAGTTAATCCTTCTAACTTGACTTTTAAAATCAACTAAAAACATGTTATATATCTATATGATATGCTAACTTAATGATTTAAAACCTGGAAACATGAAAAACACCGTAAAACCGGATTTACGCCGTCGTAGTAACACCGCGGGCTGTTTTGGGTTAGTTAATTAAAAACTATGATAAACTTTGATTTAAAAGTTGTTATTATCAAAGTTTTTATTCTGAGAAAATGATTTTTATTATGAACATGAAACTATATCCAAAAATTATGGTTAAACTCAAAGTGGAAGTATGCTTTCTAAAATGGTCATCTCGACGTCGTTCTTTCGACTGAAATGACTACCTTTACAAAAATGACTTGTAACTTATTTTTTCGACTATAAACCTATAATTTTTCTGTTTAGATTCATAAAATAGAGTTCAATATGAAACCATATCAATTTGATTCACTCAAAACGGATTTAAAATGAAGAAGTTATGGGTAAAACAAGATTGCATAATTTTTCTCATTTTAGCTACGTGAAAATTGGTAACAAATCTATTCCAACCATAACTTAATCAACTTGTATTGTATATTATGTAATCTTGAGATACCATAGACACGTATACAATATTTCGACCTATCATGTCGACACATCTATATATATTTCGGAACAACCATAGACACTCTATATGTGAATGTTGGAGTTAGCTATACAGGGTTGAGGTTGATTCCAAAATATATATAGTTTGAGTTGTGATCAATAATGAGATACGTATACACTGGGTCGTGGATTGATTCAAGATAATATTTATCGATTTATTTCTATACATCTAACTGTGGACAACTAGTTGTAGGTTACTAACGAGGACAGCTGACTTAATAAACTTAAAACATCAAAATATATTAAAAGTGTTGTAAATATATTTTGAACATACTTTGATATATATGTATATATTGTTATAGGTTCGTGAATCAACCAGTGGCCAAGTCTTACTTCCCGACGAAGTAAAAATCTGTGAAAGTGAGTTATAGTCCCACTTTTAAAATCTAATATTTTTGGGATGAGAATACATGCAGGTTTTATAAATGATTTACAAAATAGACACAAGTACGTGAAACTACATTCTATGGTTGAATTATCGAAATCGAATATGCCCCTTTTTATTAAGTCTGGTAATCTAAGAATTAGGGAACAGACACCCTAATTGACGCGAATCCTAAAGATAGATCTATTGGGCCTAACAAACCCCATCCAAAGTACCGGATGCTTTAGTACTTCGAAATTTATATCATATCCGAAGGGTGTCCCGGAATGATGGGGATATTCTTATATATGCATCTTGTTAATGTCGGTTACCAGGTGTTCACCATATGAATGATTTTTATCTCTATGTATGGGATGTGTATTGAAATATGAAATCTTGTGGTCTATTATTATGATTTGATATATATAGGTTAAACCTATAACTCACCAACATTTTTGTTGACGTTTTAAGCATGTTTATTCTCAGGTGATTATTAAGAGCTTCCGCTGTCGCATACTTAAATAAGGACGAGATTTGGAGTCCATGCTTGTATGATATTGTGTAAAAACTGCATTCAAGAAACTTATTTTGTTGTAACATAATTGTATTGTAAACCATTATGTAATGGTCGTGTGTAAACAGGATATTTTAGATTATCATTATTTGATAATCTACGTAAAGCTTTTTAAACCTTTATTGATGAAATAAAGGTTATGGTTTGTTTTAAAATGAATGCAGTCTTTGAAAAATGTCTCATATAGAGGTCAAAACCTCGCAACGAAATCAATTAATATGGAACGTTTTTAATCAATAAGAATGGGACATTTCAATATGATTGAGGAAATCTTGTCTAGAGTCGGTCAAAGTTCATCAGCACATTTGATTATGGCAAAATTAACTTGTCAAACATTTGATTGACTTTCCGGAAATGCCTTAGTTTATAAAAGGCTTTCCTTTGATAGATGGGGTATATCACATTGGGGAGACCGTAAGCTACGCCGTGTTTTCTTTAAAGCGTTAAATGCGGGGAACCCAAATGCAATTTTATGCTACGGGTTACGAACTTATTTTGACTCAACATATCCCAATATAGGATTTCGTGAGTTAGAAAGAGCTTCTAACATGCAACATAAAGAAGCATGTTATACTTATGGGTTAGTGATGTTCGCTTCTCACCAAAGTGAGAACAAGAATATCGGGTTACAACTTTTAAATAAAACCTTCCCACAAGTGACGGACTCAGTAGTTGGGGTAAGAAACAAGGTGAAAGGATCCGAAACTAATCATCCGGACGTTGTCCATATTGATTACAAACGAATTACAATAGTTGATAACATTGCGAGGTGCTTGCCCTCTATATGATACATCTTACAAACGTTGCATTTATTCTTAAAAGGCAATCTATAGTTACATCCATAATTGACATATTCGCCTGACATTTCATAATATTCAAATGACCTAAACCGCCATTTACTTAATAATAGTCTCTATGAACTTCAATGACTCGAATGCAACGCCTTATGATATAAGTCCTTAATGGCCTCAAGTAGTATCCTTAGTACGAGATAATGCACAGCGGAAGACTTAATTCATACCTGAGAATAACATGCTTTAAAATGTCAACATAAAGTTGGTGAGATATAGGTTTAATGTCGACAGCGATATAAATATAGACCACAAGATTTCATATATAAACATTTTAATAAAAATATTCTAAGTGGTTGAGCACTTGGTAACCATACTTAACAATTAATCACGTCGCATATTCCCTTTAATATGAAATCTTACTACACTGTACCAAGTGTAGTCACGAAACGAAGTACTGTGCAACCGTTGAATACTGGTCGTCCAGTCCGGTTGGGGTTGTCAGGCCCGATAGATCTATCAACAGGATTCGCGTTTATAATACCGCTGTAAATATTAGTTACCAAGCTACAGGGAAGTATGCCAGTGGTACAACTCAACGTAGAATATATTTTTCAGTTACTTGTGTCCATAACGTAAAACATAAAATACATGTATTCTCATCCCGAAATATTTAGAGTTTAAAAGTGGGACTATATACTCACTTTCGTCTTGAAGATATATATAATTTGACTTGGTCTCCGGTTGATATTACGAACCTATCCATATATAATATATCAATACCTTTTCTTTTTAAATAAACGTCACATATATATACTTGTTATACTTTTAATACTTTGAATAATTCCTTAGTCCGTAGTTAGCAGCTCGTTGTTAGTAATTCAATTTTAATGGTTCATTTTTAGATGTTTAATATACCCGCAATGAAATAAATAAAACCCCCAACGAAATAAATAAAACCCCATCGTATATGTATTGGTCGAGATTAATCTTGACCCACGGTACCGATGTTGTCAAATGACGTGTTGCGTACATAAAGTACCGGTGTTGTCAAATGACGTGTTGCGTACAAACATGGGATCTTATGATTAATCTTCTCGTGTTGTTTACGGGTGATCCTGAACCATATAAAATTGAATTATAAGTACATATATATAAAATATCATGTTATCTTAGAAATATGTGATTTATTTAATTTTTCCCAATTAATCCCGAAGTTAAACAAGTCTAGGATAACCAATTTTGTTTCGGTCATAGTTTCTTCGTTACAAATCTGTTTTCGTTGATTCAACTTGCCATCTCCTTGGATCGAGTCCCTCTTTAAGACTATGAACTGAAAATACCTTGGTTTGTATTCAAAGTCACACAGCATAGGTGAAACTTTAGTGAAACTTATGAAGTTAAACATTTTTGTTAAAAAAAAATAACACTTAATGACCATTTTTCTAAAAATACTTATACTTTGAATTAAATCATGAAATTTTTATGTGTTAACATATTTATAGTAAAAATCATTTTTCCAGAACATAAACCTCCAATTCAAAGTTTAAGATAGTTTTTAATTATCCAACCCAAAACAGTCCCCGGTTACACTCCGATGTCGTAAAAACAGTTTTTAAGATATTCTTTGAAAAACCAAGTTATACCTTGTTAAGTTAGCATATATTTAAGTTATATTACAGGTCTTGAAGTATTTTAAAAGTTAAGTTAGAAGGATCTATTTAGTTTGCAAACAAGTTTGAAAACTTTCAAACTATGTTCTTGTTGTTAAAATTGTATACCACAAAATATGATAGCTATATATATATGAATCGAATAAGGTTATGAACATAGATACTACCTCAAGTTCCTTGGACAAGGTTGCTGTAAAAGAGGAGTAAAAAGCTAGAACCAAAAGGGTGATGGAACTGGATGAAAGATTGGAAGTAAGTTTGTGTTCTTGAAAGGTTTTCTTGAAGTGTTTTTGTATGGTTTTCTTATGGTGTTTAAGTAAGGTTTTTGAAGCTAAATGATGGGGAAAATGCTTGGAGATGATCAAGTATGAAGTTAAGAGTATTTTGAGAGAGAAATGGAAGTGTAAGTATGAGAAAATGGGGTGAAGAAATGGTGTGCATGCATAAAAACGTTTTTAGGTTATAAAGGAATAAAAAAGATACCTAATTTTGTTTTCTTGCTAAATAATTCATGCTACTTGACAAATGGTTGGTTTCACATGTTTCTTAATCATTTAAGGCTGCTAAGGAGCAGATTTTTATTGGTATATACCAATAGTAAATACATCTAGAAGCTGCGTATGATACGGGTACATATACCCTAGGTATATGTATAGAAATCTTTGAGAAAACGGAACGAGGATTCAAATATAGCTATCTTTTGTAAATATACTTATATTGTTTTATGTATTTAAGTCTTTAAAAGTGATTAAATACATTACTTATACGATATATGTATAAACATTATAGGTCATAAGTATTTAAGTCAAATAACGTTACATATGGTTATCGTTTTGAAAACTTAAGTTAGTAGTTTCAAAATATACTTATAACTTATTGTTATTAATACAAAATGAGATATTAAAACATTCTTAGATCATGTTAAATATGTATATATACATATATATACACAAACGTATAATTATCATATATTGTATAGTTCGCGATATCATCGGTCAAACTAGACGGTCAAACGTTGTGTAAAACTCTTTTCGAAAACATAAGTCTCAACAATTTGGATTGCTTATCATGTTGGTAAGGTTTAATTTATGTAAATATTAATCTTATAAGTATAGAACGATCGAAAAAGTGCGGGTCAACTTTAGGGTTTTTGCTTATCGTGTCGGAACCATATAGAGATTAGAGTTTAAATTTGGTCGGAAATTTCCGGGTCGTTACAGTACCCACCCGTTAAAGAAATTTCGTCCTCGAAATTTGGTAGAGGTTGTCATAAATAACAATAGGAATGTTTTCATGACGAATATGAGGTAATAATGAAATTTTATCATTATTGAAAGATTTAGATAAAACGATTCGGTTATGTGAGACGCACGAGCGAAGCTATCACAAAAGAGTGAAATGAGTAAATATAGAATTGTCGTAACCGATGACGTGATTATGATCGATTTCCGGGATTTAAGGGTTTTAAAGAAAATCTTATGTAATAAGATTTAGTTTTGCGGCGATCAGGATCTTCTTTGATTTAACGCGGCAATCTGTTTTGATTTCTTTGTCGAATATTTCACTATAAATTTACCTCCTTCCCTTTCTTTCTTCCCACATCTTCTATTCTTTCTCTTTAGTTCCTACTTTAAGACATTCGCTAATATGCTCCATCCCATTCTAATCCTTGTTATATTTCTAACTTTCATATCTTTCATTCTTCTTTTTCATCTATCACTAGAAGAATCTATTCTCTTTTATACTTTCCTTGGAATTATAATGTTTTTAATTCTCCCGTGCCTTTACGTTGCAATACGTATTGATATGCACGGTTTGTAGTTTCGGGGTTGTTGTTAGGTTTTATACCTTCCCTTATATTTCGATGTTCCTACTCCCGTCCCTTAAAATCATTGTCATCCACAGTTAATGCTCTCTCTTATTTGCTGTGGTTTATGTTCCTATTTCTATTCTGAGGTTTTGTCCCTTCGTTTCTTCTTCCCGTCCTCGAGCCAAGCGAACAATGGTCCGAAATTCGTAGGTAGGAAATTTGGAATGAACCTAGCTATTGGTTTTAGAATGAAATTGTAATGGCACGATCTTGATTCGTTAAATTACTCGAATATTCTGGAAAAATAGAACTATCAAGGTGATACGTTCTAATATGTTTAGAGACTTGATAGAATGTAAGAGCCGTGTAACATGGCACATGATGACGGTACTGTGAATCATCACATTCCATTAGAAACTTAACATGACTTACTGTAATATAATGGAGTTGATCAAGTTTCATTATATTATACTAATTCATGCATCAGTTCCCAACACTACTTCAAATCATTTATATTTTAATCTCGGAGGTTTCAGAATTTAGAAATTAACACAGTTTCTTTTATATTGTAACGCAGATGTTACGGAGAGATAAATGATCGCAGATAGGAATAGTTGTAAAAATATCTCCAGAAATATGAAAAATATGTATAACGAATGATATGAAGATATCTTATAATATCTAAGATAAGATGATGATGAAAAATATCATCCGGGCAAGGTTTTGAATAAAGAGTAGGGTTCTTACTGACGGTTTCAGCAGGTACGGAATCGTTTGTATTCTTTGAGAGCAGGTTCAGTCCCTGTGATTTATCCACAGCCTCTTTCATACTTTGCTTCATCCGTTTTCTAGTTCCAAACTTTTTTTTTTTTTTTCAGCTTTACCACCTTACTATTCTTTGTCATCAAACTTTTGACCGTTAAAGTCGTTTACAGTTTTTGCTGCTTCGTTAGCATTTCAAGAACTATTTCATAGTCCCGGGTGTTTTTCAGAAACTTCACGTTCAGATTATGAAATTCTTAGGGATAGACATTATAGATATGATGGAAGAAGTTCCGCGAGATTTTCAAAATACTGATTGTTGATTTCGCCAAAAGGATAACGATCTGCTGGTGCACCTGTTGATGTTGTCGAGGGATATAAAAGGTTTTTCGGTAATGACGGCGAAAGGACAAGGTATAAATATCATGATTATAATAGAAATAATCTCACTGAAAAGTCGAAGTGGAGCTGTGACAAAATTAGCTTCTTGAAAAGGAATTGTAAGGTTGTTCTTGCTAATAAATGGCAAAGGATTCAATACGTTATGTGTTAAATTATGAATTTGGGTTCGAGAGTTCTTCAGGTGTATAACTGTATGTATAAATCTTCATTCCGTAGGCGAGGTGCGGCGGGTTCAACTTCTCGGTCGAGGTGTTTTCAGGAATCATGAAAGGATTTGAATGTGAATTGTAATCGTCAAGTTACGAATGAGGTTTAAGATAAAATCAAGTGGCAAGCTTGAAGAATTGTTTAGTTTCATATGTTACAATCAACATTTTAATTCATTTTAATTGTCCAATGTTTTCTTCTTTATGCCACTTGTTGGATTCTGGTAGGTCAAAATCCGAATATGAAATTTGATTGAAAATGGTTATTCTGGGGTGAGCGGATACGAATATCGGTGGTTGTAAGTAAGATAATAGATAACCGTTGAATCAGATTCAAGAATGTACAATATAACTTATTAATGTGAATTCTAAATATTCCTCGGGTACTACCCACCCGTTAAAATATTTTCATCATTAATAGTTTGTACGAAGGAATTTTTAATTACTATCTTTATGAAAATATACTTGCATATATATTTTCTTCAGAGATAATCATAGAATTAATGAGTCAATAAAATATTAAACTCATCAGGTTTATTGTTAATACTAGATTACATAGTCTCTAACGCATTAGAGATTACTTAGTCGCCATATTGAACGGAGGTAATGAGGTAGAATGGTACGTGAATCGAAGTTAATCGATGTAGAACGATATGTAGAACGAAGATCATACTCGAAGTACAGATATTGAGTCGTATGATGTTGATATTCGAGATACAGATTGTGATGTTGAGATTTAAGGCGCGGTTGTGATTGGGGTGATAAAGGTACTGTCGGCGTTGACGATGGTAGTACGGATTATGCTGCTGGTGCTGCTGTTGGTGTTTGTAACCTTCGCATCATATTCTCCAAAACCACTACCCGAGCACGGAGTTCGTTGACTTCTTCTATTATACCGGGATGATTGACGGTTGGAACGAGCGAATGAACAAGATTTGAAATATGGGATAGTATGTAATCATGACGAGATACTCTAGAAATGAGCGAGGAAATGGTGTTTCGAATAGGTTCGCCGGTAAGTGCTTCAGGTTCATCGTTAAGAGGACAATTTGGTGGATGGAATGGATCACCTTCTTCTTGCCTCCAGAAATTTAGTATATTACGAACCCATCCCCAATTCATCCAGAATAGATGATGGGAAATTGGTTGATCCATTCCGGTAACGCTGTTCTCGGAGCTCGAATGGAAATCCATATCGGCGAAGCTATCGAATTCGGAGGAATTTGAGCTGGATGAAGAATCCATCTTGTATGGTCGGAGAAATGAATTTTTGGTTTGGAATAGATTATAGGAGTTAGGTTTGGTACTCTTCAATACATAATTTACATATGTATATATAATATCAAAATCCCATGAATTACGGAGAATCTTTGAAATACGACAGGCAATGTCTATAGTAACAGATACGCTAGGATATGAATTTTGTCTATACACTATCGATGCACTAAATGCAGTAAGACGTGTCTAGACTTAAGAATGATAAGCAGGAAGTTCCCTAAGAATGATAAGCAGATGATTTCCGACTAGGATTGATAAGCAAAACTTTTGACAGGCAGACACGGTCAAAGTCCAGACTCACTTAATGTATCCTAACAACTACTAGTTAGACACACTAATGCAAGGCCTGGTTCGCTAAGACCAACGCTCTGATACCAACTGAAAGGATCCGAAACTAATCATCCGGACGTTGTCCATATTGATTACAAACGAATTACAATAGTTGATAACATTGCGAGGTGCTTGCCCTCTATATGATACATCTTACAAACGTTGCATTTATTCTTAAAAGGCAATCTATAGTTACATCCATAATTGACATATTCGCCTGACATTTCATAATATTCAAATGACCTAAACCGCCATTTACTTAATAATAGTCTCTATGAACTTCAATGACTCGAATGCAACGCCTTATGATATAAGTCCTTAATGGCCTCAAGTAGTATCCTTAGTACGAGATAATGCACAGCGGAAGACTTAATTCATACCTGAGAATAACATGCTTTAAAATGTCAACATAAAGTTGGTGAGATATAGGTTTAATGTCGACAGCGATATAAATATAGACCACAAGATTTCATATATAAACATTTTAATAAAAATATTCTAAGTGGTTGAGCACTTGGTAACCATACTTAACAATTAATCACGTCGCATATTCCCTTTAATATGAAATCTTACTACACTGTACCAAGTGTAGTCACGAAACGAAGTACTGTGCAACCGTTGAATACTGGTCGTCCAGTCCGGTTGGGGTTGTCAGGCCCGATAGATCTATCAACAGGATTCGCGTTTATAATACCGCTGTAAATATTAGTTACCAAGCTACAGGGAAGTATGCCAGTGGTACAACTCAACGTAGAATATATTTTTCAGTTACTTGTGTCCATAACGTAAAACATAAAATACATGTATTCTCATCCCGAAATATTTAGAGTTTAAAAGTGGGACTATATACTCACTTTCGTCTTGAAGATATATATAATTTGACTTGGTCTCCGGTTGATATCACGAACCTATCCATATATAATATATCAATACCTTTTCTTTTTAAATAAACGTCACATATATATACTTGTTATACTTTTAATACTTTGAATAATTCCTTAGTCCGTAGTTAGCAGCTCGTTGTTAGTAATTCAATTTTAATGGTTCATTTTTAGATGTTTAATATACCCGCAATGAAATAAATAAAACCCCCAACGAAATAAATAAAACCCCATCGTATATGTATTGGTCGAGATTAATCTTGACCCACGGTACCGATGTTGTCAAATGACGTGTTGCGTACATAAAGTACCGGTGTTGTCAAATGACGTGTTGCGTACAAACATGGGATCTTATGATTAATCTTCTCGTGTTGTTTACGGGTGATCCTGAACCATATAAAATTGAATTATAAGTACATATATATAAAATATCATGTTATCTTAGAAATATGTGATTTATTTAATTTTTCCCAATTAATCCCGAAGTTAAACAAGTCTAGGATAACCAATTTTGTTTCGGTCATAGTTTCTTCGTTACAAATCTGTTTTCGTTGATTCAACTTGCCATCTCCTTGGATCGAGTCCCTATTTAAGACTATGAACTGAAAATACCTTGGTTTGTATTCAAAATCACACGGCATAGGTGAAACTTTAGTGAAACTTATGAAGTTAAACATTTTTGTTACAAAAAAATAACACTTAATGACCATTTTTCTAAAAATACTTATACTTTGAATTAAATCATGAAATTTTTATGTGTTAACATATTTATAGTAAAAATCATTTTTCCAGAACATAAACCTCCAATTCAAAGTTTAAGATAGTTTTTAATTATCCAACCCAAAACAGTCCCCGGTTACACTCCGATGTCGTAAAAACAGTTTTTAAGATATTCTTTGAAAAACCAAGTTATACCTTGTTAAGTTAGCATATATTTAAGTTATATTACAGGTCTTGAAGTATTTTAAAAGTTAAGTTAGAAGGATCTATTTAGTTTGCAAACAAGTTTGAAAACTTTCAAACTATGTTCTTGTTGTTAAAATTGTATACCACAAAATATGATAGCTATATATATATATGAATCGAATAAGGTTATGAACATAGATACTACCTCAAGTTCCTTGGACAAGGTTGCTGTAAAAGAGGAGTAAAAAGCTAGAACCAAAAGGGTGATGGAATTGGATGAAAGATTGGAAGTAAGTTTGTGTTCTTGAAAGGTTTTCTTGAAGTGTTTTGTATGGTTTTCTTATGGTGTTTAAGTAAGGTTTTTGAAGCTAAATTATGGGGAAAATGCTTGGAGATGATCAAGTATGAAGTTAAGAGTATTTTGAGAGAGAAATGGAAGTGTAAGTATGAGAAAATGGGGTGAAGAAATGGTGTGCATGCATAAAAACGTTTTTAGGTTATAAAGGAATAAAAAAGATACCTAACTTTGTTTTCTTGCTAAATAATTCATGCTACTTGACAAATGGTTGGTTCCACATGTTTCTTAATCATTTAAGGCTGCTAAGGAGCAGATTTTTATTGGTATATACCAATAGTAAATACATCTAGAAGCTGCGTATGATACGGGTACATATACCCTAGGTATATGTATAGAAATCTTTGAGAAAACGGAACGAGGATTCAAATATAGCTATCTTTTGTAAATATACTTATATTGTTTTATGTATTTAAGTCTTTAAAAGTGATTAAATACATTACTTATACGATATATGTATAAACATTATAGGTCATAAGTATTTAAGTCAAATAACGTTACGTATGGTTATCGTTTTGAAAACTTAAGTTAGTAGTTTCAAAATATACTTATAACTTATTGTTATTAATACAAAATGAGATATTAAAACATTCTTAGATCATGTTAAATATGTATATATACATATATATACACAAACGTATAATTATCATATATTGTATAGTTCGTGATATCATCGGTCAAACTAGACGGTCAAACGTTGTGTAAAACTCTTTTCGAAAACATAAGTCTCAACAATTTGGATTGCTTATCATGTTGGTAAGGTTTAATTTATGTAAATATTAATCTTATAAGTATAGAACGATCGAAAAAGTGCGGGTCAACTTTAGGGTTTTTGCTTATCGTGTCGGAACCATATAGAGATTAGAGTTTAAATTTGGTCGGAAATTTCCGGGTCGTTACACAAGGTTTTTAGATTGCTACGAGGCTGTTGAACATTACGAAACTCTCGTCCTTTTGACGACATTACAACATGCTGCCTAGCCAATGGTCATAACGGTTATTTTCCACAAGACCAAGGATGGGAAGTCGTCTTAGTAAAACCAGAATGCATGACTTGTTTCTGAACTTATGAATTACGTGTCTTTATTTCCTTTGCTGAACAACTTGCGTATTAACTAGTTTTATCTTCAAAACTGTCATGTATCAAAGTGTACTATATTTCATGTTATATGTAATATAGCGAAGTTGTAAGTTTGAAGAATATTTGTATGTGATATATTATTAAAATCAGTTTTTCATATGGAATTGTAGTAGTTGAATTGTATATTAGCTACTAAGTATGAACTTAACGGGTAGGTAGTACCCGAATTTAAACTTATAAAACGCTAATATGAAGAAAAAGCTTTTATAAACAAGTTCATATAATGCTATGAAATACTATTGACTACTCTTAAATTCTACATGATTAACTCAATTCTTTTGACTATTTTTTGAAGGAAATGGCACCGGCGACTCGCCAGAATTTGAACATGAGCGAGGAAGACTTCCGTGTTTTCCTTGCAGCAAACATAGCCGCAGTACATTCTGCGATGCAAAATAACAATAACTCTGGATCTAGCAGCGGAACTAATTCCACAAGAAATCGTGTAGGATGCACCTACAAAGAATTCACTGCCTGTAAACCATTGGAATTTGATGGAACTGAAGGACCAATTGGATTGAAACGGTGGACCGATAAAGTCGAATCGGTGTTTGGCATAAGTAAGTGTACTGAAGAGGACAAAGTTAAGTACACTACGCATACCTTCACAGGTACTGCGTTAACGTGGTGGAACACCTATCTTGAACAGGTAGGACAAAATGCTGCTTACGCATTACCGTGGTCAGCATTCAAGCACTTGATGAACGAGAAGTACCGTCCTAGAACCGAGGTCAATAAGCTCAAGTCAGAACTTAGAGGGTTACGAACACCGGGATTCGATATTACTTCGTACAAAAGACGATTCACAGAATTGTGCCTATTGTGTCCGAGAGCTTTTGAAGATGAGGAAGAGAAGATCAACGCGTTTGTGAAAGGGTTACCGGAGAGAATCCAAGAAGATATAAGTTCACACGAGCCTGCCTCCATACAAAAGGCATGTAGAATGGCTCACAAGCTAGTAAACCAGATTGAGGGAAGAATTAAAGAACAGGCAGCCGAAGAGGCCAACGTGAAGCTAGTCAAATGAAAGTGGGAGGAAAATGGTGATAAGAGTCACCAAAACAACAACAACTATCCCAACAATCGTAACATCAATCGCAACTACAACAAACGGCATGACAACAACAACAACTACAACAATCATCCCAACAACAATAACAACCGCAACAACAACAACAATCAGAAGCAACTATGCCAAAGGTGTGAAAAGTATCACTCGGGGTTCTGCACCAAATTTTGAAACAAGTGTAAAAGAAATGGTCATAGCGCGGCAAAGTGTGAGGTCTACGGACCAGGGGTTAACAGAACGAAATGAACAAATAGTGTCAGAACGAGTAATGGCGGAGCAAGTAGTGTCGGAGCAAGTTATGCCAATGTAGTTTGTTATAAATGTGGAAAACCAGGCCACATTATTAGAAATTGCCCGAACCAGGAGAACACGAATGGACAAGGCCGCGGAAGAGTTTTCAATATTAATGCGGCAGAGGCACAGGAAGACCCGGAGCTTGTTACGGGTACGTTTCTTGTTGACAATAAATCTGCTTACGTTTTATTTGATTCGGGTGCGGATAGAAGCTATATAAGTAGAGATTTTTGTGCTAAATTAATTTGTCCATTGACGCCGTTGGATAGTAAATTTTTACTCAAATTAGCAAACGGTAAATTAATTTCAGCAGATTATATATGCCGGAATCGAGAAATTAAACTGAGTAGCGAAATATTTAAGATTGATTTGATACCAGTAGAGTTAGGGAGTTTTGATGTAATAATTGGCATGGACTGGCTGAAGGAGATGAAAGCAGAGATCGTATGTTACAAAAATGCAATTCGCATTGTACGAGAAGAAGGAGAACCCTTAATGGTGTACGGAGAAAAGGGCAACACGAAGCTACATCTTATTAGTAATTTGAAGGCACAAAAACTAATAAGAAAAGGTTGCTATGCTGTTCTAGCACACGTCGAGAAAGTACAAACTGAAGAAAAGAGCATCAATGATGTTCCCGTCGCAAAAGAATTTCCTGATGTATTTCCGAAAGAATTACCGGGACTACCTCCGCACCGATCCGTTGAATTTCAAATAGACCTTGTACCAGGAGCTGCACCAATAGCTCGTGCTCCTTACAGACTCGCACCCAGCGAGATGAAAGAACTGCAAAGCCAACTGCAAGAACTATTAGAACGTGGTTTCATTCGACCAAGCACATCACCATGGGGAGCTCCTGTTTTGTTTGTCAAGAAGAAGGATGGTACATTTAGGTTATGTATCGACTACCGAGAGTTGAACAAACTTACCATAAAGAACCGCTACCCACTATCGAGAATCGACGACTTATTTGATCAACTACAAGGCTCGTCAGTTTATTCGAAGATTGATTTATGTTCTGGGTATCATCAAATGCGGGTGAAGGAAGATGATATTCCAAAGACTGCTTTTAGGACGCGTTACAGTCATTACGAGTTTATGGTTATGCCGTTTGGGTTGACTAACGCACCAGCTATGTTCATGGACCTCATGAACCGAGTGTGTGGACCATAACTTGACAAGTTTGTCATTGTTTTCATCGATGACATACTTATTTACTCAAAGAATGACCAAGAGCATGAAGAACATTTAAGGACAGTACTAGAGTTGTTAAGAAAGGAAAAGCTGTACGCTAAGTTTTCAAAGTGTGCATTTTGGTTGGAAGAAGTTCAATTCCTCGGTCACATAGTGAACAAAGAAGGTATTCAGGTGGATCCAGCAAAGATTGAAACCGTTGAAAAGTGGGAAACCCCAAAAACTCCGAAACACATACGCCAATTTTTAGGGCTAGCTGGTTATTACAGAAGATTCATCCAAGATTTTTCAAAAATAGCAAAACCCTTAACTGCATTAACGCATAAAGGGAAGAAATTTGAATGGAAGGATGAACAAGAGAAAGCGTTTCAATTATTGAAGAAAAACTTAACTACGGCACCTATATTGTCATTACCTGAAGGGAATGATGATTTTGTGATATATTGTGATGCCTCGAAGCAAGGTCTCGGTTGTGTATTAATGCAACGAACGAAGGTAATTGCGCATGCGTCTAGATAATTGAAGATTCATGAGCAGAATTATACGACACATGATTTGGAATTAGACGCGGTTGTTTTTGCATTAAAGACTTGGAGGCACTACTTATATAGGGTCAAAAGTATTATATATACCGACCACAAAAGTCTTCAACACATATTTAATCAGAAACAACTGAACATGAGGCAGCGTAGGTGGATTGAATTGTTGAATGATTACGACTTTGAGATTCGTTACCACCCGGGAAAGGCAAATGTGGTAGCCGACGCCTTGAGCAGAAAGGACAGAGAACCTATTCGAGTAAAATCTATGAATATAATGATTCACACTAACCTTACTACTCAAATAAAGAAGGCGCAACAAGGAGTTTTAAAAGAGGAAAACTTAAGGGATGAAATACCCAAAGGATCGGAGAAGCATCTTAATATTCGGGAAGACGGAACCCGGTATAGGGCTGAAAGAATTTGGGTGCCAAAATTTAGAGATATGAGAGAAATGGTACTTAGAGAAGCTCATAAAACCAGATACTCAATACATCCTGGAACGGGGAAGATGTACAAGGATCTCAAGAAACATTTTTGGTGGCCGGGTATGAAAGCCGATATTGCTAAATACGTAGGAGAATGTTTGACGTGTTGTAAGGTCAAAGCAGAGCATTAGAAACCATCAGGTCTACTTCAACAACCCGAAATCCCGGAATGGAAATGGGAAAACATTAAGATGGATTTCATCACTAAATTGCCAAGGACTGCAGGTGGTTTTGATACTATTTGTGTAATAGTTGATCGTCTCACCAAATCAGCACACTTCCTGCCAATAAGAGAAGATGACAAGATGGAGAAGTTAGCACGACTGTATTTGAAGGAAGTCGTCTCCAGACATGGAATACCAATCTCAATTATCTCTGATAGGGATGGAAGATTTATTTCAAGATTCTGGCAGACATTACAGCAAGCATTAGGAACTCGTTTAGACATGAGTACTGCCTATCATCCACAAACTGATGGTAGAGCAAAAGGACGATACAAACACTTGAAGACATGCTACGAGCATGTGTTATTGATTTCGGAAACAGTTGGGATCGACACCTTCCATTAGCAGAATTTTCCTACAACAACAGCTACCATTCAAGCATTGAGATGGCGCCGTTTGAAGCACTTTATGGTAGAAAGTGCAGGTCTCCGATTTGTTGGAGTGAAGTGGGGGATAGACAAATTACGGGTCCGGAGATAACACAAGAAACTACCGAGAAGATCATCCAAATTCAACAACGGTTGAAAACCACCCAAAGTCGACAAAAGAGCTACGCTGACATTAAAAGAAAAGATATAGAATTTGAAATTGGAGAGATGGTCATGCTTAAAGTTGCACCTTGGAAAGGCGTTGTTCGATTTGGTAAACGAGGAGTATTAAATCCAAGGTATATTGGACCATTCAAGATTATTGATCGTGTCGGACCAGTAGCTTACCGACTTGAGTTACCTCAACAACTCGCGGCTGTACATAACACTTTCCACGTCTCAAATTTGAAGAAATGTTTTGCTAAAGAAGATCTCACTATTCCGTTAGACGAAATTCAAATCAACGAAAAACTTCAATTCATCGAAGAACCCGTCGAAATAATGGATCGTGAGGTTAAAAGACTTAAGCAAAACAAGATACCAATTGTTAAGGTTCAATGGAATGCTCATAGAGGACCCGAGTTCACCTGGGAATGAGAAGATCAGATGAAGAAGAAATACCCGCACTTATTTCCAGAAGATACGTCAACACCTCCAACTACTTAAAATTTCGGGATGAAATTTATTTAACGGGTAGGTACTGTAGTGACCCGAACTTTTCCATGTTTATATATATTAAATGAAATTGATTTTTTTACATGATTAAGTGTTTTCGACATGTTAAGCAATCAAAATTGTTAAGACTTGATTATTTGAAATGAGTTTCATGTAGACAATTGACCACCCAAGTTGACCGGCGATTCACGAACGTTAAAACTTGTAAAAAACGATATGACGATATATATATGGATATACATATGGTTAACATGAGATTATGATAAGTAAGTATCTCCATAAGTATATTAACAATGAGTTATATACATATAAACAAGACTACTAACTTAAGGATTTCGAAACGAGACATATATGTAACGATTATCGTTGTAACGACGTTTAAATGTATATATATCATATTAAGATATATTAATATATCATAATATCATGATAATATAATAATTTAACATCTCATTAGATATAATAAACAATGGGTTAATAACATTAATTGAGATCGTTAACTTAAAGGTTTCAAAACAACACTTACATGTAACGACTAACGATGACTTAACGACTCAGTTAAAATGTATATACATGTAGTGTATTTAGATGTATAAAAATACTTTTGGAAGACTTCAAGACAAATTTCAAAACACTCATACTTAACAAAAATGGTTACAGTTACTTTCCCATTCTTTTCTTTTATCAAGAATTCTAGTCGTATTCTTACCCGTATTATACACAGCTTCAAGACGTACTTGCTATGGGTATATACCAATAGGAACTAGCATGGAATTACACTCTTGATTATGTCATGCATGGCTAATCAATTTTAACTTCTACTATGAGCTAGTCAACAAACTAGAACTCCTTTTAACCCCACTCACCACTCACCACTTACCACTCATTATTCACTCCCTTTCACTTCCAATTCTCTTTCTAATTCTCTCTCAACACACACACACACACTTATGAATGAATTTTTCCAGTAGTTAATCATCATCTTCATCAAAAATCACTTCAATAATTAAGCTATAATCATCATAGGAAGAACACTTCGAAAATCCCTTCAAGTTTACTAATTTACTTCCAAGCTTTCTAATCCATTCCAAGTAATCATCTAAGATCAAGAAACCTTTGTTATATACAGTAGGTTATCTTTTTTATTCAAGGTAATATTCATATTCAAACTTTGATTCAATTTCTATAACTATAAACTATCTTAATTCGAGTAAAAATCTTACTTGAACTTGTTTTTGTGTCATGATCCTACTTCAAGAACTTTCAAGCCATCCAAGATACTTTGAAGCTAGATCATTTCTTGTCACTTCCAGTTGGTTTACCTACTTGTCACTTCCAGTAGGTTTACCTACTAAACTTGAGGTAGTAATGATGTTCATAACATCATTCGATTCATATATATAAAACTATCTTATTCGAAGGTTTAAACTCGTAATCACTAGAACATAGTTTAGTTAATTCTAAACTTATTCGCAAACAAAAGTTAATCCTTCTAACTTGAATTTTAAAATCAACTAAACACATGTTCTATATCTATATAATATGCTAACTTAATGATTGGAAACCGGAAAACACGAAAAACACGAAAAACACCGTAAAACCGGATATACGCCGTCGTAGTAACACCGCGGGCTGTTTTGGGTTAGTTAATTAAAAACTATGATAAACTTTGATTTAAAAGTTGTTCTTCTGGGAAAATAATTTTTCTTATGAACATGAAACTATACCCAAAAATCATGGTTAAACTCAAAGTAGAAGTATGTTTTCCAAAATGGTCATCTAGACGTCGTTTTTTCGACTGAAATGACTACCTTTGCAAAAACGACTTGTAACTTATATTTTAAACTATAAACCTGATGTTAAAGCTAAGGGGTATAAAATACTATTAAATTTTACAAGAAATACTATTTAAAATTACACAAGTTTTAATTATTTATTTACAAATGGGATATACCTAAACCTTGCTACAACACTATAGGCAGTGTACCTAATCGTAGAGTAGTATAGTTTTTAGTAAGTCCGGTTCGTTCCACAGGGAGCGGGCTTATTGCACACTATATTTTTAAACAACTATATTTGTACAAAATATATATAATTATATATAATAATATATAAAAGGGGGTTTACCGTTTAATGACGGGTTTGTCGATTTATATTTTAAGCGAAGCGTATAGTAAATGAAGATATTTAAATAACAATATAAAATAAATAAAAATAATTAAAATGACAATAAATAAAAGTACGAGGAAAAATGAAATAAAATATATTATGCTTATTTAAACTTCCGTAACCATGATGTTTGACGTTTTAATTTTAATTTATTGTCCTGGGTTAATTGTCCTTTGTCCTGGATGTATTTGAAACCTATCTGGTTTTTGTCCATAATAGTTCATCGGTCATAATTATAAACTGCTTGGCAAATTTAACCTTATACCAGAAGTCAAATATTCCAACTAACTGGGGATTCGAACTGTAACAAGATCTTAATACTTTGCTTAATGAATACACCAGGTTATCGACTGTGTGTAAACCAAGGTTTTAATATTTTGTTAACAATTACACCAATTACCCTTGAATGTAATCCACCCCTGTTTTAATGAGTCCATTGACTATTAATCCATCCCCGTGTCAGGTCAAATGAACAATAATTCGTACTTATAAATATCCCGCCCATCGTGTCCGATTAAGCGTATGTGGTTATATATAGATACGTCAAATCATAACCTTTATATTAAATTAACGAGGTATTGTTAATTTAATATAAAGCCCATTAATAGCCCATAGTCTAATTTCTACAAGTGTCGTTCTTTTGTCCAAACCCCAATTATGGTACAAAGCCCAATTACCCCGTCTTTAATATTTAGTCCAACATCAAGATTACTTTGGCTCAAATAAGCATAATAATAACTTAAGTACGAGACATTAATTTAAAAAAGAGAACATAGCTTACATTGATTATTTATCGCGTAGTGTTACACGGACAGAGCTCCGACTTTAAAACCCGTAAAATAACCTTTACATAACCCGAACTAATCTAATATAACACTAATCTATATTATATATATATATATATATATATATATATATATATATATATATATATATATATATATATATATATATATATATATATATATTATATTTATTTATATTATACTAGGGAGTATTATTATTATTATGTTATTTTTACTCGCAGAATTCGTGAGCTTTTATAGGAGTTTTGATTTCTGACAGCTCCGCGAGTCGTGAAGTTTTTAGCCTTCAAACTCCGCGAGTCGCGGAGTTTGAAAATCCAGCTCAGGATCATTTGTCTCATAGCTTGTCGACATAATTTTTAAATATATATAATATATAAATAATTTATATAATTATTTAAATATTATATTATATTCTTGTGCATAGTTGACTTGTAATTTTTGGTCCGTTGCGTCGGGCGTTGATAGTTGACTCATGTCCCGGTTCCGAATTTTCGAACATCCTTGCGTACAATTTAATATCTTGTACTTTGCGTTTTGTAACTTGTACTCTTGTCATTTTTAGACGTTTTTTCATCAATAAATTGAACCTTTTGAATTGTATCTTGAACATTTGAGCTTTTTGGACGTTTGTGTCTTCAAATCTTCGTTTTCGCCTTTTGTCTTCGCACTTATTTATTTAAACAATTACAATGAAAATATAATACAATTACATATGAAAACCTATTATTTAGGAGGGATATTGCTATGAAATATATATTCCTTTTTAGCCTTATCAAACATCCCCACACTTGAGCGTTGCTTGTCCTCAAGCAATACAGAACTTGAAATAAAAACATACATGAATCACTTTTTTATTCATCACACTTTGTACATCAGTGATTTTGATATGGTGGTATAAACAATGATAGTAATGATAGAACCATGGTTAAAGGTGGGTGTGTCATCCACAGTTGCCTCGGGTTTAGGTCAACGACACTTGCAATCAAATAGCCGATTTACTTTCGGTTTCCAAAGCAAAGTGCACATTTGAAAGGCGGTTTACAGTCCCACATGACTATGAAAATTTAGATCCGTTAGGAAATTGGATATTTATGAAAACATTTGATCTTTTTTTAAAAATTCAATCTAGCTTTTACCCTAGACACGTTTTCCGGAATAACCCTTCACCGGTGTTTGCAAAATATTTTTGTGGGTTGTGTGGGTTTCAGATTTGAAAATTTTAGCTCAACACTTGTGGTTTTGTGTCACCCACTTGCTAACCTTGTATTAGGAAAGCAACACGTCCAGTATACTTGCTCCGTATATTACCTTTCGATAAACTACCGTCCGGTTGTAAAGGAAAGCGTTGAACAAGCAACTGTTAAGGCAATGTCCCCTGACATGCTTTTAATTATGGTCTATAACGTGTCGGATGCAATTACTATCCTTTGTAGGAGCAATAGTAAAGCTCACCCTAGGAATTTTTCGGTCTGGCACAAGGTCCTGTCTTCGACCATGCTATGCAACCACCGTTCTTACGGTTGACACCCGATTTGGTTCAGGTGACCTAATGAATTCCAGGTGAATTCCTAGGATTTTACGTTCAATGGTAATGAACGCATTGAAAATGGGTTTTCAGAAAACAAATCGGTTTATAATTTTGATCAAAATATTTTCTCGTTCAAGCTCGAGTTTAGATATCATTGAATTCCATGAGTTTGAATTCTCAATCTTTAAGGTCAATCTCAAGGATTGAGTAATATCAGTCTTAAAAGCTGATTTTTAATCTTTAAGGAGATTATCCTTTCTGGGGATCTGATTCATTAGTCTTATCAAGCTAATTTGCACGGTGCCCTCCCCATTTTACGAGACAGACCCTCTCATGGTTAGGATAAGTCTGACCACTTGGCGACCCTGTTTGATGCTGAGGTCCGTGGATTTCCTGCTGATTTTAGTGATGACTTTTCTAGATTTTTCGTCAACCTACAACTGGTCTGGACGACAACTTCTTGACCTAAATCAAGAAGCGCGTGTCTTTTTAGGAAGACTTTACTTCCTTTTAATGATGGAATTGATTCATCGTGTAGATCCATCTTTTCTTTTCTTTCATCGGGTAAAATAGTTAATTTAGTCCAAAACAAAAGCACCTGCAATAAACTTTACAGAAACATGTGATAGATAGTTTTTAATTGAATAACTTGGCACATTCTCCCCACACTTAGTTTCTTTCTTTGCCTTTTTATTCTCCTTTATTCCATTTTAAATGAATTCAATCGTTTAGGGAGTTTCTCAATTTATGTCCTTTCCGACGTAACGATAATTTCGGTATTAACACCTAGTTTTCACCATTCATAAATATATATAAACATGATTTTAAATTCATTTAGTTTAAAATTTTTCAAATTTTCATAAAATTTAGAAAATAAGCCAAGTATAAACCCGAGAGAATTTATAACCCTTCCCCACACTTGAGATCATGCAATGCCCTCATTTGCATGAAATCAGACTCTAATTATAAATTCATGAGGGTGTTTAGTGTAGAAAAGTGATTGAAAATACCCAGTTTGTAATTATAAAGCTCGTCGAATGATAGATGGCGCGGCTCATCGTTCGTTCCTTCTTGTTTTATCACACATATTTTTCTTCAAAAACGGTTGCTTTTCTGAACTGTTTGCTAATGTTTAAAAATGCGTCTTTTACCCTAATTTATTATGCATGTTTATTAACGAGTTATGCACTAACCCGAACCCCTAATTTAATGTTAAGTGGGGTTAAACTTCCCCACACTTAGCTGACGACATGTGAAGTCGGTAGAATAAGTTCCTCGAATTAAAATAGTGAGCCAGTTATTTACATCTCTGGTGGTATAAAATATATTAATGGGTTTAAAGTTTAGACCCACCCGATCGTTACTACTTAATTCTTTTTTAAGTGTAGCTTTTAGTAAATGGATATGTCTCTTTTCTGGTTCTTGGTCAAATGGATCGATATACACCAACATACATATTATAGGGTGGACAATTTCTAACGTTTCCTTCCTTTTATTCTCGACGTCAAAGTTTTCACCTCTATTACCCAATTGGGTGAAATTCGAGGTGTCATTAACTATTACAGCTCGTAGTTCATTTCCGGTGGATGACTCGTCTATTGAGAATATTGGGTTGGAAGGTTGTGGAATGGTGAAGTTCGGTTTGGCCTTAGGGGTAAAATTTTCAACGTTATCGTATTCCCAAGAGTAACAATTTGTTACCCTTACTTCTTCTTTATCCATTGATGGATCGATGATTTCGTTGGTAGAGGCTAATGTGTCGATATGTTGTGAAATTGGTAAGACTGAATAAAAAGTATCATCGGGATAGTTGGTGATTTCGGAGCTCTCTAATTCATCAAAATTCGATGATATGAGATTTTCTTGCACAATACTCCTCAGATCAACAGGTGTGTAGTCTGATAGAGTTTCAGCTTGCCACTTTACAAACTCTCTCATTTGTTCATTTTGAGCATTGAGTTCTTCGAGTTTGATTTTCATATTGTCTAATAAATTTTCAGACACGTAATTTTCCTCGTCTACTGGTTGTTGAGTTTGGATATATTCTTGGGAATAATCCCAATTTAAATTGTATTCTTCATAATCATTCCATTCAGGTTCCGTGGGTGCGTAATTTTTCATAGGAACGTAATAATAACATTCCCATGTTGAGTGATAATCTCCACAGATTTCACAACCAGTTATTGTTTCGTCATTCGTGATCCAAGATTGACCGAACGAATTGTCATCAACACTCATTTGAGAATATTGATTTAATTGATTTTGGATATCAAAAAGAGTTTCCGTAGCCTTGTTTTCAAAATTTTCCATTTTATTACGATGGCCAAATTTTAGCTACAATGTGGTGCATTTACTAATTATCCTATTAGTTATAAAAATAGAAAAACTTATATAAGTTGTCCAACTAATAGACTTTTCTGCTTTTGCCCACGTTTCGAATAGCCAAAAGATGCAGCAGGGAGCCAGAACCCTTTAAATCGGAAGCTCACAACTCAGCCACTAACAAATCCAACTATTACTACGAAGCAGAAAATTGTCAACGTCCATTAATTTAACCATTTAAATAATTTTTCTTTCTGTTTGAGATATTAGATAAGAAATAGAGAAAATTTCTAAGTCCTAAAAACTAAAGCGTCGAGAAATAAGAAAGAAAAAGAATGCGCGTCGAAAAACGTCGAAAAATAAAAACTAGAAAATAGCGCGTCGTAACTTAAAAAGGAATTAAAAACTAAGAATTAAAAGTTGCGTCTAAAAATATTAAAGCTTAAAAGAAAAACTATATTCCAAATGGTAATAACTTAAAAAGGTACTAAAATATAAAAACGGCGTCGCAAAATTCTAAAGCACCTAAATCTTAGTCTAAAGAAAAAGCACTTAAGGGATTTTACGGCAAAACCTAAAAATCTAGAAGTAAAAATAACTATGGCAAAAACTAAGTTTAAAACTAAATATGAGCTAAAAATACAAATATTACGCTAAAACGATTAAAAAGGGACAAAATATAAAAATATACAAAAAGTTGTAAAAAGTACAATTTTTATAAAAATATTATTTTTATATTATTTATTTATTAAAACTATTAATTTTACATATAATAAAACTAATTAAAATTTAAAATACAATTTAATTAAAAAAACTTAAACTAATTATAATAATTAAACTAATTAGGGTTTATTAATAATAATAATAATAAAATCCGTAATTAATGTGAAATTAGGGTTCTGTCACGTGTGTCAGAGTGTCTTCGCGAGTCGCGGTATTTCAAGCAGCAAATCCCGCGAGTCGCGGGGTTCCAAAATTCAACTCTGGTACAGTTTTTAATTTGACGTGTTTTTTTTTTTTTTGTTTTATATTTTTCTGTTTTAAAATCTAAATATTTATATAATAAAAACTTATATTTAAAAATTAAAATAAAAATAGAACTACTTTATAATTTTATAAATAAAAATCGTAAAACTAGATTTATATATATATATTTTATTTTTTTATTTTTTATTTTTTTTGGTTTTTTTTATTTGATATTGTTTTTCTAAAAATATATTTATACAAATATATATTAAAAATATAGCGTTTCGCCAAGTTCCCCGGCAGCGGCGCCAAAAACTTGATGTTAAAGCTAAGGGGTATAAAATACTATTAAATTTTACAAGAAATACTATTAAAAATTACACAAGTTTTAATTATTTATTTACAAATGAGATATACCTAAACCTTGCTACAACACTATAGGCAGTGTACCTAATCGTAGAGTAGTATAGTTTTTAGTAAGTCCGGTTCGTTCCACAGGGAGCGGGCTTATTGCACACTATATTTTTAAACAACTATATTTGTACAAAATATATATAATTATATATAATAATATATAAAAGGGGGTTTACCGTTTAATGATCGGTTTGTCGATTTATATTTTAAGCGAAGCGTATAGTAAATGACGATATTTAAATAAAAATATAAAATAAATAACAATAATTAAAATGACAATAAAGAAAAGTACGAGGAAAAATGAAATAAAATATATTATGCTTATTTAAACTTCCGTAACCATGATGTTTGACGTTTTGATTTTAATTTATTGTCCTGGGTTAATTGTCCTTTGTCCTGGATGTATTTGAAACCTATCTGGTTTTTGTCCATAATAGTTCATCGGTCATAATTATAAACTGCTTGGCAAATTTAACCTTATACCCGAAGTCAAATATTCCAACTAACTGGGGATTCGAACTGTAACAAGGTCTTAATACTTTGCTTAATGAATACACCAGGTTATCGACTGTGTGTAAACCAAGGTTTTAATATTTTGTTAACAATTACACCAATTACCCTTGAATGTAATCCACCCCTGTTTTAATGAGTCCATTGACTATTAATCCATCCCCGTGTCAGGTCAAATGAACAATAATTCGTACTTATAAATATCCCGCCCATCGTGTCCGATTAAGCGTATGTGGTTATATATAGATACGTCAAATCATAACCTTTATATTAAATTAACGAGGTATCGTTAATTTAATATAAAGCCCATTAATAGCCCATAGTCTAATTTCCACAAGTGTCGTTCTTTTGTCCAAACCCCAATTATGGTATAAAGCCCAATTACCCCGTCTTTAATATTTAGTCCAACATCATGATTACTTTGGCTCAAATAAGCATAATAATAACTTAAGTACGAGACATTAATTTAAAAAAGAGAACATAGCTTACATTGATTATTTATCGCGTAGTGTTACACGGACAGAGCTCCGACTTTAAAACCCATAAAATAACCTTTACATAACCCGAACTAATATAATATAACACTAATCTATATTATATATATATATATATATATATATATATATATATATATATATATATATATATATTATATTTATTTATATTATACTAGGGAGTATTATTATTATTATGTTATTTTTACTCGCAGAATTCGTGAGCTTTTATAGGAGTTTTGATTTCTGACAGCTCCGCGAGTCGTGGAGTTTTTAGCCTTGTTTGAAAATCCAGCTCAGGATCATTTGTCTCATAGCTTGTCGACATAATTTTTAAATATATATAATATATAAATAATTTATATAATTATTTAAATATTATATTATATTCTTGTGCATAGTTGACTTGTAATTTTTGGTCCGTTGCGTCGGGCGTTGATAGTTGACTCATGTCCCGGTTCCGAATTTTCGAACGTCCTTGCGTACAATTTAATATCTTGTACTTTGCGTTTTGTAACTTGTACTCTTGTCATTTTTAGACGTTTTTCATCAATAAATTGAACCTTTTGAATTGTATCTTGAACATTTGAGCTTTTTGGACGTTTGTGTCTTCAAATCTTCGTTTTCGCCTTTTGTCTTCGCACTTATTTATTTAAACAATTACAATGAAAATATAATACAATTACATATGAAAACCTATTATTTAGGAGGGATATTGCTATGAAATATATATTCCTTTTTAGCCTTATCAAAACCTATACTTTTTCTATTTAGATTCATAAAATAGAGTTCAATATGAAACCATAGCAATTTGATTCACTCAAAACGGATTTAAAACGAAGAAGTTATGGGTAAAACAAGATTGGATATTTTTTGATTGTTGTAGCTACGGGAAATATTGTAACAATTCTATACAAATCATATCCTAGCTAACTTATGTTGTATTATACATGTATTCTAATATATTATGTAATCTTGGGATACCATAGACACGTATACAATGTTTTGACATATCATATCGACCCATCTATATAATATATTTTGGAACAACCATAGACACTCTATATGCAGTAATGTGGGAGTTAGCTATACAGGGTTGAGGTTGATTCCAAAAATAATATATATAGTTTGAGTTGTGATCTAGCTTGAGGCTTGTATACACTGGGTCGTGGATTGATCCAAGATAATTTATATTGATTTATTTCTGTACATCTAACTGTGGACAACTAGTTGTAGGTTACTAACGAGGATGGCTGACTTAATAAACTTAAAACAGTAAAACGTATTAAAAATATTGTAAATATATTTTGAACATACTTTGATATATATGTACATATTTGTTATAGGTTCGTGAATCGATCCGTGGCCAAGTCTTATTTTCGAGGAAGGAAATATCTGTGAAAGTGAGTTATAGTCCCACTTTTAAAATCTAATATTTTTGGGATGAGAATACCTGCAGGTTTTATAAATGATTTACAAAATAGACACAAGTACGTGAAACTACATTCTATGGTTGAATTATCTAAATCGAATATGTCCCTTTTTATTAAGTCTGGTAATCTAAGAATTAGGGAACAGACACCCTAATTAAGGCGAATCATAAATATAGATCTATTGGGCCTAACAAACCCCATCCAAAGTACCGGATGCTTTAGTACTTCAAAATTTATATCATATCCGAAGGGTATCCCGGAATGATGGGGATATTCTTATATATGCATCTTGTTAATGTCGGTTACCAGGTGTTCACCATATGAATGATTTTTTTATCTGTATGTATGGGATGTGTATTGAAATACGAAATCTTATTGATGTTTCGCGAGGGGTATATAAAATAGTTATTAATTTTAGCAGAAAATACTATTAAATACGATACATTTTTACACAAGATATTTATTTATTTAGAGAACGGATATACTTAAACCTTGCTACAACACTTATAGGCAGTGTACCTAATCGTACAGTAGTGTAGTTTTTAGTAAGTCCGGTTCGTTCCACAGGGAATCTTTTTTAAACAAAGCTCAACGCTATATTAATTTACTTTTATAAAAATACAAACATATATATAAGTAATATTATTATTATAAAGGGAGGTTTTTACCGTTTAATGACTGGTTTGTCGATTTTAAAACTTTAGTCGCAGTTAAAACCAAATGTAAAATAAATACAAGACTTAAATTAAAGCGTAAAGTAAATAACGATAATGAAATTGCGAATAATAAAAGTGCGATAAAATAAACTTGCGATAATTAAAAAGGACGATAATTAAAAGTGCAATTAAATAACAATAAATAAAAGTGCGATAATTAGAAGTGCAATTAAATATAAAATAAAGGAAATTAAATATGAAATAATAGAATTATGCTTATTTAAACTTCCGTAATCATGATGTTTGACGTGTTGATTTTAGTTTTATGCCCATGGGTTAATTGTCCTTTGTCCTGAATTATTTAATATGTCCGTTTGGTTTTTGTCCATAACAGTCCATCAGTCATAAATATAAAGTGCGAGTGTCCTCGTCAAATTATTCTTATACCCGAAGTTAAATATTCCAACTAATTGGGGATTTAAACTGTAACAAGATTTTAATACTTTGTTTAATAATTACACCAGGATGTCGACTGAGTGTAACCCAAGGTTTTAATATTTTGTTATCAATTATACCAAGTGTCCTTTGTACATAATTTCACCCCTGTTTTAATTATTCTAGTGGCTATTAATCCATTCCCGTGTCTGGTTAAATGAACGATTATTCGTACATATAAATACCCCGCCCATCGTGTCCGATTGAGTGTATATGGTAATTTATAGGGACGCCCAATTGTAAACCTTTATATTAACATTAACAAACTATCATTTAGTTAAACAAATATAAAGCCCATTAATAGCCCATAGTCTAATTTCCACAAGTGTCGTTCTTTTGTCCAAACCCCAATTATGGTACAAAGCCCAATTACCTAATTTTAGTAATTAGCCCAACATCATGATTACTTCGTTTTAAATAAGCATAATAATAACTTAGCTACGAGACATTAATGTAAAAAGGTTGAACATAACTTACAATGATTAAAAATAGCGTAGCGTTACACGGACAGAATTTCGACTTACACCCTTACAACATTTGCTAACATACCCTTATTATTAGAATTATAATTAAAATTAAAATATAAATTATAAATATATATATATATATATATTTTACGTATGAGAAGAAGAAGAAAAAGATGATGAAAATGATCAGATTTCGGTTTGCTTTATAGGGAGTTTCAAAACTGGGGGCTCCGCGACTCGCGGCCATTTTGGCCTTCAAACTCCGCGAGTCGCGGAGTTTGCTTTTACAGCTCAGAGGAGTTTGGCTCTTTGTTTACCGACGGTTTATAATATATATATAATATATATATAATTAATATAATTAATTATATATTATATTATATTTATATACATAGTTAGCTTGTAATTTTTAGTCCGTTGCGTCGAGCGTTGAGAGTTGACTCTGGTCCCGGTTCCGGATTTTCGAACGTCCTTGCGTACAATTTTATATTTTGTACTTTGCGTTTTGAATCTTGTACTCTTGTAATTTCGAGACGTTTCTTATCAATAATTGGAACCTCTTTGATTGTCTTTTGTACTTTTGAGCTTTTTGGTCGTTTGCGTCTTCAATTCGTTGAATCTGTCTTTTGTCTTCACCTTTTATTATTTAAACGAATATCACTTGTAAATAGAACAATTGCAACTAAAAGCTTGTCTTTCTTGAGGAATAATGCTATGAAATATATGTTCGTTTTTAGCATTATCAAATATTCCCACACTTGAGCGTTGCTTGTCCTCAAGCAATATCGTCTTGAAATACTAGAATCACTTCTTTATTCTTCACACTTTGTACATCAGTGATTTCTATACGGCGGTATAAACAATGGTAGTAACGATATGGTTTACAGTCCCACATGACTATAAAAATTTAGATCCATTAAGGAAATTGGATCTTTATGAAAACATTTGATCTTTTGAAAATTAAATCTAGTTTTTACCCTAGATAAGTTTTCCGGGATAACCCTTTACCGGTGTTTGCAAAATATTTTTGTGGGTTTGGTGGGTTTCAGATTTGAAAATTTTAGCTCAAAACTTATGGTTTTGTGTCACCCACTTGCTAACCTTGTATTTGGAAAGCAACATGTCCAGTTCACTTGTCCCGTATATTACCTTTCGGTAAACTACCGTCCGGTTGTAAAGGAAAGCATTGAACAAGCAACTGTTAAGGCAATGTCCCCTGACATGCTTTTAATTATGGTTTATAACGTGTTGGACGCAATTATTATCCTTGGTAGGAGCAATAGTAAAGCTCGCCCTTATAATTTTTCGGTATGGCACAAGGTCCTGTCTTTGACCATTATGCAACCACCGTTCTTACGGTTGACACCCGATTTGGTTCAGGTGACCTAATGAATTCCAGGTGAATCCCTAGGATTTTACGTTCAATGGTAATGAACGCATTGAAAATAGGGTTTTCAGAAAACAAATCGGTTTGTAATTTTGATCAAAATATTTTCTCGTTCAAGCTCGAGTTTAGATATCATTGAATTCCATGAGTTTGTAATTCTCAATCTTTAAGGTCAATCTCTAGGATTGAGTAATATCAGTCTTAAAAGCTGATTTTTAATCTTTAAGGAGATTATCCTTTCTGGGGATCTGATTCATTAGTCTTATCCAGCTAATTTGCATGGTGCCCCCCCATTGTACGAGATAAATCCTTCTCATGGTTAGGATAAATCTGACCACTTGGCGACCCTGTTTAATGCTGAGGTCCGTGGATTTCCTGCTGATTTTAGTGATGACTTTTCTAGATTTTTCGTCAACCTACAGCTGGTCTGGACGACAACTTCTTGACCTAAATCAAGAAGTGCGTTTCTTTTTCGGAAGACTTTACTTCCTTTTAATGATGGAATTGATTCATCGTGTAGATCCATCTCTTCTTTTCTTTCATCGGGTAAAACAGTTTAGTTTAGTCCAAAGCAAAAGTATTTTCAGTTATTTGTTACAGATATATGTGACATATGTTTAAGATAACTTGGTAAATTTTCCCACACTTGGCTTTTATTTTCCTTTTTATCGTCCTCTATTCCATTTTAAATGAATTTTAACATTTTGGTTTGTTTCTCAATTTATGTCCTTTTTGAGGTAACAATAATTTCGGCTCAATGACCTAGTTTTCATCGTTCATAAATATGTATAAACATGATTTTGAATTCATTTTGTTGAAAATTTTGAAAAATTTACTAGAAGTGGGTAGTCAGTATATAAGACTAGGGCTGTTCCTTGTTATCGGAGAGCACTAGATTCTAATACAACTACTGCGTTACTAGTATTTTTAATGGTAACCAAGTGTTTAAAATAAAAATTTTTAAAATCCAAAAGAATTTAACCCCTTCCCACACTTAAGATCTTGCAATGCCCTCATTTGCAAGAAATCAGTAACAATTTAAATTATTGAGGGTGATAAGCGTAGAAAAGTGATTAAATTTTACCAAAGTTTCAAACATATTGTTGTTTGTTTGTTGAATGATAAATGGTGCACGTCATTTGTTTATTCCGTCTTGTTTGTTATTTCACACATATTTTGCATCTTGTCGTCAAAATTACTTGCTTTTGCTGAACTTAATGCAGTCTTTGAAAACGCGTTGTTTTACCCTGTCTTGTAAGATAAACTACAAACAAAAATATACATACTATTTTTTTTATTTATAAAACCTTTAACTTATAAAACAAATATTAATTAATTTTAAAAATTTGTTTCTTTTAAGAATGAGGGCGTTTCGGAACGATGCCCTAGTCCGTCCCTCGACAAAATTTTAAAATTTGTCATTTTCAAGCAATTGTTTTAAAAGCTTAGATTTTTGGATTTTTTAATTTTTTTGGCATACTTTAAATCAATAAGATTAAAAATAATGATAATAAAAATTCTCGTCCCGCCCTCGGGTAAAGCAATTTCGACTCAACGGTCTAGTCTTCAACTCACGACGAATTTTAAAAATCTTATTTTTAACTTAAAGAGATAAAGTAAATTTTTGATTTTAAATTCACACAACTTAAATTTAAAATACATAAAATTAAAAAAAATTCATATTTTAAAAATTAAAAATTCACACCAAACTTATATTAATTTTTCAAATATTTACAATTTTAAAAATATTGTTTTTACAAAGTTTACAATATTAATTTAAGATTTAAATATTAATTTTAAAAGCATGGTAAAAATAAAATTAAAAATCTTTTTGGCTTTTTATCCCACTTTAATCAATCAAATATTATCAAAAATATGCGCCCCTTTTTTCGGTAAAGTAATTTCGGTTCCAAGACCTAATTTAACTCATGACGAATTTTTGAAATATTTTGGGTTGATTGATTAAAGATATTTATACCTTAAGAATAAACGTTAAATTTCGCAGTGATGTAATAAATTTTTGAATGATATCAATAATTTCGGTCGCCAAACCTAATTTTATTCAATACCAATTTAATACTTTTTAGCGAACAAATTAGCGTTTATTATCAAAAGGTTAAAAATAAAAATAAAAATAAAAACTGTACAGACATACCTGTGGAATAGATTTCTTAGTTATATGATCTATCCCATTCATAAGATAGTCGGTTTAATTAGTTTTCCATGGCTACATAGGCGTAACCTCGAGCATTCAGTGTCTTTTCTTCTAAACATATGAACGGTCCGTCTCTGCATAAAGTAACAAATTCGGTATTTGAATAGGTTTGATTATTTGAACATTTACCTCCATGTGACCATTTTCCGCATTTGTGACATCGTTCTAGGTGTCGTGCTCTTCTTTTTGCTGCGGATTTTGATTTTCCTTTACCAAATTGTAACTTATTATCTTCGCATCTGGATTCTTTTCTAACTCCGTCCATTCTTTCTCTGATTACTGATACTATTTCACTTGGTAGTATGTCATTATTTCTTTTAGTGATCAAAGCGTGTAGCATTAGACCATGGTTTAGTTCACAGGCAGTCTTCATTTCGTAAAAACCTAAAAAAAATAAAAATTCAGAATGGGGGGAGAAGACTAGTTCTTTAGGGTCTGCTAGGGAAAGACCATTCGGGTTCCATTTTCGAGAACTACATGAAAACAGACAATCTAACTCTAACAGAAATACATATTATCCTTTAAAGACTTGATTCTCCCCACACTTAGTTAGCTGTGGTGTCGAAATTGTGATTAACTTTGTTGTCGACTTCCATTGGACCATGTATGTAATGTTTAACTCTGTGACCATTAACTTTAAATTCAATCCCTTTTGAATTTATTAATTCTATCGTTCCGTATGGGAAAACTCTTTTGACTATGAATGGTCCAGACCATCTTGATTTCAATTTTCCAGGAAATAGCTTGAATCGTGAATTGAAAAGAAGAACTCTGTCTCCTTCTTTAAATTCTTTTGAACTTCTGATTCTTTTATCATGCCATTTCTTCGTTCTTTCTTTATAGATTAACGAATTATCGTATGCTTCATGTCTTAATTCTTCTAATTCGTTTAGTTGACTTAATCGTAGACGTCCGGCTTCATGTAAATCAAGATTACATGTTTTCAAAGCCCAAAATGCTTTGTGTTCAATTTCTACTGGAAGATGACATGCTTTTCCATAAACAAGTCTAAAAGGTGTGGTTCCAATTGGAGTTTTGTAGGCTGTTCTAAAAGCCCAGAGTGCATCCTCCAATTTAATGGACCATTCTTTCGGATTTGATCCTACGGTTTTCTCTAGAATACGTTTTAAAGCTCGGTTGGTATTTTCAACTTGTCCACTTGTTTGTGGATGATATGCGGTGGAGATTTTATGAGTTACTCCATATCTTTTAAGAACTTTCTCAAGTTGATTATTACAGAAATGAGTACCCCGATCACTTATTAAAGCTTTCGGTGTTCCAAACCTTGCAAAAAGACGTTTTAAAAAGTTGACTACAACTCGTGCATCGTTAGTTGGGAGAGCTTGTGCTTCCGCCCATTTAGATACATAATCAATGGCTACGAGTATATATAGATTATTATGAGATTTTGGAAATGGACCCATAAAGTCAATACCCCAAATGTCAAATACTTCACATACTTGGATGATATTTTGTGGCATTTCATCACGTTGACTTATTTTTCCAGCCCTTTGACATGCATCACAGGATTTGCAAAGAAGGTGTGCGTCTTTGTAAATTGTAGGCCAATAGAATCCAGCATCATAAACTTTTCTTGCTGTTAGTTGAGGCCCATAATGCCCTCCTGTTGGTCATGTGTGACAATGGTTTAATATTTTACTAGCTTCATCTCCAAATACACATCGGCGTATTATTCCATCGGGACAACTTTTAAACAGATGTGGATCTTCCCAGAAATAGTGTTTTATATCACTGAAGAATTTCTTTCATCTTTGGTACGATAATCCTTTTTCAAGGAATCCACAAACTAAGTAGTTTGAATAGTCTGCAAACCATGGGATTTCTTTATAATCTATCTTCAATAGATATTCATCAGGAAAGTTGTCTTGTATGGTCGATTCATTTAGAACTTCTAACTCAGGATTTTCAAGACGAGAAAGATGATCAGCGGCGAGATTTTCTGCTCCTCTTTTATCTCGGATTTCAATATCAAACTCTTGTAAGAGTAAGATCCAACGGATTAATCTTGGTTTAGCATCTTGTTTTGAAAATAGGTATCTAAGAGCAGAATGGTCGGTATAGACCACCGTTTTTGCTAGAACGAGATATGATCGAAATTTGTCAAAAGCAAAGACAATAGCAAGGAGTTCTTTTTCAGTAGTTGTATAGTTTGTTTGTGCTCCTTGTAACTTCTTACTAGCATAATATATAGGTTGAAATCGTTTTTCAATCCTTTGTCCTAAAACGGCTCCCATTGCAAAATCACTTGCATCGCACATTAGTTCAAATGGTAGATTCCAATTTGGTGTTATCATGATCGGTGCATTAGTGAGTTTTTCTTTAAGAATATTAAAAGATTTGATACACTCATCTGAAAAGATGAATGGCGCATCCTTTTCTAGGAGTTTATTCATAGGAGTGGCAATTTTAGAAAAATCTTTTATGAAACGTCGGTAAAAACCGGCATGCCCTAGAAAACTCCTAACTCCTCTAACATTGGTGGGATGTGGAAGTTTAGCGATTACATCTACTTTAGCTTTATCCACTTCAATTCCTTCTTTTGAAATTTTATGTCCAAGAACGATGCCTTCTTTAACCATGAAATGGCATTTCTCCCAATTAAGTACTAGATTTGATTTTTCGCATCTAATTAGCATTCGTTCCAGATTAACTAGACATGATTTAAATGTATCACCGAAGACTGAAAAGTCATCCATGAATACTTCCATGCATTCTTCTATCATGTCGTGAAAAATCGCCATCATACACCTTTGAAAGGTTGCAGGGGCGTTACAAAGTCCAAATGGCATGCGTTTGTAAGCAAAAGTACCATAAGGGCACGTGAATGTGGTTTTCTCTTGATCTTCGGGTGCTATTGGAATTTGAAAATATCCGGAAAATCCATCTAGAAAACAATAGTAACTATTTCCGGCTAATCTTTCCAATATTTGATCAATGAAAGGTAAGGGAAAGTGATCTTTTCTGGTGGCGTCATTTAATTTTCTATAATCAATACACACACGCCATCCTGTTACAGTCCTAGTAGGAATAAGCTCATTTTTCTCATTTGTAATGACAGTCATGCCACCCTTCTTTGGCACGCATTGAACTGGGCTTACCCATGGACTATCAGAAATTGGATATATCAAACCTGCATCTAGCAATTTAATAATCTCTTTCTTAACTACATCTTGCATATTAGGATTTAGTCTTCGTTGGCGTTGCACATACGTTTTATGACCTTCTTCCATAAAGATTTTATGTGTGCAATACGAAGGACTTATTCCTTTAATATCATGAATCTTCCATGCAATGGCTGGTTTATGAGCTTTCAACACAGAAATGAGTTGTGATTTCTCATTTTCAGTAAGAGAAGACGATATTATTACAGGTAATTCAGATTCACCATGTAAATAAGCGTATTCCAAATGGTTTGGAAGTGGCTTTAACTCTAATTTCGGAGGTTCTTCTATCGATGATTTGTATCGATATCTGTCTTCTTCTTTTAGCATTTGAATTTCTTCTGTTGTTGGTTCATATCCATTAGCTATAAGTGTAGCTAACATTTCAGCTTCATCAATTGGTTCATTACCTTCTCCTAAAGAACATTCTCCTGTTCCTTGTAATTCTGGAAATTCTTCTAATAATTCTGCATGTGCATCTATAGTTTGAATATAATAACATGTATCATCTGCAGATTGTGGTTGTTGCATTGCTCTATCAACTGAAAAGGTAACACTCTCATCCTCTATACTTAGGGTCAGTTTCTTACCGAACACGTCTATCATTGCTTTAGCCGTGTTTAAGAATGGTCTTCCTAATATGAGAGGAACTTGAGAATCTTCTTCCATGTCCAGAACAACAAAATCTACTGGAAATACTAAAGTACCAACTTTAACTAGCATGTTCTCCATTATCCCTCTAGGATATTTTATTGATCTGTCGGCTAGTTGTATGCTTATTCTGGTTGGTTTCAATTCTCCAAGGTCTAGTTTAGCGTATAGTGAATACGGCATTAGATTTATACTAGCACCTAAGTCTGCCAATGCTTCTATTAAACTAAGACTACCCAGAAAACATGGAATTGTGAAACTTCCTGGATCAGATAATTTTTCTGGTATCTTATTCAACAGCACTGCTGAACAATTAGCATTCATAGTAACAGCCGAGAGTTCTTCCATTTTATTTCTATTTGAAATTAGATCTTTCAAGAATTTAGCATATCTAGGCATTCCTGAAATCACATCAATGAAAGGAAGATTTACATTTATCTGTTTAAACATATCCAAGAATTTGGATTGCTCGGCTTCAAGTTTCTCTTTCTTCATTTTACTCGGATAAGGAAGTGGTGGTTGGTATGGTTTAACATAAGGTTTATCCTTAACTGTGTTATCTTCATTAACCTTTTCAACTACCGGTTCTTTTTCCTTATCTTGATCAGGTTGTGGTTCTTGTGGAGTAGGAATAGTTTCATCAGAAGTTACAGGTATTTCCGGTGGTTTAAGTGTTGTACCACTTCTTGTGGTAATGGCTTTAGCTGTTTCATTCCTGGGGTTAGTATTTGTATCACTAGGTAGACTTCCCGGTTTTCTTTCACCTATTAACCTTGCTAGGTTACTTACTTCTTGTTCCAGATTTTGAATAGAAGCTTGTTGATTTCTAAATGCTTGAGCATTTTGTTCATTGGTTTGTTTTTGAGATGTGAAAAACTGCGTTTGAGTTTCAACTAGCTTCGTCATCATATCTTCTAAATTCGGCTTTTTATCATCGGTTTGTTGTGGTGTTTTGTTTTGAAAATTCGGTCTTTGCTGATTGTAATTATTATTAGATACTTGTTGATTGCTAGGACCTTGTTGGTTGTTGTATGGAATATTTCGGTTATAATTCTGGTTTTGATTGTAAATAGGTCTTGGCGGTTGATAATTATTCTGATAATTATTTCCAGGCCTTTGGTTTATGTATGAAATATTCTCTCTTTGTTTCATTGTTAATTCAATATTGAGACAATCTTTTGTCAAATGTGGTCCTCCACACTGCTCACAACTAATTCGTATTGAGTGAATATCCTTAGTCATCTTTTCCATTCGTCTTTCCACATCATCTATCTTTGCGGAAATGGAATCTAAGTCTTGGCTAGAATCGGCTCTAGCTGCTTTAGATGATCTAACGATGTCTTTTTCTTGGTGCCACTCATGTGAGTGGGAAGCAGTGTTATCAATAATTTTGTAAGCATCAGTTTCGGTTTTCTTCATAATAGAACCACCAGCTGCTATATCTATGTCTTTTCTTGTAGTGATGTCGCATCCTTGGTAGAATATTTGTACTATTTGACAGGTGTCTAAACCATGTTGCGGACATCCTCTTAATAACTTTCCATATCTTGTCCACGCCTCATATAGAGTTTCATTTGGCTTCTGTGTAAACGTAACAATTTCTGCTTGAAGTCTTACGGCTTTAGATGCAGGAAAGAATTGTTTAAGAAATTTGTCAACTAAAACATCCCATGTATCAATCGCCCCTTCAGGTAACGATTCCAACCAAACTTTGGCTTCTCCCTTTAAAGTCTAGGGAAATAACATGAGATATATCTGTTCATCCTCCACTTCTCGGATTTTAAATAGTGTGCAGATCCTATTAAAGGTACGAAGATGTTCATTTGGATCTTCCTTCGGCGCACCACTAAATTGGCATTGATTAGTCACCATGTGTAGAATTTGTCCTTTGATTTCATAATCTGGCGCATTAATGTCTGGATGAGTAATTGCGTGACCTTGGCCAGTGCGTTTAGCTCTCATTCGGTCTTCCATACTTAGAGGTTCCAGATTCTCCATAATTGAATTTGTTGAATCGGTATCACTAGAGGATTCTGATTTAATGGTTTCTTCCTCAACAATCTCTGTTTGAATGATTGGAGGTTCTGGAGGAATAATTAGTGGATCAGGATCTCGGAATTGTCCCTGAGTATTCTCCGGATTCTCAATTGTGAGGTTTGTTTCAAAAACTGGATTATCGGAAATTTGAGTTTGAGTATTCGGTCGACTTGATGACGATTCTAAAGAAAAATCAACGGCGGCGATATTTGTTAAACGATGTCTTGATCGAGTTACAGGTGGTGAACGTATGACCGGCGGTGAACGTCTTGCTCGGTGCATTCACAGAATATCCTATTAGTTATAAAAATAATAAGAAAAACATATATAAGCTATCCAATTAATAGACTTTTCTGATTTTTGCCCACGTTTCGAATAGCCAAAAGATGCAGCAGAGGGGCAGGATTCGTTTGGTCTCAATATAATTGAGTACTGTTTGGCTCCAATAACCCGGTCCACGTACAAATCCAACTATTACTACGAACCAGAAAATTTTGATGTCTATCAATTTAACCACTTAAAATAAATTTTCGTAATTTTAAGAAATTTAGAGAAGAAGTAGAAAAAAATCTAAGTCCTAAAAACTAGAATGGCGAGAAATAAGAGAGAAAAAGAGTGCGTCGGAAAAATGTCGAAAAAGAAAAATGGTTGAAAAATAAAAGGTGACGGAAAAATTAAAGAAACTTATAAAAACTTAAAAATACTTGACTAACCTAACCTTATTACTACAACTAACTTAAAATTATAATCGCAAATTGATATTACTAATTGGAATGATAATTGATACATAGGTAAAAGTCGTCTAAAAATATTAAAGCTTACAGGAAAAACTAAATCCCAAATGGAAATAACTTAAAAAGAAACTAAAACTTAAAAAGGCGTCGCAAAATTCTAAAGCACCTAAATCTTAGTCTAAAGAAAAAGCACTTAAGGAATTCTACGGCAAAGCCTAAAAATCTAGGAGTAAAAATGACTATGGCAAAAACTAAGTTTAAAATTAAATATGAGCGAAAAAATACAAATATTACGCTACAACGATTAAAAAGGGACAAAATATAAAAATATACAAAAAGTTGTAAAAAGTACAATTTTTATAAAAATATTATTTTTATATTATTTATTTAATAAAACTACTAATTTTATAATTTAATTAAACTAATTTAACTAAAATATAAATTAAATAAAACTTAAATTAAAAATAAACTTAATTATAATAATAATAATAATTAGGGTTAATAATAATAATAATTAATAATAATCCGTAATAAATGCAGGATTAGGGCTTCCTGTTCGTGTGTCAGGTCCCCTCCTCGAGTTGCGGTATTCAAGGCAGTAAACCCCGCGAGTCGCGGGGTTCAGAAATTCAACTGACAGCTTTTAATTTCGACGCGTTTTTTTTTTTTTTATATATTAGTTTTCTGTTTTTATATAAATAAAAGATATTTAAATAAAACTTATATTTTTATAAACTAAAATAAAAATAAAGAAACTTATAAAACTTAAATATTTAACAAAATCTTAAAAATACGTATATTTTTGTTTTTCTTTTTATATTTTCGAATATTTAAAACGTTTTTTTTTTATATTAGCGTTGCGCTTCCGGCGTTTAGAAAGTTCCCCGGCAGCGGCGCCAAAAATACTTGATGTTTCGCGAGGGGTATATAAAATAGTTATTAATTTTAGCAGAAAATACTATTAAATACGATACATTTTTACACAAGATATTTATTTATTTAGAGAACGGATATACTTAAACCTTGCTACAACACTTATAGGTAGTGTACCTAATCGTACAGTAGTGTAGTTTTTAGTAAGTCCGGTTCGTTCCACAGGGAATCTTTTTTAAACAAAGCTCAACGCTATATTAATTTACTTTTATAAAAATACAAACATATATATAAGTAATATTATTATTATAAAGGGGGGTTTTTACCGTTTAATGACCGGTTTGTCGATTTTAAAACTTTAGTCGCAGTTAAAACCAAATGTAAAATAAATACAAGACTTAAATTAAAGCGTAAAGTAAATAACGATAATGAAATTGCGAATAATAAAAGTGCGATAAAATAAACTTGCGATAATTAAAAAGGACGATAATTAAAAGTGCAATTAAATAACAATAAATAAAAGTGCGATAATTAGAAGTGCAATTAAATATAAAATAAAGGAAATTAAATATGAAATAAAAGAATTATGCTTATTTAAACTTCCGTAATCATGATGTTTGACGTGTTGATTTTAGTTTTATGCCCATGGGTTAATTGTCCTTTGTCCTGAATTATTTAATATGTCCGTTTGGTTTTTGTCCATAACAGTCCATCAGTCATAAATATAAAGTGCGAGTGTCCTCGTCAAATTATTCTTATACCCGAAGTTAAATATTCCAACTAATTGGGGATTTAAACTGTAACAAGATTTTAATACTTTGTTTAATAATTACACCAGGATGTCGACTGAGTGTAACCCAAGGTTTTAATATTTTGTTATCAATTATACCAAGTGTCCTTTGTACATAATTTCACCCCTGTTTTAATTATTCTAGTGGCTATTAATCCATTCCCGTGTCCGGTTAAATGAACGATTATTCGTACATATAAATACCCCGCCCATCGTGTCCGATTGAGTGTATATGGTAATTTATAGGGACGCCCAATTGTAAACCTTTATATTAACATTAACAAACTATCATTTAGTTAAACAAATATAAAGCCCATTAATAGCCCATAGTCTAATTTCCACAAGTGTCGTTCTTTTGTCCAAACCCCAATTATGGTACAAAGCCCAATTACCCAATTTTAGTAATTAGCCCAACATCATGATTACTTCGTTTTAAATAAGCATAATAATAACTTAGCTACGAGACATTAATGTAAAAAGGTTGAACATAACTTACAATGATTAAAAATAGCGTAGCGTTACACGGACAGAATTTTGACTTACACCCTACAACATTTGCTAACATACCCTTATTATTAGAATTATAATTAAAATTAAAATATAAATTATAAATATATATATATATTTTACGTATGAGAAGAAGAAGAAAAAGATGATGAAAATGATCAGATTTCGGTTTGCTTTATAGGGAGTTTCAAAACTGGGGGCTCCGCGACTCGCGGCCATTTTGGCCTTCAAACTCCGCGAGTCGCGGAGTTTGCTTTTACAGCTCAGAGGAGTTTGGCTCTTTGTTTACCGACGGTTTATAATATATATATAATATATATATAATTAATATAATTAATTATGTATTATATTATATTTATATACATAGTTAACTTGTAATTTTTAGTCCGTTGCGTCGAGCGTTGAGAGTTGACTCTGGTCCCGGTTCCGGATTTTCGAACGTCCTTGCGTACAATTTTATATTTTGTACTTTGCGTTTTGAATCTTGTACTCTTGTAATTTTGAGACGTTTCTTATCAATAATTGGAACCTATTTGATTGTCTTTTGTACTTTTGAGCTTTTTGGTCGTTTGCGTCTTCAATTCGTCGAATCTGTCTTTTGTCTTCACCTTTTATTATTTAAACGAATATCACTTGTAAATAGAACAATTGCAACTAAAAGCTTGTCTTTCTTGAGGAATAATGCTATGAAATATATGTTCGTTTTTAGCATTATCACTTATGGTCTATTGTTACGATTTGATATATATAGGTTAAACCTATAATTCACCAACATTTTTGTTGACGTTTAAAGCATGTTTATTCTCAGGTGATTATTAAGAGCTTCCGCTGTTGCATACTAAAATAAGGACAAGATTTGGAGTTCATGCTTGTATGATATTGTGTAAAAACTGCATTCAAGAAACTTATTTTTGATGTAATATATTCCTATTGTAAACCATTATGTAATGGTCGTGTGTAAACAATATATTTTAGATTATCATTATTTGATAATCTACGTAACGTTTTTTTAAACCTTTATCGATAAAATAAAGGTTATACTTGTTTTAAAAATGAATGCAGTCTTTGAAAAACGTCTCATATAGAGTTCAAAACCTCGCGACGAAATCAATTAATATGAAACGTTTATAATCAATATGAACGGGACATTTCAACGCGGTAGTTATAACTGATATTGACTTTAAAATTAATTAAATTGCGCTCTAAAATAAAACATGCACATCATTAATGCATTATACAATGTTGTTATATTTTGTATTCATTCATGCTTTAACTACAACATGAATGATGTAACTTTAGGATTTTTTCTTGTTGAAATTATGAGAAATACATTATTTTTTCACTAACATATCATCAATGTATTATCTGATACAAATGATTGTCATAACAAAACCTTTGATGATAAAAAATCGCAATAAATTTTGAAGAAGCAAATCAAAAACACAAAATAAAAGAGCATGATCATATAGTAAAAGAATCACTTTAGATTCTTAAGTATTCATGAAATTATGAGTGTTGTCAGTATATTGATTCAGGTTACAGCTAAACTATAACATTATTGTGCTTTTCTAATATTTTGTTATTAAAATTTAAAATAACACATTCTTTTATTTCATCAATACATCAATTAACTTTGTTGAAACAAAACTTTTTTTACTACAACATTAGATGAAATAATATCAACACAATTACAATAAGGAGTCTATACATACATACATACATACATACATACATACATACTTACATACATACATACATACATACATACATACATACATACATACATACATATATATATATATATATATATATATATATATATATATATATATATATATATATATATAGTAAATGAACTCTAAATAATTATCATTATTGATAAACAATTACAAAAATTAAAGAAAAAATATTATATGAACCTCAATAACATCTTAATGGAGTGATATCACAATATACGTTCGATGTTATGCGATTGATGAAATCAACATAAAAAGAGCTAGAAAACCTACAAAAATGATGATGATGATGATGGGTTACATTTGAAATGTGAGTAATGTGAAGATGAGAATGGGTATTTATAGGTAAAAATGTAATGTCTTAAGGTAAATGAAAGAAGTAGGGAAATGAAGTATTTAATGAAAGGAAAATGAAAAAATTATAACTATTATTATTATTTAAGACACAAATTTAATAGGCTTAAAATTTATTTACCATAGGTGATAAATTAGTTAACTTTTCAACTATCAATTACTATTTACGATTTTACTATTATTTAGTTATTTAATATTTAATGTTTAGTTAAAACTTCAATTTTTTACCTTAAAATTTTTACCGTTTTATCTTTTCTAGCTTTTAGTTAATTGTTATTAATAACAATACTTAATTTTCAATCATAATGTATTCATTAACATATTTATTACCAAGTGACTCAATTTTTAGTTCACTAAATAAAAATAATAAATAATAAAACTAAACATTATCATGAGACTCAAATATTATTTCCCCAAAAATATGAAGAGTTCTTATTCTTATATATATATATATTAATTAACGGTAGTTACTTTGACATTAAACTTCTAATTACTATAAAAAATGAAGAGTTTATATATTTATTTATATCTATAAAAATTATTATAGATATAGATGCATTATAGATATGTTTTTTTTTACTAATTTTACTATTAGTCTTTTCACTATATTTACTATGAATTCTATTAATTTGTTTAAACATTTTTGTCATTATTTACTATGAATTCATGTAACTTAGATAGGCTCGTATTTTTTTTTACATGTAATGTTCTCTTCGTGTTCTAATAAAATTGTTGGCTTTTCAAAAAAAAAAAAAAATTGAAGGAGGTAAGTCATAAATACGATTTAGGACTCAATATTTAGATAGATAGATAGAAGATAGATGTGGTAGAGATGTTGGTTGTACTTTTTACCATTAGTTATTAGGGTGGGTTAAAAAGTCATGAATACTTCTTATGACTCAATTTTAAGATGTAGGTAGATAGATATATAGATAATTTGAATTATTTATTGAGTATTGATTAGTTAAACATTTATTTATGACGTTTTTAATTAGTTAAGTATTATGGTTTTAAACGTTTTTACTATCATAATAATTGAAGGGTAACTATATATAGGTTTATCTGTTTTACCATCATAATAAATGACATGGGTAAATTTTATTGAGTTTAACGATATTTATTACGGCCTATTTAATTTTAAGGACTCAATTCTTATATATATATATATATATATATATATATATATATATATATATATATATATATATATATATATATATATATATATATATATATATATATATATATATATATATATATATATATAACTAATAACTGTTTCATGTAATATTTGTTTTTATATTCAATAAATACATCAATTTTTTTTGAACAACGATTGGGATCACCCGAGGGGGACTTTACCACCCGTTGCGATCATCTCCCGTTTCGACTATGCCGATGCATCGATAATAACCTCGCCTACATCGCTGCCCGGGAGGAAACCTTGAAACCAATCCAAGGGCACGACCAAGTAAAACCCCCTCCCCTTTACCCCCAAACGATATGCGAAAGGTGCCATGGGTGGATACTTCATGGCAGGGATGAAATTGTGTTTTTAATATGTAGCCAACGAGGGTCGAACTCCTGACCTCCCCTAAAGGAAGCAGACCACCAACCGATGGACCACATCACAACTTCTACATAAATTAGTAAGTAAATGGGGATCCCCGTTTACCCGAGGGAAAACCAGATACCCGAAAGTTAGTAAGTAAATGGGAACTCGCCGGGTATAAATCCGGGGTTGGGATAAGGTTTTTTAATCGGGTTCGGGTCTGAGATTATCTAAACCCGGCCCGATGCCATCCCTACTGGTGATCTACAAAAATTACAAAATTTCACATTTCATCTTTATATACTTTCCATCGATAATTAAAAAAAAAACTAAAAAAATTATTGTGTGTTCACTAAGACCCGTAGCAACGGTACTCATACTCACCTCTCACTGACATCCACCCCGAGGGCGTTGATGTCATTCCCTTGTGTTCGCCCTCGAGCACTCGTACTAGGTTGCTTCTTGGTTATGCACAAATGAGAACGAGAAAACGGTAACTTAACTGTTGTAAAGTGGGTCCCTCAATATGCAACGTCACAAAATATAAATATAATTTACAGGGGCATCTCGGCCACATGTGCGAAGTGTGCAGCCGAATAAGGCCCCGAATCTCGTAGGGGCCCAATATTTAAAAAGTCTCATATAATAATACATTCATTATATTTGTTTTCATAAATCAAAGCATGAAAATTAATTTTTAATACAATTTAATCGCTTATTAACTTCTTTTATGTTAATAAATTTTTAGGACTATATATCTTTTTATACATGTATTATAAATTTAGGGTTTATAAGGGTACATTTTCTATGTTTCGAATATGATCCATTAAAATAGTGAGACGACCCTAATAATTTATATCTTATTCAAATTTTGTACTATAAATACTACGTACAATATTTTCTCAATTTACACAACAATTTATCAACAATACATTAACACTTCACTTCAACCTCGTGAGTACCATAAGACTAAAGCTTATGCCTAAAATGACACTTCAAAGACTAGAGGTCTCTAACTCATTTTGATAGGAATATCCTTAATAGGGTTGCTAGTTAGCCACCTTCCATATACACTCGGTGGAATAACTTGCTTTAGGAATTGAGAGGGCCATGAAAAGCATAGCTAGCATTCCAAAGGTAAAGGTAGGGAAAAGATCTTGCTTAACAAAACACTTTTCAACAGTTTACTTTTTGACAACCTTCTTCTCAACAAACACCATCACAAATACCATCCAACTTCTATGATACCAATATTGAAGAAGTGGAAGAAGCACAACTTGACCGTAAAGGAAAAGGGAAAAAAGTGCAATGCAAACAAGTGTCGTGGACCGAAATGGAAATGAAAATTTTAGCTGAGGTTTGGGTACAAGTGTTGGATTTAAATCATGAGATTTCAAATGCATAAACAAATCCAGACCACGTGTATCTCGAACAACTTGAAACATGACAATATAGTAACGAATAGTTGCAAAACTAATTATAGCTACGAGAATGTATTTGGAGAATATTACCCCTCGATCTAAAGTTACAGGTTTTTAATTGTTGATGAAACACTAGCTACATCTCAATATGACATCAACTAACTCACATCATCATGGATTGATTATTCTCTTCTCCCGTATATCACCCTAAACCAGTCAGAAAATATGACATTAGCACATACCGGGATTTAGAGAATTCATGATAGATTTTGCATTTGCAAATAGAGGTCTTGAGCTCCTGATATCACATATGTTTAAAAAGTATGTTTCTCCATAATTTATTATTTTTTTTTGAAAGGCAAGTAAATTGTATTAATATATAAAAAAAATTACACAAAACGGAACTAGCCAGAAGCTAGAAACAAAGACACGAGACAATACCCAACGACTAACTCACAACAAGGAGACTCGAAGCAAAATAAAACGCAAGATTAAGAGAACACGAATAACGCACACCACGACTAGATAGTAATCTAGGTTTCCGAATCCGATGACTCATAGGAGGAAGCACAACATGAGCAACAAGCTTCCTCCTCGTCGTCCTCAACCGCACCTTTCATCACATTATCGATGAAAAATCTTTCATGCTAGCGAAAGTTTTCTCGACATCGGCAACGCTTCATACTACTCCTTCCCCACACATGATTAATGAAGTGACTTTTAATCAGGGGTGGGGCTTTTCTTCTCTTGACACGAAAACGAGCCACAGCGTTGGATGATAGACAATCGATAACCTCGTTTGATTCGACGAAATTCCCGTCATTTAAACTAGATTCACCCGAAACCTTTCCATTCTCATCTAGAAAAGGTTCTGGCCCAATTGTAAATTCGCAGTCCACCATAGGTTCATTATTTTGAACAGGCCCATTACTCAAATTTTGAACAGGCCCATTGTTAATTTGAATTTTATTATTATTTACTAGAAAATAGACCGACCCGCTTCGCTGGATCAAAGTGCGTTACTGCTTATACACATTTTGTTTCTCTCTTTTGTTGGTCTCCCACCTCATATTATTATTGATACACGTCATTTTGTAGAACTTCTTTCTTAAAATTTTGTGGATGTATAATTTCTAAATGTAAAGAGACTAAGAGCGCTGACAATGAAAAAGGCAAATTAAAAAGACCACAAGGATAAAAGAACTGCAATAACCCTTTCTTTGTACGGAGTATATGTGTTTTGAGGATTTTTTTTTTTTTTTATTTTATTTTATTTAAAGGCATGTGTTGAGAAATTTCAGACTTGTTACATAATTTCTACAAAAAGTTTATTATACAATAATGTGTCACAAATAAGTTTAGAAGAAATAAAACAAAGTGAGAAAAATTAGACCACTAGCAATAGCATGATGAAAATTAGTTTTGTAAATTTTTTTATGTAAACTTTTTTTTGTAAGCATAAAATTCTTCATGTGTTTTCTTTGTTCCTTTTTAGCGATGGTAGACTTAGTGATTGGTGACATACACATAAATCAGATGTTATCATATCTCTTTAACCATGAGTTATAAGTTTTTTTTCCCATGTTAACTATGAGACCGATGAGTACGGAACCGCTAGAGAGTAAGTTTACCATTTTCTATTCCTTTATGAGTACGAAACCGCTAGAGTCAGTTTTACCATTTTCTATTCATTTGTTATGTTTTGTTACAACTCGAAGACAATACAACTACTGAATAATTAGTTTCACAATTTCACAATTGAAGTAGCTGTAGCAAGATAGATAGTTGTTATACAACTTAACCCACTAAAATCGTTATATATGGGTTGGTGGGCCCATTGGCCCAATTATTAATAGAGAAGAGCAATGTCCCTAATACCATTACAAATATTAAATCATGTACAATCAATTAATCTTGACCAAAGCATTTGAAAAAACACAACAATAATGTCCACAAATGACACTTCTTCGTTTTCCAATTCTTCATTGTATATGCACCTATGTTCATACCTCTTGATTCTCTTCATCTTCATAGCCTTCTCATGTTACTCTAATATTGAATCCATTTTCACGTTGCTTCGAGACTTCTATCATCAAATCAAACTTGTTTTATTAGCATCGATTTTTATCCTCTTCGTTTTTCTATCAATCTTCTTCGAATGTTGGAGGACTCCAACCGTGGTGGAAAAGGAGTTGCTTGGAGGAACTACTTGGGGAGTTTTGTCACTTTTAGTCATTTTTTTGTTTTTCGTTTTTTTGTCTGCTTAGTAGAACTTGATGGCTAGTTAGCGTGTTCTGGACCAGCCCTAGAACCGATTAAACTGAAGACCGAACTCATGAATCCTCCTGATTTTGGTTAACGATGATGGCAAAAAAGGTGAAGTTGTTGGTTGAGTACGGCGGTTCTTTGGTTGTGACATTGTAGAGATTATTACACTACCATGAGTGTTTAATTATTTTATGTTTTAGTGATATATATGTTCCCTCCTAAAGGTGAGCAAGTGTTTCAAAATTCAATCATATAGTCAAAGGCACTTTTAGTTCACGTTTTTTGGGTTGAGTGTGAATTTATATATATATATATATATATATATATATATATATATATATATATATATATATATATATATATATATATATATATATATATATATATAATTCTATAGTTTATTCTTGTTTGGTTATTACTGTAGTCTTTTCTTGTTTAATTTGAGGGTCTTTTATGTATAAGAAATATTATAACAGGAACTGATATTCACACACTTAGTTTTAATTCATACACACTTTTTTACCATAAAACTTATAATTATATTCATAAGTTTGTGTAGGGAGTTGAACTTTCATTATTATAGGTAAGGATATAATAATAAAGTGTGTATGAATAAAAAATGAGTGTACGAATATCAACTCCCTTACTAAAATATGGCTAATATTTTTTTTTAACGTATAAAATTAGTGTACACGAAATACTATGAGTAACTTAATTACTTTTTAATTTCAGCAACAACATACTTGCAATCTGAAAATAAAATAAATAAAATTCCCCCATATAACTTGATATAATTCAGTTCAATATACTTTATATGAAAGAATAATATATATTATACAATATAATTATAACTAGACAATCATGATCATGATGAAGATGAAAGTAAAAAAAAATATGCCTAATTTTGATCAAGTGACCACCAAACCACTCAAGCCAACAACCCCTCTTTTAATACTCCGTAATAGGGATGAGCACGGTACGGAACCGGTACCGAACCGTACCGGAACCGAAAAATACCGTTCCCGAATTTCCCCAATATCGAATACCGGTACCGTACCGTTTTTTCATAACCGGTACCGGTTCGGTACCGGGTTCGGTACCGGTAATTCCGGTATTTTACTTGTTAGTACCGAATTTGGACTGCCAAAAAATATGGAATGCAAACAACATCATTCATACAAAAAACAACATCATTTATACTAAAAACAGTTTATTCTCTGATAGAAAAATACAAACATCTTCCACTATCGGTTAATGTTAAGAAGTAACAAGTGATTATGGCACAGGAATAATAGCATAATAGCATAAATACGTTTGTTTCCAAGTGATTATAAAAAAGTTGAGTTATTTTCAATTATAAAGTCCATCCAGATGCAAAAACTTTTAATCGGAGCAGGAACAAGTGTACATTCAGATGTTAAGTACAAGAGGATTAAGTTGTATTACCTCTGCTCTCGTATCAACGGTGTGTCTCTGCATTGAAAAATAAGAAAATATAAACGGATATGAAATGATCAAACTTGTAGCCAAACATAAGGAATATAAATAAAGAAACGGCTACGAAATCATACCTTTGCCGAACTTGTATCATTACGAGACTGCAAGAAATAATATTAAAATGTGATCAATTACTTGAAAGATAATAGAGCAAGATAACAGTTTTGATCCGTATATGGTATAAAGTTTGGTAATGAAATCGGTACTAATACGGGAATTTCCCGGTACCGTACCGGTACCGCATCTTATGTACCGAAACCGAAAAGCCACAAAATCTGAAACCGGAACCGGTCCCGTTTACCCTTCGGTCCGGTAAAACGGTACCGGTACCGGTACGGGATCGGTAAAATGGTACTTCTGCTCATCCCTACTCCGTAATACCAAAAAAAATTATAAAAGCTGTCAAAAACAATGTGTTTTCTAGAGTAAAACGAACTAAAATAACTATTTTACCACTCAAATTGAATTTTATTACATGCTAAGGTAAATGAACACTAACAATTGCATTTTTTCTGTTTGAATATATATATATATATATATATATATATATATATATATATATATATATATATATATATATATATATATATATATATATATATATATATATATATATAATTTAATATAATTTTTATCACAACAACAAACACACAAATACATCCAAGACAACTATATCCCTAACTCACAATGCACTAAATCCAATACGTGTAAAAGATCTCTTTTAATCAACAATAAAAGGTAAATGTTTACTTTTAGAAAGCTAACAAGACGAACATAGACGCGGTGTTGGTAATATATATGTGATCGGCAACCGACCATTTTTATTTAAAAAGGAAATTACATCAAAAGACACGTGTCCAAAATGACTATATATGCCATAAATCATAGGACGTAGCTTGCTAAAGTGAAGATGAGACAGAAAGGTTTTTGTCCTCTCTTTAGTACATATAGATAGATCTTCAAGCCTGCGACCTATGGGGAGAACTTCCCCAGTTTGACGGTTCAGAATTTTGAATATTTTGTCAGAAATCACAATATCAACAGGGTTATCACTAGTTAGTTACTGATGGATGATAAATTTTTAGTGATAAAGGGAACAACTAATATATCAAACGTTTGAAGATCATTGGAAAGAGTGGTAGAACCCACATGTGTAATGGGTAGGGTACTCCCATTATGAATGGTCACTCGTTCCGTACTTGTATAAGGTACAACCGAATCTAGGTGAGTAGGAGAGGTTGTAATGTGAGCGGAAGCGTCATAATCAACATACCAATTCGGAGACTAATTATTCACATGACAGTTTTCATGAAAGGCTTGTGCTAAGTTCGCATCAATGATTAGTTAACGGCTTGTAAAAGAAGAGATTTTCAGGCACTCATATGCATAGTGTCCATCAGTTTTGCATAACTGACAGTGTGGTGGATGTCTGCTGTAAAGACCCGTCCTAATCCATAAGAACGAATATAATAACATATGATTACATCGCGAGGTACTTGACCTCTATATGATACATTTTACAAGCATTGCATTCGTTTTAAAAGACAATCTTTCATTACATCGAAAGCTGACAGGCATGCATACCATTTCATAATATATCCAACTATAATTGACTTAGTAATAATCTTGATGAACTCGACGACTTGAATGCAACGTCTTTTAAAATATGTCATGAATGACTCCAAGTAATATCTCTAAAGTGAGCAAATGCACAGCGGAAGATTTCTTTCATACCTGAGAATAAACATGCTTTCAAGTGTCAACCAAAAGGTTGGTGAGTTCATAGGTTTATCATAAAACAATAAAATTCATCATTTTGATAAACCACAAGATTTAAATCCTGCATGGTACAAATGAGCCCGAATCCTATACCCACCTGTAATGTACATGCGATATCTTTTAAATACAGTACACCTTTCTCATGTACGAAATCATCTTTCATAAATCTTAGTAACCGTACACATATCTCGTGCACAAAAATATCATACACATAACCTGTGTATAAAATCATTCTCTCGATACATAACATTCACTTTTCATTGCTTTCATAGCTTGGCTTGGTAACCATACTTAACATATAATGCGCATAATAATATCCCCAAAACAGACATTTCGTCTGTATAATAATCATATAAACTTCGAAGTACTAAACACCACGCCCACTAGCCCTTCCGTCTCGTGAACATTCTGGGTGGGGGTGTTAAACCCGGTAGCTATCTTTAGGATTCGCGTCAATTAGGCGTGCACTAATTCTCAAAATTAGTGATATTCCCTAATTCTTAGGTTACCAAGCAATAATAATCAGGGGAAAAATATTCATATCAATTGTGGCAATTATCACGTCCACATAATTCAATGGTGGCAATTATCACGTTCACATAATTCATTCGAGGAATGTTTTGCTTGTGTCTATCTCATCAAACATTTAAAAAAGCATTTCATGTATTCGCAGTTCAAAATGTATTTCAAAAGTATTTAATAAAGCAGTTGTAAAAGTAGCGCATGTATTCTCAGTCCCAAAAATGTAAAGAGTAAAAGGGAATCAAATGAACTCACCATACTGTATTTTGTAGTAAAAATACATATGACGATATTGGACAACTGAACAATGCAGGATTGGTCTCGGATTCACGAATATATATATATATATATATATATATATATATATATATATATATATATATATATATATATATATATATATATATTAAAATATATAATCGAAATCGAACAAGTTTATATTTATATCTTAAATTATATACTATATTTATTTAGTTTGTGTATATTTTCAAAATGTTTAATATTTATATAGTTATCTAAATAGATATTTGATTGGTATTTTAATAAAAATACTTATCATGTTATATATATGAATATTTATATAAGTTTTGTTAATATGTTTAAAACACACTTACAACCTTAATAATATTCTTAAAACTTTTATTTTCATAAACGTAATTATTTTAATAATAATATTATAGGTGATACTGATAATAATAATGATGTTAGTTTTAATAATAAATCTCATAATAGTGATAATATCAGTAGTTTTTAATAATTTAATAATTTAATAATAATGATAATGAAATTTATACTTTTTGATAATAATACTAACATAATGGTTTTAATCATAATGGTATTACTAATATCAACCTTAATGATAATACTAATAATGATAACAATACTGAATATTAATTACTATAAAAATAACAATGTTACGGGTAATGATAGTTATGATATTGTATTTAGTGCTTACATTATAATATTACTCATAATAATATAATAATAATACTTATAATTGTAACTATGATAATAATAATAATAATAATAATAATAATAATAGTAATAATAATAATAATAATAATAATAGTCCTATTATTAATAACATTCAATAATACTAATCCTAACAATAACAATAATTGTAGTACTTAATAATAACAATGATATTAATAATAATGAATTTAAAAAAAAAAATGAAACTACCTTGAAAACTAGCTCGCAAAAAGAATTGTCCAGAACGGGACTCGAACCCTAGACCTCTCGCTCACCAACACCTCCCTTAACCATTGATCTGCCATTGCTTTTTCTGATTTAATCCCTTCTGATATCTATATACTATATACCAATCTGTTTCTAAGTCTTTCTTCTCCTCCTCAATTACAAAGTCGACCAGAGACCCAGACTAACTAACAATAAGTTAATAAATAAATTTTAGGATTTAAATTTGATACAGAAACGATTGGTGGGTGTTCAAATTTAATTAAAACTGAATAAAATACAACAGCTCGATTTCTTTTTGACCAGGAAGAACTCAATACTTGATTTTAAATTCTATACATCTTTGGATTGTAATTACAACATGAATTTCATCCTAAATCATTTATGGAAACGTCTTGTTATGATCATTTGAAATAATAGAAAGAATTAAAATGAAAATTTTATATAGCAGTAGCTTTTTAAGAATACAATGAACCTCAATTTGATTTTGGAATTTAAGACTGTTTCAGACGAAGTTTTCAACATGAAATACATTGTAAATCTATCTTAGAATCTTTCTAATTCATCAATTTTACTGGAAACATCAAAATCAATTCTAATTTTCTTGAAGAACCAATCGTTTGACTTTTTGACCATTAACTTTGACTCGGAAATTCACAATCGTTAAGAGGAATTGGACAATGAGACTTTACATATATTTTAAGTAAGAGATTTAAAACATAACTACATTTATAGATTTTCAAAATTCATTCGAAATCAAACCTTTGTGATTTTTGGTCAAGAACAGGGGTCGGCTTATTTTCTTCTGTTTTAATTTCGAATATCAGTGGAAAAAGGTTGTATGAGTAGTTGAATGAATTAATGTAACTCTGTGAATGATTGTAGTGATAATTAAATGAAAAACGTATCGGTCTATACAGCTTTTACTCGACAGACAGAATCAAAGAACAGAAAGGAAAAGATAAAAAAAATAGAAATATATAAAAATTTTGTATCGTTCTGTAACCGATTTTAGTATTGAAATATGATGTTGATTATGTTTTATAATTAAATCAGAGACAAGAAAATAATTTATACACAGTTTGATAAGAACGTAAAACTGAATGGAATCCCGTTCTCAATTTATATATATAATAAATACAATAATATTAATAATAATAATTATATTAATAATAATTTTTATATTAATAATAAGAATATAATAATAATAATAATAAATAATAAATAACATTACTTATTTCCTTATATATATTTATATTTGTATTTAACGCATATATATATATATATATATATATATATATATATATATATATATATATATATATATATATATATATATATATATATCTTTGTATTTTAATTATATAAAAGAACATAATAATGTTAATTATATGTAGACGTTAATATTTAATATTAATTTTATTAATAATAAAACTAATAATAATAACAGAATTTAATAATGATAATAATATCAATAATACTAATGATAATAGCTGATGACTATTGTAATTGTAAATATAATAATGATCATATTATTAATAAAAATGATAATTTTTAATAAGTTTAGTAATAATAATCAAAATAAGAATGACAACAATAATATTATTAGTAATGCTAATAATAACACTACTTATAATAATATTAATATTATTAATGATAATAATAATACTAATAATAATATTAATATTAATATAACAACTTATACATATCAATTTTCATATGTACCTATAATTTTATACAAATATTAAGACTAATATTTACATTAATAATAATATTGAAAGTAATGATCATAACATTTATATTTTAACTTGTATTTTCATATAATATTTTAATCTTACATGTTTAATTCCAAATGTTTAAATTATATTTTATTACTTCAAATTAATATATGATCTTACATTTATATATATTATATAGATTCATAATAATATTATATATCAATTCATATATGTTTATTGTAACAGTAACTTAACTATTTTGTTTATTATCTTATATTATTAGCTCAAATTGATAATTGTATACTTATTAGTTTATATTATTATATATACACTTATGTATATATTTACATAATTATTTACACATTAGTTCGTGAATCGTCGGGAATAGTCAAGGTCAAATGAAAGTATGAACACAGTTTAAAATCCTTGAGATTCAACTTAACAACTTTGCTTATCGTGTCGAAACCATTTGAGATTTAAGTTTAAATTTGGTCGAAAATTTCCGGGTCGTCACAGTACCTACCCGTTTAAGAAATTTCGTCCCGAAATTTAAGTGGAGCTGTCATAGTTAACAATAGGTATGTTTTTATGACGCATACGAGCTGAAACTTAGAGTTTTATCATCAGTGAATAATATTGATAAAATAATTTGATTACTCGAAGTGTACGAGTGAAGCTATCACAAAATAGTGGAATGAGAAAAATAAGTTTCGTCATAACTTTTGACGTAGTCATGGTTGAATTCCGGAATTCAAGGGATTTAAAGAAAATTTTCGTAATAAGATTTGATTCTTCGGAATTTAAGGAGATTATGATCTTCTTTGGTTAGATGCTATAATCTGTTTCGATTGCTCTGCCGGATATTTCACTATAAATTCACTCTCTTCGTTTCCTTTATATTTTGGAGTTACATCCTTTTGTTTTCCTCTTCCCGACTTTATGTCAAGCGAATACTGGTTCAGAATTCGTAGGTATGGAGTTTCGAATGAGCATGACTAATGTTCTAAGAGAGATTGTATTAGCACGATCTTGATTGGTTAAATTACCAGAATTCAAGAGAAACGATAGAATTATCAAGAAATTATGTTCTTGATACGTTTATACATTAGATAGAATGTAGGAGTCGTGTAACATGACACCTGATGACGTTATGGTCTGTGAATCATCACGTTCTATTTTAGAAACTTAGCATGACTTACTGTAATATAATCACGTTGATCAAGTGTCATTATATTATACTAACTCATGCATCAGTTCCCAACACTACTTCAAAATCATTCATAATTCAATTTTAAATTTTTCAAAATTTTAGAAACTAAAACAGTTTCCTTTTATGATATAACACAGATAGAGCGGATAGATAATTAATATCAGACAATAATATTTATGAAGAAATCTTTCAGAAATATTGAGGATATTTACAATGAAAGATACGATAATATCTTAGAATTTCTGAATCAAATTGTGATGAAGAAATTCATTCACGATGATTTAGAGCGATTAAGGAGCAAGGTATTCGTTAAAGATTTCATCAGAAACAGAATCATCAGGATTCTTTTATGTACAAGTTTAGTCCTTGTTCAGAGTCTCTTTCATGATTTGCTCAATTCATTTTTCCGTATTAAATTCTTTGAGCTTTTTCAACACTCCATTCTTTATCATCAAACTTTTAACTGTTAAGACAGTCTTCAAATTTCACTGCTTCACCAGCTTTTTCAAAACTCAGGAAACTGATTCATAAGCTAAAGCGCTTTTCAGAAATTCAGAATTGAAATTCGTAAATCCAGGAGATAGAAGTTTTATATATATATATATATATATATATATATATATATATATATATATATATATATATATATATATATATATATATATATATATATATATATATATATATATATAAATTGTTGTCGTAGAATCGCTGAGAATTTCGAGATTATCGATTGATGCCTTCCGGTACTTGGTATGGTAATTATCGTTACAAGATACCGATGATTTCATGATAAGACTTCAATAGATAAATATATTGAGTTCATGATAAGACCTCAATAGATAAATATATAGATTTGTCGTAGAGATTTGAGCCAAGGAGCAACGAGGTTGCTGGTACGTCTGCTGGTAATATAGTGGAATGTAAAAGATTCCCCGGTAACAATAAAAGAGCACGCATATATATCAAGGTTATAATAAGGTTAATTCGAATGAAATTCGAAGTTGATTTGCTGGAGCTGTGACAAAATTGGTTAATTTGGAGAGGGATTGTAAAGTGATTTTCGGTAATAACAACGCCAAAGGAGCTAATACCGATATGTGTTAAACGTTTACTCAGGTTCCGAGTGTTCACAGATGCATAACTATATGTATCAATCTTTCCTTCCGTAGATGGAGTGCGGTTGGTTCATCCTCTCGATTGAGGTGTTTTCAAGAATCATGAAAGGTTTGAACGCAGATTGTAATCGTCAAGATACAAATGAGGTTTAAGATGAAATCAAGTGGCAAACTTGAAGAAATGTTTAGTTTCATATGTTATAATCAATATTTTAATTCATTTTAATTGTTCAATGTTGGTAGTCCTCAGTTGATAGTCTACAGTTAGCAATTCAATAATTCATATATAGTTTAATATATAATATTCGAATTAATTAATACGTATCGTGACCAGTGTACATGTCTCAGACTCGATCACAACTCAAAGTATATATATTATTGTAGAATCAACCTCAACCCTGTATATAGAACTCGATCATTACTGCATATAGAGTGTCTATGGTTATTCCAAATAATATATATAGATGCGTCGATATGATATGTCAAAACCTTGTATACGTGTTCTGATATTTAAAGTGCGTAAAATAAATAGCAGGAATTAAATGACGATAAATAAAGTGCGTAAAGTAAATAACAGATATTAAATGATAATAAATAAAATTGCGAGAATTAAATTGTGATAAATAAATTACAATAATTAAATTGAGATAAATAAATTGCGATAAATAAAATGTAATATGGAATTAATCAGTTAGCTAGGAACAGTTAGCTAGGAACAGTTAGCGTGGATTCTTATCAAAATTATTCTCATAGTTAATTTGTTTGTTTCTAACAAATTTTATTTTTGTCCAATGTTTTACTTCATTATGTTACTTGTTGGATTATGATAGGTCAAAATCCAAATATGAAATTGAATGAAAATGGATATTCTGCGGTGAACGGATTCGTATCTCTGTAGATGTAAGTAGGATAGTAATTGAATATTGAATCAGATTCGAAGAATGTACAGTGTAACTTATTAATGTGAAATCTAAATATTCCTCGGGTATTACCTACCCGTTAAAATATTTTCACCATTAATAGTTTGTACAAAAGAACTTTTAATTACAATCTTTACAAAAATATACTTACATATATATTTTCTTCAGATGTAATCATGGATTTAATGAGTTAATATGATATTAATCTCATTTTCTTTTTAGTTTGAGCTAGAATAAATAATCTCTAAAACTTTAGAGATTACATAATCGCCATGAAGAACGAAGATAATTGTTGTAAAATGATACGTAGAACGATGATTATACTCAAGGTACATAATGGGATGCTGAGGCGTGTGTTGTTGATGGTACGGGTGCTATTGCTGATGGTACTGTTGGTGCCGGTGATGTTGCTGAAGCTGGTAAATTTTGCACCATATTTTTCCAAAGCTATAACTTGGGCGCGGAGCTCGTTGACTTCTGCTATTATGTAGTGACCCGTCCTAATCCATCTGGATGAAGTCACCAACATCTGGTTCCATTGCAATGATTGATGTTATGCGAGGTGTATATAAAATAGTTTATATTTTACTAGGAAAAACTATTAAATACGATACAATTTTACACAAGATATTTATTTATTTATAGAATGGATATACTTAAACCTTGCTACAACACTATAGGCAGTGTACCTAATCGTAGAGTAGTATAGTTTTTAGTAAGTCCGGTTCCTTCCACAGGGAGCTGGTGATACTTACTATATTTTTAACTATATTTATATAAAATATATATAATTATATAAGTAGTAATATTATTATAAAAGGGGGGTTTTACCGTTTAATGACCGGTTTGTCGATTCTATATTTTAAGCGTAAAGATAAATGACGATAATTAAAGTGCGTAAAATAATGACAATAAATAAAATGACAGTAAATAAAATTGCGAGTAATAAAATGACAGTAAATAAAGATACGATGAGAAATATAATAAAAGAATTATGCTTATTTAAACTTCCGTAATCATGATGTTTGACGTGTTGATTTTAATTTATTACCATGGGTTAATTGTCCTTTGTCCTGGTTTATTTGATACGTCTATCTGGTTTTTGTCCATAATAGTCCATCGGTCATAAAAATAAAGTGCGAGTATCCTCGTCAAATTACCCTTATACCCGAAGTCAAATATTCCAACTGATTAAGGATTTAAACTGTGACGCAGTTATCACTTCTGTCAACAATTACACCAGTTATCACTGTATGTAATCCACCCCTGTTTTAATTAGTTTATGAATATTAATTCATCCACTTGATCAGAATGAATAATCAATTACCCAACCCAATTGATTAATTAAATGATTATAACAGATTTCATATGAACATCACTAAATAGGACAACCATAATCATTATTAATTATTAGGTTAATTAATTTGAAGATAGGTTCGACAGACTCCAATGAGTTGTCACTCAATTAGACAATACCCCCCATCTATTAATAGTCAATAGTTCAATTTCCACAAGTGTCGGTCTTTTGCCCAAACCTTAATTATGGTCCAAAGTTCAATAACCCCTTCTTAATATTTTAGCCCAACATCACGATTACTTCGGCTCAAATAAGCATAATAATAACTTAGTTACGATACATTAATGTAAAAAGGTTGAACATAACTTACAATGATTAAAAATAGCGTAGCGTTACACGGACAGAATTTCGACTTACACACTCAAACGATCTCTATCATAAATCTTATTATTATCATAATTTAAAATTAAAATTAAGATTATTGTTATATCTTATTAAGTTAACATTATGATAGAGATATAGAATATAGATATTGATAATTGATATTGATAAATAAGAAAAAGATAGAAAAAGGTGTGCGTTAATTGATCGTAATACGTTGCCTTTTATAGGCAAAATGTTAAATTGAATTTTCGCTTACGACCCCTGAACTATGCTCAATTAACAACTTTTTATTATTTAATATTATTCTTATTATGAATTATTTAAATATTATATTTTATTCTTGTGCATAGTTGACTTGTAATTTTTACACCGTTGCGTCGAGCGTTGAGAGTTGACTCTTGTCCCGGTTCCGGATTTTTGAACGTCCTTTCGTACAATTTTATATCGTGTACTTTGCGTTTTGTAACTTGTACTCTTGTCATTTTTAGACGTTCTTCATCAATAAATTGAACCTTTTGAATTGTATCTTGTACATTTGAGCTTTTTGGACGTTTTGGTCTTTCAAATCTTCGTTTTTGTCTTTAAATCTTCATTTTCGAGCGATTTGCGTCTTTCGTCTTCGCACTTATTTATTTAACTATTACAACTAAAAATAAGGAAATTACATTTAAAAACTTTACATATTGGAACGATATTACTACTAAATATATGTTCATTTGGAACACTATCAAATATCCCCACACTTGAGCGTTGCTTGTCCTCAAGCAATACAGAACTTGAAATAAAAACATACATGAATCACTTTTTTATTCATCACATTTTGTACATCAGTGATTTTGATATAGCGGTATAAACAATGACAGTAATGATGGTTAAAGGTGGGTGTGTCTTTTATAGTTGCCTCGGGTTTAGGTCAACGACACTTGCAATCAAATAGCCGATTTACTTTCGATTTCCAAAGCAAAGTGCACATTTGAAAGGTGGTTTACAGTCCCACATGACTATAAAAATTTAGATCCTTTAGGAAATAGGATCTTTATGAAAACATTTGATCTTTTGAAAATTCAATCTAGCTTTTACCCTAGATAAGTTTTCTGATTTGATCCACCATTGGTGTTGCAAAATATATTTGTGGATCAATATTTTGGCTAAAAACATTTAGGTTCGTGTAATCCACTGCTATCCCGGTATCGGAAAGCACACATCCAATTTACTTGTTCCGTATATTACCTTTCGGTAAACTACCGTCCGGTTGTAAAGGAAAGCGATGAACAAGAAACTGTTAGGGCAATGTCCCGTGACATGCAGATGATTATGGTCTTTTAACGTGTCGGATACTAGAACTATCCTTGGTAGGAGCGATAGTAAAGATCATCCTATGATTTTTCGGTCTGGCACAAGGTCCTGTCTCCGACCATGCTATGCAACCACCGTTCTTACGGTTGACACCCGATTTGGTTCAGGTGACCTAATGAATTCCAGGTGAATTTCTTAGGATTTTACGTTCAATGGTAATGAACGCGTTGAAAATGGTTTTTCAGAAAACAAATCGGTTTGTATTTTTGATCAAAATATTTTCTCGTTCATGCTCGAGTTTAGATATCATCGAATTCCATGAGTTTGAATTCTCAATCTTTAAGGTCAATCTCTAGGATTGAGTATTATCAGTCTTAAAAGCTGATTTTTAATCTTTAAGGAGATTATCCTTTCTGGGGATCTGATTCATTAGTCTTATCAAGCTAATTTGCACGGTGCCCCCCCATTGTACGAGATAAATCCTTCTCATGGTTAGGATAAATCTGACCACATGGCGACCCTGTTTGATGCTGAGGTCCGTGGATTTCCTGCTGATTTTAGAGATGACTTTTCTAGATTTTTCGTCAACCTACAGCTGGTCTAGACGACAACTTTTTGACCTAAATCAAGAAGCGTGTGTCTCTTTCGGAAGACTTTACTTCCTTTTAATGATGGAATTGATTCATCGTGTAGATCCATCTTTCTTACAGTAAATCGGGTAAAACTGATTAAAATCGTCCAAAACAAAAGTACCTGCAATAACTTTACAGAAACATGTGATAGATAGTTTTTAATTGAATAACTTGGTACATTCTCCCCACACTTAGTTTCTTTCTTTGCTTTTTTTATTCTCCTTTATTCCATTTTAAATGAATTCAATCGTTTTAGGGTGTTTCTCAATTTATGTCCTTTCCGAGGTAACGATAATTTCGGCATTAGCACCTAGTTTTATCGTTCATAAATATGTATAAACATGATTTTGAATTCATTTAGTTAAAAAATTTTAAAATTTTCATAATATTTAGAAAATAAGCCAAGTATAAACTCGAGAGAATTTATAACCCTTCCCCACACTTGAGATCATGCAATGCCCTCATTTGCATGAAATCAGACTAAATTTAAATTCATGAGGGTGATTAGTGTAGAAAAGTGATTAAAAATACCGAGTTTGCAAACATATTGTTGTTATTTCACATTTGATATTTTGCGTCTTATCGTCAAAATTAGTACCTTTTGCTGAACTTAATGTTAGTCTTTGAAAGTGCGCTGTTTTACCCTGTTTTGTACATAATAAAATACAAACATACATATACATATTTTTGAAGTTTGGTATATTACCCTACTTTCAAAAATTTATAATATTTAATATTTTTTTGGCATACTTTAAATCAATAAAATTAAAAATAATGATAACAAAATTTGTCGTCCCGCCCTCGGGTAAAGCAATTTCGGCTCAACTACCTAATCTTCAACTCACGACGAATTTTAGAAATCATTTTTTTACTTAATGAAATAAAGTAAATTTTGTTTTTAAATTCACACAAAACTTAAATTTAAAAAGCATATTAATTTCATATAAAACCTACAAAATAAAAAAAAAAATCAGAATGGGGGGAGAAAACTAGTTCTTTAGTGTCTGCTAGCGGAAAAGACCAATCGGATTCCATTCTCGGAACTACACGAGAACAGAACAAATAACTTTAGACAGCATTATCTTTTTAGAACATTTGAATCTCCTCACACTTAGGTAGATGTGGTGTCGAAATTGTGATTAACTTCATCGTCAATTTCTCTTGGACCATAATCAACTTGCATATCTGTGACTTTTGCTTTAAGCCAGTGACCAGCTTTTTCCGTAATATCTACAAATTCAACTAGCTTCGCCCTTTCTTTAGGCGACAGATTGGATACTAACCGGTTACATAACTTAAAGTTCCCCTTACTTCTAGCATCAATAGCCCGTTTAAAAAGTTTCTTCATTGAACTGTTAATAATGGGGTCATTTAATTTCGTATCAATAACGGGGTTCTTTGTTATCATGTCATCATTAGGTGTTACTTCATTTTTCCCACACTTAGGCGTTTCATTATTGCTAAGCACTGCCGTTGGAGTTGGTAAAACAACATGGTTCTTACCAATCGTTTTTACTGGTTCAACGGTTTTGGTTGGTGGAGATTTAGACTTTCGAATCATTAAGGTGATCGATTTGTCACCACTTTTAAGTGTCATTCTTCCATTTCCTACATCAAATAACGCCCCGGTGGACGCAAAGAATGGTCGACCTAAAATTAGAGGAATGTTTGGGTCCTCTTCTATGTCAATGACAATAAATTCGACTAGAAAGGTTAAATTGCCTACTTGAACGGGTAGGTTGTCAGCAATTCCAACTGGGTGCTTAATGGTTTGATCAAAGAGTCGAACACTCATATCCGTTGGACTTAACTTACCTACACCTAATCTCTTATATAAGGAAAGAGGCATAACACTTACACTTGCACCTAAATCTGCTAGTGCATCATACATGACACAATCACTAAGTAGACAAGGAACAATAAATTCACCCGGATCACCTATCCTAGGAGGAGGTTTTGGTGGAACTGTCTTCACTGGGTTTACTTCTACGGCTTTTGTTTCTTGTACTTTCTTATTCTTTTTCTTCTTCTTTCCAGAGGTATCACAAATTTTATTACCTATTACTTGCTCATACTCAACTCCTTTTCTTGGAAACGGGATGGGTGGTTTGTATGGTGCCACCACTGGCTTTACATACTCTGGTGGTGGTGGTGTAACTTCTTCATTGTTACTCACATCTAAAACCTTCCCAACTTCTGGAGCTGGTTTTTCAGAATTTGTTGACACCATGTTAACATTCTCATTCCGAGGATTTACTTCAGTATTACTCGGTAGATTTCCTTGTTCCCTCTCACTCATCATGCTAGCAAGAGTACCTACGTGTTTTTCTAGATTCAAAATGAAAGCTTGTTGAGTTCTTAATGACTGATCAAACCTCTCGTTCGTTTGGGTTTGAGATGTAATGAATTGTGTTTGAGATTCAATCAGCTTTGCCATCATTTCTTCTAGATTTGGCTTTTTCTCTTCGGGTTGTTGTGGTAGTTTATACAAGCTAGGTCTTTGTTGATTGAAAGTGTTGTTTTGAGTCGGTTGGTTATTCGGACCTTGTTGGTTATACCAGTTATTTTCGGGTCCTTTTGGATTGTAAAGAATGTTTTGATTTCGATTGAAGTTTAGCTTTGGCGGTTGATAATTATTTTGATAATTATTTCCAGGCCTTTGGTTCATATAGGAAACATTCTCTCGTTGTTCCAATGTTGGTTCAATGTGACAATCTTTCAATAAGTGTGGTCCACCGCATAGCTCACAACTGATTCGTATTGCGTGAATATCTTTATTCATCTTTTCCATTCGTCTTTCGAAAGCATCTATTTTTGCTGAAACGGAATCAAAGTCATGGCTAGAATCGGCTCTAGCCACTTTAGATGAACGAAAAATATCTTTTTCTTGGTGCCACTCATGCGAGTGGGAGGCTGTGTTATCAATAATTTTGTAAGCTTCAGTTGCAGTTTTCTTCATAATGGAACCACCAGCTGTTATGTCGATGTCTTTTCGTGTAGCAACGTTGACACCTTGGTAGAATATTTGTACTATTTGGTAAGTGTCTAAACCGTGTTGAGGACATCCTCTCAACATCTTTCCAAATCTTGTCCACGCCTCATATAGAGTTTCATTTGACTTTTGTGTGAACGTAACAATTTCTCCTTGAAGTCTCACGGCTTTAGATGCCGGAAAGAATTGTTTAAGAAATTTTTCAACTAAAACATCCCATGTGTCAATCGCCCCTTCAGGTAACGATTCTAACCAATCTTTGGCTTCTCCCTTTAAAGTCCAGGAAAACAACATGAGATAGATCTGTTCATCCTCAACTTCTCGGATTTTAAATAGTGTACAGATCCTATTAAACGTACGAAGATGTTCGTTTGGATCTTCCTTCGGCGCACCACTATATTGGCACTGATTAGTTACCATGTGTAGGATTTGTCCTTTGATTTCATAATCTGGCGCATTAATGTCTGGCTTAATAATGGCGTGACCTTGACCCGTGCGTGTAGCTCTCATTCGGTCTTCCATACTTAGAGGTTCCAGATTTTCCATAATTGAATTTGTTGTATCCGAATCACTAGAGGATTCTGATTTAACGGTTTGGGGTTCAGGATCTTGGAATTGTCCTTGAATATCTTCCGGGTTCTTAGTTGTGAAATCGGGTTCAAAAGATGGATTATCGGAAATTTGAATTGGAGTACTTGGTCGACTAGATGACGATTCTAAAGAAAAATTAACGGCGACAATATTTGCTAGATGTCTTGATCGAGTTACAGGTGGTGAACGTATGAAAGGTGGTGAACGTTTTGCTCGGTGCATTCACAGAATATCCTATTAGTTATAAAAATAAGAAAAACTTATATAAGTTGTCCAATCAATAGACTTTTCTGATTTTGCCCACGTTTCGAATAGCCAAAAGATGCAGCAGAGGGGCAGGATTCGTTTGGTCTCAATATAATTGAGTACTGTTTGGCTCCAATAACCCGGTCCACGTACAAATCCAACTATTACTACGAACCAGAAAATTTTGATGTCTATCAATTTAACCACTTAAAATAAATTTTCGTAATTTTAAGAAATTTAGAGAAGAAGTAGAAAAAAATCTAAGTCCTAAAAACTAGAATGACAAGAAATAAGGAAGAAATAGATTGCGCGTCGAAAAATGTTGAAAAATAAAAAGGTCGAAAAATAGGCGTCGAAAAATAAAAATAAGAAAGTAGTGCGAAATACGGCGTCGTAAAATTCTAAAGCACCTAAAACTTAGTCTAAGGAATAAGCACTTAAGGGATTTTACGGCAAAGCCTAAAAATTCTAGAAGTAAAAATAACTATGGCAAAACTAAACTTAATACTAAAAGTTGCGAATATAGTCTAAAAATCTAAAGTTAATAAAACTAAAAAAAACATTTTTTTTTATAGACAAAATCTTAAAAATATACTTTTTTTTTATATTTTTTTTTTTTTTTTTACGTTTTTGTTTTTTTTTTTTTTTACTTTTTTACGTTTTTTTTTTTTAAATGATTTTTTTTTTACAAATTAATAATTTTTTTATAATTATTATTTTTTTTCAAAATTTTTTTTTTTTCATTTACTATTCATGAATAGTAAATATAATGAAATTAATTAATTTACTATTCACATGAAAGCGACATGATATAAATTATTAATTACAAGTTACATAATATACCCCTGAATTATTTAATAAATACGACTTTATAGGAATCAAATATTTGCCCAAGATTTTATTGCACCGAATTTTGGTTTACCATACTCCGTATCTTGTACTATTTGGAAAACGCGTAAAAAGGTCGGTTGACAACTTATATATATTAGATGTATGGCTAATGATATAAAGTTTTTTCATATGGTTGTGGTTTTAGTGGTTTTACAAGAGAACGAATCAAACTAAATCCCATATATTTAGTTGAGTGCTTTTTTTTTTTAAACTCATTTATACTTGTAATTGATTAAACAATTAACACTTGCGTTACAAAAAAAATATAAATTTACAACGAAAAAGAGAAATGATAGGAATGATAGCAATTAAAATTTACCACTTACTAAAATCTTAACAAAATCTATATTTGACACACGTGTCCCCGAAATTACTTTTTTTTTTATAATTATATTTTTACAAATATAAATTAAAAGTATAGCGTTTTAGCACTCCCCGGCAGCGGCGCCAAAAACTTGATGTTATGCGAGGTGTATATAAAATAGTTTATATTTTACTAGGAAAAACTATTAAATACGATACAATTTTACACAAGATATTTATTTATTTATAGAATGGATATACTTAAACCTTGCTACAACACTATAGGCAGTGTACCTAATCGTAGAGTAGTGTAGTTTTTAGTAAGTCCGGTTCGTTCCACAGGGAGCTGGTGATACTTACTATATTTTTAACTATATTTATATAAAATATATATAATTATATAAGTAGTAATATTATTATAAAAGGGGGGTTTTACCATTTAATGACCGGTTTGTCGATTCTATATTTTAAGCGTAAAGATAAATGACGATAATTAAAGTGCGTAAAATAATGACAATAAATAAAATGACAGTAAATAAAATTGCGAGTAATAAAATGACAGTAAATAAAGATACGATGAGAAATATAATAAAAGAATTATGCTTATTTAAACTTCCGTAATCATGATGTTTGACGTGTTGATTTTAATTTATTACCATGGGTTAATTGTCCTTTGTCCTGGTTTATTTGATACGTCTATCTGGTTTTTGTCCATAATAGTCCATCGGTCATAAAAATAAAGTGCGAGTATCCTCGTCAAATTACCCTTATACCCGAAGTCAAATATTCCAACTGATTAAGGATTTAAACTGTGACGCAGTTATCACTTCTGTCAACAATTACACCAGTTATCACTGTATGTAATCCACCCCTGTTTTAATTAGTTTATGAATATTAATTCATCCACTTGATCAGAATGAATAATCAATTACCCAACCCAATTGATTAATTAAATGATTATAACAGATTCCATATGAACATCACTAAATAGGACAACCATAATCATTATTAATTATTAGGTTAATTAATTTGAAGATAGGTTCGACAGACTCCAAAGAGTTGTCACTCAATTAGACAATACCCCCCATCTATTAATAGTCAATAGTTCAATTTCCACAAGTGTCGGTCTTTTGCCCAAACCTTAATTATGGTCCAAAGTTCAATAACCCCTTCTTAATATTTTAGCCCAACATCACGATTACTTCGGCTCAAATAAGCATAATAATAACTTAGTTACGATACATTAATGTAAAAAGGTTGAACATAACTTACAATGATTAAAAATAGCGTAGCGTTACACGGACAGAATTTCGACTTACACACTCAAACGATCTCTATCATAAATCTTATTATTATCATAATTTAAAATTAAAATTAAGATTATTGTTATATCTTATTAAGTTAACATTATGATAGAGATATAGAATATAGATATTGATAATTGATATTGATAAATAAGAAAAAGATAGAAAAAGGTGTGCGTTAATTGATCGTAATACGTTGCCTTTTATAGGCAAAATGTTAAATTGAATTTTCGCTTACGACCCCTGAACTATGCTCAATTAACAACTTTTTATTATTTAATATTATTCTTATTATGAATTATTTAAATATTATATTTTATTCTTGTGCATAGTTGACTTGTAATTTTTACACCGTTGCGTCGAGCGTTGAGAGTTGACTCATGTCCCGGTTCCGGATTTTCGAACGTCCTTTCGTACAATTTTATATCGTGTACTTTGCGTTTTGTAACTTGTACTCTTGTCATTTTTAGACGTTCTTCATCAATAAATTGAACCTTTTGAATTGTATCTTGTACATTTGAGCTTTTTGGACGTTTTGGTCTTTCAAATCTTCGTTTTTGTCTTTAAATCTTCATTTTCGAGCTATTTGCGTCTTTCGTCTTCGCACTTATTTATTTAACTATTACAACTAAAAATAAGGAAATTACATTTAAAAACTTTACATATTGGAACGATATTGCTACTAAATATATGTTCATTTGGAACACTATCAAATATCCCCACACTTGAGCGTTGCTTGTCCTCAAGCAATACAGAACTTGAAATAAAAACATACATGAATCACTTTTTTATTCATCACATTTTGTACATCAGTGATTTTGATATAGCGGTATAAACAATGACAGTAATGATGGTTAAAGGTGGGTGTGTCTTTTATAGTTGCCTCGGGTTTAGGTCAACGACACTTGCAATCAAATAGCCGATTTACTTTCGGTTTCCAAAGCAAAGTGCACATTTGAAAGGTGGTTTACAGTCCCACATGACTATAAAAATTTAGATCCTTTAGGAAATAGGATCTTTATGAAAACATTTGATCTTTTGAAAATTCAATCTAGCTTTTACCCTAGATAAGTTTTCTGATTTGATCTACCATTGGTGTTGCAAAATATATTTGTGGATCAATATTTTGGCTAAAAACATTTAGGTTCGTGTAATCCACTGCTATCCCGGTATCGGAAAGCACACATCCAATTTACTTGTTCCGTATATTACCTTTCGGTAAACTACCGTCCGGTTGTAAAGGAAAGCGATGAACAAGAAACTGTTAGGGCAATGTCCCGTGACATGCAGATGATTATGGTCTTTTAACGTGTCGGATACTAGAACTATCCTTGGTAGGAGCGATAGTAAAGATCATCCTATGATTTTTCGGTCTGGCACAAGGTCCTGTCTCCGACCATGCTATGCAACCACCGTTCTTACGGTTGACACCCGATTTGGTTCAGGTGACCTAATGAATTCCAGGTGAATTTCTTAGGATTTTACGTTCAATGGTAATGAACGCATTGAAAATGGTTTTTCAGAAAACAAATCGGTTTGTATTTTTGATCAAAATATTTTCTCGTTCATGCTCGAGTTTAGATATCATCGAATTCCATGAGTTTGAATTCTCAATCTTTAAAGTCAATCTCTAGGATTGAGTATTATCAGTCTTAAAAGCTGATTTTTAATCTTTAAGGAGATTATCCTTTCTGGGGATCTGATTCATTAGTCTTATCAAGCTAATTTGCACGGTGCCCCCCCATTGTACGAGATAAATCCTTCTCATGGTTAGGATAAATCTGACCACATGGCGACCCTGTTTGATGCTGAGGTCCGTGGATTTCCTGCTGATTTTAGAGATGACTTTTCTAGATTTTTCGTCAACCTACAGCTGGTCTAGACGACAACTTTTTGACCTAAATCAAGAAGCGTGTGTCTTTTTCGGAAGACTTTACTTCCTTTTAATGATGGAATTGATTCATCGTGTAGATCCATCTTTCTTACAGTAAATCGGGTAAAACTGATTAAAATCGTCCAAAACAAAAGTACCTGCAATAACTTTACAGAAACATGTGATAGATAGTTTTTAATTGAATAACTTGGTACATTCTCCCCACACTTAGTTTCTTTCTTTGCTTTTTTTATTCTCCTTTATTCCATTTTAAATGAATTCAATCGTTTTAGGGTGTTTCTCAATTTATGTCCTTTCCGAGGTAACGATAATTTCGGCATTAACACCTAGTTTTATCGTTCATAAATATGTATAAACATGATTTTGAATTCATTTAGTTAAAAAATTTTAAAATTTTCATAATATTTAGAAAATAAGCCAAGTATAAACTCGAGAGAATTTATAACCCTTCCCCACACTTGAGATCATGCAATGCCCTCATTTGCATGAAATCAGACTAAATTTAAATTCATGAGGGTGATTAGTGTAGAAAAGTGATTAAAAATACCGAGTTTGCAAACATATTGTTGTTATTTCACATTTGATATTTTGCGTCTTATCGTCAAAATTAGTACCTTTTGCTGAACTTAATGTTAGTCTTTGAAAGTGCGCTGTTTTACCCTGTTTTGTACATAATAAAATACAAACATACATATACATATTTTTGAAGTTTGGTATATTACCCTACTTTCAAAAATTTATAATATTTAATATTTTTTTGGCATACTTTAAATCAATAAAATTAAAAATAATGATAACAAAATTTGTCGTCCCGCCCTCGGGTAAAGCAATTTCGGCTCAACTACCTAATCTTCAACTCACGACGAATTTTAGAAATCATTTTTTTACTTAATGAAATAAAGTAAATTTTGTTTTTAAATTCACACAAAACTTAAATTTAAAAAGCATATTAATTTCATATAAAACCTACAAAATAAAAAAAAAAATCAGAATGGGGGGAGAAAACTAGTTCTTTAGTGTCTGCTAGCGGAAAAGACCAATCGGATTCCATTCTCGGAACTACACGAGAACAGAACAAATAACTTTAGACAGCATTATCTTTTTAGAACATTTGAATCTCCTCACACTTAGGTAGATGTGGTGTCGAAATTGTGATTAACTTCATCGTCAATTTCTCTTGGACCATAATCAACTTGCATATCTGTGACTTTTGCTTTAAGCCAGTGACCAGCTTTTTCCGTAATATCTACAAATTCAACTAGCTTCGCCCTTTCTTTAGGCGACAGATTGGATACTAACCGGTTACATAACTTAAAGTTCCCCTTACTTCTAGCATCAATAGCCCGTTTAAAAAGTTTCTTCATTGAACTGTTAATAATGGGGTCATTTAATTTCGTATCAATAACGGGGTTCTTTGTTATCATGTCATCATTAGGTGTTACTTCATTTTTCCCACACTTAGGCGTTTCATTATTGCTAAGCACTGCCGTTGGAGTTGGTAAAACAACATGGTTCTTACCAATCGTTTTTACTGGTTCAACGGTTTTGGTTGGTGGAGATTTAGACTTTCGAATCATTAAGGTGATCGATTTGTCACCACTTTTAAGTGTCATTCTTCCATTTCCTACATCAAATAACGCCCCGGTGGACGCAAAGAATGGTCGACCTAAAATTAGAGGAATGTTTGGGTCCTCTTCTATGTCAATGACAATAAATTCGACTAGAAAGGTTAAATTGCCTACTTGAACGGGTAGGTTGTCAGCAATTCCAACTGGGTGCTTAATGGTTTGATCAAAGAGTCGAACACTCATATCCGTTGGACTTAACTTACCTACACCTAATCTCTTATATAAGGAAAGAGGCATAACACTTACACTTGCACCTAAATCTGCTAGTGCATCATACATGACACAATCACTAAGTAGACAAGGAACAATAAATTCACCCGGATCACCTATCCTAGGAGGAGGTTTTGGTGGAACTGTCTTCACTGGGTTTACTTCTACGGCTTTTGTTTCTTGTACTTTCTTATTCTTTTTCTTCTTCTTTCCAGAGGTATCACAAACTTTATTACCTATTACTTGCTCATACTCAACTCCTTTTCTTGGAAACGGGATGGGTGGTTTGTATGGTGCCACCACTGGCTTTACATACTCTGGTGGTGGTGGTGTAACTTCTTCATTGTTACTCACATCTAAAACCTTCCCAACTTCTGGAGCTGGTTTTTCAGAATTTGTTGACACCATGTTAACATTCTCATTCCGAGGATTTACTTCAGTATTACTCGGTAGATTTCCTTGTTCCCTCTCACTCATCATGCTAGCAAGAGTACCTACGTGTTTTTCTAGATTCAAAATGAAAGCTTGTTGAGTTCTTAATGACTGATCAAACCTCTCGTTCGTTTGGGTTTGAGATGTAATGAATTGTGTTTGAGATTCAATCAGCTTTGCCATCATTTCTTCTAGATTTGGCGTTTTCTCTTCGGGTTGTTGTGGTGGTTTATACAAGCTAGGTCTTTGTTGATTGAAAGTGTTGTTTTGAGTCGGTTGGTTATTCGGACCTTGTTGGTTATACCAGTTATTTTCGGGTCCTTTTGGATTGTAAAGAATGTTTTGATTTCGATTGAAGTTTAGCTTTGGCGGTTGATAATTATTTTGATAATTATTTCCAGGCCTTTGGTTCATATAGGAAACATTCTCTCGTTTTGCTTGTGTCTATCTCGTCAAACATTTATAAAAGTATTTCATGTATTCGCAGTTCAAAATGTATTTCAAAAGCATTTAATAAAGCAGTTGTAAAAACATCAGATGTATTCTCAGTCCCAAAAATGTAAAGAGTAAAAGGGAGCAAATGAAGTCACATAATGTATTTTGTAGTAAAAATACATATGACGACATTGAACAAGTGTAGGGTTGGCCTCGGATTCACGAACCTATATCATTTGGATATTTATTAATATACATAATTGTAACCGAACGAATTTAGGTATTATTATTAATTAGTATTTTAATAACTTGTACGCTTCATTAATAACTAAATTAACTATATTTATTTTTTATATACATTAAATAGATAATTAATATTTATTACAAACATATTAATATAGTTATGTTTTATGTAATTAATATATTTTTATATAGAAAAATCTTTATTTGATATATTAATAATACTAATAATAATAATAAAAATAATAATATTAGTGTTAGAAATAATAAAAATGATAATAATAATAATAATAATAATAATAATAATAATAATAATAATAATAATAATAATAATAATAAGTAAACTACCTCAAAGAAGTAGTCCTAAAACAAATGCCCAAGTCCGGGTTTGAACTCGCGACGTCCCGCTAACCCGATAACACCTTTAACCCAATGAACCAACAATTTGTTTTGGCGTAACCCGCATGATCAACTAATTCATCAAACATTTATCACTTCATCATCATTATCGTGATCTAATATCATCATCATTCTAATATCATAATCAAATTATAATCATAATCATAATTATAACATGATCATAATCATATAACAACATAATCCTAATCATATTCGGTTACCTCGATCATCATCATCATCATCAAGATCATCGATTATCATTATCATTTTCCTAAACAACATTATCATAAATCTTAACATCATCTAATCCATAAATCATATCTCATCATCTAACATCGATCATTATGACTTCATGTATCATTCACCTCATAACCGTAACCATCATCACGTACATCACCATCATCCTATTCTAATCATCAAACATCATATAATTATCATCTTTATGTATCATTATCAATATTTTTCTCATACTTTAACCCTAACCTAAATCATATTCATAGTCATAAATGGAATCTCTCGGCCTCATCATAAAACTCGATCACTTTTTGTAGTCTAAAAACGAGTTGGCCCAAGAACAAAAATAGCAAATCTATTAAACTAATAAATGGCCCATCATTAAAAAAATAGAACATGGCTCTTAACACTAAATTTAAAGGCGTGCTAGTGCCTTCCTATTTTAATCTCATTGATGGAGTGGTGGGGTATCAAGATTAGTGTCTTTCGGCCATGATTCACATGATTCACGAATTTGTCTTGTCCCACATGCATTGATTAATTGGAAAGTTGATAACCATAATATAATAATACAATATTATCCATTCTACCAAGGTTGTGACGTGTTCTTCTCGTGAGTGATTTTTGGACGAAACCGAAACAGCAACCAGTGGTGCAGTAGCATATATGCGATGATATTCAAATGGTTTCGGGTTCGATGTATGGCGAACAAAAGTGGGCAGAGACAGTAATAAATGAACAAGTTTGTTGTTGGTTTGGTCTTGGTTAATTGTTGACAACAAAATAAAAGTGATGTGGGTATTATGATGGTTGTTAAGGGCGAGGTTTCATGACTGGATTAGGAAACGAACTAGAACAAGAAGAGAATACATTATACGATTGTGGTGGTGGTAGTACTTGGCTATCGAACAGTGGTATCATCGTAGCAAAATATGGTAGCATTTCATGATGGTTTTGGTTGTTGTTTTAGTATTGACAAAAAGAAAAAAAAAATAATGAGATAAAAGAAAGGTGGTGTACGTGTTATGGTCTACGGTTGTAAACTGCAGCCACAAAAGAGTGCTTGACGAGTTGGGTTCTATCGAGTATAAACAACAGATTTAAGTGGGTTTGTGCTGAGGTTGATCGAATAGCAAACATAAATATCAATAAGGAAAACGAGTCTGTGGCGGGTTTAATGGTGAATGAACCATGGTTATGAAATGGTGGTTCGGTGTAGCTTGATGGGGGGGTACAAAGGTGGTATTGAGTTACTTTGGTGATCAAGGTGGTAGCGATTTTAGGATTTCATTAGAGACAGTTAACGAAGTTACTAAGATGATGGTGGTGAGTCGTTGTTCATGGTGGTGGATGTAATATGAAACGGTAGGGTGGTAACGGTGTGTGGTGGTGGTCAAGCTCGACACATAGTTTCACGGGTGAATAAGTTGGTTCGCGAGTTGCAAGAAAACATATTTGGGTCAAATTTTATCGAAAGCAAGATAAATGGATTGGTGGCCTTTTGATTACATTTAGGCCCAAATCACGAATGTTTTGATGTTAGATATAGTTACTCCAGCAAACTTATTCAAATGAGCATTATTGAGTACGGTGGTTCAAGTGTTGTTTGTTGGTTGCTTGTATTGTACTGAACTCGAACGGGAAAAGAAAGAAATAGCAGTCATAGGTGGTGCGGTTTATAGTGGTTTGAAGGTGACGATGGAACCATGAAAATATAAGATATAAGGAAGAAGAAAGAATTAAAGGATAGAGTTGTGGGTTTGTTTTGGAGAGAAGTAGGATAAGGTGGTAAATGAGATATAATAATCAACACTTATGTATATATAAATAAGGAATAAGATGGTTGTTATGTCCATATAATTCAGTGATAGTGATTGAGAACCGAAAGGAAAAAGTAATCCAAGAAGTATCAATTAGTAATAGTGAGCCATCATAAATCTGTCTGTTCCCTAATACGTGATTTAGTCAATTGATTTATAACCAAGGACTATCGACAAAATATAAGCCAAGAGGAAAAAATACAAAAAAAAAACATAAAAGAAGGAAAAGACCTGAAACAGAATTCGACTTCTTCTGTTATTAATTTCGTGATTGGTACATGAGTTAGATATTGGAATCAATTAGGTGCAGTAAGAAAGATACATATAACTGATTTGGATTTCTAAATTATAATCATGATTTTATATTTATTAATAATTATAATTATATTAATATTATTCTAATTTCTAATAACAATAATGATAATAATATCAATAATAATAATAATACTATAACAAATTATATTTATCACACTTCATATCCATATATCAAGATAATAATAACCCTAATACTGATTTTAATATTAATAGTAATTTTTATATAGTAATGAAAGTAATAACATTGATACCATATATATACATTTTTATTATAACATATTTATTTACATTTTTAATTTCAATAGATTAAAGTGTATTTTATTAATTCAAAATTTTTATATACACTTATATTTATATATATATATATATATATATATATATATATATATATATATATATATATATATATATATATATATATATATATATATGTATATATTTACATATTTAATTACACAACATGGTTCGTGAATCGTTGGAAATGGTCGATGTCAAATGAATCTATGTAAACAGTTCAAAAATTCTTAAGACTCAACTTTTCAAACCTTGCTTATCGTGTCGGAATCATAGTAAGATTAAGTTTAAATTTGGTCGGAAATTCCCGGGTCATCACAGTACCTACCCGTTAAAGAAATTTCGTCCCGAAATTTGAGTGATGCCGTCATGGCTAACAATTAGACTATTTTCCTGACGAATATGAGTTGATAAATAGAGTTGTATCATTATTGAAAAATATAGATAAAACGACTCAATTATGTGAAGCGTACGAGTGAAGCTATCACTAAATAGTGAAATGAAAAATGACAAGTTTCATCATGACTTTTGACTAGTCATGGTTGAATTCTGGAATTCATGGGACTTAAAAGAAAATCTTCGAAATCCAAAAGATTTAATTTTTCGGCGAATAAGGAAATTAAGATCTCTATAATTAAATGCGAAAATCTACCTTGATTTCTTTGTTTGGTATTTTCACTATAAATGAACTTCTTCCGTTCCATTATTCTCATCATTCCTATACTTTCTTTCTTAGTTCATACATCCAAAAGATTATGAAAATGCTTAATCCCGTTCTAATCCTTGTTCTCATTCTGACTATCGTAATGATCGTCCTTCTTTTCCAACTTCCACTGGAAGAATCTGTTTATTTCTACTATGCTCTAGTGATTATTGTATTTATAATCCTCCCGTGTCTTTATATTGCTATACGCACTGATATCCACGGTTTGTAATTTCGGTGTTGTTTTTGGGTTTTGTATTTTACCTTATATATCGAAGTTTCATGCTCTTGTCTTCTCTTCCCGACTTTAAGTCAAGCGAATAATGGTCCAGAATTCGTAGATATAGAGTTTCGAATGATTATAATGTTCTAAGCAGGAAGGAACGTGATAGCACGATTTGATTTTTAAATTTATCAACATTACAGAAGATAGAACCATCAAGAATACATTTTCTCGATATGTTCAGAAGTTAAGTAGAATGAAAGAGTTATGTAACATAGCACATGATGATGTTATGATCTGTGAATCATCACATCCCATTAGAACTCAACATGACTTACTGTAATATAATCACGTTGATCAAGTGTCATTATATTGTACTAAATCATGCATCAGTTCCCAACATTACTTCAATAACATTCATATTTTAAGCTCGAAAGTTTACAGAATATAGAAACTAACAGTTTCTATATGATGTAACACTGATAGCACGAAGAGATTAATGATTTCAGATAAGATTAGTCATGAAAATATATTCAGAAATATTGAAGATATTTATAATGAAAGATATGATAATATCTTTGAATATCTAAGATCAGAGGATGATGGAGACTATTGTCCGCAAGGGTTTAGAGTAAGGAGTAAGATATTCGCTAAAGACTTCAGCAGGCATTGAATCTTTTGGATTCTTTGAAGTCAAACTTATTCTTTGTGATTTGTCTACGGTTTCCTTCATAGTTTCACATAATCCGCTTTTCGGTACTAAAATTTTCTATTGAGTGTTTCCAATACTCCATTCTTTATCATCAAACATTCGACGGTTAAGGTCGTGTACAGTTTTTTTTGCTGCTGTATTCAGTTTTTTTTTTAGAATTTGTGGTATTGATTTGTAGACTGGTTGCTTTTCAGAATTTCAGAATGAAAGATCATAACTGTAAGAGATAAATGTTATATGTTTACATATAACTGTTGATGTAGACATGCTGCGAGGTTTCAAAATACTGATTACTAATTCTCGGTATTTGGTACGGAAATTCTCGTTATCAGATGCAGACGAGTAGATGATAGGATTTCAATAAATATAATAACTTTTCATAAGGTCAAAGATCAATGAAGTTGCTGGTAAGTTTACTGCTAATGTAGTGAGATATAAACGGTTTTTAGGTATTGATGACGAAAGGTAAACTTATATATCAGGGTTATAATAAGCTAATCCGAGTGAAAATTCGAAGTTGATTTGCTGGAGCTGTGATAAAATTGGCTAATTTGGAAAGGGATTGCAAAGTTATTTTGGGTAATAATAACACTAAAGGAATTAACACAGCTATGTGTTAAACGTTTACTCAGTTTTCGAGAGTTTTCAGGTGCATAACTAAATGCATAAATCTTTCCCTCCGTAGATGAAGTGCGGTTGGTTCATTCTCTTGATTGAGGTGTTTTCAGAATTATGAAAGGTTTGAACGCAGATTGTAATCGTCAAAATACCAATGAGGTTTAAGATGAAATCAAGTGGCAAACTTGAAGAATGTTTAGTTTCATATGTTATAATCAATATTTTAATTCATTTTAGTTGTCCAATGTTATTAGTCCACAGTCGATAGTCCACAGTAACAGTCCAATAATTCATATATAGTTTAATATATAATATTCGAATTAATTAATATGTGTCGTGACCCGTATACGTCTCAAACTCGATCACAACTCAAACTATATATATTATTGTAGAATCAACCTCAACCCTGTATAGAGAACTCGATCATTACTGCATATAGAGTGTCTATGGTTATTCCAAATAATATATATAGATGCGTCGATATGATATGTCAAAACCTTGTCCCGATGTTTAAAGTGCGTAAAAATAAATAACAGAAATTAAATGACGATAAATAAAGTGCGTAAAGTAAATAACAGAAATTAAATGGCGATAAATAAAATTGCGAGAATGTAAATTGCGATAAATAAAATGTAATCAGTTAGCTAGGAACAATTAGCTAGGAACAGTTAGCGTGGATTCTTAATAAAATTTCTCATAGTTAATTTGTTTGTTTCTAACAAATTTTATTTTGTCAAATATTTTCTTCATTATGCCACTTGTTGGATTTCTGATAAATCAAAATCTCAATATGAAATTGGATGAATATGGTTATTCTGTGGTGAACGGATTTATATATCGGTGGATGTAAGTAGGATAGTAAACGACTGTTGAATCAGCTTCGAAGAATGTACAGTATAACATGTTAATATGAAAGTTAAATATTTCCTCGGGTATTACCTACCCGTTAAAATATTTTTACCATTAACAGTTTGTACAAAAGATTTTTACAATCTTTATGAAAACTTATATACATATATATTTTCTTCAGATGCAATCATGTATTTAATGAGTTAATATGATATTAACTCATCTGATTTACCGTTAGAACAAGAATATATAATCTCTAAAACATTAGAGGTTACATAATCGCTATGTCGAACGAAGATAAATGATGTAGAACGTCATGTAGAACGATGATTATACTCGAGGTACAGAATGAAATGTCGAAGCTGGTGACGCGAATGTTGTTGTTAGTGGTACTAGTGCTGTTGGTGCTGAGGCTGGTGATGTTACTGGTGTGGTGATACTGCTAGTGCTTGCAAATTGTGTACCGTGCTCTCTAAAGTTAACACTCTTGCTCGGAGTTCTTTAACTTCTTCTACTAACCCTGGTTGGTTATCAGTGTGAGGTAGAGGTCAGATATCTTCTCTAGTTCTGTTAATGGTAGCCTCAAGACGAAAAATTCTTGCAAAAAGGGTATAAACGGTGTTGCGAACAGGTTCGCCGGTGAGCGGGTCGAGTACTCCAAGGTTAGGTGGTAGATTCGGTTCATGATATGGAGTACCTTCTTCCCTTCTCCATAGGGTGAGTATGTCGCGAACCCACCCCCATTTTATCCAGTAATCACGGTAGTTGATTGGTTGGTGTGCTCCTGTCACGCTGTCTTCGGAGTCAGAGGAACGTGGTCGATTCGTAAAGGCCATCTTACGCGATCACAGAAAAGATTTTTGATATGAAGAGTTTAGTGACAGCAATTGATAGTTGGATGTATTCTAAATGCATAATATGCATTGATATATATAGTACCAGGATCCCTTAAATTACGAAGAAATTTATGAGAGATATCAGGCAAGGTCTACAGTAACAGATACGCTAAGATATGAATTGTCAGATACGCTAAGATATGAATTTTATCTATACTCTATTCTTGCAGTCAATGCAGTAAAACGTGTCTAGACTAACAATAATGAGCAGGTAATTTCTTAAGGATGATAAGCAGATGATTTCCGACAAAAATGATAAGCAAAACTTTTGACATGCAGACACGGTCGAAGTCCAGACTCACTAATGCATTCTAACGACTATCATTTAGACACACTAATACATGACCTAATTCGCTAAGACCACCGCTCTGATACCACCTGTAGTGACCCTCCCTAATCCATCTGGACGAAGTCACCAACATCTGGTTCCATTGCGATGATCGACTCCAAATAATGTCTTTAAAATGAGCAAATGCACAGCGGAAGATTTCTTTCATACTTGAGAATAAACATGCTTTAAAGTGTCAACCAAAAGGTTGGTGAGTTCATAAGTTTATCTTAAAACAATAAAATTCATCATTTTGATAGACCACAAAATTTAAATGCTGCATGGTACAAATGGGCCCGAATCCTATACCCACCTGTAATGTACATGCTATATCTTTTAAATACAGTACATCTTTCTCGTGTACGAAACCATTTTCATAATTCATAGTAACCGTACACATATCTTGTGCACAAAAAATAACATACACATAACCCGTGTATAAAATCATTCTCTCGATATATAACATTCACATCAACTGGTGGCAATTATCATGTCCACATAATTCAATGGTGGCAATTATCATGTCCACATAATTCAATGGTGGCAATTATCATGTCCACATAATTCAATAATAATCTGCAGAACTTCTGTCTGCATAATAATTCATTCGAGGAATGTTTTACTTGTGTCTATCTCGTCAAACATTTATAAAAGTATTTCATGTATTCGCAGTTCAAAATGTATTTCAAAAGCATTTAATAAAGCAGTTGTAAAAACAGCGCATGTATTCTCAGTCCCAAAAATGTAAAGAGTAAAAGGGAGCAAATGAAGTCACATAATGTATTTTGTAGTAAAAATACATATGACGACATTGAACAAGTGTAGAGTTGGCCTCGGATTCACGAACCTATATCATTTGGATAATTATTAATACACATAATTGTAACCAAACAAATTTAGGTATTATTATTATTTGTTATTTTAGTAACTTGTACGTTTCATTAATAACTAAATTAACTATATTTATTTTTTATATACATTAAATAGATAATTAATATTTATTACAAACATATTAATATAGTTATGTTTTATGTAATTAATATATTTTTATATAGAAAAATCTTTATTTGATATATTAATAATACTAATAATAATAATAATAATAAAAATAATAATATTAGTGTTAGAAATAATAAAAATGATGATAAAAATAATAATAATAATAATAATAATAATAATAATAATAATAATAATAATAATAATAATACGAGGATTTGGGTTAACTGCAGCACCTCTTGCAGCCTCGACCCATAACATTCTATCGTTCACTCGCTGATTGATGAGTTCCTATATTTCTTGTTCCGTCATTCGGTTCAATCGCGCCATAATCTTCAATAAAAATGGAAAAAATAATTATTCACATGGAATATTATAGATGTAGTATGTATTTACAGTACATCGTAGCTTATTAATAATATGAACCAGTTATTATTATAAAAGCCTTTTCTTCTTATTAGCATTTTATAATTATACCTAGGGTAGTACCTACCCGTTAAAGTTCATACTTAATAGCTTAGTTCGAAAATCAATTACTATCACCCAAATAATACTCAACCATGGAAAATTATTGCATTTCACACTTCACTATTTTACATATGCTTATCTTACATCAAACATTAAGCAAACCACACTAGTAATATTATAAAAAACGTTATATGATCCCATGGTTTAAAACAACAGCGTATCATTTAACCCAAAGCGTTTGTGTTCAAAGGAATCACTTAAAGGTTATCCTGGTTGTCTCCCTGCGTTTTGGCTGAGGGGCTGAAGAACTGGATGCCGGGATAGAACTAATAGGAATAGCGGGAATAGGTGTGGAAGTATCTGGTGGATTTGGTGCCACAACATCCCCTCTAAACTCGGGATTTGGATTTTCCAATTCAGTAGCCTTTCGTTTCTTTCCTCGTTCGAACTTGTCTTTCGTAATTTCCTGTATTTCTTCCTCCTCAGGATCACCTTCCGGTTCCTCTTTAATTGATTCATCCAAAACTTGTGAGTCTTCCCCAAAGGTGTCGTTTTCATCATCGGATAGGTTAATGACTGGAACACCATCTGAAGATTTTGGTTCGGAGTCGCTGAATGTGATAACAAGTTCTAAGCTAGACATCTATCACATAACAACTAGCATGTTAGTATCACATAATATTTACATATTAATTTTTAACCAACAAGGATAAGCAGTAGTTTTCTAAATCAAACACGGTCAAAGTCCAGACTCACTAATGCATCCTAACAAACTCGATAAGACACACTAATGCAAATTTTCTGGTTCTCTAAGACCAACGCTCTGATACCACATGTCATAACCCGACCTTAACCATAAGGACGAATACAATAACATATGATTTCATCGCGAGGTATTAACCTCTATATGCGACGTTTTTCAAAAACTGCATTCATTTTTACAATACAAACCATAACTTTTATTACAAATACAAGGTTTAAACAAGATAATAATGATTATCGTTTAGCGATAATCTTAGTCTTAAAAATTTTACATGTGATGATAACAACACGATTTCCAACGTATTTTACATTACAAATCCTCCGATATGCAGTTTTATTTTTGACACAAATATGCATACTCAAGATCTTGCTTAAATTCAACATGTTGCAGCAGAAGCTTTTAGTTATCACCTGAGAATAAACATGCTTAAAACGTCAACATAAAGTTGGTGAGATATAGGTTTAATGCCAGCAGCGTTATAAATATAAACCACAAGATTTCATATATAAACGTTTTAATAAAAATATTCTAAGTTGTTGAGCACTTGATAACCATACTTAACATTTAATCAACGTCGCATATTCCCTTTATTTTGAAATCTTACTACACCGTACCAAGTGTAGTCACCGAAAAGAAGTACTGTGCAACCGTTGAATACTGGTCGTCCAGTCCGGTTGGGGTTGTCAGGCCCGATAGATCTATAAACAGGATTCGCGTTTACAATACCGCATGTAAATAGTAGTTACGAAGTTACAGGGAAGTATGCCAGTGGTACAACTCAACGTAAAATATATATTTTTAATCACTTGTGTCCATAACGTAAATCATAAAATGCATGTATTCTCATCCCGAAATATTTAGAGTTTAAAAGTGGGACTATATACTCACTTTTGCCTTGAAGGTATTTATCACGACTTGGTCTCCGATAGATATCACAAACCTAACCATATATATAATATATATCAACATATTTTCTTTTTAAGTAATCGTTACATATATATATATATATATATATATATATATATATATATATATATATATATATATATATATATATATACACACTTTTAATACTTTTAATATTTTCTTAGTCCGTAGTTAGCAGTCCGATGTTAGTGGTCCACAATTAGTTGCTTAAATAAAATAAATAAAGACCTCATCATATTCGTATTGATCAAAATTAATCTCGACCCATGGTACCATGTTGTCAAGTGACGTGTTGCGTACATAAAGTACCGTGTTGTCAAATGACGTGTTGCGTACAATCATGAGGTCTTATGATTAATCTTCTCGTGTTGTTTGCGGGTGCTCCTGAAATATATAAAATCAAATCATAAATAAATATATATGAAATATCATATTAATTAGAAAATATATGATTAATTTAATTTTTCTCCAAATATTTTCGTAGCTAAACTAGCTTCGGATACCCGATCTTGTTTTAGTCGTAGTTTCTTCATTACAACTCCGTTTTTGTTGGTTCAACTTGTCACTTCCTTGGATCGAGTCAAATTTTAAGAATATGAACTGAAAATACCTTAAGTTGTATTCAAAATCACAGGTTATAGGTTAAACTTTGGTGAAACTTATGAAAGTGATCATTTTCCATCATAAAAACAACATTTAATGATCATTTTTCTAAAAATACTTACACTTTGAGTTAAACCATGAAATTTTTATGTGTTAACATATTCATAAGAAATATCATTTTTCCAAAACATGAACTTCCAATTCAAAGCTTAAGATGGTTTTTAATTATCCAACCCAAAACAGCCCCCGGTTGCACTCCGATGACGTAGATTCAGTTTTTAAGATGGTCTTTGTAAAACCAAGTTATATTTTGTTAAGTTAACATATCATTATGATATATTACAGGTCTTGAAGTATTTTAAAAGTTAAGTTAGAAGGATCTATTTAGTTTGCGAACAAGTTTGAAATCATTCAAACTATGTTCTTGTTGTTAAAATTTTACAACACAAAATAAGATAGCTATATGAATATGAATCGAATAAGGTTATGAACAAGGTTACTACCTCAAGTTACTTGGACAAAGTTACTGCAAAAGATAAGAAAAATCTTGGAATCAAAGAGTGGTGGAGTTAGATCAAAAGGTTGGAAGTAAACTTCTTCAAATGGGTGGTTATTTTGATATGTTCTTGAAAGAGTTTTCTTATGGTGTTTAAGGCTTGTAATTGAAGCTAAATGATGGGGAAAATGCTTGGAGATGATCAAGTATGAAGTTAGGAGTATTTTGAGAGAGAAATGAGGGTGTAGGTATGAGAAAATGGAGTGAAGAAATGGTGTTCATTCATAAAAACGTTTTTAGTTTATAAAGAAAGAAAAGGATTCCTAATTTTGTTTTCTTGCTAATAATTCATGCTACTTGACAAATCCTAGTTACCTCATATCTAGGGCAGTAATAATGTTGATTAGAATGTTGATTTGATGTGTATATACCAATAATAAATACGTATAGAATCTGGGTATGATATGGGTACATATACCCTTGATATACGTATAGAAATCTTGAGAAAACGGAACGAGGATTTAAATATATCTATATTTTGTAAATATACTTATATTGTTTCATGTATATAAGCCCTTTAAAAGTGATTAAATACATATCTATACGATACATGTATAAGCATTGTAAGTTTTAAGTATTTATGTCAAAGAACGTTACGTATAGTTATCGTTTTGAAAACTTAAGTTAGTAGTTTCAAAGTATACTTATAACTTATTGTTATTATTATACAATGAGATGTTAAACCATCCTTAGATCATGTTAAATATATATAAATACATATATATACACAAACGTATAATTATCGTATGTTATATAGTTCGTGATATCATCGGTCAAGTTGGATGGTCAAACGTTGTGTAAAACTCTTTTCAAAAATATAAATCTCAACATTTTAGATTGCTTATCATGTTGGTAATGCTTAATTTATGTAAATATTAATCTTATATGTATAAAATGATCGGAAAAATCCGGGTCGTTACAGTACCTACCCGTTAAATAAATTTCGTCCCAAAATTTTAAAGTTGTACCTATTTTGCGTTGTCGGGAAATAAATGTGGATACTTTTGTTTCATCTGATTCTCTTGTTCCCAAGTAAACTCGGGACCCCTTCGAGCATTCCAACAAACCTTAACGATTGGTATGTTGCTCTGCTTGAGCTGTTTAACTTCACGGTCCATGATTTCGACTGGTTCTTCTATGAATTGTAGTTTCTCGTCGACTTGGATTTCTTCAAGAGGAATGGTGAGATCTTCCTTTGCAAGACATTTCTTAAGGTTTGAGACGTGAAATGTATTATGTACTCCGGCGAGTTGTTGCGGTAACTCGAGTCGATAAGCTACCGGTCCGATGCGTTCGATAATCTTGAACGGGCCTACATACCTTGGGTTCAGTTTACCCCTTTTACCGAAACGTATTACACCTTTCTAAGTTGACACCTTTAACATAACCATGTCACCGATCTGAAACTCTAATGGTTTCCTTCGGACATCGGCATAGCTCTTTTGGCGACTACGGGCTGTTTTCAATCTCTCCTTGATTTGTACTATCTTCTCAGTCATTTCGTGTATGATCTCGGGACCAGTTAATTGTCGATCTCCTACTTCATTCCAACAGATAGGGGATCTACACTTCCTTCCATACAGTGCTTCGAATGGTGCAGCTTTAATGCTCGCATGATAACTATTATTATACGAGAATACTGAAATGTCCCGTTCTTATTGATTAAAAACGTTCCATATTAATTGATTTCGTTGCGAGGTTTTGACCTCTATATGAGACGTTTTTCAAAGACTGCATTCATTTTTAAAACAAACCATAACCTTTATTTCATAAATAAAGGTTTAAAAAGCTTTACGTAGATTATCAAATAATGATAATCTAAAATATCCTGTTTATACACGACCATTACATAATGGTTTACAATACAAATATGTTACATCGAAATCAGTTTCTTGAATGCAGTTTTTACACAATATCATACAAACATGGACTCCAAATCTTGTCCTTATTTTAGTATGCAACAGCGGAAGCTCTTAATATTCACCTGAGAATAAACATGCTTTAAACGTCAACAAAAATGTTGGTGAGTTATAGGTTTAACCTATATATATCAAATCGTAACAATAGACCACAAGATTTCATATTTCAATACACATCCCATACATAGAGATAAAAATCATTCATATGATGAACACCTGGTAACCGACAATAACAAGATGCATATATAAGAATATCCCCATCATTCCGGGACACCCTTCGGATATGATATAAATTTCGAAGTACTAAAGCATCCGGTACTTTGGATGGGGTTTGTTAGGCCCAATAGATCTATCTTTAGGGTTCGCGTCAATTAGGGTGTCTGTTCCCTAATTCTTAGATTACCAGACTTAATAAAAAGGGGCATATTCGATTTCGATAATTCAACCATAGAATGTAGTTTCACGTACTTGTGTCTATTTTGTAAATCATTTATAAAACCTGCATGTATTCTCATCCCAAAAATATTAGATTTTAAAAGTGGGACTATAACTCACTTTCACAGATTTTTACTTCGTCGGGAAGTAAGACTTGGCCACTGTTGATTCACGAACCTATAACAATATATACATATATATTAAAGTATGTTCAAAATATATTTACAACACTTTTAATATATTTTGATGTTTTAAGTTTATTAAGTCAGCTGTCCTCGTTAGTAACCTATAACTAGTTGTCCACAGTTAGATGTACAAAAATAAATCGATAAATATTATCTTGAATCAATCCACGACCCAGTGTATACGTATCTCAGTATTGATCACAACTCAAACTATATATATTTTGGAATCAACCTCAACCCTGTATAGCTAACTCCAACATTCACATATAGAGTGTCTATGGTTGTTCCGAAATATATATAGATGTGTCGACATGATAGGTCGAAACATTGTATACGTGTCTATGGTATCTCAAGATTACATAATATACAATACAAGTTGATTAAGTTATGGTTGGAATAGATTTGTTACCAATTTTCACGTAGCTAAAATGAGAAAAATTATCCAATCTTGTTTTACCCATAACTTCTTCATTTTAAATCCGTTTTGAGTGAATCAAATTGCTATGATTTCATATTGAACTATATTTTATGAATCTAAACAGAAAAAGTATAGGTTTATAGTCGGAAAAATAAGTTACAAGTCGTTTTTGTAAAGGTAGTCATTTCAGTCGAAAGAACGACGTCTAGATGACCATTTTAGAAAACATACTTCCACTTTGAGTTTAACCATAATTTTTGGATATAGTTTCATGTTCATAATAAAAATCATTTTCTCAGAATAACAACTTTTAAATCAAAGTTTATCATAGTTTTTAATTAACTAACCCAAAACAGCCCGCGGTGTTACTACGACGGCGTAAATCCGGTTTTACGGTGTTTTTCGTGTTTCCAGGTTTTAAATCATTAAGTTAGCATATCATATAGATATATAACATGTGTTTAGTTGATTTTAAAAGTCAAGTTAGAAGGATTAACTTTTGTTTGCGAACAAGTTTAGAATTAACTAAACTATGTTCTAGTGATTACAAGTTTAAACATTCGAATAAGATAGCTTTATATGTATGAATCGAATGATGTTATGAACATCATTACTACCTTAATTTCCTTGGATAAACCTACTGGAAAAGAGAAAAATGGATCTAGCTTCAATGGATCCTTGGATGGCTCGAAGTTCTTGAAGCAGAATCATGACACGAAAACAAGTTCAAGTAAGATCATCACTTGAAATAAGATTGTTATAGTTATAGAAATTGAACCAAAGTTTGAATATGATTATTACCTTGTATTAGAATGATAACCTACTGTAAGAAACAAAGATTTCTTGAGGTTGGATGATCACCTTACAAGATTGGAAGTGAGCTAGCAAACTTGAAAGTATTCTTGATTTTATGAAACTAGAACTTTTGGAATTTATGAAGAACACTTAGAACTTGAAGATAGAACTTGAGAGAGATCAATTAGATGAAGAAAATTGAAGAATGAAAGTGTTTGTAGGTGTTTTTGGTTGTTGGTGTATGGATTAGATATAAAGGATATGTAATTTTGTTTTCATGTAAATAAGTCATGAATGATTACTCATATTTTTGTAATTTTATGAGATATTTCATGCTAGTTGCCAAATGATGGTTCCCACATGTGTTAGGTGACTCACATGGGCTGCTAAGAGCTGATCATTGGAGTGTATATACCAATAGTACATACATCTAAAAGCTGTGTATTGTACGAGTACGAATACGGGTGCATACGAGTAGAATTGTTGATGAAACTGAACGAGGATGTAATTGTAAGCATTTTTGTTAAGTAGAAGTATTTTGATAAGTGTATTGAAGTCTTTCAAAAGTGTATAAATACATATTAAAACACTACATGTATATACATTTTAACTGAGTCGTTAAGTCATCGTTAGTCGTTACATGTAAGTGTTGTTTTGAAACCTTTAGGTTAACGATCTTGTTAAATGTTGTTAACCCAATGTTTATAATATCAAATGAGATTTTAAATTATTATATTATCATGATATTATCATGTATGAATATCTCTTAATATGATATATATACATTAAATGTCTTTACAACGATAATCGTTACATATATGTCTCGTTTAAAAATCATTAAGTTAGTAGTCTTGTTTTTACATATGTAGTTCATTGTTAATATACTTTATGATATGTTTTCTTATCATAGTATCATGTTAACTATATATATATATCCATATATATGTCATCATATAGTTTTTACAAGTTTTAACGTTCGTGAATCACCGATCAACTTGGGTGGTCAATTGTCTATATGAAACATATTTCAATTAATCAAGTCTTAACAAGTTTGATTGCTTAACATGTTGGAAACATTTAATCATGTAAATATCAATCTCAATTAATATATATAAACATGGAAAAGTTCGGGTCACTACAGTACCTACCCGTTAAATAAATTTCGTCCCGAAATTTTAAGCTGTTGAAGGTGTTGACGAATCTTCTGGAAATAGATGCGGGTATTTCTTCTTCATCTGATCTTCACGCTCCCAGGTGAACTCGGGTCCTCTACGAGCATTCCATCGAACCTTAACAATTGGTATCTTGTTTTGCTTAAGTCTTTTAACCTCACGATCCATTATTTCGACGGGTTCTTCGATGAATTGAAGTTTTTCGTTGATTTGGATGTCATCTAACGGAATAGTGAGATCTTCTTTAGCAAAACATTTCTTTAAATTCGAGACGTGGAAAGTGTTATGTACAGCCGCGAGTTGTTGAGGTAACTCTAGTCGGTAAGCTACTGGTCCGACACGATCAATAATCTTGAATGGTCCAATATACCTTGGATTTAATTTCCCTCGTTTACCAAATCGAACAACGCCTTTCCAAGGTGCAACTTTAAGCATGACCATCTCTCCAATTTCAAATTCTATATCTTTTCTTTTAATGTCAGCGTAGCTCTTTTGTCGACTTTGGGCGGTTTTCAACCGTTGTTGAATTTGGATGATCTTCTCGGTAGTTTCTTGTATAATCTCCGGACCCGTAATCTGTCTATCCCCCACTTCACTCCAACAAATCGGAGACCTGCACTTTCTACCATAAAGTGCTTCAAACGGCGCCATCTCAATGCTTGAATGGTAGCTGTTGTTGTAGGAAAATTCTGCTAACGGTAGATGTCGATCCCAACTGTTTCCGAAATCAATAACACATGCTCGTAGCATGTCTTCAAGCGTTTGTATCGTCCTTTCGCTCTGCCCATCAGTTTGTGGATGATAGGCAGTACTCATGTCTAGACGAGTTCCTAATGCTCGCTGTAATGTCTGCCAGAATCTTGAAATAAATCTGCCATCCCTATCAGAGATAATAGAGATTGGTATTCCATGTCTGGAGACGACTTCCTTCAAATACAGTCGTGCTAACTTCTCCATCTTGCCATCTTCTCTTATTGGTAGGAAGTGTGCTGATTTGGTGAGACGATCAACTATTACCCAAATAGTATCAAAACCACTTGCAGTCCTTGGCAATTTAGTGATGAAATCCATGGTAATGTTTTCCCATTTCCATTCCGGGATTTCGGGTTGTTGAAGTAGACCTGATGGTTTCTGATGCTCAGCTTTGACCTTAGAACACGTCAAACATTCTCCTACGTATTTAGCAACATCGGCTTTCATACCCGGCCACCAAAAATGTTTCTTGAGATCCTTGTACATCTTCCCCGTTCCAGGATGTATTGAGTATCTGGTTTTATGAGCTTCTCTAAGTACCATTTCTCTCATATCTCCAAATTTTGGTACCCAAATCCTTTCAGCCCTATACCGGGTTCCGTCTTCCCGAATATTAAGATGCTTCTCCGATCCTTTGGGTATTTCATCCTTTAAATTTCCCTCTTTTAAAACTCCTTGTTGCGCCTCCTTTATTTGAGTAGTAATGTTATTATGAATCATTATATTCATAAATTTTACTCGAATGGGTTCTCTGTCCTTCCTGCTCAAGGCATCGGCTACCACATTTGCCTTCCCCGGGTGGTAACGAATCTCAAAGTCGTAATCATTCAATAATTCAATCCACCTACGCTGCCTCATATTCAGTTGTTTCTGATTAAATATGTGTTGAAGACTTTTGTGGTCGGTATATATAATACTTTTGACCCCATATAAGTAGTGCCTCCAAGTCTTTAATGCAAAAACAACCGCGCCTAATTCCAAATCATGCGTCGTATAATTTTGTTCGTGAATCTTCAATTGTCTAGACGCATAAGCAATCACCTTCGTTCGTTGCATTAATACACAACCGAGACCTTGCTTTGATGCATCACAATAAATCACAAAATCATCATTCCCTTCAGGCAATGACAATATAGGTGCCGTAGTTAGCTTTTTCTTCAATAGCTGAAACGCTTTCTCTTGTTCATCATTCCATTCAAATATCTTCCCTTTATGCGTTAATGCAGTCAAGGGTTTTGCTATTCTGGAAAAGTCTTGGATGAACCTTCTGTAGTAACCAGCTAGTCCTAAAAACTGGCGTATGTGTTTCGGAGTTTTCGGGGTTTCCCACTTTTCAACAGTTTCTATCTTTGCCGGATCCACCTTAATACCTTCTTTGTTCACTATGTGACCGAGGAATTGAACTTCTTCCAACCAAAATGCACACTTTGAAAACTTAGCGTACAATTCTTCCTTCCTCAATACTTCTAACACCTTTCTCAAATGTTCACCGTGTTCTTGGTCATTCTTTGAGTAAATAAGTATGTCATCAATGAAAACAATGACAAACTTGTCAAGGTATGGTCCACACACTCGGTTCATAAGGTCCATGAACACAGCTGGTGCATTAGTTAAACCAAACGGCATGACCATAAACTCGTAATGACCGTAACGTGTTCTGAAAGCAGTCTTTGGAATATCATCTTCTTTCACCCGCATTTGATGATACCCGGAACGTAAGTCAATCTTTGAATAAACAGACGAGCCTTGTAGTTGATCAAATAAGTCGTCGATTCTCGGTAGTGGGTAGCGGTTCTTGATGGTAAGTTTGTTCAACTCTCGGTAGTCGATACACAACCTGAATGTACCATCTTTCTTCTTGACAAACAAAACAGGAGCTCCCCACGGTGATGTGCTTGGTCGAATGAAACCACGCTCTAAAAGTTCTTGTAATTGGCTTTGCAGTTCTTTCATCTCGCTGGGTGCGAGTCTGTAAGGAGCACGAGCTATTGGTGCAGCTCCTGGTACAAGATCTATTTGAAATTCAACGGATCGATGTGGGGGTAATCCCGGTAATTCTTTCGGAAATACATCGGGAAATTCTTTTGCAATGGGAACATCATTGATGTTCTTTTCTTCAGTTTGTACTTTCTCGACGTGTGCTAGAACAGCATAGCAACCTTTTCTTATTAGTTTTTGTGCCTTCAAATTACTAATAAGATGTAGCTTCGTGTTGCCCTTTTCTCCGTACACCATTAAGGGTTTTCCTTTTTCTCGTATAATGCGAATTGCATTTTTGTAACAAACGATCTCCGCTTTCACTTCTTTCAACCAGTCCATACCGATTATCACATCAAAACTCCCTAACTCTACTGGTATCAAATCAATCTTAAATGTTTCGCTAACCAGTTTAATTTCTCGATTCCGACATATATTATCTGCTGAAATTAATTTACCATTTGCTAATTCGAGTAAAAATTTACTATCCAAAGGCGTCAATGGACAACTTAATTTAGCACAAAAATCTCTACTCATATAGCTTCTATCTGCACCCGAATCAAATAAAACGTAAGCAGATTTATTGTCAATAAGAAACGTACCCGTAACAAGCTCCGGGTCTTCCTGTGCCTCTACCGCATTAATATTGAAAACTCTTCCACGGCCTTGTCCATTCGTGTTCTCCTGGTTCGGGCAATTTCTAATAATGTGGCCTGGTTTTCCACATTTATAACAAACTACATTGGCATAACTTGCTCCGACACTACTTGCTCCGCCATTACTCGTTCCGACACCATTTGTTCCTTTCGTTCTATTAACCCCTGGTCCGTAGACCTCACACTTCGCCGCGCTATGACCATTTCTTTTACACTTGTTGCAAAATTTGGTGCAGAACCCCGAGTGATTCTTTTCACACCTTTGGCATAGCTGCTTCTGATTGTTGTTGTTGTTGCGGTTATTATTGTTGTTGGGATGATTGTTGTAGTTGCTGTTGTTGTTGTTGTTGTTGTTGTTATTGGGCCGTTTGTTGTAGTTGCGATTGATGTTGCGATTGTTGGGATAATTGTTGCGATTATTGTTGTAATTGCTGTTGTTGTTGTTGTATTGGTGATTCTTATCACCGTTTTCCTCCCACTTTCTTTTGACTTGCTTCACATTGGCCTCTTCAGCAGTCTGTTCTTTAATTCTTTCTTCAATCTGGTTCACTAGTTTGTGAGCCATTCTACATGCCTGTTGTATGGAGGCGGGCTCGTGTGAACTTATATCTTCTTGGATTCTTTCCGGTAATCCTTTCACAAACGCATCGATCTTCTCTTCCTCATCTTCGAATGCTCCCGGACACAATAGGCACAATTCTGTGAATCGTCTTTCGTACGTGGTAATATCAAATCCTTGGGTTCGTAACCCTCTAAGTTCTGTCTTGAGCTTATTGACCTCGGTTCTGGGACGGTACTTCTCGTTCATCAAGTGCTTGAATGCTGACCACGGTAGTGCGTACGCATCATCTTGTCCCACTTGCTCTTGATAGGTATTCCACCATGTTAACGCAGAACCTGTGAAGGTATGCGTAGCGTACTTCACTTTGTCCTCTTCAGTACACTTACTTATGGCAAACACCGATTCGACCTTCTCGGTCCACCGTTTCAATCCGATCGGTCCTTCGGTTCCATCAAATTCCAAAGGTTTGCAGGCAGTGAATTCTTTGTAGGTGCATCCTACACGATTTCCTGTACTACTAGATCCAAGGTTATTGTTGGTATGTAGCGCAGCCTGTACTGCGGCTATGTTTGAAGCTAGAAAAGTACGGAATTCCTCTTCATTCATATTCACGGTGTGTCGAGTAGTCGGTGCCATTTCCTTCAAAATAGTTAAATGGAACAAGTTAATCATACAGAATATTAAGAGTAATTAATAGTATTTCGTAGCATAATATGAACTCATTTATAAAAGCTTTTTCTTCATATTAGCGTTTTATAAGTTTAAATTCGGGTAGTACCTACCCGTTAAGTTCATACTTAGTAGCTAATATACAATTCAACTACTACAATTCTATATGAAAAACTGATTGTAATAATATTTCGCGTTCAAACTTTTATACAATATTTTACAAACTTACAATACCGCTTATTTTACATAAAGCATGAAATATAGCACACAATAACTTTGATACAAGATAGTTGTGAAGACAATTCTAGCTAGTACACAAGTCGTTCGGCAAAGGCAATAAAGACACGTAATTCATACGTCCAGAAATAAGTCATGCATTCTGGTTTTACTAGGACCACTTCCCATCCTTGGTCTTGTGCAACATAACCGTTATGGCCGTTGATAAGACAGCGTGTTGTAACGTCATCAAAGGGACGAGGGTTACGTAATGTCCAACAGTCCCGTAATAATCTAAAAACCTCATTTCTTACCCCAATTACCGACTCCGTCACTTGTGGAAACGTTTTGTTTAATAGTTGTAGCCCGATGTTCTTGTTCTCACTTTGGTGAGAAGCGAACATTACTAATCCGTAAGCATAACATGCTTCTTTATGTTGCATGTTAGCCGCTTTTTCTAAATCACGAAGTCCAATATTCGGATATATTGAGTCAAAATAATTTCTTAACCCGTTGCGTAAAATAGCATTTGGGTTCCTCGCAATATATGCGTCAAAGTAAACACATCGTAACTTATGGGTTTCCCAATGTGATATTCCCCATCTTTCAAACGAAAGTCTCTTATAAACCAAGACATTCTTGGAACGTTCTTCGAATGTCTTACAAACTGATCTCGCCTTAAATAGTTGTGCCGAGGAATTCTGGCCGACTCTAGACAAGATTTCATCAATCATGTCTCCAGGTAGGTCTCTTAAAATATTGGGTTGTCTATCCATTTTGTGTTTTTAAACTGTAAAATAGACAAGAGTTAGTTTCATAAAAAAATACTTATTAATACAAGCAATTTTTACATATATCATAAAGCATAAGAACACTATATTACATATATTACACCACACGAATACAACTATCTTATTCCGACTCGCTCGTTTCTTCTTCTTCGGTTTTGGTTCGTTTTGCCAAGTTTCTAGGGATATATGATGTTCCCCTAATACGAGCCGTCGTTGTCCATATTGGTTTAGAAAAACCTGGTGGTTTAGAGGTTCCCGGGTCATTGTTACAACTTAAGGACTTCGGGGGTTGACGATACATATAAAGTTCATCGGGGTTGGAATTAGATTTCTCTATTTTTATGCCCTTTCCCTTATTATTTTCTTTTGCCTTTTTAAATTCAGTTGGGGTAATTTCTATAACATCATCGGAATTCTCGTCGGAATCCGATTCATCGGAGAATTGGTAATCCTCCCAATATTTTGCTTCCTTGGCGGAAACACCATTGACCATAATTAACTTTGGTCGGTTGGTTGAGGATTTTCTTTTACTTAACCGTTTTATTATTTCCCCCACCGGTTCTATTTCTTCATCCGGTTCCGATTCTTCTTCCGGTTCCGATTCTTCTTCCGGTTCCGACTCTTCTTCCGGTTCCTCTTCTGGAACTTGTGAATCAGTCCACAAATCATTCCAATTTACATTTGACTCTTCATTATTATTAGGTGAGTCAATGGGACTTGTTCTAGAGGTAGACATCTATCACATAATATCAAACACGTTAAGAGATTAATATATCACATAATATTCATATGTTAAAAATATATAGTTTCCAACAAAAATGTTAAGCAATCATTTTTAAAGAAAACACGGTCGAAGTCCAGACTCACTAATGCATCCTAACAAACTCGATAAGACACACTAATGCAAATTTTCTGGTTCTCTAAGACCAACGCTCGGATACCAACTGAAATGTCCCGTTCTTATTGATTAAAAACGTTCCATATTAATTGATTTCGTTGCGAGGTTTTGACCTCTATATGAGACGTTTTTCAAAGACTGCATTCATTTTTAAAACAAACCATAACCTTTATTTCATAAATAAAGGTTTAAAAAGCTTTACGTAGATTATCAAATAATGATAATCTAAAATATCCTGTTTATACACGACCATTACATAATGGTTTACAATACAAATATGTTACATCGAAATCAGTTTCTTGAATGCAGTTTTTACACAATATCATACAAACATGGACTCCAAATCTTGTCCTTATTTTAGTATGCAACAGCGGAAGCTCTTAATATTCACCTGAGAATAAACATGCTTTAAACGTCAACAAAAATGTTGGTGAGTTATAGGTTTAACCTATATATATCAAATCGTAACAATAGACCACAAGATTTCATATTTCAATACACATCCCATACATAGAGATAAAAATCATTCATATGATGAACACCTGGTAACCGACAATAACAAGATGCATATATAAGAATATCCCCATCATTCCGGGACACCCTTCGGATATGATATAAATTTCGAAGTACTAAAGCATCCGGTACTTTGGATGGGGTTTGTTAGGCCCAATAGATCTATCTTTAGGATTCGCGTCAATTAGGGTGTCTGTTCCCTAATTCTTAGATTACCAGACTTAATAAAAAGGGGCATATTCGATTTTGATAATTCAACCATAGAATGTAGTTTCACGTACTTGTGTCTATTTTGTAAATCATTTATAAAACCTGCATGTATTCTCATCCCAAAAATATTAGATTTTAAAAATGGGACTATAACTCACTTTCACAGATTTTTACTTCGTCGGGAAGTAAGACTTGGCCACTGTTGATTCACGAACCTATAACAATATATACATATATATTAAAGTATGTTCAAAATATATTTACAACACTTTTAATATATTTTGATGTTTTAAGTTTATTAAGTCAGCTGTCCTCGTTAGTAACCTATAACTAGTTGTCCACAGTTAGATGTACAAAAATAAATCGATAAATATTATATTGAATCAATCCACGACCCAGTGTATACGTATCTCAGTATTGATCACAACTCAAACTATATATATTTTGGAATCAACCTCAACCCTGTATAGCTAACTCCAACATTCACATATAGAGTGTCTATGGTTGTTCCGAAATATATATAGATGTGTCGACATGATAGGTCGAAACATTGTATACGTGTCTATGGTATCTCAAGATTACATAATATACAATACAAGTTGATTAAGTTATGGTTGGAATAGATTTGTTACCAATTTTCACGTAGCTAAAATGAGAAAAATTATCCAATCTTGTTTTACCCATAACTTCTTCATTTTAAATCCGTTTTGAGTGAATCAAATTGCTATGATTTCATATTGAACTCTATTTTATGAATCTAAACAGAAAAAGTATAGGTTTATAGTCGGAAAAATAAGTTACAAGTCGTTTTTGTAAAGGTAGTCATTTCAGTCGAAAGAACGACGTCTAGATGACCATTTTAGAAAACATACTTCCACTTTGAGTTTAACCATAATTTTTGGATATAGTTTCATGTTCATAATAAAAATCATTTTCTCAGAATAACAACTTTTAAATCAAAGTTTATCATAGTTTTTAATTAACTAACCCAAAACAGCCCGCGGTGTTACTACGACGGCGTAAATCCGGTTTTACGGTGTTTTTCGTGTTTCCAGGTTTTAAATCATTAAGTTAGCATATCATATAGATATAGAACATGTGTTTAGTTGATTTTAAAAGTCAAGTTAGAAGGATTAACTTTTGTTTGCGAACAAGTTTAGAATTAACTAAACTATGTTCTAGTGATTACAAGTTTAAACATTCGAATAAGATAGCTTTATATGTATGAATCGAATGATGTTATGAACATCATTACTACCTTAATTTCCTTGGATAAACCTACTAGAAAAGAGAAAAATGGATCTAGCTTCAATGGATCCTTGGATGGCTCGAAGTTCTTGAAGCAGAATCATGACACGAAAACAAGTTCAAGTAAGATCATCACTTGAAATAAGATTGTTATAGTTATAGAAATTGAACCAAAGTTTGAATATGATTATTACCTTGTATTAGAATGATAACCTACTGTAAGAAACAAAGATTTCTTGAGGTTGGATGATCACCTTACAAGATTGGAAGTGAGCTAGCAAACTTGAAAGTATTCTTGATTTTATGAAACTAGAACTTTTGGAATTTATGAAGAACACTTAGAACTTGAAGATAGAACTTGAGAGAGATCAATTAGATGAAGAAAATTGAAGAATGAAAGTGTTTGTAGGTGTTTTTGGTCGTTGGTGTATGGATTAGATATAAAGGATATGTAATTTTGTTTTCATGTAAATAAGTCATGAATGATTACTCATATTTTTGTAATTTTATGAGATATTTCATGCTAGTTGCCAAATGATGGTTCCCACATGTGTTAGGTGACTCACATGGGCTGCTAAGAGCTGATCATTGGAGTGTATATACCAATAGTACATACATCTAAAAGCTGTGTATTGTACGAGTACGAATACGGGTGCATACGAGTAGAATTGTTGATGAAACTGAACGAGGATGTAATTGTAAGCATTTTTGTTAAGTAGAAGTATTTTGATAAGTGTATTGAAGTCTTTCAAAAGTGTATAAATACATATTAAAACACTACATGTATATACATTTTAACTGAGTCGTTAAGTTATCGTTAGTCGTTACATGTAAGTGTTGTTTTGAAACCTTTATGTTAACGATCTTGTTAAATGTTGTTAACCCAATGTTTATAATATCAAATGAGATTTTAAATTATTATATTATCATGATATTATCATGTATGAATATCTCTTAATATGATATATATACATTAAATGTCTTTACAACGATAATCGTTACATATATGTCTCGTTTAAAAATCATTAAGTTAGTAGTCTTGTTTTTACATATGTAGTTCATTGTTAATATACTTTATGATATGTTTTCTTATCATAGTATCATGTTAACTATATATATATATCCATATATATGTCATCATATAGTTTTTACAAGTTTTAACGTTCGTGAATCACCGATCAACTTGGGTGGTCAATTGTCTATATGAAACATATTTCAATTAATCAAGTCTTAACAAGTTTGATTGCTTAACATGTTGGAAACATTTAATCATGTAAATATCAATCTCAATTAATATATATAAACATGGAAAAGTTCGGGTCACTACAAATTCTGCTAATGGTAGATATTTATCCCATCCGTTTCCAAAATCGATCACACATGCCCTGAGCATGTCTTCAAGAGTCTGAATTGTTCTTTCACTCTGCCCGTCAGTTTGCGGATGATATGCGGTACTCATATCCAAATGAGTTCCTAGGGCCTCCTGTAGTGATTGCCAGAACTTTGATGTAAATGTACTATCACGATTGGATATAATGGAAATAGGTATTCCATGCCTTGAAACAATTTCCTTTATGTACAGTCGTAATAGCTTCTCCATTCTATCCGTTTCCTTTATAGGCAAGAAATGTGCAGATTTGGTGAGACGATCAACTATTACCCAAATGGTGTCATAACCCCAGGCAGTCTTAGGTAACTTTGTGATGAAATCCATGGTAATACCATCTCATTTCCATTCTGGGATTTCTGGTTGTTGAAGTAACCCTGACGGCTTCTGGTGTTCTGCTTTGACTTTGGAACAAGTTAAACATTCCCTGACATATGTTGCAACGTATGTCTTTAAATTAGGCCACCAATAATGCGTCTTAAGATCTTGGTACATCTTTCCAACTCCAGGATGTATCGAGTATCTTGTCTTGTGCGCCTCATTCAATATCAACTTCCTTAATCCACCCAACTTTGGTACCCAAATATGGTTTGTAAAATATCGAATTCCGTCTTCCCGTATAACGAGTTGCTTCTCATACTTCTTCATTATTTCATTTCCTATGTTTTCTTTAGTAAGAGCTTCTCGTTGAGCCTCTTTGATTTGTGAGTTGAGATTCATACGAATTTTTATGTTCATCGCTCGTACTCGAATTGGTTCCCGTTCCTTTCTGCTTAGAGCGTCGGCCACTACATTCGCTTTCCAGGGATGATAGCGAATCTCACAATCATAGTAGTTTATCAGCTCGACCCACCTACGTTGCCTCTTGTTCAGCTGTTTCTGATCAAAAATATGTTGAAGGCTTTTATGATCAGTAAACACAGTACATTTAATTCCATATAAATAGTGTCTCCATATCTTCAATGCAAACACTACTGCTCCCAATTCTAAATCATGCGTCGTATAATTCCGCTCATGAATCTTCAATTGTCGGGATGCGTATGCTATAACTTTCTTCCGTTGCATAAGGACGCAACCAAAACCTTGTCGCGAAGCGTCACAATATATCTCAAAATCATCGTTGCCTTCAGGTAACGATAAAATAGGTGCTGTAGTCAACTTCTTCTTTAGTAATTGAAATGCACTCTCCTGCTCAGAAGTCCATTCGTACTTCTTCCCTTTTTGCATTAACGCTGTTAATGGTTTAGCTATTCGGGAAAAATCTTGAATAAACCTTCTATAATAACCAGCTAAACCCAAAAATTGGCGTATCTGCGTTGGTGTCTTAGGAGTCTCCCATTTTTCAATGGCCTCAATTTTAGCTGGGTCAACCTGAATTCCTTTGCTGCTAACAACATGGCCAAGAAATTGCACTTCTTTCAACCAAAACGCACACTTAGAAAATTTGGCGTATAACTGTTCTTTTCTTACCAATTCTAATACCAACCTTAAATGCTGTTCATGCTCTTGCTAACTCTTAGAATAGATAAGAATATCGTCAATGAAAACGATAACAAACTTATCTAAATACGGACTACAAACTCGATTCATGAGGTCCATGAATACAGCTGGCCCATTCGTTAATCCAAACGGCATGACCAAAAATTCATAATGACCGTAGCGTGTTCGAAAAGCAGTTTTCAGAATATCTTCTTCTTTGACGCGTAGTTGATGATAGCCCGACCTTAGGTCGATTTTCGAGTAAACACATGATCCTTGCAATTGATCAAATAAGTCATCAATTCTCGGTAGTGGATACCGATTCTTGATAGTTAACTTATTTAATTCACGATAATCTATACACATTCAGAAAGATCCATCTTTTTTCTTGACGAATAAAATCGGAGCTCCCCACGGTGAAGTGCTCGGTCGAATGAAACCACGGTCCAGTAATTCTTGTAACTGGCTTTGTAACTCTTTCATCTCAGATGGTGCAAGTCTATATAGAGCACGAGCCACTGGTGCAGCTCCTGGTACTAGATCTATTTGAAATTCTACAGATCTAAATGGAGGTAATCCCGGCAACTCTTCCGGAAATACTTCAGGAAAATCTCTTGCCACAGGCACGTCGTTGATGCTCTTCACTTTTTCCTTCGTTTCGACTTTATTAACATGTGCTAAGATGGCATAGCACCCTTTCTTCAAGCACTTTTGAGCTTTCCAACAACTAATGAGTTTTAGCTTTGAGTTACCCTTCTCTCCATAAATCATTACTGGCGTTTTATCCTTACGAGGAATGCGAATTGCCTTCTTGGTGCACATAACTTCAGCTCCTATTTTGGACATCCAGTCCATGCCGACTATTACATCAAAACTTTCTAATTCTACGGGTATCAAATCAATCTTAAATGTTTCTCCGGCTAAATTTATTTTACAATTACGGCAAATTTTATCGGCTTTAATTAGTTTACCATTAGCTAACTCAATCATGTACTTAGCATCTAGAGGTAATGATGAACAATTCAATTTAGCGTGAAAGTCTCTACACACGTAAATTCTATCGGCACCAGTATCAAATATAATAGATGCGGATAAGTTATTAATGGTAAACGTACCCGTAACAAGCTCCGGGTCTTCACACGCCTCTCTAGCATTAATAACAAATGCTCTTCCACGTGCAGATTCGTTATTCTTCTCTGGATTCGGGCACTGACTCTTATAATGACCCTGTTTCCCACACCCATAACAAGTAACAGTGGCCAAGGCAGTTCTATTTGCATTGGTGGCAGGAGTCTTGGTACCGTTTGTATTTGTAGCGGGAACCCTACAATCTTCAGCAAGATGACCTTTTCGATTACAATTGTTGCACACCACATTACAATAACCAGAGTGATGTTTGTGGCATCTGTTACATAAAGGATTTCGTCCCTTGTAACCTGAGTTCAAACCGCTACCCGCACCTTGCGTGGTTTCTTGTTTCTTGTTGGATTGTTGATGATTACCTTCCCACTTTCTTTTGTTTCCTGATGTCTTGACATCGGTGTTCTTATCCAGAATAATCTGGTCCATCAACTCGTTCTCCATGGTGATAGCTTCATGAATAGTCTTGGGTTTGGATGCTGTAACATTTGCCTTAACCTTTTTAGGCAAACCGTCTTTGTACAGTTCAATCTTCCGTTCTTCGGTTGGTACCAATTCGGGACATAGCAAAGCTAATTCCATGAATCGCTGATTGTAGTTGGTGAGTTCAGTACCAACAACTTTCAGGCTTCGTAATTCAGCTTCCAACTTCCTAACCTTGTTCCTTGGACAATATTCGTTGATTAGCATTGTTTTGAATTCTTCCCAGGGAGTATCATAAGCTACATCTCCTCCTACGGCCTTCACATAGTTTTTTCACCACATGAGTGCACTATCTTGTAAGGTGCACGATGCATACTTGGTCATGTCCTTCTCAATACAACCACTGATTTTAAATACAGACTTAATCTTTTCGATCTATCGGGTTAAACCGACCGGTCCTTCTGTTCCACTGAATGATGAGGGCTTGCAACATTGAAAAGTTTTGTAAGTGCATCCCACACGAGGATTTGGGTTAACTGCAGCACCTCTTGCAGCCTCGACCCATAACATTCTGTGGTTCAGTCGCTGATTGACGAGTTCCTAGATTTCTAGTTCCGTCATTCGGTTCAATCGCGCCATAATCTTAAATAAAAATGAAAAAAATAATTATTCACATGGAATATTATAGATGTAGTATGTATTTACAGTACATCGTAGCTTATTAATAATATGAACCAGTTATTATTATAAAAGCCTTTTCTTCTTATTAGTGTTTTATAATTATACCTAGGGTAGTACCTACCCGTTAAAGTTCATACTTAATAGCTTAGTACGAAAATCAATTACTATCACCCAAATAATACTCAACCATGGAAAATTATTGCATTTCACACTTCACTATTTTACATATGCTTATCTTACATCAAACATTAAGCAAACCACACTAGTAATATTATACAAAATGTTATAAGATCCCATGGTTTAAAACAACAGCGTATCATTTAACCCAAAGCGTTTGTGTTCAAAGGAATCGCTTAAAGGTTATTCTGTTTGTCTCCCTGCGTTTTGGCTGAGGGGCTGAAGAACTAGATGCCGGGATAGAACTAATAGGAATAGCAGAAATAGGTGTGGAAGTATCTGGTGGATTTGGTGCCACAACATCCCCTCTAAACTCGGGATTTGGATTTTCCAATTCAGTAGCCTTTCGTTTCTTTCCTCGTTCGAACTTGTCTTTCGTAATTTCCTGTATTTCTTCCTCCTCAAGATCACCTTCCGGTTCCTCTTCAATTGATTCATCCGAAACTTGTGAGTCTTCCCCAAAGGTGTCGTTTTCATCATCGGATAAGTTAATGACTGGAACACCATCTGAAGATTTTGGTTCGGAGTCGCTGAATGTGATAACAAGTTCTAAGCTAGACATCTATCACATAACAACTAGCATGTTAGTATCACATAATATTTACATATTAATTTTTAACCAACAAGGATAAGCAATAGTTTTCTAAATCAAACACGGTCAAAGTCCAGACTCACTAATGCATCCTAATAAACTCGATAAGACACACTAATGCAAATTTTCTGGTTCTCTAAGACCAACGCTCTGATACCACATGTCATAACCCGACCTTAACCATAAGGACGAATACAATAACATATGATTTCATCGCGAGGTATTGACCTCTATATGCAACGTTTTTCAAAAACTGCATTCATTTTTACAATACAAACCATAACTTTTATTACAAATACAAGGTTTAAACAAGATAATAATGATTATCGTTTAGCGATAATCTTAGTCTTACAAATTTTACATGTGATGATAACAAAACGATTTCCAACGTATTTTACATTAAAAATCCTCCGATATGCAGTTTTATTTTTGACACAAATATGCATACTCAAGATCTTGCTTAAATTCAACATGTTACAGCGGAAGCTTTTAGTTATCACCTGAGAATAAACATGCTTAAAACGTCAACATAAAGTTGGTGAGATATAGGTTTAATGCCGGCAGCGTTATAAATATAAACCACAAGATTTCATATATAAACGTTTTAATAAAAATATTCTAAGTTGTTGAGCACTTGATAACCATACTTAACATTTAATCAACGTCGCATATTCCCTTTATTATGAAATCTTACTACACCGTACCAAGTGTAGTCACCGAAACGAAGTACTGTGCAACCGTTGAATACTGGTCGTCCAGTCCGGTTGGGGTTGTCAGGCCCGATAGATCTATCAACAGGATTCGCGTTTACAATACCGCATGTAAATAGTAGTTACCAAGTTACAGGGAAGTATGCCAGTGGTACAACTCAACGTAGAATATATATTTTTTATCACTTATGTCCATAACGTAAATCATAAAATGCATGTATTCTCATCCCGAAATATTTAGAGTTTAAAAGTGGGACTATATACTCACTTTTGCCTTGAAGGTATTTATCACGACTTGGTCTCCGATAGATATCACGAACCTAACCATATATATAATATATATCAACATATTTTCTTTTTAAGTAATCGTTATATATATATATATATATATATATATATATATATATAATACTTTTAATATTTTCTTAGTCCGTAGTTAGCAGTCCGATGTTAGTGGTCCACAGTTAGTTGCTTAAATAAAATAAATAAAGACCCCATCGTATTCGTATTGATCAGAATTAATCTCGACCCATGGTACCATGTTGTCAAGTGACGTGTTGCGTACATAAAGTACCGTGTTGTCAAATGACGTGTTGCGTACAATCATGAGGTCTTATGATTAATCTTCTCGTGTTGTTTGCGGGTGCTCCTGAAATATATAAAATCAAATCATAAGTAAATATATATGAAATATCATATTAATTAGAAAATATATGATTAATTTAATTTTTCTCCAAATATTTTCGTAGCTAAACTAGCTTCGGATACCCGATCTTGTTTTAGTCGTAGTTTCTTCATTACAACTCCGTTTTTGTTGGTTCAACTTGCCACTTCCTTGGATCGAGTCAAATTTTAAGAATATGAACTGAAAATACCTTAGGTTGTATTCAAAATCACAGGTTATAGGTCAAACTTTGGTGAAACTTATAAAAGTGATCATTTTCCATCATAAAAACAACATTTAATGATCATTTTTCTAAAAATACTTACACTTTGAGTTAAACCATGAAATTTTTATGTGTTAACATATTCATAAGAAATATCATTTTTTCATAACATGAACTTCCAATTCAAAGCTTAAGATGGTTTTTAATTATCCAACCCAAAACAGCCCCCGGTTGCACTCCGATGACGTAGATTCAGTTTTTAAGATGGTCTTTGTAAAACCAAGTTATATTTTGTTAAGTTAGCATATCATTATGATATATTACAGGTCTTGATGTATTTTAAAAGTTAAGTTAGAAGGATCTATTTAGTTTGCGAACAAGTTTGAAATCATTCAAACTATGTTTTTGTTGTTAAAATTTTACAACACAAAATAAGATAGCTATATGAATATGAATCGAATAAGGTTATGAACAAGGTTGCTACCTCAAGTTACTTGGACAAAGTTACTGCAAAAGATAAGAAAAATCTTGGAATCAAAGAGTGGTGGAGTTAGATCAAAAGGTTGGAAGTAAACTTCTTCAAATGGGTGGTTATTTTGATATGTTCTTGAAAGAGTTTTCTTATGGTGTTTAAGATTTGTAATTGAAGCTAAATGATGGGGAAAATGCTTGGAGATGATCAAGTATGAAGTTAGGAGTATTTTGAGAGAGAAATGAGGGTGTAGGTTTGAGAAAATGGAGTGAAGAAATGGTGTTCATTCATAAAAACGTTTTTAGTTTATAAAGAAAGAAAAGGATTCCTAATTTTGTTTTCTTGCTAATAATTCATGCTACTTGACAAATCCTAGTTACCTCATATCTAGGGCAGTAATAATGTTGATTAGAATGTTGATTTGATGTGTATATACCAATAATAAATACGTATAGAATCTGGGTATGATACGGGTACATATACCCTTGATATACGTATAGAAATCTTGAGAAAACGGAACGAGGATTTAAATATAGCTATCTTTTGTAAATATACTTATATTGTTTCATGTATATAAGCCCTTTAAAAGTGATTAAATACATATCTATGCGATACATGTATAAGCATTATAAGTTTTAAGTATTTATGTCAAAGAACGTTACGTATAGTTATCGTTTTGAAAAATTAAGTTAGTAGTTTCAAAGTATACTTATAACTCATTGTTATTATTATACAATGAGATGTTAAACCATCCTTAGATCATGTTAAATATATATAAATACATATATATACACAAACATATAATTATCGTATGTTATATAGTTCGTGATATCATCGGTCAAGTTGGATGGTCAAACGTTGTGTAAAACTCTTTTCAAAAATATAAATCTCAACATTTTAGATTGCTTATCATGTTGGTAATGCTTAATTTATATAAATATTAATCTTATATGTATAAAACGATCAGAAAAATCCGGGTCATTACAGTGGCGATTTTAGGATTTCATTAGAGACAGTTAACGAAGGTACTAAGATGATGGTGGTGAGTCGTTGTTCATGGTGGTGGATGTAATATGAAACGGTAGGGTGGTAATGGCGTGTGGTGGTGGTCAAGCTCGACACATAGTTTCACGAGTGAATAAGTTGGTTTGCGAGTTGCGAGATAGCATATTTGGGTCGAATTTTATCGAAAGCAAGATAAATGGATTGGTGGCCTTTTGATTACATTTGGGCCCAAATCACGAATGTTTTGATGTCAGATATAGTTACTCCAGCAAACTTATTCTAATGAGCATTATTGAGTACGGTGGTTCAAGTGTTGTTTGTTGGTTGCTTGTATTGTACTGAACCCGAACGGGAAAAGAAAAAAATAGCAGTCATAGGTGGTGCGGTTTATAGTGGTTTGAAGGTGACGATGGAACCATGAAAATATAAGATATAAGGAAGAAGAAAGAATTAAAGGATGGAGTTGTGGGTTTGTTTTGGAGAGAAGTAGGATAAGGTGGTAAATGAGATATAATAATCAACACTTATGTATATATAAATAAGGAATAAGATGGGTGTTATGTCCATATAATTTAGTGATAGTGATTGAGAACCGAAAGGAAAAAGTAATCCAAGAAGTATCAATTAGTAATAGTGAGCCATCATAAATCTGTCTGTTCCCTAATACATGATTTAGTGAATTGATTTATAACCAAGGACTATCCACAGAATATAAGCCAGGAGGAAAAAATACAAAAAAAAAAACATAAAAGAAGGAAAAGACCTGAAACAAAATTCGACTTCTTCTGTTATTAATTTCGTGATTGCCACATGAGTTAGATATTGGAATCAATTAGGTGCAGTAAGAAAGATACATATAACTGATTTGGATTTCCAAATTATAATCATGATTTTATATTTATTAATAATTATAATTATATTAATATTATTCTAATTTCTAATAACAATAATGATAATAATATTAATAATAATAATAATACTATAATAAATTATATTTATCACACTTCATATCCATATATCAAGATAATAATAACCCTAATACTGATTTTAATATTAATAGTAATTTTTATATAGTAATGAAAGTAATAACATTGATACCATATATATACATTTTTTTATAACATATTTATTTACATTTTTAATTTCAATAGATTAAAGTGTATTTTATTAATTCAAAATTTTTATATACACTTATATTTATATATATATATATATATATATATATATATATATATATATATATATATATATATATATATATATATATATATATATATATATATATATATATATATATATTTACATATTTAATTACACAACATGGTTCGTTAATCGTTGGAAATGGTCGATGTCAAATGAATCTATGTAAATAGTTCAAAAATTCTTAAGACTCAACTTTTCAAACCTTGCTTATCGTGTCGGAATCATAGTAAGATTAAGTTTAAATTTGGTCGGAAATTCCCGGGTCATCACATATTACTCCGGGATGATTGTCGGTTTGAACGAGCGAATGAATAAGATCCAGAATCTGAGATAGTATATAATCGTGATGAGATACTCTAAAAATGAGGGTGAAAATGGTGTTTCGGATAGGTTTGTCGGTAAGTGCTTCAGGTTCATCGTAAAGAGGTGAATTCAGTTGGTGGGAGGGATCGCCTTCTTCGCGTTTCCATTGATTAAGTCTACTACGAACCCATCAGATGAATTGGGGATGGCTGATTGGTTGATTCATTCTGGTGACGCTGCTTTCAGAGCTTAGGTGAACATCCATGTCGGAATAGCTGTCGAAATTCGAGGGACTTGAACTGGTTGAGGGATTCATCTCGTACGATCAGATGAAATATTTTCGATATGAAATAGATTATAGGATGTAGATTAGTACCCTGCAATACACGATTTACATATGTATATATAATACTAAAATCCCATAGGTTACGGAGGAATCTACGGAAGCTGTCAGGCAAAGGTAACAATAACAAATATGCTAAGATATGAATTTATCTATGCACTGTCTATGCAATAGAGGCAGTAAGACATGTCTAGACTAAGAATGATAAGCATGTAATTTCCTAAGGATGATAAGCAGATGATTTCCAACTAGAAATGATAAGCAAAACTTTTGACATGCAGACACGGTCGAAGTCCAGACTCACTAATGCATCTAAACAGCTATCAATTAGACACACTAATGCAAGACCTGGTTCGCTAAGACCACCGCTCTGATACCACATGTAAAGAACCGTCCTAATCCATAAGAACAAATACAATAACATATGATTACATCGCGAGGTACTTGACCTCTATATGATACATTTTACAAACATTGCATTTGTTTTAAAAGACAATCTTTCATTACATCGAAAGTTGACAGGCATGCATACCATTTCATAATATATCCAACTATAATTGACTTAGTAATAATCTTGATGAACTCGATGACTTGAATGCAACGTCTTTTAAAATATGTCATGAATGACTCCAAGTAATATCTTTAAAGTAAGCAAATGCACAGTGGAAGATTTCTTTCATACCTGAGAATAAACATGCTTTCAAGTGTCAACCAAAAGGTTAGTGAGTTCATAGGTTTATCATAAAACAATAAAATTCATCATTTTGATAGACCACAAGATTTAAATCCTGCATGGTACAAATGGGCCCGAATCCTATACCCACCTGTAATGTACATGCGATATCTTTTAAATACAGTACACCTTTCTCGTGTACGAAATCATCTTTCATAAATCTTAGTAACCGTACACATATCTCGTGCACAAAAATATCATACACATAACCTGTGTATAAAATCATTCTCTCGATACATAACATTCACTTTTCATTGCTTTCATAGCTTGGCTTGGTACCTGACCTTAATATATAATGCGCATAATAATATCCCCAAAACAGAACATCTCATCTGTATAATAATCATATAAACTTCGAAGTACTAAACACCACGCCCACTAGCCCTTCCGTCTAGTGAACATTCTGGGTGGGGGTGTTAAACCCGGTAGCTACCTTTAGGATTTGTGTCAATTAGGCGTGCACTAATTCTCAAAATTAGTGATGTTCCCTAATTCTTAGGTTACCAAGCAATAATAATCAGGGAACAAATATTCATATCAATTGTGGCAATTATCACGTCCACATAATTCAATGGTGGCAATTATCACGTCCACATAATTCATTCGATGAATGTTTTGCTTGTGTATATCTCGTCAAACATTTATAAAAGCATTTCATGTATTCGCAGTTCAAAATGTATTTCAAAAGTATTTAATAAAGCAGTTGTAAAAGTAGCACATGTATTCTCAGTCTCAAAAATGTAAAGAGTAAAAGGGAATCAAATGAACTCACCATACTGTATTTTGTAGTAAAAATACATATGACGATATTGGACAACTGAACAATGCAGGGTTGGCCTCGGATTCACCAACCTATATCATTTGTGTGTATATATATATATATATATATATATATATATATATATATATATATATATATATATATAATCGAAATCGAACAAGTTTATATGTTATATCTTAAATTATATACTATATTTATTTAGTTTGTGTATATTTTCAAAATGTTTAATATTTATATAGTTATCTAAATAGATATTTGATTGGTATTTTAATAAAAATACTTATCATGTTATATATATAAATATTTATATAAGTTTTGTTAATATGTTTAAAACACACTTACAACCTTAATAATATTCTTAAAACTTTTATTTTCATAAACGTAATTATTTTAATAATAATATTATAGGTGATACGGACAATAATAATGATGATAGTTTTAATAATAAATCTAATAATAGTGATAATATCAGCAGTTTTTAATAATTTAATAATAATGATAATGAAATTTATACTTTTTGATAATAATACTAACATAATGGTTTTAATCATAATGGTACTACTAATATCAACCTTAATGATAATACTAATAATGATAACAATATTGAATATTAATTACTATAAAAATAACAATGTTACGGGTAATGATAGTTATGATATTGTCTTTAGTGCTTACATAATAATATTACTCATAATAATATAAATAATAATACTTATAATTGTAACTATGATAATAATAATAATAATAATAATAATAATAATAATAATAATAATAATAGTAATAATAATAATAATAATAATAATAGTCCTATAATTAATAACATTCAATAATACTAATCCTAATAATAACAATAATTGTAGTACTTAATAATAACAATGATATTAATAATAATGAATTTAAAAAAAAAATGAAACTACATTGAAAACTAGCTCGCAAAAAGAATTGTCCAGAACGGGACTCGAACCCTAGACCTCTCGCTCACCAACACCTCCCTTAACCATTGATCTGCCATTGCTTTTTCTGATTTAATCCCTTCTGATATCTATATACTATATACCAATCTGTTTCTAAGTCTTTCTTCTCCTCCTCAATTACAAAGTCGACCAGAGACCCAGACTAACTAACAATAAGTTAATAAATAAATTTTAGGATTTAAATTTGATACTGAAATGATTGGTGAGTGTTTAAATTTAATTAAAACTGAAAAAAAAATACAACAGCTCGATTTCTTTTTGACCAGGAAGAACTCAATACTTGATTTTAAATTCTATACATCTTTGGATTGTAATTACAACATGAATTACATCCTAAATCATTTATGGAAACGTCTTGTTATGATCATTTGAAATACAGAAAGAATTAAAATGAAAATTTTATATAGCAGTAGCTTTTTAAGAATACAATGAACCTCAATTTGATTTTGGAATTTAAGACTGTTTCAGACTAAGTTTTCAACATGAAATACATTGTAAATCGATCTTAGAATCTTTCTAATTCATCAATTTTACTGGAAACATCAAAATCAATTCTAATTTTCTTGAAGAACCAATCGTTTGACTTTTTGACCATTAACTTTGATTCGAAAATTCACAATCGTTAAGAGGAATTGGACAATGAGACTTTACAGATTATTTTAAGTAAGAGATTTAAAACACAACTACATTTATAGATTTTCAAAATTCATTCAAAATCAAACCTTTGTGATTTTTGGTCAAGAACAGGGGTCGGCTTATTTTCTTCTGTTTTAATTTCGAATATCAGTGGAAAAAGGTTGTATGAGTAGTTGAATGAATTAATGTAACTCTGTGAATGATTGTAGTGATAATTAAATGACAAACGTATCGGTCTATACAGCTTTTACTCGACAGGCAGAATCAAAGAACAGAAAGGAAAAGATAAATAAAATAAAAATATATAAAAATTTTGTATCGTTCTGTAACAGATTTTTGTATTGAAATCTAATATTGATTATGTTTTATAATTAAATCAGAGACAAGAAAACAATTTATACACAGTTTGATAGGAACGTAAAACTGAATGGAATCCCGTTCTCAATTTATGTATATAATAAATACAATAATATTAATAATAATAACTATATTAATAATAATTATTATATTAATAATAAGAATATAATAATAATAATAAATAATAAATAACAATACTGATTTCCTTATATATATTTATATTTGTATTTAACGCATATATATATATATATATATATATATATATATATATATATATATATATATATATATATATATATATATATATATATATATATATATATATATATATATATATATATATATATATATATATATATATATATATATCTTTGTATTTTAATTATATAAAAGAACATAATAATGTTAATTATATGTAGACGTTAATATTTAATATTAATTTTATTAATAATAAAACTAATAATAATAACAGAATTTAATAATGATAATAATATTAATAATACTAATGATAACAGCTGATGACGATTGTAATTGTGAATATAATAATGATCATATTATTAATAAAAATGATAATTTTTAATAAGTTTAGTAATAATAATCAAAATAAGAATGACAACAATAATATTATTAGTAATGCTAATAATAACACAACTTATAATAATATTAATATTATTAATGATAATAATAATACTAATAATAATATTAATATTAATATAACAACTTATACATATCAATTTTCATATGTACCTATGATTTTATACAAATATTAAGATTAATATTTACATTAATAATAATTTTGAAAGTAATGATCATAACATTTATATTTTAACTTGTATTTTCATATAATATTTTAATCTTACATGTTTAATTCCAAATGTTTAAATTATATTTTATTACTTCGAATTAATATATGATCTTACATTTATATATATTATATAGATTCATAATAATATTATATATCAATTCATATATGTTTATTGTAACAGTAACTTAACTATTTTGTTTATTATCTTATATTATTAGCTCAAATTGATAATTGTATACTTATTAGTTTATATTATTATATATACATTTATGTATATATTTACATAATTATTTACACATTAGTTCGTGAATCATCGGGAATAGTCAAGGTCAAATGAAAGTATGAACACAGTTTAAAATCCTTGAGATTCAAGTTAACAACTTTGCTTATCGTGTCGAAACCATTTGAGATTAAAGTTTAAATTTGGTCAAAAATTTCTGGGTCGTCACATCTGCCACTTCCACGGCCCATAGAACGACCCCGACCACACCCCAGATTACCATATGATCCGCAGTTTTAATAATTGTTGTTTGAATAGCCATGGTTAGTAGTGGTTCTTTGAGCCGAAAGGCCGCAGTAGGAGTTGTATGATGATCAAGCATTAAATGGTCCAAGGTATTGGCCGCGTAGTCTCCGGAGTTTTGAATCCATGTACCGGAGTTTCGGGAGAAAGTGAGAGAGCTGCTCGAGCTGGTAATACGCTTGCACCACTAGTTGTTCGCGCATCAGCCACCTTTGGCGCTCGTGGGACTTGGGGCCGATCTTGCAATGCCTTAGAAACTTCTGGTTGTCTAGTCATGCCTTTTGCACTATGCTTCGATTATGTGAAACTGAGCACACAAGAAAGAATATCTGAATATAATGGACTTTTAAGGAAAAAGATTAGCAAAACCTTTTAACAAATGGTCCCACAGATGGCGCCATTTGATCAAGCATAAAATGGTCCATGGGGTTCGGTCTACACTTGATCAACAATTCAGGGGGATTTAAGGGTCTTTTGGATTTAACTCTACGGTTTGGTTCACCGTGAATAACCTCTTGTGAGATGCAGATCTCGACTCGAGTAGTTCAACGTTGACCCACCATCATTCGGGTTAGCTGGAATCGATGGCTCTGGGACGGTGTTAGGGTTTATGTTCGAAGAACGTTACCCAAAACTGTGGATTAGGTGCAATGTGTATTCTGGTTGTGCGTGTAAGAAAGAGGGGTGATTAACAGACCTCTTAATGACTGGTAAGGTATAATTACTACCTTACAACGAATGTGACAAAAATTGAGTTATGTGTTGAGAGAATGATTTTTCAGGATGAGCCTGATGTGTTTAATTGAGTTTGGGTTATGTCTATTTATAGGTGGAGGCTTTTTTCCTTTAGTGTCACGTAAGGGGACAAAAGGACGTGTCGATGCCACACTGTATCATTCTTGTCTTTTTTTTCATAAAGCTACAGAAAGGTACTGATATTATCTTAGTGTTTTCTCCCAACGGCCTACTGCCACTATCTGGCCGTTGCACAGTGTCTGGATCGTGCCAACCTGCTGCACTGTCTTTTATAAGTTAGCACTTGGACTGGCTAGCCTTTACTTTTCGCATGCATACTCCGTGCTACTTTGTCATAGCGCCTTCCTAAGGTTAGTTGACTTCTGTCACACCCCTAAATGGGACCGGGGGTAAGTGTGACTAACCAATACCAAAATACAAGTGTAAAGCGAGAATGACTCTAAAAGAGACGTTTTAAAAAAAGAATCCAATTGTATTAAAGCAGCGGAAATTAATTGTCATTATAAACGATAGACCAAAATGTAAATTGTAATTGTTTTAAATGCAATAAATATAGATGCGGACTCCATAGCAGCAAAGTCCAAGTAGCAAGTAATCTTTAGCAATCATCACCTGAGACAAAACATGCTTCAAGTGCCAACCAAAATGGTTGGTGAATTCACAGGTTTATTTTAGCAAACTACCAAAGTTTTTAGACCACAAGATTTAGTTAGAAACAGTTGATATATCTATATTAATTGGAAGTAGTGCTGAAGTGTATGATATTGAAACTAAACAAATTACCCTATGACACCTTGAACTGTCAGTGTCATTGAAATCATTATTATGTATCCATTGACCGACGGTCACCTGGATAGAGATGTCACTCTCAATAGGCCTACTCACAATAACTAAGTTTGCATTATGCATAGCAATTAACGATATCATGGCAGGGATTTAGCATGAAACATAGCATGGCAGCACAGTTAAAGTTTGAGTACTTGTTCCTAAAGCATAAATTAGTTTAAAAGCAAGCATGTGTCTCACCCCAAAGTTTGTAAACAGTTATGAAATAGTAAAAAGCGGGGCTATGAAATTCACCTTATATAGCAGTTAAAGTTAATGCACAAGAAATGAAATGAACGGAAGTAAACGGTCGGGATCTCAACCTAGAGATATAAGCTTGGTCATTAGTTTGTTCAATCCAACGAGTAAGTGTTCATAAGAGTCTTATGAGTTGTCGATTTTGTTTAACAAGTTGTGTCCACTAAAATCAAGTTTAGATATTGTACAACTTTGCCCAAACCTCGGTGCTATCAAGTAAGTCTAAAGATGACCAGATGCGGGGGTCAGGAACTTTCGGCTAGACTTAGTCTACAACCTTTCATTTAATCCAAAACCTTATTCCCATAAGCACTCTGCGACATCATCTCATTGACTGTAAGTAGCGGTGAGGTTCATATAAGACATACGTTATCGGTATGATTATAGTTTCCACATTTTAGGTACGTATAGGAATACGACACGTTAATGTATTATTATTATACTTATGTAGTTTTATTAATTAGTATAATATAATATATTAATTAATATTAGTTGAATTATAAAGTTATAGTATAATAATATGTTTTATTATTATTATTATTATAATATTTATTCTTAGTAACCTTATATTATTAGGTTTAAATAACCTAGATAAGTCTAAGTCTTTTATCTTATCTCATGTATAATTATCATTATCACTTTCATAATTATCTTTAACTTTTTAAACCATTATTATCTTTGAAACTTTTATAATTATCCCCTTATTATAATTAATAACCCAATTATTATATTTACCATATTACTTTATCATAAACATTAACTAATCCTTATCATGATACATATACTTTAATCATAATTTTTATGTTATTCATAATATTTAAACTGTCATAAGTCTTAATTATCTCATTCAAGTATTCATGCTATTATTCATAACTAAATTCATCCATCACCTATATTAACATTAACCATGATCATAATCATATTCATATCCCTAACCATATCATATTATTAATCATATTCATAAGCTTATTAACAAACACATTCATAAATCATAATCTTTAACATATTAATAAATCTTAATCTTTTATGCTCATGTTTAGATTCATTATTCATATTCATTATATTAGCATTCAACATTGATCTTTTATCACAATACAAACAAGTAATCTTTAAAGAGTTAAAACATAATAAAAGTATCATTAGTTTTTAAGTTTTTAAGGATACCTTATGTGTTTTAGAGTAAAGGGAAGTGGTGTTGGATGGAGACAGGAATTCGAACAGCAGCAAAGCAGAAAACAGGAGCCAAAAAGTGAATGATATCAGCTAAAAAGTCACGTTTTTACCCTCGATATTGAGTCCCAAAAGCATAAAGTTCCAAAATTTGTCGTAAAAATACTTTTTCAGTTATTTTTGTAGATTAAGTAATTACAAAGACGATGCAAAAAGAATCAAGAGAATCGGAGCTAAAACGAAGATTCTAGAGCAAAAACGGTGAAAGACAAGAAATCAAGTTACGATCCAGGAAACATGTAGGCCAAACGGCTTGCCATACGGCCTGCTGCTATGGAAAACGGCCTGCCAAATGACTCAGATAAACGGGCATCACAAACGGGTAGCCTGGTCAAACGGGCCTTGCAAACGGCCTGCCAAACTGCCTGCCAGCCGTTTGCAGGCATTTTTCACTTCTATTTAAAGGCTTTGTGTCATCCAATTTCAACACACCTCTCTTCACTCTCTCAATACAATACACTTTCTCTTACTAGAGCTTTCAAGGCCTTCTCACTTCCGATAGGGAAATTAAGTACCCGGAGGCGAACGCCGAAGATTGTAATAGGAGCGGTCTAGAGGATGTCAACACTTGTAATGGTCCAGATCTCGTCTGTAAAATGGTGAATGCCTTTCTTAATTTAACAAAGTTATCTTGTTACTTTAAGTTGCTTTCATCTTGCATACTTATCTATCCGTTGCAAATGTTTATTATGTGTTGAATACTTTATCTGAATCTTATGCTATTGTTATGCTGAAACCTTGATGGTTTAGAAGTCTAATTTACGGATCACCCTTTCCACTTATTTATGTGGCTATAACCTAGTATTAGGATCTGATCAACCCCAGGGTACAAGGTAAGTAGTTATGTGTGCTTAATGTCACAATAAGGATATAGTACATACGTACGAATAATCATTTATTCGTTAGATAAGAGCTGCCCATTTAGGTTCTGATTAGAGTAGGCAATATAGAGTTCAATGAACACTTGCTTACTCAAAAGCGTGATTCGCGTCAGACCTCTAATCCAATTAGCAGTACCTTAGAATATCTAAGATTGCACATATGTTAATATTAAGGCATAGCTTAGTATTAAGTGGTGGAATATTATTATAGTTAGAGCAAATAGGATTAAGAAAAGCTTAGACTTTCCTTTAGGGATATACCACTTTATTCATGTACCTAGGATTTCATCCATAAGGTCGTTTAAACCTTCTAAGGTTAGCGTTGGGAGTAGGGAAATCCGTCTTAGCCAGAATCTTCAAAGCCTAAACTCTTAGTGATAAATCAGTTAGATTTATAGCCCAATTAATTGAGATTTAGTGTTTATTCTAGGAAGTTAAACTCTTGTGATAGCTCCCCATCAGGATTCTATTCTTCATACCTTTCCCTTTTTACTCTTTCTAGCTTATATTACTTTAGTTAATCTTAATCTATCACCACTTGTCACTAGGGTTAACTATATAGGCACTTTTGTCCCACGTTAATGAGCAAACATACAAAATACGAACCTGAGTTATACTTACCACTTACTCGTTAAAAGGAAGACAAGTAGGTGAACTATAGCTAGGAAACCAAGCTAAATATAAATAATAAAACCACTACTCTCTTTTGGTAACTAATTCTGACGTTTTGCGACCTAACGACACCACACAAATAGAAACGTCCATTTTAGCCATATCATTGTAGAGACAAGTTTTTGGCGCCACTGTCGGGGACCTATTTTTTCTCTATTAAGGTAACCATTGATTCTGTTAAGATATCTGAGATTCTTGAGTAGTGTCTAAGAAAGACAATTATACACGGACTTGGTTGTTGGATTTTCCAAACAATATCCAATTATATTGGAACCAAAAGGATCCTGCCTCTCCGTTGTCGGCCTGGCCACTTTTTTCAAAGATAAATTGATAAGGAACACACATGCTTAACACAGGGAGTTTGTTGGTATAGGATTTAAATTCGCCATTATAGTAAACCCTTTTAAAATTATAAAAACAAAATATTAATTATGGTATTAATTTCTATAGATTCCAGTTCAAACTTAACCGATTACGAAGAAAGTGTGAAAGGCAGTTACTCTCCCACAACTTCGTAAACCGGAGATGTTTTTCTTTATAAACATAAAAATGAAACAACTCTAAACCCTGATGAGTCTCGTAAAGAATTAATTCTTAATCCTTGTAGTCCAAGAAGCTGGATAACTTCATCTGACTTAGAGACTTCATTGCTTATGGATAAGTTTTACTCAAATGAACCAGGATTCGACTCTCTTCATGATCCAAAAGGGAGGCTCCATCTTAATGAACTCCTCATTATGGAAGATGAAATACGGGAAGAATACCCAGCTATTTTCAAATATTCGGACTTGTTTGAATATATTCCAAAAGAGAAACGACACATTGATAGCTCAGATCCTCCATTTACTGGAAATCTGTTAAATCCTAGCAGAAGGTTAGACGTCTATAGAGAATTTTTTAGGCACCTCTATTCCTCGAATTTCCCGTTTATGAAATTTCAAATAAATCTATTAAAAGAGCTACATGGCCAAGTTCATTCTCTTCACAAACTGTTAAAAGAATGTGGGGATGATATTTTTGTCAAGTATCGGGATGCAGAAATCAACCTCAAATTTGATTTAGAGTCATTTGTTAGTTTTCTACCTCATATCAGTGATAAGGAATTTTCTCAAGTTCATATCAATCGTTATGTCGTCGCAATGATTTCTGAATTAGAATTTTGGATTGAAAGCAAACAACCTAACCCAATTTCAAAATATGGAGATCAAGATTTCTTCTAGTTTTTTCCAGCCTAATTTCTTATCAAACGATTAATTGAAGTTTTTCTGGATTCAACCGAGGAAAGAATACATAAAAATTTCTTCGCAAAAAGAAAGAAAGTATATTCTAAACTCGTGCAAATCCTCACTATGTCAAAATTTCCATTCACAACTCCGTAAAGAAAGGTTATTCGAGAAATATCTGAAAACTTTAAATTTACTATCGGTGATCCTGACTGCGCGGAAGATCTTTTATTTCAAGACACGGTGTCAAAACTTCTTTTCAAACTTAATTATCGAGATACTGAACATAGGGATGGAATTTCGAACATTAAAAAACTTAGAAGGGGTTTGGTTAAACTTATGGACGACATTGGATATTTACAAAAGCGTGAGCGTAAAATGCTAAGTGATTTTGAAATATTTTCAATACACTCCGCCGATCTACTTTGGATGGTTAAAGAAGCTTTAAATATATCTTTCTTTCCGCCTCATTTCTGGAACTTAGTTGTGGAACCTGTGTAATTTGTGTTATTAATAAAATAAGAATTTTTATTTTACTCCCTCCATTTGTCTTTTTCTTTTTAGTTTAATTAGTAAAAATAACCGGATTAAAATCCGAATCAAAATTTTATAAATCTTTTATTAATTTAGTGATAAAATATAAAATATAAAAATATAAAAATTCACGAGTTGGGTCGGGGAAATAAGCACGTGCGCCATACGGGCCCAACTTTTTCTCCTTTTTCTTTCTTCTTTCCTTTCCTTTTTCCTTTCTTTTTCTCTTATTCTTCTTCCTTCTTTCTGCGGCCGACGAACAAGAGCACCACCACCATCATCAATTTTTGGCCGATTTCAATGATTCAAAGCACTAATCTAAGCCTCTCGTACCTCCTAAACACATTTCCACTGTCAATTTCGCACAAAAGGTACTCTTTCGCGGTTAAAAATCAAGTTTTTGCTCGAAGTCAAATTCTTGACTTTTGAGAAAATTCATGTTTTATGCCCAATTTTGATTTCCTATATGCTTAGTTAGGCAATGTGATTGATATGTGTTAGTTTTTAGATTCGATTGAGGCATTTTAGTACACTTTTAGCTTTCGATTCGTGAATTTGAGTTTTAGGTTAGAAAGTTGTGAAATTTTTTGAAACTTGATATTTTGGTAGCTAATTTAGGCTTAGTGATTCATCTAGTATGCTTAGAAACTAGTTTTGGAACAATTTAGGATTGTTTGATTGAAAATTGAAGTTTTGATAAAAATGTACGAAATACGACTTTCGATCTTCCTAATGTTAAAACATTTTTAAAACTTAGGATTACTTGGAAATTGGCCTAAATTAAGATATTATTGACTTACAAATAAAATTGGAGCATAGTCTTTGACTTTTCTTATTTTGTACGTTGTGATCAAAATAAATATTTTTCGATAAAAATCGTCTTAAACCTAGACTTAAGGATGTTATAGGCAAAATTTGATGTTTAAAAATATTTAGGGTAATTAAAGATGGTCATTAGAATCACTGTATGCTTAAAAATCATCTCATTTTACTCGAATTTTCTTATTACGATTAACTCGCTATAATTATTATTTTTAGCATTATTTATTGCAATCACGAGTACGCTCCAAATTTTGCTCAGAAATAGATTTGTAGTAAGTTTAGATATTGTTTGCGGTAATTTTGGCTATAATTGACAATAACAGGGATATGGGAAATGCCATTTTTAAAGGTCTCATTTTAAATTTTTTTTCAAAAAAAATAAAAAATATAAGCATTTTTCATTTCTAAGTGTTATATGAAGTCATAATATTTTGGAACATAACCTATGTGTTTTGACTCTTGCAGATGGCTAATTATCTACCAGAAAAATACGAGTTGCCCTACTCTATTCACAGGCAAGATAACCCTGCAAAATGCGAGCCATTTATAAGAAATTGGATAAATAGGGAAAAGAGCTCCAACAAGTACATCAACTGGGAGATAATGGAGCAGTGTGGGTGGGCTGATGAGCTAAGATAGATCTTAAGTTTTACGGCACATGGAAAGACTAACAGCGCTTGGCAAAAGCTGTTTGAAATCAACAAACAAGTGTATCAGGAACCGTTTGCAGAGCTTATGGCAACATGGAGATTCGAAGCAAACATCGACTCGGAAGAATATACTAGTCATCCTTGCATCCATTTCTGCCACCAAAACCAGATGCATCACCTGACCCTCACACAGTTCGCCATTCACCTAGAACTGTACAAGAGATCTCACGTTAACCACTCAGTGTTCAAAAGAGGATACACCACACTGTACCAAATCGATGATCAAGCTTTTTGGCAAACCTACACCTCCTGTAAAGACCCGTCCTAATCTATAAGGACGAATACAATAACTTATGGTTACATTGCGAGGTATTTGACCTCTATTTGATACATTTTACAAACATTGCATTCGTTTTTAAAAGATAAACTTTCATTACATCGAATGTTGACAGGCATGCATACCATTTCATAATATACAGACTATAAATGACCTAATCTGCCATTTACTTAATCATAATCTTTATCGAACTCAACGACTTGAATGCAACGTATTTTGAAATATGTCATGAATGACTCCAAATAATATCTTTAAAATAAGCAAATGCATAGCGGAAGATTTCTTTCAAACTTGAGAATAAACATACTTTAAAGTGTCAACTAAAAGGTTGGTGAGTTCATTAGTTTATCATAATTGATCATTTTCATCATTTTAATAGACCACAAGATTTTCATTTCCATTTCTCATAAATATACGTCCCATACATAGAGACAAAAATCATTCATATGGATTGAACACCTGGTAATTGACCTTAACAAAATATCCTCATCATTCCGGGACTCCCTTCGGACATGATAATTTCGAAGTACTAAAGCAGTTCAAATTCTCTGACTGGGGCTTGTTAGTGCCCATAGATCTATCTTTAGAATTCGCGTCAATTAGGGTGTCTGTTCCCTAATTCTTAGATTACCAGACTAAAAGGGGCATATTCGATTTCGATCATTCAACCATATAATGTAGTTTCGATTACTTGTGTCTATTTCATCAAACATTTATAAACGCGCATGTATTCTCAGTCCTAAAAATATATATTGCAAAAGCATTTAAAAAGGGAACAAATGAAACTCACTATACTGTATTTCGTAGTAAAAATACATATGACGTCATTGAACAAAAGCAAGGTTGGCCTCGGAATCACGAACCTATATTAAGTATATATATATTTATATAATGGTCAATACCTGTCTAACAATTTAGGTCAAGTCATAGTGTACCACAATCCTAATGCTCGAGACTAATATGCAAAAGTCAACAAAAGTCATCTTGACCAAAATGACTTCCAAAATCTATACATGATTATTATATAGTTTAAATATGGTCGTTTTATATATTTAAATATTTTTAACAGATTTTATTAGAGTAAAAATATAATTCATTTATTAATAAATAAAATTTTATATTAAAATTTATATAATAAAATATACTTTTATATATCTTAAGTAATAAAATTTATAAAATTCATTTAATATTATAAAAATAATATGATAGGTATTATTAATGTAATTATATTATACGTAGTAAGATGGCTTTGTATCACATTTTATTTGATAACATAATATCGATTATAACAATAGTAAGTAAGAGTTGTATTATTTTGTAATAATAATTTTATTATTCTACTAATAATAATAACAATATTTATATTTACTAATGGTTATAATAAAATAATAATTCTAATCTTAATAATAACAATACTTTTTAATATTAACAGTAATAATAATATTTTACATAAAAATAATAATTCTATTTAAAATGATAATTTTAAATAATAATACTAAAATTATAATAATAATGATATTTTATAATATCAATGATGTTTCTATTAAAATGATAATTTTATTAAAAAGATAGTTTCAATATTAATAAATAATAATACTTTTTATAATAATAATGATAATGATAAAAATAATGAAAGCGATATTTTTCTTTTAAATCAATATCTTACAGTATTTTAATTTCTTCATGACACTCATACTCATTATTTCCTAATCGATTTATTTAATAGCTTTTGATCCTCTTTTATATCGCATTCATAATAATGATAATAATAACAATCATAGTAATTAGATGATACTAATATTAGCCTTAATGATAAATATGTTAATAATAATAAATTTTATAATAACGTTAATGATAATACTAATAACTATTTTAATGATAATAATAACAACAACAACAACAACAATAATAATAATAATAATAATAATAATAATAATAATACTAATACTAATAATAATAATAATAATAATAATAATAATAATAATAATAATTTTTAATGATAATAACGATAATAATATTAATAAAAATGACAATATTTAATAATAACACTTATAACGATAACAATAACAATTATTAGATAACGATAATAACGACGATAATAATAATAATAATCATTTTAATAACAATACTAAAATTCAGTTAGTCGTATCTTTTAATCCGTTCATCAAAATCACACGAGTTCTAAATGAAAAGTTCTTAATTTTTCGTTAGCTTTCCAACGAAATGCATATCATATACCTTATCTCAGTAGTATATGTATCTAATTCAGGATTCAACATAACCTATCCAACTACAATATCAAACGTACAAGCATGCGTAATCCTATATACTCGAGCACTAGTCAGGGATACACTATTAATATATTAAAAGATAAGATTTGAGTGCTCACTTATTAATATTGTGATTCAATATTGCAGGAAAGTACGTAGACGCAACGGAGATGATAAACACTAGGTTGACCTCACGAGCATACCCACGAATTATAACCATAACCTCCATAGCTATAACCCATAATTTCCTTAGCCCTATCCTACTCGAAAACCAGTTTTGAAAATCCGTTTTAGATCACTCGAGCAGCATTCCGTCGTAGTATTTTTTGTGTAATACTAATAATATTAATACTCCTAACCATAAAATTAATTATAATATTAATCTTAGTAATAATAATAATAATAATATAAATAATAATAATAATAATATTGATAATAGAGGGAGTAAAATATAGAGAAGGTGAGTGTGTGTGTGATTAACTGAACTCGTCGAGCATTTAAACATGTTTTAAGGATTTGATCCCCATGCGATCGCATGGGGATGATGTTAGTTTATCATGCGGTCGCATGACCTGTGTTGCCAGCCCACATTTGGTTAACTTTTTCTGCCGACACTTATTTAAATTATATAATATATATATATTAATATATATTTAATCTAGGTAATTATTTATATATTATATTATATTTACGAGCATGGTAAAAATGTAATTTTTGTTCTAATGACATGGACGTTGTCACTCGACTCATGTCCTGGTTTCGGTTTCTCAAACGACGTTTCATACACTGAGAAAACTAGCGTTTTTATGTTTCGTGATGTGTACCTTTAACAAAAAAATATAGACTTAATTATCTATAACCTATATTACCCAAAGTATAATCTCTTTATTTGAGTGTTGTGGCCATTTGCTTCTATAAATCAACATCTCGTTATATATATATATATATATATATATATATATATATATATATATATATATATACACACACACACATATATATATAATAGTATTATTTGAACTCAAAACGTTTTATAACTAACTTAATATTAAATTTTATGATATTGAAAAATATATATCCATTTCGAAATATAACTTTGAAATATTTATTTAACCCTATAATATATAGTTTTTCAAAACTAATTATATTTCAAAGTTTATAATTTAAAATCGTTTCGAAATTGTTATTTAGTAATAGACTTATCTTCTTGAAATAATAAAATGTTTATAATGCATGCTTTAATTAAATTCTTTAAAATTCATAAACAAGTTATCTTATGAAGTGTTTTAATAATAATAAAGTTCTTTTTAAACTAAAAAAATTTTAGTACGTTAGAACTAAATTAAATAAATATGAAAACTTTGTTTTCCATAAACTAAATATATTTAAGAATCATTTTACTAGAAAGGTTATTATAGTAGAAGTGGTTATATCGTAAAACGTTTTAGAAAAGTAAGATTGAATATACTCTTAATATGTTTCAAGTTTTTAAATTAACAATTGATGGTGAAGTGTGATATAAAGTCCAAAGGTTAGATAAGCATATGAAATCATCTTAATGTAAAATGTCGATATTCAACGTCTAAGTTATTTACATCCCACGTTCCAACTTTAAGATAAAAGTTAAAATAGTTATTTTATTAAAGTCACGAGGAAAAATGTTATAAAGCACGAATTAGAAATCAAACAGATATGTCCACTGACATTTGTCTAGTACTCGATAATTGACATTTTGTTCTCACTTGTAAATCACTTTATCATTATTTCCGAATATCGTTAAAAAGGAAAGGTTTCCTAAATCAAAGTGGACCTTTTAACAAAGACTCGTAATCATAATTCAATGTATCTGATAATTCAATCATTTGATATTATCTTTTAATTCCGTCGATAATTATATATTTTGAAACAAATACATTTATGTGAAGTATTATACGTCTAATACTTTGCTAACGTTTTCAAGTTATAATATATACGCATATACATATATAATCATATCCGTTCATAAAATGGTTCGTGAATCATTGGAATTTGATCGAGGTTAAATGAAGGTATGAACACAGTTTAAGATTTTTTTATTTAACTTAACAAACCTTGCTTATCGTGTCGGAATAATATAAAGATAAAGTTTAAATTTGGTTGAAAATTTTCGGGTTGTCACTGTACCTACCCGTTAAAGAAATTTCATCCCCAAAATTTGATCGAGGTCGTCATGGGTAACAGTAAGAATGTTTTCATGACAATTATGAGTTGATATATAGAGTTTTTATCATCATTGAGTAAAATGGATAAAATCATTTGATTTTTGTGAAGAGTACGAGTGAAGCTATCACAAAAGAGTGAAATGAACAGGTGTCATATCTTTTGACGTAGATAGGATTGATTTCCAAGTTCAAGAGGTTTGGAGAAAACATTCTTAATAAGATTTGATTCTTCGGTAATCAAGGAAATTAGGTTCCACTTTAAATGCGATCATATGTTTTGATTGCTCTATCGGATATTTTACTATAAATCCACCTCCCTTCATTTCCTTATTTCCACAACTCACCCCTTTTTTTCTTTCTCCCTCAATTCATACTTTGAAGCATTTGTCAATATGCTTCATCCCATTCTGATTCTTGGTATATCCCTAACTTTCATATATGTCATTCTTCTTTTTCATCTACCTCCAGAGGATTTTATTTACTTTCACTATTACCTTGGGGTTATAGTGTTTTTAATTCTCCAATGTCTTTACGTTACAATACATATTGATATACACGGTTTGTAATTTATGTGTTGTTGTCGGCTTTATATTTTACTTTCAAGAGTTTCATGCTTTTGCCTTCTCTTCCCGACTTCGAGTCAAGCGAATAATGGTCCAGAATTTCCTAGAGTTTCAAATGAACATGACTAATGTTCTAAAAGAGAACTTGTAATGATATGATATTGATTAGTTAAATTACCAGAATTCAAGAGAAAAGACAGAACTATCAAGAAATTATGTTCTTGATATGTTTGGAGATTAGATAGAATGTAAGAGTCGTGTAAATGGCCCATGATGACGTTATGGTCTGTGAATCATCACGTTCCATTAGAAACTCAGCATGACTTACTGTAATATAATCACGTTGATCAAGTGTCATTATATTATACTAACTCATGCTTCAGTTCCCAATACTACTTCAAAAACATTCATAATTTAAACTCGAAAGTTTCAGAATTTAGAGACTAAAATAGTTTCTTTTATGATGTAACACAGATATCGCGAAGAGATAATTGATTTCAGATAAGAAGAGCTATGAAAATATCTCCAGAAATATCTAAGATATTTATAATGAAAGATATGATGATATCTTAGAATATCTAAGATCAGAGGATGATGAAGAATATTGTCCTCAAGGGTTTAGAGTAAGGAGCAAAGTATTTGCTAATGATTTCAGCAGACACTGAATCATTTGGATTCTTTGAAGGTAGATTTCGTCGTTGTGATTTGTCCACAGCCTCCTTCATGGTTTGCTCAATCCGTTTTCTAGTTTCAAACCTTTTCTTTTTCTGAGCTTTGCTAACACACTATTCTTTATCATCAAACTTTTAACTGTTACGGTTGTCTACAGTTTCTGCTGCTTCATTCAACTTTTCCAAAAATTCGGAGAACTAATTCGTAGAATGGGGTGTTTTTCAGAAACTTCACATTCGAAGTATATACGTCTAGGAGATAGACGTTATATGTACACATATAACTGTTGGCGTAGACATGCTGCAAGATTTCAAAATACTGATTGTTGAGTCCCAGTAATTGGCATGACAATTCTTGTTACAAGATGCGGATGAGTAAATGATGGGGTTTCGATAGATATAATGATTTTTCGAAAATTCAAAGATCAGTGAAGTTGTTGGTAAGTTTATTGCTAATGTGGTGAGATATAAAAGGTTCTCCGGTAACGATGATGAAAGGTCAATGTATATATCGAGGTTATAATAAGACTATTTTGACTGAAAAGTCAAAGTTGACTTGCTGGAGCTGTGACAAAACTGGCTAATTTGAAAAGAAATTGCAAAGTTATTTTTGCTAATAAATGCCAAAAGGTCTGACACGGATACATGTTAAATTATGACCTTGGTTTCGAGAGCTTTTCAGGTGCAAGACTGTGGTTAATATGTGGTTGGATCATCATCTCGATTGTTCATTATTTGAAATGTCTTCAAGAATTTCGAAGGATTTGAACACATATTGTAATCGTTAATATACATATGATGTTACAGGATTTTGAACGATACAAATACTTTTCTGGGTTCTATGAATAGAAATTATGTTCTAGTACAGTTTTGAAGTCAAAGTATAGATTTGAAAGATGTAAGAATCTAAAAGTGATGGTATCGGTTATATCTCGAATTGAATATTGAGATTTCAAAATCAGAATGTGTAATTGGATTTGAATGAGAACAATTGTTTTGGTTTTTGAAAGAATGTATATCGTTGTGAAAGTAGTGAGTATAGTTGATGATTATTGAACCAGATTCAAAGAATGTAACATATTAATTGTGAATTTATATCTCTTGGGTATTACTTACCCGTTAAAAAAAAATTCACATGTAATATTTTGTACAAAAGAATTTTATTACAGTCTTTATGAAAATATATATGTATGTATATTTTCTTTAGATGTAATACAGATTTAATGAGTTAATATTAAATTAAGCTCATTTGATTTTCGGATAGAACTAGAATTGAATAATCCCTAAAATTACATAACTTTTACGAAGTATTTCTTCAATGAAACTAAAATTATGAATCAATACTTCGTTATTTGTTGATGCATGATGTTGGTGTTCGTGGAATTCTTGTGAACTTTGCAAGATATGAATAATGTTTTCTAGAAAGTTTTGAGTATATCGAAAGTGTAAAATCAAACATGTAATTGAATAATACACTTGAATTATTATGAAACGAGATTCATTGAGTTAGAATAGAGATTGTGGTTAACGATAGTTAAGTCGTTAATCGCAGGATTATATCATATTAGTAATATGAATTTAACTGAGTAGTATCTACCCATTTTCAATTTATATATAATAGCTTAGTACGAAAAGATTTTTGATGGTTTCAAAATTTTTATATATAAGATATACATATAAACTCTTCAGAGAAATTGAGTTAATACTTCATAATTCATTGATACAATATAATCGTTGTTGATTCGTAATAATGACCACGGTGATTCTTGAACTGGCAGAGCTTGTGATGTTATAGATGTTGCTGATTCTGACAATGCTGACGGCACTGACTGTGCTAATGATGCTAACGGTACTGTTGATGCTGTTGGTAAAACAAATCTAGCTTGTAAATCACGCACCATTCTTGTCAGGATTTCTATTATTCCTTCTATCATTTTGGTTCACTCATCTGATTTATGGTTAGGGTTAGAATAGATAATCTCTAAGACTTTAGAGATTATATAATCGTCACAGAATGCTTCTTCAATGAAGTTTTGAATCAATACTTCATCGGATAATGTTGTTGGTACTCCTTGGTATCTATGGTGCGTATGACGTTGATGCTCGGGGTACAGATTATAAAGTAGAGGTTTACGACGCGGTTGTGATTGGGGGTGGTAATGGTACTGTTGGTGTTGATGATGGTGGTACTGATTATGCTACTGGTGTTTGTAATCTTTGCACCATATTCTCCAGAGCCACTACCCGAGCGCGAAGCTCGTTGACTTCTTCTATTACACCGGGATGATCGGTGGTTTGGATGAGTGGGTGAATAAGATCTAGAATGTGAGATAGTATATAACCGTGCCGATATACTCTGGAAATGAGAGAGAAAATGGTGTCTCGAATAGGTTCGCCGGTAAGTGCTTCAGGTTCTTCGCCAAGAGGGCAATGTGGTGGATGGAAAGGATCACCTTCTTCTTGCCTCCAATGATTAAGTAGGCTACGAACCCATCCCCAATTCATCCAGAATAGATGATGGCTGATTGGTTGGTCCATTCCGGTCACACTGCTTTCGGAGCTCGAGTGAAACTCCATATTGGAATAGCTGTCGGAATCCGGGGAACTGGAACTGGTTGAAGGATCCATCCCGTACAGAGTAGGGAAATGATTTTTCGATATGAGGAAGATTGTAAGACTTAGATTTGGTATTCTTTAATACATAAATTACATATGTATATATAATACCAAAATCCCATAAATTACGGAGGAATCTTTGAAATATGTCAGGCAAAGTTTACAGTAACAGATACGTTAAGATATAAATTAGTAGATACGCTAAGATATGAATTTTGTCTATACACTATTTATGCAATCAATGAAGTAAGATGTGTCTAGACTAAGAATGATGAACATGTAATTACTGACAAGAAATGATAAGCAACAATTTTGACATGCAACTAAGGTCGAAGTCCAGACTCACTAATTCATCCTAACGACTATCAGTTAGACACACTAATGCAGAACTGGTTTGCTAAGACCACCACTCTGATACCACATGAGACATGTGGGGACGCATCCCACCAAGTGCCTTCCCAGCTAACCGCTTAGTGACCACTGAGCGTACCTTAGACACTGATTTTACGGCCCGCCTCTCGACAAAAGCCAACCATAATCGGACCGCGAGGAGTAAGAGCCAATGCTTCATCACAGGTAACACTGTGAGATCCCCCTCTATGATTAAGCCGATTAAACATCTTAAACCAGCTCTGATACCACATGTAAAGACCCGTCCTAATCCATAAGGACGAATACAACAACTTATGGTTACATTGTGAGGTATTTGACCTCTATATGATACATTTTACAAACATTGCATTCATTTTTAAAATACAAACTTTCATTACATCGGATGTTGACATGCATGCATACCATTTCATAATATCCAGACTATAAATGACCTAATCTGCCATTTACTCAATAATAATCTTTATCAAACTCACCGACTTGAATGCAATGTCTTTTGAAATATGTCATGAATGACTCCAAATAATATCTTTAAAATGAGCAAATGCACAGCGGAAGATTTCTTTCAAACCTGAGAATAAACATGCTTTAAAGTGTCAACCAAAAGGTTGGTAAGTTCATTAGTTTATCATAATCGATCGTTTTCATCATTTTAATAGACCACAAGATTTTCATTTTCATTTCTCATAAATATACGTCCCATACATAGAGACAAAAATCATTAATATGGATTGAACACCAGGTAATCGACCTTAACAAGATGCATATAGTATATCCCCATCATTCCGGGACTCCCTTCGTACATGATAATTTCGAAGTACTAAAGCAGTTCAAATTCTCTGACTGGGGCTTGTTAGTGCCCATAGATCTATCTTTAGGATTCGCGTCAATTAGGGTGTCTGTTCCCTAATTCTTAGATTACCAGACTAAAAGGGGCATATTCGATTTCGATCATTCAACCATATAATGTAGTTTCGATTACTTGTGTCTATTTCATCAAACATTTATAAAAGCGTATGTATTCTCAGTCCCAAAAATATATATTGCAAAAGCATTTAAAGAGGGAGCAAATGAAACTCACTATACTGTATTTCGTAGTAAAAATACATATGACGTCGTTGAACAAATGCAAGGTTGGCCTCGGATTCACGAACCTATATTAAGTATATATATATTTATATAATGTTCAATACCTGTCTAGCAATTTAGGTCAAGTCATAGTGTACCACAATCCTAATGTTCGAGACTAATATGCAAAAGTCAACAAAAGTTATCTTGACCAAAATGACTTCCAAAATCTATACATGATTATTATATAGTTTAAATATGGTCATTTTATATATTTAAATATTTTTAACAGATTTTATTAGAGTAAAAATATAATTCATTTATTAATAAATAAAATTTTATATAAAAATTTATATAATAAAGTATACTTTTATATATCTTAAGTAATAAAATTTATAAAATTCATTTAATATCATAAAAATAATATGATAGGTATTATTAATGTAATTATATTACACGTAGTAAGATGGCTTTGTATCACATTTTATTTGATAACATAATATCGATAATAACAATAGTAAGTAAGAGTTGTATTATTTTGTAATAATAATTATTATTATTCTACTAATAATAATAACAATATTTATATTTACTAATGGTTATAATAAAATAATAATTCTAATCTTAATAATAACAATACTTTTTAATATTAACAGTAATAATAATATTTTATATAAAAATAATAATTCTATTCAAAATGATAATTTTAAATAATAATAATACTAAAATTAAAATAATAATGATATTTTATAATATCATTGATATTTCTATTAAAATGATAATTTTATTAAAAAGATAGTTCCAATATTAATAATACCTTTTATAATAATAATGATAACTAGTTTATAACCCGCGATTTCGCGGGATTTTAGAACCAAATTTCCGATTAAGTTCTTAATGATGTAGTATTTTACATTTAAGATATACGTTGAAGAAACCCACAATTCTGCAGGACTAAAATATAATTTAGAAATAAATCAAGATTTCGCGGGAATAAATATACTAAATTAGATTAGATTAATTGTTAAAACAAACATGTATGACTAATTATAATAAAAAAATACATTCAAATCACATTTACCACATAACATCTCAACTTTACACTATAACTTTCTCAACCATTTTCCCAATTATATCTAACAAGTTTAAGTCTGCGCAACCCAGAATTTAAAAACTACTATTGTCTACTTGTATGTTCTTGACTAAGAATACTATTATCTGCTTGTATGTTCTTGACTAATAGTTGTTTGCACTCAATTATGATGAAGTTCATCCAGACGTATGGCAATGGCTCGATCAAAACACAACTGAACAATGATAACAATTGCATTTCCAACACCAAGTTGACTTTCCATGTTCTATGTTACTTATACAACATAGATGACGGCTTTACCAATATTCCTGAAAACATCACAAAACATTATTTAATGATTAATAATTGTATATATTAGACATTGATATCTCGCTCCAGCATACAATACCAATTTAGGGAAACATTCATCTTAATAATAATGACATCCTAAAAAATCTTACAAAAACAAAACCAAAAACCTGCCTAAAATTTGGAAGTAACATAGCATTGCATAGATAATATATATACATGCGGAGAGAAAGATGCTTACAGTAGTGCACGATCTTCACGAAGATTGTTGTTAACTTCAATGTTTTTTAATCCAGGTAAGAGCTGCATAACCAACCAAGAAGTCACACCTGGGGTAACACCTAGTTCCATAATGGTCACCACATAAAGGTTATGCACCCGTTGTTGAATGTATATATGACCTGTATTTCTTTTTTGCATACTTACGTCACCTTCTTGATGGACAAAAAAGCAGCAGTGTATAAGACTTTTATCTTTGATAATTCACCAACAAAATGTTCCATTCTTGTGTACCACTGACCAATTATGGTGTGCTTAACCATATCCTTACCTGACTTCAGATAATGAATAGGTCTCAACACTTCAAACACGTCAAGATCAACCTGATTTGGCTTGGAATTCATGATGCAGTATCACAAACGGTCAAAAACGCCAAAAAAGACGGTCAACAACGGCCAAGACGGGGTCGAGACGGATGGTGACCAACGTTTACTTTTTAAATAAATTTTTAAAAATAAACATTTTAAACTTAAATATTTCAAATTAAAGACAAATATATATATTTACTTTGAAATATATATGTTTGAAATGTTTATTTTTGAAATTTATTTAAAAAGTAAATGTTGGTCAACATTCGTCTCGACCCCTTTTTTTCGTTGCGACGTTTTAAGGTCTCTACCGTCTCGACCCCTTCTCGCGTCTTTTTCATCTTTGCTCATAAGTATTGAGAAGTTAAGTAATGAGATACATAAGTTACTGATTTATAATACAAAAACTTGATACATAAGTTATTTCTCATTACAAAGAATCGGATTATTTCTCATTAGTTGTATATAAACATACACATAAGGTACTTCTCATTAGTTGAACTTTTCTATCAATATGTATCATTAATTGTTCGAATGATGTTCGCATAATAAATCGACACATCTAATGCATACACAATATAAACCATGGCAGGGTTATTCTTCAAACATAAGATACACATTTTAATAAAAACTTGGATTGCATCATAACATTATCTAACATACACACTAACATTAAAATCACATACCACAATCAGAGAAAGGCAATAGAAGAATAAATGTGTACCTATGATCTTTATTTAAGTTCTTGGTTAATAAAAGCAATAGTAGAATCAAAACGTTGCTGAAATAATCTCCTGCCAAAATAACATATACCAACCAAGATAAGTGTATAAAAAACATATAATTTAAAGGAAAATGAAGAAGATTGATGAGGAAGTCTTTTAAGTTAACTCATACAAGAAGTACTCATTTTGACCCATTACCCAACCTGCCTATCTAACCATATATACATAATTTACATGACTAAAAAATGGATAACCAACATGATTATTTATAAGAAATCACATCGCTATAGTAAACTGAAATCCTTGATTCAAATTTACCACAATATATAGATAAACTAACCTTAACTGACGGATTTGCAAGAACAACTTGTTGGAAGACGATGGAAACAAATCGACGAATAAATACCTAAACATCACTTACACAATCACCGATAGAAGCTATGAAAGATGGGCTCGAGAAAGCACGAACAACCTTTTGGAAGACGAAGAATCCACAGCACATCATCAATGGAACAAACAAATCAAACATAAATATATGATCAAACAGAAAATAAAATTTAGACCATACACCAATTATTTCATACCTGATTTAAGATACGGTGGATTGAAGAAGACTTGATTTGCTATGAAGAACTCGAAAAAATTGCAGAGGAAAAGAAGAAGAGAGTGTGTGTGTGACGGTTTAAGGTTGCTTGCCCTAATATAAAGCTAGATTGGTTGTTTCCCCAATTTTAGCGGTACGGTTTTCTTAATTCAAGGGCACTCGTGTAATTATTAACCCCAACTACCGCATCAAAAGTTAAATGATGTCATTTACATTTTGAATGGCTGAGATTGGATATATAGAAAGTCATCTAAAAGTTCATTCTTTGACAAGTGTACTTTTAAGCAAAAAAATGTCATCATAATAGTTTTCTAATTAAGGATAAGAGATATGATAAAAATAATGAAAGCGATATTTTTCTCTTAAATCAATATATTATAATATTTTAATTTCATCATGATACTCATACTCATTATTTCCTAATCGATTTATTTAATAACTTTTGATCCTCTTTTATATCGCATTCATAATAATGATAATAATAACAATCATATTAATTAGATGATACTAATATTAGCCTTAATGATAAATATGTTAATAATAATAAATTTTACAATAACGTTAATGATAATACTAATAACTATTTTAATGATAATAATAATAACAATAATAATAATAATAATAATTTTTAATGATAATAACGATAATAATATTAATAAAAATGACAATTTTTAATAATAACACTTATAACGATAATAATAACAATTATTAGATAATAATAATAACAACGATAATAACGACAATAATAATAATAATAATAATAATAATAATAATAATAATAATCATTTTAATGACAATACTAAAATTCAGTTAGTCGTATCTAAATGAATAGTTTTTAAATTTTTCGCTAGCTTTTCAACGACATGCATATCATATACCTTATCTCAGTAGTATATGTATCTAATTCAGGATTCAACATAACCTATCTAATGACAATATCAAACGTACTAGCATGCATAATCCTATATACTCGAGCACTAGTCAGGGATACACTATTAATATATTAAATGATAAGATTTGAGTGCTCACTTATCAATATTGTGATTCAATATTGCAGGAAAGTACATAGACGCAACGGAGATGATAAACACTAGGTTGACCTCACGAGCATACCTACGAATTATACCCATAACCTCCATAGCTATAACCCATAATTTCCTTAGCCCTATCCTACTCGAAAACCAGTTTTGAAAATCCGTTTTAGATCACTCGAGCAGCATTCCATCATAGTATTTTATGTGTAATACTAATAATATTAATACTCCTAACCATAAAATTAATAATAATATTAATCTTAGTAATAATAATAATAATAATAATAATAATAATAAAAATAATAATAATATTGATAACAGAGGGAGTAAAATATAGAGAAGGTGAGTGTGTGTGTGATTAACTGAACTCGTCGAGCATTTAAACATGTTTTCAGGATTTGATCCCCATTCTATCGCATGGGGATGATGTTAGTTTATCATGCGGTCGCATGACCTGTGTTGCCAGCCCACATTTGGTTAACTTTTTCTGCCGACACTTATTTAAATTATATAATATATATATTAATATATATTTAATCTAGGTAATTATTTATATATTATATTATATTTACGAGCATGGTAAAAATGTAATTATTATTTTAATGACATGGACGTTGTCACTCGACTCATGTCCTAGTTCCGGTTTCTCAAACGACGTTTCGTACACTGAGAAAACTAGCGTTTTTATGTTTCGTGATGTGTACGTTTAACAAAAAAATATAGACTTAATTATCTATAACCTATATTACCCAAAGTATAATCTCTTTATTTGAGTGTTGTGGTCATTTGCTTCTATAAATCAACATCTCGTTATATATATATATATATATATATATATATATATATATATATATATATATATATATATATATATATATATATATATATATATATATATACACACACACACATATATAATAGTATTATTTGAACTCAAAAAGTTTTATAACTAACTTAATATTAAATTTTATGATATTGAAAAATATATATCCATTTCGAAATAAAACTTTGAAATATTTATTTAACCCTATAATATATAGTTTTTCAAAACTAATTATATTTCAAAGTTTATAAATTAAAATCGTTTCGAAATTGTTATTTAGTAATACAATTATCTTCTTGAAATAATAGAATGCTTATAATGAAAGCTTTAATTAAATTCTTTAAAATTCATAAACAAGTTATCTTATGAAGTGTTTTAATAATAATAAAGTTCTTTTTAAACTAAAAACATTTTAGTACGTTTGAACTAAATTAAATAAATATGAAAACTTTGTTTTCCATAAACTAAATATATTTAAGAATCATTTTACTAGAAAGGTTATTATAGTAGAAGTGGTTATATCGTAAAACATTTTAGAAAAGTAAGATTGAATATACTCTTAATATGTTTCAAGTTTTTAAATTAACAATTGATGGTGAAATATGATATAAAGTCCAAAGGTTAGATAAACATATGAAATCATCTTAATGTAAAATGTCGATATTCAATGTCTAAGTTATTTATATCCCACGTTCCAACTTTAAGATAAAAGTTAAAATAGTTATTTTATTAAAGTCACGAGGAAAAATGTTATAAAGCACGAATTAGAAATCAAACAGAAATGTCCACTGATATTTGTCTAGTACTCAATAATTGGCATTTTGTTCTCACTTGTAAATCACTTTATCATTATTTCCGAATATCATTAAAAAGGAAAGGTTTCCTAAATCAAAGTGGACCTCTTAACAAAGACTCATAATCATAATTCAATGTATCTGATAATTCAATCATTTGATATTATCTTTTAATTCCGTCAATAATTATATATTTTGAAACAAATATGTTTATGTGAAGTATTAAACGTCTAATACTTTGCTAACGTTTTTAAGTTATAATATATACGCATATACATATATAATCATATCCGTTCATATAATGTTTCGTGAATCATTGGAATTTGATCGAGGTTAAATGAAGGTATGAACACAGTTTAAGATTTTTGTATTTAACTTAACAAACCTTGCTTATCGTGTCAGAATAATATAAAGATAAAGTTTAAATTTGGTCGGAAATTTTCGGGTTGTCACACCTCTAACTTTATTAACCCAGTTCATCGCATTCTCCACCACCTCATTGTCAAAACTCTTCATCCAAAAACCCAACACGACGAAGCTATCACCGTTAATGATATGCGCCTTATGCACCCCATGATCTACAACCAGAATATGCGGGTTGCATACCTCCTAGCTCAGGCATTCACTAACGAAAGGAACGTCCCAAGTTTAGTTGCACCTATTTTGGGATTTGTTGTCACCAAACTTCTTCGTCGGATGCATGTTTTGGGTAGTGTTGAAAGATTGGGTTATATAAGGGCAACTGAGTCAGAAGAGATCGGGTATAGATTACTTCTGTAGTGACCCGAACTTTTCCATGTTTAAATATATTAAATGAAATTGATATTTACATGATTAAGTGTTTCCAACATGTTAAGCAATCAAACTTGTTAAGACTTGATTAAATGAAATAAGTTTCATATAGACAATTGATCACCCAAGTTGACCGGCGATTCACGAACGTTACAAATTTGTAAAAACTACATGTTGTGGTATATATAGACATATATATATATATATATATATATATATATATATATATATATATATATATATATATATATATATATATATATATATATATATATATATATATATATATATATATATATATATATATATATATATATATATATATGGTTGACATGAGATTATGATGTGTAAGTATCTCACTAAGTATATTAACAATGTGTGATATACATAAAAAATGAGATTACTAAGTTAAGAAACTCGAAATGATATATATAACGATTATCGTTATGATAACGTCTACTAAATACATATGTATCATATTAAGATATTGATACACTATATTTAACATGATAAAATTATATTTAAATATATCATTAAGTGTGTTAACAATGAACTACATATGTAAAAACAAGACTACTAATTCAAGAATTACGAAACGAGACTTATATGTAACGATTATCGTTGTAACGATATTTTAATGTATATATCATATTAAGAGATATTCATACATCATAATATCATGATAATATAATAATTTAACATCTCATTTGATTTAATAAACAATGGGTTAACAACATTTAACAAGACCGTTAACCTAAAGGTTTCAAAACAACACTTACATGTAACGACTAACGATGACTTAACGACTCAGTTAAAATGTATATACATGTAGTGTTTTAATATGTATTTATACACTTTTGAAAGAATTCAATACACTTATCAAAATACTTCTACTTAACAAAAATGCTTGCAGTTACATCCTCGTTCAGTTTCATCAACAATTCTACTCGTATGCACCCGTATTTGTACTCGTACAATACACAGCTTTTAGATGTATGTACTATTAGTATATACACTCTAATGATCTGCTCTTAGCAGCCCATGTGAGTCACCTAACACATGTGGGAACCATCATTTGACAGCTAGCATGAAATATCTCATAAAATTACAAAAATATGAGTAATCATTCATGACTTATTTACATGAAAACAAAATTACATATCCTTTATATCTAATCCATACACCAACGACCAAAAACACCTACAAACACTTTCATTCCTCAATTTTCTTCATCTAATTGATCTCTCTCAAGTTCTATCTTCAAGTTCTAAGTGTTCTTCATAAATTCTACAAGTTCTAGTTACATAAAATCAAGAATACTTTTAAGTTTGCTAGCTTACTTCCAATCTTGTAAAGTGATCATCCAACCTCAAAAAATCTTTTTTATTTACATTAATATATCTTTCTAATTCAAGGTAATACTCATATTCAAACTTTGATTCAATTTCTATAACTATAACAATCTTATTTCGAGTGGAAATCTTACTTGAACTTGTTTTCGTGTCATGATTCTGCTTCAAGAACTTTCAAGCCATCCAAGGATCCTTTGAAGCTAGATCCACTTTTCTCATTTCCAGTAGCTTTATCCAGAAAACTTAAGGTAGTAATGATGTCCATAACATCATTCGATTCCTACATATAAAGCTATCTTATTCGAAGGTTTAAACTTGTAATCACTAGAACATAGTTTAGTTAATTCTAAACTTGTTCGCAACCAAAAGTTTATCCTTCTAACTTGACTTTTAAAATCAACTAAACACATGTTATATATCTATATGATATACTAACTTAATGATTTAAAACCTGAAAACACGAAGAACACCGTAAAACCGGACATACACCGTCGTAGTAACACCGCGGGCTGTTTTGGGTTAGTTAATTAAAAACTATGATAAACTTTGATTTAAAAGTTGTTCTTTTGGGAAAATGATTTTTCTTATGAACATGAAACTATATCCAAAAATCATGGTTAAACTCAAAGTGAAAGTATGTTTTCCAAAATGGTCATCAAGATGTCGTTTTTTCAACGGAAATGACTACCTCTTTAGTAATTGACATGTAACTTAAATTTCCGACTATAAACCAATACCTTTTATATTTATATTCATAAAATAGAGTTCAATATGAAACCATAGCAATTTGATTCACTCAAAACGGATTTAAAACGAAGAAGTTATGGGTAAAACAAGATTGGATAATTTTTGTTGTTGTAGCAACGTGAAAATTGGTAGCAAATCTATATTAATCATATCCTAGCTAACTTATATTTTATTATACATGTATTCTAATATATTATGTAATCTTGGGATACCATAGACACGTATGCAAATGTTTTAACATATCATATCGACCCATTTGTATATATTATTTGGAACAACCATAGACACTCTATATGCAGTAATGTGGGAGTTAGCTATACAGGGTTGAGGTTGATTCCAAAAATATATATACTTTTAGTTGTGATCTAGTCTGAGACATGTATACACTGGGTCGTGGATTGATTCAAGATAATATATATCAATTTTTTTCTGTACATCTAACGTTGGACAACTAGTTGTAGGTTACTAACGAGGACAGCTGACTTAATAAACTTAAAACATCAAAATGTATTAAAAGTGTTGTAAATATATTTTGAATATACTTTGATATATATGTACATATTTGTTATAGGTTCGTGAATCGACCAGTGGCCAAGTCTTACTTCCCGACGAAGTAAAAATCTGTGAAAGTGAGTTATAGTCCCACTTTTAAAATCTAATATTTTTGGGATGAGAATACATGCATGTTTTATAAATGATTTACAAAATAGACACAAGTACGTGAAACTACATTCTATGGTTGAATTATCGAAATCGAATATGCCCCTTTTTATTAAGTCTGGTAATCTAAGAATTAGGGAACAGACACCCTAATTGACGCGAATCCTAAAGATAGATCTATTGGGCCTAACAAACCCCATCCAAAGTACTGGATGCTTTAGTACTTCGAAATTTATATCATATCCGAAGGGTGTCCCGGAATGATGGGGATATTCTTATATATGCATTTTGTTAATGTCAGTTACCAGGTGTTCACCATATGAATGATTTTTATCTCTATGTATGGGATGTGTATTGAAATATGAAATCTTGTGGTTTATTGTTACGATTTGATATATATAGGTTAAACCTATAACTCACCAACATTTTTGTTGACGTTTAAAGCATGTTTATTCTCAGGTGAATACTAAGAGCTTCCGCTGTTGCATACTAATATAAGGACAAGATTTGGAGTCCATGCTTGTATGATATTGTATAAAAACTGCATTCAAGAAACGTATTTCGATGTAACATATTTGTATTGTAAACCATTATGTAATGGTCGTGTGTAAACAGGATATTTTAGATTATCATTATTTGATAATCTACGTAAAGCTTTTTAAACCGTTATTAACGAAATAAAGGTTATGGTTTGTTTTAAAAATGAATGCAGTCTTTGGAAAAATGTCTCATATAGAGGTCAAAACCTCGCAACGAAATCAATTAATATGGAACGTTTTTAATCAATAAGAACGGGACATTTCAGTTGTTATCCGAGCGCTGGTCTTAGAGAACCAGAAAATTTGCATTAGTGTGTTTTATCGAGTTTGTTAGGATGCATTAGTGAGTCTGGACTTCGACCGTGTTTTCTTTAAAAATGATTGCTTAACATTTTTGTTGGAAACTATATATTATTAACATGTAAATATTATGTGATATATTAATCTCTTAACATGTTTGATATTGTGTGATAGATGTCTACCTCTAGTATAAATCCCATTGACTCACCTAATAATAACGAAGAGTCGAATATATATTAGACTGATTCACAAGTTCCCGAAGAGGAACCGGAAGAAGAATCAGAACCGGAAGAAGAATCAGAACCGAAAGAGGAGGAACTGGAAAAAGAAATAGAACTGGTGGGGGAAATAATAAAACGGTTAAGTAAAATAAAATCCTCAACCAACTGACCAAGGTTAATTATGGTCAATGGTGTTTCCGCCAAGGAAGCAAAATATTGGGAGGATTACCAATTCTCCGATGAATCGGATTCTAACGAGAATTCCGATAATGTTATAGAAATTACCCCAACTGAATTTAAAAAGGCAAAAGAAAATAATAAGGGAAAGGGCATAAAAATAGAGAAATCTAATTCCAACCCCGATGAACTTTATATGTATCGTCAACCCCCGAAGTCCTTAAGTTGTAACAATGACCCGGGAACCTCTAAACCACCAGGTTTTTCTAAACCGTTGTGGAAAACAACAGCTCGTATTAGGGGAACATCATATATCCCTAAAAACTTAGCAAAAAGAACCAAGTTCGAAGAAGAAGAAATGAGTGAGTCGGAATAAGATAATTGTATTCGTGCGGTGTAATATATGTAATATAGTGTGCTTATGCTTTATGATATATGTAAAAACTGCTTGTATTAATAAGTATCTTTTATGAATCTAACTCTTGTCTATTTTATAGTATAAAAACACAAAATGGATAGACAACCCAATATTTTAGAAGACCTACCCGGAGACATGATTGATGAAATCTTGTCTAGAGTCGGTCAGAATTCTTCGGCACAACTATTTACGGCGAAATCAGTTTGTAAGACATTCGAAGAACGTTCCAAGAATGCCTTGGTTTATAAGAGACTTTCGTTTGAAAGATGCGGGATATCACATTGGGAAACCCATAAGTTACGATGTGTTTACTTTGACGCATATATTGCGGGGAACCCAAGTGCTATTTTACGCAACGGGTTAAGAAATTATTTTGACTCAATGTATCCGAACATAGGACTTCATGATTTAGAAAAAGCGGCTAACATGCAACATAAAGAAGCATGTTATGCTTATGGATTAGTAATGTTCGCTTCTCACTAAAGTGAGAAAAAGAACATCGGGCTACAACTATTAAACAAAACATTCCCACAAGTGACGGACTCAGTAGTTGGGGTGAGAAACAAGGTTTTTAGATTGTTACGGGACTGTTGGACATTACGTAACCCTCGTCCCTTTAACGACGTTACAACACGCTGTCTTATCAACAGCCATAACAGTTATGTTCCACAAGACCAAGGATGGGAAGTAGTCCTAGTAAAACCAGAATGCATGACTTATTTCTGGACGTATGAATTACGTGTCTTTGTTGCCTTTGCTGAATGACTTGTGTACTAGCTAGAATTATCTTCACAACTATATTGTATCAAAGTTATCGTGTGCTATATTTCATGCTATATGTAAAATAAGCGGTATTGTAAGTTTGTAAAATATTGTATAAAAGTTTGAACGCGAAATATTATTATAATCAGTTTTTCATATAGAATTGTAGTAGTTGAATTGTATATTAGCTACTAAGTATGAACTTAACGGGTAGGTACTACCCGAATTTAAACTTATAAAATGCTAATATGAAGAAAAAGCTTTTATAAATGAGTTCATATTATGCTACGAGATACTATTGACTACTCTTAATATTCTGTATGATTAACTTGTTTCATTTGACTATTTTAAAGAAAATGGCACTGACTACTCGACACACCTTGAATATGAGCGAAGAGGAATTTCGTGCCTTTCTTGCTTCAAACATAGCCACAGTACAGGCTGCACTACATACTAACAATAACCTTGGATCTAGCAGTACAGGAAATCGTGTAGGATGCACCTACAAAGAATTTACTGCCTGCAAACCTTTGGAATTTGATGGAACCGAGGGACCGATAGGATTGAAATGGTGGACCGAGAAGGTTGAATCGGTGTTTGCCATAAGTAAGTGTACTAAAGAGGACAATGTGAAGTACGCTACGCATACCTTCACAGGTACTGAGTTAACATGGTGGAATACCTATCTAGAGCAAGTGGGACAAGATGATGCTTACGCACTACCGTGGTCAGCATTCAAGCACTTGATGAACGAGAAGTACCGTCCCAGAATCGAGGTCAATAAGCTCAAGATAGAACTTAGAGGGTTACGAACCCAAGGATTTGATATTACCACGTATGAAAGACGATTCACAGAATTATGCCTATTGTGTCCGGGAGCTTTCGAAGATGAGGAAGAGAAGATCGACACGTTTGTGAAAGGATTACCGGAAAGAATCTAAGAAGATATAAGTTCACACGAGCCCGCCTCCATACAACATGCATGTAGAATGGCTCACAAACTAGTGAACCAGATTGAGGAAAGAATTAAAGAACAGACGGCTGAAGAGGCCAATGTGAAGCAAGTCAAAAGAAAGTGGGAGGAAAACGGTGATAAGAATCACCAATACAACAACAGCAATTACAACAATAATCGCAACAACTATCCCAACAATCGCAACATCAATCGCAACTACAACAAACGGCCCAACAACAACAATAACAACAACAGCAACTACAACAATCATCCCAACAACAATAACAACAGCAACAACAACAACAATCATAAGCAGCTATGCCGAAGGTGTGAAAACTTATCACTCGGGGTTCTGCACCAAAATTTGCAACAAGTGTAAAAGAAATGGTCATAGCGCGGTGAAGTGTGAGGTCTACGGACCAGGGGTTAACAGAACGAAAGGAACAAATGGTGTCGGAACGAGTAATGGCAGAGCAAGTAGTGTCGGAGCAAGTTATGCCAATGTAGTTTGTTATAAATGTGGAAAACCGGGCCACATTATTAGAAATTGCCCGAACCAGGAGAACACGAATAGACAAAGCCGCGGAAGAGTTTTCAATATTAATGCAGCAGAGGCACAGGAAGACCCGGAGCTTGTTACGGGTACGTTTCTTATTGACAATAAATCTGCTTACGTTTTATTTGATTCGGGTGCGGATAGAAGCTATATGAGTAGAGATTTTTGTGCTAAATTAAGTTGTCCATTGACGCCGTTGGATAGTAAATTTTTACTCGAATTAGCAAACGGTAAATTAATTTCAGCAGATTATATATGCCGGAATCGAGAAATTAAACTGAGTAGCGAAATATTTAAGATTGATTTGATACCAGTAAAGTTAGGGAGTTTTGATATAATAGTTGGCATGGACTGGCTGAAGAAGGTGAAAGCAGAGATCGTATGTTATAAAAATGCATTCGCATTGTACGAGAAGAAGGAGAACCCTTAATGGTGTACAGAGAAAAGGGCAACACGAAGCTACATCTTATTAGTAATTTGAAGGCACAAAAACTAATAAGAAAAGGTTGCTATGCTGTTCTAGCACACGTCGAGAAAGTACAAACTGAAGAAAAGAGCATCAATGATGTTCCCGTCGCAAAAGAATTTCCCGATGTATTTTCGAAACAATTACCTGGACTACCTCCACATCGATCTGTTGAATTTCAAATAGGTCTTGTACCAGGAGCTGCACCAATAGCTCGTGCTCCTTATAGACTCGCACCCATCGAGATGAAAGAACTGCAAAGCCAACTGCAAGAACTATTAGAACGTGGTTTCATTCGACCAAGCACATCACCATGGGGAGCTCCTGTTTTGTTTGTCAAGAAGAAGGATGGTACATTTAGGTTGTGTATTGACTACAGAGAGTTGAACAAACTTACCATCAAAAACCGTTATCCACTGCCGAGAATTGACGACTTATTTGATCAACTACAAGGCTCGTCGATTTATTCGAAGATCAATTTACGTTCTGGATATCATCAAATGCGAGTAAAGGAGGATGATATTCCAAAAACTGCTTTTAGGACGCGTTATGGTCATTACGAGTTTATGGTTATGCCGTTTGGATTGACTAACGCACCGGCTGTGTTCATGGACCTTATGAACCGAGTGTGTGGGCCATATCTTGACAAGTTTGTCATTGTTTTCATCGATGACATACTTATTTACTCAAAGAATAATCAAGAGCACGAAGAACATTTGAGAAAAGTGCTAGAAGTATTGAGGAAAGAAAAACTGTACGCTAAGTTTTCAAAGTGTGCATTTGGGTTAGAAGAAGTTCAATTCCTCGGTCACATAGTGAACAAAGAAGGTATCCAGGTGGACCCAACAAAGATCGAAACTGTTGAAAAGTGGGAAACCCCGAAAACTCCAAAACACATACGCCAATTTTTAGGGCTGGCTGGTTATTACAGGAGATTCATCCAAGATTTTTCTAAAATAGCAAAACCCTTGACTGCATTAACGCATAAAGTGAAGAAATTTGAAGGGAAGGATGAACAAGAGAAAGCATTTCAATTGTTGAAGAAAAAGTTATCTACGGCACCTATATTGTCATTACCTGAAGGGGATGATGATTTTGTGATATATTGTGACGCCTCAAAGCAAGGTCTCGGTTGTGTATTAATGCAACGAACGAAGGTAATTGCTTATGCGTCTAGACAATTGAAGATTCACGAGCAAAATAATACGACGCATGATTTGGAATTAGGCGCAGTTGTTTTTGCATTAAAGACTTGGAGGCACTACTTATATGGGGTCAGAAGTATTATATATACCGACCACAAAAGTCTTCAACACATATTTAATCAGAAACAACTGAACATGAGGCAGCGTAGGTGGATTGAATTGTTGAATGATTACGACTTTGAGATTCGTTACCACCCGGGGAAGGCAAATGTGGTAGCCGACGCCTTGAGTAGAAAGAACAGAGAACCCAACCGAGTAAAAATCTATGAATATAATGATTCACAATAACCTTACTACTCAAATAAAGGAGGCGCAACAAAGAGTTTTAAAAGAGGTAAATTTAAAGAATGAAATACCCAAAGGATCGGAGAAGCATCTTAATATTCGGGAAGATGGAACCCGGTATAGGGCTGAAAGAATTTGGGTACCAAAATTTGGAGATATGAGAGAAATGGTACTTAAAGAAGCTCATAAAACCAGATACTCAATACATCCTGAAACGGGGAAGATGTACAAGGATCTCAAGAAACATTTTTGGTGGCCTGGTATGAAAGCCGATGTTGCTAAATACGTAAGGGAATGTTTAACGTGTTCTAAGGTCAAAGCGGAGCATCAGAAACCATCAGGTCTACTTCAACAGCCCGAAATCCCGAAATGGAAATGGAAAAACATTACCATGGATTTCATCACTAAATTGCCAAGGACTGCAAGTGGTTTTGATACTGTTTGGGTAATAGTTGATCGTCTCACTAAATCAGCACACTTCCTGCCTATAAGAGAAGATGACAAGATGGAGAAGTTAGCACGACTGTATTTGAAGGAAGTCGTCTCCAGATGGTGCCGTTTGAAGCACTTTATGGTAGAAAGTGCAGGTCTCCAATTTGTTGGAGTGAAGTGGGGGATAGACAGATTACGGGTCCGGAAATAATACAAGAAACTACCGAGAAAATCATCCAAATTCAACAACGATTGAAAACCGCCCAGAGTCGACAAAAGAGCTACACAGACAGTAAAAGAACAGATATAGAGTTTGAAATTGGAGAAATGGTCATGCTTAAGGTTTCACCTTGGAAAGGCATTGTTCGATTTGGTAAGCGGGGGAAACTATATCCAAGGTACATTGGACCATTCAAGATTATAGATCGTGTAAGACCAGTAGCTTACCGATTTGAGTTACCTCAACAACTCATGGCTGTACATAACACTTTCCACGTCTCAAATTTGAAGAAATGTTTTGCTAAAGAAGATCTCACTATTCCGTTAGATGTAATCCAAATCAATGAAAAACTTCAATTCATCGAAGAACCCGTCGAAATAATGGATCGTGAGGTTAAAAGACTTAAACAAAACAAGATACCAATTGTTAAGGTTTGATGGAATGCTTGTAGAGGACCCGAGTTCACCTGGGAACAAGAAGATCAGATGAAGAAGAAATACCCTCACTTATTTCCAGAAGATACGTCAACACCTCCAACTGCTTAAAATTTCGGGACGAAATTTATTTAACGGGTAGGTACTGTAGTGACCCGAACTTTTCCATGTTTAAATATATTAAATCAAATTGATATTTACATGATTAAGTGTTTCCAACATGTTAAGCAATCAAACTTGTTAAGACATGATTAAATGAAATAAGTTTCATATAGACAATTGATCACCCAAGTTGACCGGCGATTCACGAACGTTACAAATTTGTAAAAACTACATGTTGTGGTATATATATATATATATATATATATATATATATATATATATATATATATATATATATATATATATATATATATATATATATATATATATATGGTTGACATGAGATTATGATGAGTAAGTATCTCACTAAGTATATTAACAATGTGTGATATACATAAGAAATGAGATTACTAAGTTAAGAAACTCAAAATGATATATATAACGATTATCGTTATGATAACGTCTACTAAATACATATGTATCATATTAAGATATTGATACACTATATTTAACATGATAAAATGATATTTAAATATATCATTAAGTGTGTTAACAATGAACTACATATGTAAAAACAAGACTACTAATTCAAGTATTACGAAATGAGACTTATATGTAACGATTATTGTTGTAACGATATTTTAATGTATATATCATATTAAGAGATATTCATACATCATAATATCATGATAATATAATAATTTAAAATCTCATTTGATTTAATAAACAATGGGTTAACAACATTTAACAAGACCGTTAACCTAAAGGTTTCAAAACAACACTTACATGTAACGACTAACGATGACTTAACGACTCAGTTAAAATGTATATACATGTAGTGTTTTAATATGTATTCATACACTTTTGAAAGACTTCAAGACATTTATCAAAATACTTCTACTTAACAAAAATGCTTACAGTTACATCCTCGTTCAGTTTCATCAACAATTCAACTCGTATGCACCCGTATTCATACTCGTACAATACACAGCTTTTAGATGTATGTACTATTGGTATATACACTCCAATGATCAGCTATTAACAGCCCATGTGAGTCACCTAACACATTTAGGAACCATCATTTGGCAACTAGCATGAAATATCTCATAAAATTACAAAAATATGAGTAATCATTCATGACTTATTTACATGAAAACAAAATTACATATCCTTTATATCTAATCCATACACCAATGACCAAAAACACCTACAAACACTTTCATTCTTCAATTTTCTTCATCTAATTGATCTCTCTCAAGTTCTATCTTCAAGTTCTAAGTGTTCTTCATAAATTCTACAAGTTCTAGTTACATAAAATCAATAATACTTCTAAGTTTGCTAGCTTACTTCCAATCTTGTAAAGTGATCATCCAACCTCAAGAAATCTTTCTTATTTACGGTAAGATATCTTTATAATACAAGGTAATACTCATATTCAAACTTTGATTCAATTTCTATAACTATAACAATCTTATTTCGAGTGGAAATCTTACTTGAACTTGTTTTCGTGTTATGATTCTGCTTCAAGAACTTTCAAGCCATCCAAGGATCCTTTGGAGCTAGATCCATTTTTCTCATTTCCAGTAGCTTTATCCAGAAAACTTGAGGTAGTAATGATGTCCATAACATCATTTGATTCCTACATATAAAGCTATCTTATTCGAAGGTTTAAACTTGTAATCACTAGAACATAGTTTAGTTAATTCTAAACTTGTTCGCAAACAAAAGTTAATCCTTCTAACTTGACTTTTAAAATAAACTAAAAACATGTTCTATATCCATATGATATGATAACTTAATTATTTAAAACCTGAAAATACGAAGAACACCGTAAAACCGGACATACGCCGTCGTAGTAACACCGCGGGCTATTTTGGGTTAGTTAATTAAACACTATGATAAACTTTGATTTAAAAGTTGTTCTTTTGGGAAAATTATTTTTCTTATGAACATGAAACTATATCCAAAAATCTTGGTTAAACTCAAAGTGAAAGTATGTTTTCCAAAATGGTCATCAAGATGTCGTTTTTTCGACAGAAATGACTACCTCTTTAGTAATTGATATGTAACTTAAATTTCTGACAATAAACCAATACCTTTTCTATTTAGATTCATAAAATAGAGTTTAATATGAAACCATAGCAATTTGATTCACTCAAAACAAATTTAAAACGAAGAAGTTATGGGTAAAACAAGATTGGATAATTTTTCTTGTTGTAGCAACGTGAAAATTGGTAACAAATCTATATTAATCATATCCTAGCTAACTTATATTGTATTATACATGTATTCTAATATATTATGTAATCTTGAGATACCATAGACACATATGCAAATGTTTTGACATATCATATCGACCCATGTGTATATATTATTTGGAACAACCATAGACACTCTATATGCAGTAATGTGGGAGTTAGCTATACAGGGTTGAGGTTGATTCCAAAAATATATATACTTTGAGTTGTGATCTAGCCTGAGACATGTATACACTGGGTCATGGATTGATTCAAGATAATATATATCAATTTTTTTCTGTACATTTAACGTTGGACAACTAGTTGTAGGTTACTAACGAGGACAGCTGACTTAATAAACTTAAAACATCAAAATGTATTAAAAGTGTTATAAATATATTTTGAATATACTTTGATATATATGTACATATTTGTTATAGGTTCGTGAATCGACCAGTGGCCAAGTCTTACTTCCCGACGAAGTAAAAATCTGTGAAAGTGAGTTATAGTCCCACTTTTAAAATCTAATATTTTTGGGATGAGAATACATGCAGGTTTTATAAATGATTTACAAAATAGACACAAGTACGTGAAACTACATTCTATGGTTGAATTATCGAAATCGAATATGCCCCTTTTTATTAAGTCTAGTAATCTAAGAATTAGGGAACAGACACCCTAATTGACGCGAATCCTAAAGATAGATCTATTGGGCCTAACAAACCCCATCCAAAGTACCGGATGCTTTAGTACTTCGAAATTTATATCATATCCGAAGGGTGTCCCGGAATGATGGGGATATTCTTATATACGCATTTTGTTAATGTCGGTTACCAGGTGTTCACCATATGAATGTTTTTTATCTCTATGTATGGGATGTGTATTGAAATATGAAATCTTGTTATCTATTGTTACGATTTGATATATATAGGTTAAACCTATAACTCACCAACATTTTTGTTGACGTTTAAAGCATGTTTATTCTCAGGTGAATACTAAGAGCTTCCGCTGTTGCATACTAATATAAGGACAAGATTTGGAGTCCATGCTTGTATGATATTGTATAAAAACTGCATTCAAGAAACGTATTTCGATGTAACATATTTGTATTGTAAACCATTATGTAATGGTCGTGTGTAAACAGGATATTTTAGATTATCATTATTTGATAATCTACGTAAAGCTTTTTAAACCTTTATTGATGAAATAAAGGTTATGGTTTGTTTTAAAAATGAATGCAGTCTTTTGAAAAACATCTCATATAGAGGTCAAAACCTCACAACCAAATCAATTAATATGGAACTTTTTAATCAATAAGAACGGGACATTTCAACTTCACCCCTGGCAGTACATTCGGATAAAGGATGAGCAGTTGATAGTTGTATCTAATCCAGCAATCCCAGGCTAGGTAGATCGAATAGTTCCTGGGGTGAGAATTAGAGGATTTAGACCTGACACAAGGACGAGGGATGGTAGGAGGCGGTGAGGTTCACAGGAGCCGCGGGATGAGGATGATCCCATAATGCAGGGTAAGCCCACTGACTCTCGCCGACACTCATCAGTAGGTCAGGGTGATCGGCCGCGCTTTTAGCCATATCATTACCATATGGGGGATTTGACCGGTCAGGAGAGGTGGTTCGCTGAGGCTGCCATCTTTCAGAATCTAAATCATTTCACACATTATGCAGGCAGACAGCTAAATGTTCCCCCGTATCCACATGAGTATTCGGTGATGTTCGCCTACAAAGATCCTAAAGGTGCAGGGCCTAGCCATCAGTATACACCACCTCCTCCTCCGCCTTGACATCATTATACCCAGTGCACGGTCATTCCATCTCCTCCAAGGGAACATAGCACAGAGGCCGAGGTTTTGGTCAACAACATTTTTGGCCAGACCCGTGTCGGGCCGAGGATTTGGTCAATAGCATTTTTGGCCAGACCCTTGTCAGCACACATAGAAATACATCCACCGCTGCTTAAACTTCCGCATGGGATCATGCTGCGAGCTAGTATATGGCTGAGGATGTTACACAGGGTATGGGAGGAATGGGTATGAATACCGACTGGGGTAGAGATCTACAAGAAAGGAAGGGTTGGCGCACAGAGCCTATGATTCACACCAGTACTTCATCACTCACGGGACTGATTGCACGTTCAGACGAGGTTCAGTTCAGGATATCTTCGGGCATGAACAATTCGGAATTAGCACGACAGTTCACTACCGACGAGGAGATGATCGATGAGGGGCAATAAACTTTAAGGAACCCAACGCGGTCGCACGAGCGTAACATATTCTCTACCCTACCATCCAGATCAGCCATGACTTTCCCTATCTCTCTGCTCTATTTTATGATTGGTTGTGATCTTATGACACATTATTACATTATTACATTACGCCTGTACGCCCAATCTTGGGCGTAACCACTTTTATGTTTTAGTTTGTATGATAATTGGTAGAGAAAATTGCATGAATTAAACGTCACAAATAAACGACGATCAAGACCATACAAGATGGGAGCACGACTTGAAGCAAAGACGCACTGAACGAGAATGGCGCCAGCATAAGATTTGAAGAAACCGTAATCAGCAAACCATTCATTACACGCCTTGCGACCATAGGGGAGTACTATGTCTTCACCACTGTTTCAATAGAGTATACTCAATAATACTAGACCACTTTAAACACTAAGTGTAGGATTAGCAACCCCATCAACATCAACTTTTAATAACAAGACGTCTTTTTCAAAACCTAAGTGTGGGATACACCGTATCCTTAACATTGAGGACGATGTTATTTTAAAGTGTGGGATAACGAATATTGCACATAATGATTCTCGTAAAATCCTCAAGTGTTTATAAACTAAATTTTTCACAAAATTTAAAACTTTTCGAGCTATAAAACACCTAGGATTACAAAATTCTATAAATGATCAAAAAGTTTTTTTTTACAAAAAAGACAAAAGAGTAAAAAAAAGGTTAAATTTTTTTGCGAAAACTAAACCAATTTTTCCAAAAGAGCATTGCATAACGAAAGACGCAATTCGACCCATTATAATTGTTGTGAGGCACCCCAAATAAGGCCTGACAAGCACTAATTTTTAGTGCTTCACTATATTTTCGTTGAGTGCGCCGATGTTAGCATCTCTGAATCAGAAGTTTCTCTTGATCTACATTTCGGAATCACACCTTTTGACGAGAACTACTAAGTTCAAAACCTCGGCTATTCATGAAGACAAAACACCCCCATCAAATATCTCCCTTTCCCCTTTTCACTCCAAACCACCAAAATTCCATCCACTACTACCTATTCCATTCACCTCATAAATAAAGAAAAAAATCCCGTCGAAATCATACTTTCGGGAAATTCTCTATAAAACTGCATTAGAAAATGCGAGCATCCAAGTCAAATATCAAAGAAACTGCCGATAAAAGGAGACCTCGAAGAGAAAAGCAACAGATGCTTGCTAATAAATAAATAAATAAATAAAGGTTCTGAGAAAAGGAGCGGAACCATAAAGACTCGAGAAAAGAACTCTTGGCAGTTAAAAAGAAGGATGAATGACCTGAAACTTGAAATGTCCCGTTCATATTGATTATAAACGTTCCATATTAATTGATTCCGTTGCGAGGTTTTGACCTCTATATGAGACGTTTTTCAAAGACTGCATTCATTTTTAAAACAACCATAACCTTTATTTTATCAATAAAGGATTTAAAAATATTACGTAGATTATCAAATAATGATAATCTAAAATATATTGTTTACACACGACCATTACATAATGGTTTACAATAGAAATATATTACATCGACATATGTTTCTTGAATGCAGTTTTTACACAATATCATACAAACATGGACTCCAAATCTTGTCCTTATTTTAGTATGCAACAACGGAAGCTCTTAATATTCACCTGAGAATAAACATGCTTTAAACGTCAACAAAAATGTTGGTGAGTTATAGTTTTAACCTATATATATCAAATCGTAACAATAGACCACAAGATTTCATATTTCAATACACATCCCATACATAGAGATAAAAATCATTCATATGGTGAACACCTGGTAACCGCATTAACAAGATGCGTATATAAGAATATCCCCATCATTCCGGGACACCCTTCGGATATGATATAAATTTCAAAGTACTAAAGCATCCGGTACTTTGGATGGGGTTTGTTAGGCCCAATAGATCTATCTTTAGAATTCGCGTCAATTAGGGTGTCTGTTCCCTAATTCTTAGATTACCAGACTTAATAAAAAGGGGCATATTCGATTTCGATAATTCAACCATAGAATGTAGTTTCACGTACTTGTGTCTATTTTGTAAATCATTTATAAAAGCTGCATGTATTCTCGTCCCAAAAATATTAGATTTTAAAAGTGAGACTATAACTCACTTTTACAGATTTTTACTTCGTCGGAAAGTAAGACTTGGCCACTGGTCGATTCACGAACCTATAACAAATATGTACATATATATCAAAGTATGATCAAAATATAATTACAACCATTTTTATTATGTTTTAAAGATTTGAGTGTATTAAGTCAGCTGTCCTCGTTAGTAACCTACAACTAGTTATCCACAGTTAGATGTACAGAAATAAATGGATATATATTATCTTGAATCAATCCACGACCCAGTGTATACACGTCTCAGGATAGATTACAACTCAAAGTATATATATTTTTGGAAACAACCTCAACCCTGTATAGCTAACTCCAACATTACTGCATATAGAGTGTCTATGGTTGTTCCAAATAATATATATACATGGGTCGATATTATATGTCAAAACATTGGCATACGTGTCTATGGTATCCCAAGATTACATAATATATTAGAATACATGTATAATACAATATAAGTTAGCTAGAATATGATTTGTATAGATTTGTTAAACATTTCCCGTAGCTAAAAAGATCAAAAATATCCAATCTTGTTTTACCCATAACTTCTTCATTTTAAATCCGTTTTGAGTGAATCAAATTGCTATGGTTTAATATTGAACTCTATTTTATGAATCTAAATAGAAAAAGTATAGGTTTATTGTCAAAAATATAAGTTACAAGTCGTTTTTGTAAAGGTAGTCATTTCAGTCGAAAGAACGACGTCTAGATGACCATTTTAGAAAACATACTTCCACTTTGAGTTTAACCTTGATTTTTGGATATAGTTTCATGTTCATATGAAAAATCATTTTCCCAGAAGAACAACTTTTAAATCAAAGTTTATCATAGTTTTTAATTATCCAAACCAAAACAGCCCCCAGTTTCACTACGACGGCGTATATCCGATTTTATAGTGTTCATCGTGTTTCCAGGTTTTAAATCATTAAGTTAGCATATCATATAGATATAGAACATGTGTTTAGTTGATTTTAAAAGTCAAGTTAGAAGGATTAACTTTTATTTGCGAACAAGTTTAGAATTAACTAAACTATGTTCTAGTGATTACAAGTTTAAACCTTCGAATAAGATAGCTTTATATGTATGAATCGAATGATGTTATGAACATCATTACTACCTTAAGTTTTCTGGATAAAACTACTGGAAATGAAAAAAATGGATCTAGCTTCAAAGGATCCTTGGATGGCTTGAAATTTCTTGAAATAGAATCAGGACACGAAAACAGTTCAAGTAAGATTTTCACTCGAAATAAGATTGTTATAGTTGTAGAAATTGAATCAAAGTTTGAATATGAATATTATCTTGAATTAGAAAGATAACCTACTATAAATAACAAAGGTTCCTTGATCTTAGATGATTACTTGGAATGGATTAGAAAGCTTGGAAGTAGACTTACAAACTTGAAAGTATTCTTGATTTTTATGAAACTATACTTATGGAATTTATGAAGAACACTTAGAACTTGAAGATGGAACTTGAGAGAGATCAATTAGATGAAGAAAATTGAAGAATGAAAGTGTTTGTAGGTGTTTTTAGTCGTTGGTATATGGATTAGATATAAAGGATATGTAATTTTGTTTTCATGTAAAAAAGTCATGAATGATTACTAATATTTTTTGTAATTTTATAAGATATTTCATGCTAGTTGCCAAATGATGGTTCCCAAATGTGTTAGGTGACTCACATGGGCTGCTAAGAGCTGATCATTGGAGTATATATACCAATAGTACATACATCTAAAAGCTGTGTATTGTACGAGTACGAATACGGGTGCATACGAGTAGAATTGTTGATGAAACTGAACGAGGATGTAATTGTAAACATTTTTGTTAAGTAGAAGTACTTTGATATGTGTCTTGAAGTCTTTCAAAAGTGTAAGAATACATATCAAAACACAACATGTATATACATTCTAATGGAGTCGTTAAGTCTTCGTTAGTCGTTACATGTAAGTGTTGTTTTGAAACCTTTAAGTTAACGATCTCAATTAATGTTGTTAAACCAATGTTTATTATATCAAATTAAATGTTAAATTATTATATTATCATGATATTATGATGTATGAATATCTCTTAATATGATATATACATTAAAATATCGTTACAACGATAATCGTTACATATAAGTCTCGTTTCGTAATTCTTGAGTTAGTAGTCTTGTTTTTACATATGTAGTTCATTGTTAACACACTTAATGATATATTTAAATATCATTTTATCATGTTAAATATAGTGTATCAATATCTTAATATGATACATATGTATTTAGTAGACGTTATCATAACGATAATCGTTATATATATCATTTCGAGTTTCTTAACTTAGTAATCTCATTTCTTATGTATATCAAACATTGTTAATATACTTAGTGAGATAATTACTCATAATAATCTTATGTAAACCATATATATATGTCTATATATACCACAACATGTAGTTTTTACAATTTTGTAACGTTCGTGAATCGCCGGTCAACTTGGGTGATCAATTGTCTATATGAAACTTATTTCATTTAATCAAGTCTTAACAAGTTTGATTGCTTAACACGTTGGAAACATTTAGTCATGTAAATATTAATCTCAATTAATATATATAAACTTGGAAAAGTTCGGGTCACTACAGTACCTACCCGTTAAATAAATTTCGTCCCGAAATTTTAAGCTGTTGAAGGTGTTGACGAATCTTCTGGAAATAGATGCGGGTATTTCTTCTTCATATGATCTTCACACTCCCAAGTGAACTCGGGTCCTCTACGAGCATTCCATCGAACCTTAACAGTCGGTATCTTGTTTTGCTTAAGTCTCTTAACCTCACGATCCATTATTTTGATGGGTTCTTCAATGAATTGAAGTTTATCATTGATTTGGATTTCGTCCAACGAAATAGTGAGATCTTCTTTAGCAAAAAATTTCTTCAAATTTGAGATGTGGAAAGTGTTATGTATAGCCGCGAGTTGTTGAGGTAGCTCCAGTTGGTAAGCTACTGGTCCGACACGATCTATAATCTTGAATGGTCCAATGTACCTTGGATTTAGTTTCCCTCGTTTACCAAATTGAACAACGCCTTTCCAAGGTGAAACCTTAAGCACGACCATTTCTCCAATTTCAAACTCTATATCTTTTCTTTTACTGTCCGCGCAGCTCTTTTGTCGACTCTGGGCAGTTTTCAATCGTTGTTGAATTTGGATGATTTTCTCGGTAGTTTCTTGTATTATCTCTGGACCCGTAATCTGTCTATCCCCCACTTCATTCCAACAAATCGGAGACCTGCACTTTCTACTATAAAGTGCCTCAAACGGCGCCATCTCAATACTAGAATGATAACTATTGTTGTAGGAAAATTCTGCTAACGGTAGGTGTCGATCCCAACTGTTTTCGAAATCAATAACACATGCTCGTAGCATGTCTTCAAGCGTTTGTATCGTCCTTTCACTCTGCCCATCAGTTTGTGGATGATATGCAGTACTCATGTCTAGACGAGTCCCCAATGCTTGTTGCAACGTCTGCCAGAACTTTGAAACAAATCTACCATCCCTATCAGTGATAATAGAGACGGGTATTCCATGTCTGGAGACAACCTCCTTCAAATACAATCGCGCCAACTTTTCCATTTTGTCATCTTCTCTAATTGGCAAGAAGTGTGCTGACTTGGTGAGATGATCAACTATTACCCAAATAGTATCATAACCACTTGTAGTCCTTGGCAATTTAGTAATGAAATCCATGGTAATGTTTTCCCATTTCCATTTCGGAATTTCAGGTTGTTGTAGTAGACCTGATGGTTTCTGATGTTCAGCTTTGACCTTAGAACACGTCAAACATTCTCCTATATATTTAGCAATATCGGCTTTCATACCCGGCCACCAAAAGTGTTTCTTGAGATCTTTATACATCTTCCCCGCTCCGGGATGTATTGAATATCTGGTTTTATGTGCTTTTTTAAGTACCATTTCCCTCACATCTCCAAACCTTGGTACCCAAATTCTATCAGCCCTATATCGGGTTTCGTCTTCCCGAATATTAAGATGTTTCTCTGATCCTTTGGGTATCTCATTCTTCAACTTTCCTTCTTTTACAACCCCCTGTTACGCCTCCTTTATTTGAGTAGTAAGGTTAGTACGAATAATTATATTCATAGCTTTTACCCGGATAGGTTCTCTGTCCTTTCTACTCAAAGCGTCGGATACCACATTCGCCTTCCCCGGGTGGTATCGAATCTCAAAATCATAATCATTCAACAGTTCAATCCACCTGCTTTGTCTCATATTCAGTTGCTTCTGATTAAATATATGTTGGAGACTTTTGTGGTCGTTATATATAATACTTTTGACCCCATATAAATAATGCCTCCAAGTCTTTAATGCAAAAACAACAGCACCCAATTCCAAATCGTGAGTTGTATAATTTTGCTCGTGAATCTTCAATTGTCTAGACGCATAACCAATCACCTTCGTTCGTTGCATTAATACACAACCAAGACCTTGCTTTGATGCGTCACAATAAATCACAAAATCATCATTCCCTTCAGGCAATGACAATATAGGTGCCGTAGTTAGCTTATTCTTCAATAACTGAAACGCCTTCTCTTGTTCATCCTTCCATTCAAATTTCTTCCCTTTATGCGTTAATGCAGTCAAGGGTTTTGCTATTTTGGAGAAATCTTGGATGAATCTTCTGTAGTAATCAGCCAATCCTAAAAATTGACGTATATGCTTAGGAGTTTTTGGGGTTTCCCACTTTTCAACAGTTTCGATCTTTGCCGGGTCCACCTGGATACCTTCTTTGTTCACTATGTGACCGAGGAATTGAACTTCTTCTAACCAAAATGCACACTTTGAAAACTTAGCGTACAGTTTTTTTTCCTCAATACTTCTAGCACTTTTCTCAAATGTTCTTCGTGCTCTTGATCATTCTTTGAGTAAATAAGTATGTCATCGATGAAAACAATGACAAATTTGTCAAGATATGGCCCACACACTCAGTTCATAAGGTCCATGAACACAGCTGGTGCATTAGTCAATCCAAACGGCATAACCATAAACTCGTAATGACCATAACGCGTCCTAAAAGCAGTTTTTGAAATATCATCCTCCTTTACTCGCATTTGATGATATCCAGAACGTAAATCGATTTTCAAATAAACCGACGAGCCTTGTAGTTGATCAAATAAGTCGTCAATTCTCGGCAGTGGATAACGGTTTTTGGTGGTAAGTTTATTCAACTCTCTGTAGTCAATACACAACCTAAATGTACCATCCTTCTTCTTGACAAACAAAATAGGGGCTCCCCATGGTGATGTGCTTGGTCAAATGAAACCACATTCTAATAGTTCTTGCGGTTGGCTTTGTAGTTCTTTCATCTCGCTGGGTGCGAGTCTGTAAGGAGCACGAGCTATTGGTGCAGCTCCTGGTACAAGATCTATTTGAAATTCAACAGATCGATGTGGAGGTACTCCCGGTAATTCTTTCGGAAATACATCTGGAAATTCTTTTGAGATGGGAACATCATTGATGCTCTTTTCTTCAGTTTGTACTTTCTCGACGTGTGCTAGAACAACATAGCAACCTTTTCTTATTAGTTTTTGTGCCTTCAAATTACTAATAAGATGTAGCTTCGTGTTGCCCTTTTCTCCGTAAACCATTAAGGGTTCTCGTTCTTCTCGTACTATGCGAATTGCATTTTTGTAACATACGATCTCTACTTTCATCTCCTTCAGCCAGTCCATGCCAACTATTACATCAAAACTCCCTAACTCTACTGGTATCAAATCAATCTTAAATATTTCGCTACCCAGTTTAATTTCTCGATTCCGGCATATATAATCTGCTGAAATTAATTTACCGTTTACTAATTCGAGTAAAAATTTACTATCCAACGGTGTCAATGGACAACTTAATTTAGCACAAAAATCTCTACTCATATAGCTTCTATCCGCACCCGAATCAAATAAAACGTAAGTAGATTTATTATCAATAAGAAACGTACCCGTAACAAGCTCCGGGTCTTCCTGTGTCTCTGCCACATTAATATTGAAAACTCTTCCGCGGCCTTGTCCATTCGTGTTCTCCTGGTTTGGGTAATTTCTAATAATGTGGCCTGGTTTTCCACATTTATAACAAGCTACATTGGCATAACTTGCTCTGACACTACTTGCTCCGCCATTACTCATTCCGACACCATTTGTTCCTTTTGTTCTGTTAACCCCTGGTCCGTAGACCTCACACTTCACCGCGCTATGACCATTTCTTTTACACTTGTTGCAAAATTTGGTGCAGAACCCCGAGTGATACTTTTCACACCTTTGACATAGCTGCTTCTGATTGTTGTTGTTGTTGTTGTTGTTGTTGTTGCGGTTGTTATTGTTGTTGGGATGATTGTTGTAGTTGTTGTTGTTCTTGTTGTGCCGTTTGTTGTAGTTGCGATTGATGTTGCGATTGTTGGGATAGTTGTTGTTTTTTGGTGACTCTTATCACCGTTTTCCTCCCTCTTTCTTTTGACTAACTTCACGTTGGCCTCTTCGGCCGCCTGTTCTTTAATTCTCCCCTCAATCTGGTTCACTAGTTTGTGAGCCATTCTACATGCCTTTTGTATGGAGGCAGGCTCGTGTGAACTTATATCTTCTTGGATTCTCTCCGGTAACCCTTTCACAAACGCGTCGATCTTCTCTTCCTCATATTCGAACGCTCTCGGACACAATAGGCATAATTCTGTGAATTGTCTTTCGTACGAAGTATTATTGAATCCCTGTGTTCGTAACTCTCTAAGTTCTGACTTGAGCTTATTGACCTCGGTTCTGGGACGGTACTTCTCGTTCATCAAGTGCTTGAATGCTGACCACGGTAGCGCGTAAGTAGCATCTTGTCCCACTTGCTCTAGATAGGTATTCCACCATGTTAATGCAATACCTGTGAAGGTATGCGTAGCGTACTTTACTTTGTCTCCTTCAGCACACTTACTTATGGCAAACACCGATTCAACTTTCTCGGTCTACCGTTTCAATCCGATTGGTCCTTCGGTCCCATCAAATTCTGAAGGTTTGCAGGCAGTGAATTCCTTGTAGGAGCATCCTACACGATTTCTTGCGCCGTTAGCTGTATTGCTAGATTCAGAGTTATTGTTGGTATGTAGCACGGCCTATACTGCAGCTATGTTTGAAGCAAGAAAGGCACGAAATTCCTCTTCCCTCATATTCAAGGTGTGTCGAGTAGTCGGTGCCATTTACTTCAAAATAGTCAAATGAAACAATTTAATCATACAGAATATTAAGAGTAGTCAATATTATCTCGTAGCATAATATGAACTTATTTATAAAAGCTTTTTCTTCATATTAGCGTTTTATAAGTTTAAATTCGGGTACTACCTACCCGTTAAGTTCATACTTAGTAGCTAATATACAATTCAACTACTACAATTCCATATGAAAAACCGATTATAATAATATATCACATACAAATATTCTTCAAACATACAACTTCGCTATATTACATGTAACATGAAATATAGTACACTATGATACAGGACAGTTTTGAAGATAAATCTAGTTAATACGCAAGTTGTTCAGCAAAGGAAATAAAGACACGTAATTCATAAGTCTAGAAACAAGTCATGCATTCTGGTTTTACTAAGACGACTTCCCATCCTTGGTCTTGTGGAAAATAACCGTTATGACCATTAGCTAGGCAGCATGTTGTAATGTCGTCAAAAGGACGAGGGTTTTGTAATGTCCAACAGCCCCGTAATAATCTAAAAACCTTGTTTCTCACCCCAACTACTGAATCCGTCACTTGTGGGAAAGTTTTATTTAAAAGCTGCAATCCGATGTTCTTTTTCTCACTTTGGTAAGAAGCGAACATCACTAACCCGTAAGCATAACATGCTTCTTTATGTTCCATGTTAGAAGCTCTTAATAATTCACGAAATCCTATGTTGGGATATGTTGAGTCAAAATAGGTTCTTAACCCGTAGCGTAAAATTTCATTTGGGTTCCCCGCATTTAACGCTTTAAAGAAAACACGGCATAACTTAAAGTCTCCCCAATGTGATATACCCCACCTATCAAAGGAAAGCCTTTTATAAACTAAGGCATTTCTGGAAAGTCTTTCAAACCTTTGACAAGTTAATTTCGCCATAACTAAATGTGCTGATGAATTCTGACCGACTCTAGACAAGATTTCCTCAATCATATCCTCTGGTAGGTCTTCTAAAATATTCGGTTGTCTACCCTTAACGTCCATTTTGTTTTTATACTGTAAAATAGACAAGGATTAGATTCGTAATAACAAACAATACAAGCAATTTTTACATAGAACATAAAAGTACAAGCACACTACAATACATTTATTACACAACATGCTCACACCCCTCTAATCTGAATCACTGGTTTCTTCTTCTTTGGACTTGGTTCTTTTTCCTAATCTTCTAGGGATATATGATGTTCCTCTAATACGAGTAGTCGTTTTCCACATTGGTTTAGAAAAACTTGGTGGTTTAGAGGTTCCAGGGTTATTGTCACGATATTGAAAATACGGGTGTTGATGGTACATATAAAGTTCATCGGGGTCGGAATCAGATTTTTCTATTTTGATACCTTTTCCCTTATTATTTTCTTTTGCCTCATTAAATTGGGTCGGGGTAATTTCTATAACATCATCGGAATCCTCATCAGGATCCGATTCATCGGAAAATTGGTAATTTTCCCAATATTTTGCTTCCTTAGCGGAAACACCATTGACCATTATTAACTTTGGTCCATTGGTTGAGGATTTTCTTTTATTTGACCAGTTTTCTGTGGTTCCTACTATTCCCCCTCTGGAACCTCTTCTTCTTCCGGTTCCTCTTCTTCTGGTTCCTCTTCTTCCGGTTCCTCTTCTTCCGATTCCGTTTCCTCTTCTTCCGGTTCTTCACGAACTTGTGAATCTTGCCAATATATATTCGAGTCTTCGTTATTATTAGGTGAGTCAATGGGATTTGTGCTAGAGGTAGACATCTATCACACAATATCAAACATGTTAAGAGATTAATATATCACATAATATTTACATGTTAATAATATATAGTTTCCAACAAAAATGTTAAGCAATCATTTTTAAAGAAAACACGGTCGAAGTCCAGACTCACTAATGCAACCTAACAAACTCGATAAGACACACTAATATAAATTTTCTGGTTCTCTAAGACCAACGCTCGGATACCAACTAAAATGTCTCGTTCATATTGATTATAAACGTTCCATATTAATTGATTTCGTTGCGAGGTTTTGACATCTATATGAGACGTTTTTCAAAGACTACATTTATTTTTAAAACAACCATAACCTTTATTTTATCAATAAAGGTTTTAAAAACATTACGTAGATTATCAAATAATGATAATCTAAAATATACTGTTTTAACACTACCATTACATAATGATTTACAATAGAAATATATTACATCGACATATGTTTCTTGTATGCAGTTTTTACACAATATCATACAAACATGGACTTCAAATCTTGTCCTTATTTTAGTATGCAACAGCGGAAGCTCTTAATATTCACCTGAGAATAAACATGCTTTAAACGTCAACAAAAATGTTGGTGAGTTATAGGTTTAACCTATATATATCAAATCATAACAATAGACCACAAGATTTCATATTTCAATACACATCCCATACATAGAGATAAAAATCATTCATATGGTGAACACCTGGTAACCGACATTAACAAGATGTATATATAAGAATATCCCCATCACTCCGGGACACCCTTCGGATATGATATAAATTTTGAAGTACTAAAGCATCCAGTACTTTGGATGGGGTTTGTTAGGCCTAATAGATCTATCTTTAGGATTCGCGTCAATTAGGGTGTCTGTTCCCTAATTCTTAGATTATCAGACTTAATAAAAAGAGGCATATTCGATTTCGATAATTCAATCATAGAATGTAGTTTCACGTACTTGTGTCTATTTTGTAAATCATTTATAAAACCTGCATGTATTCTCATCCCAAAAATATTAGATTTTAAAAGTGGGACTATAACTCACTTTCACAGATATTTCCTTCCTCAGAAATAAGTCTTGGCCACGGATCGATTCACGAACCTATACAAATATGTACATATATATCAAAGTATGATCCAAATATAATTACAACCATTTTATTATGTTTTAAAGATTTGAGTGTATTAAGTCAGCTGTCCTCGTTAGTAACCTACAACTAGTTATCCACAGTTAGATGTACAGAAATAAATAGATATATATTATCTTGAATCAATCCATGACCCAGTGTATACACGTCTCAGGCTAGATCACAACTCAAAGTATATATATTTTTGGAATCAACCTCAACCCTGTATAGCTAACTCCAACATTACTGCATATAGAGTGTCTATGGTTGTTCCAAATAATATATATACATGGGTCGATATGATATCTCAAAACATTTGCATACGTGTCTATGGTATCCCAAGATTACATAATATATTAGAATACATGTATAATACAATATAAGTTAGCTAGGATATGATTTGTATAGATTTGTTAAACATTTCCCGTAGCTAAAAAGATCAAAAATATCCAATCTTGTTTTACCCATCACTTCTTCATTTTAAATCCGTTTTGAGTGAATCAAATTGCTATGGTTTCATATTGAAATCTATTTTATGAATCTAAACAGAAAAAGTATAGGTTTATAGTCGGAAATATAAGTTACAAGTTGTTTTTGTAAAGGTAGTCATTTCAGTCGAAAGAACGACGTCTAGATGACCATTTTAGAAAAATACTTCCACGTTGAGTTTAACCTTGATTTTTGGATATAGTTTCATGTTCATATGAAAAATTATTTTCCCAGAAGAACAACTTTTAAATCAAAGTTTATCATAGTTTTTAATTATCCAAACCAAAACAGCCCCCGGTTTCACTACGACGGCGTATATCCGATTTTATGGTGTTCATCGTGTTTTCAGGTTTTAAATCATTAAGTTAGCATATCATATAGATATAGAACATGTGTTTAGTTGATTTTAAAAGTCAAGTTAGAAGGATTAGCTTTTGTTTGCGAACAAGTTTAGAATTAACTAAACTATGTTCTAGTGATTACAAGTTTAAACCTTCGAATAAGATAGCTTTATATGTATGAATCGAATGATTGTATGAACATCATTACTACCTCAAGTTTTCTGGATAAAACTACTTGAAATGAGAAAAATGGATCTAGATTCAAAGGATCCTTGGATGGCTTGAAAGTTCTTGAAACAGAATCATGACACGAAAACAGTTCAAGTAAGATTTTTACTCAAAATAAGATTGTTATAGTTGTAGAAATTGAATCAAAGTTTGAATATGAATATTACCTTGAATTAGAAAGATAACCTAATGTAAATAACAAAGGTTCCTTGATCTTAGATGATTACTTGGAATGGATTAGAAAGCTTGGAAGTAGACTTGCAAACTTGGAAGTATTCTTGATTTTTATGAAACTATACTTATGGAATTTATGAAGAACACTTAGAACTTGAAGATGGAACTTGAGAGAGATCAATTAGATGAAGAAAATTGAAGAATCATAGTGTTTGTAGGTGTTTTTGGTCGTTGGTATATGGATTAGATATAAAGGATATGTAATTTTGTTTTCATGTAAATAAGTCATGAATGATTACTAATATTTTTGTAATTTTATGAGATATTTCATGCTAGTTGCCAAATGATGGTTCCCACATATGTTAGGTGACTCACATGGGCTGCTAAGAGCTGATCATTGGAGTGTATATACCAATAGTACATACATCTAAAAGCTGTGTATTGTATGAGTACGAATACGGGTGCATACGAGTAGAATTGTTGATGAAACTGAACAAGGATATAATTGTAAGCATTTTTGTTAAGTAGAAGTACTTTGATATGTGTCTTGAAGTCTTTCAAAAGTGTAAGAATACATATCAAAACACAACATATATATACATTCTAATGGAGTCGTTAAGTCTTCATTAGTCGTTACATGTAAGTGTTATTTTGAAACCTTTAAGTTAACGATCTCAATTAATGTTGTTAACCCAATGTTTATTATATAAAATTAGATATTAAATTATTATATTATCATGATATTATGATGTATGAATATCTCTTAATATGATATATACATTAAAATATCGTTACAACGATAATCGTTAGATATAAGTCTCGTTTCGTAATTCTTGAGTTAGTAGTCTTGTTTTTACATATGTAGTTCATTGTTAACACACTTAATGATATATTTAAATATCATTTTATCATGTTAAATATAGTGTATCAATATCTTAATATGATACATATGTATTTAGTAGACGTTATCATAACGATAATCGTTATATATATCATTTCGAGTTTGTTAACTTAGTAATCTCATTTATTATGTATATCAAACATTGTTAATATACTTAGTGAGATACTTACTCATCATAATCTTATGTCAACCATATATATATGTCTATATATACCACAACATATAGTTTTTACAATTTTGTAACGTTCGTGAATCGCCGGTCAACTTGGGTGATCAATTGTCTATATGAAACTTATTTCATTTAATCAAGTCTTAAAAAGTTTGCTTAACACATTGAAAATATTTAGTCATGTAAATATCAATCTCAATTAATATATATAAACATGGAAAAGTTCGGGTCACTACAAAACTCCTGACAAAAAGCTGAAAGGATTATCAAAAATCGATCCTTAAAAGAACTCCTATCTATCAAACCCATTTTCACCCTTTACACCCCCAAATGCCACCATCTCTTCATGATATAAGATGAGTTCATAACTGAAAATTCTCTCAAATAAGTGATGGAGATTTGAATCTTGATCAAGTCTATGATGAAGAATGTAAACATAACTGGCTAAGAGCGATTTCATTTCTTTGAACTATAGGACACCCGAAACACTTTAGTGAATGGAGTGACTCGAGTGAGATAGCCTCAGTTATGTAACCTCCTCTCATGCTTGAGTAAAAAGGTTCAGGAATAGTAAAAAGAATAAAACCAAGTTTTCACTCTTACGTCTTGTGAAATAAAGATCGCTCGATCACTACGGATAAAATTCTTTGGTGCTAAAAGCTTAAAAGTTTGCTTGAGGACAAGCAAAGTCTAAGTGTGGGATATTTGATATCGGCTAAAAAGTCACATATTTACCCTCCATATTGAGTCCCAAAAGCATAAAGTTCCAAACTTTGTCGGCAAAATAATCACTTTTTCGTTATTTTTGTAGATTAAGTAATTACAAAGACGATGCAAAAAGAATCAAGAGAGTCGGAGCTAAAACGAAGATTATAGAGCAAAAACGGTGAAAGACAAGAAATCAAGTTATGATCCAGGAAACGGGTAGTACAAACTGCTTGCCAAACAGCCTGCCGCTATGGAAAATGGCCTGCCAAATGACCCAGGTAAATGAGCATCACAAACGGGCTGCCTGGTCAAACGGGCCTTGCAAATGGCCTGCCAAACGGCCAGCCAGCTTTTTGTAGGCATTTTTCACTTATATTTAAATGCTTTTTGTCATCCATTTTCAACACACCTCTCTTCACTCTCTCACTACAATACACTTTCTCTCACTAGAGCTTTCAAGGCCTTCTCACCTCTGAGCAGAAAATTAAGTACCCGGAGGCGAATGCCGACGATTGTAATGGGAGCGGTCTAGAGGATGTCTGCACTAGTAATGGTCCAGATCTCGTCTGTAAATTGGTGAACGCCTTTCTTAATTTAATAAAGTTATCTTGTTACTTTAAGTTGCTTTCATCTTGCATGCTTATCTATCCATTGCAAATGTTTATTATTTGCTGAATACTTTATCTGAATCTTATGCTATTGTTATGCTGAAACCTTGACAGTTTAAAAGTCTAATTTACGGATCACCCTTTTCGCTTATTCACGTGGCTATAACCTAGTATTAGGATTTGATCAACCCTGGGGTACAAGATAAGTAGTTATGTGTGCTTAACGTCACAATAGGGATATAATACCTACGTACGAATAATCAGTTATTTATCAGAGAAGAGCTGCCCATTTAGGTTGTGATTGAAGTAGGCAATATAGATTTCAGTGAACACTTGCTTACTCAAAAGCATGATTCGCGTCAGAAGCAACGTTCTTGAGATGTTGTAAGATGATCCAAGATTGAATAAGTGATCACAAAGGAGAGACCTCTAATCCAATTAGCAGTACCTTAGAATATCTAAGATTGCACTTCTGTTAATGTTAAGGCATAAATTAGTATTAAGTGGTGGAATATTATTATAGTTAGACCAACTAGGATTAAGAAAAGCTGAGACTTTCCTTTAGGGATATACCACTTTATTCATGTACCTAGGATTCCATCCATAAGGTCGTTTAAACCTTCTAAGGTTAGCATGGGGAGTAGGGATATCCAACTTAGCCAAAATCTTCAAAGCCTAAACTCTTAGTGACAAATCAGTTAGGTTTATAGCCCAACTGATTGAGGTTTAGGGTTTATTCTAGGAAGTTAAACTCTTGTGGTAGCTCTCCATTAGGATTCTATTCTTCATACCTATCCCTTTTTACTCTTTCTAGCTTATTTTACTTTAGTTAATCTTAATCTATCACCACTTGTCACTAGAGTTAACTATATAGGTACTTTTGTCCCACGTTACGGAGAAAACATACAAAAATATGAACCTGAGTGTAACACCCCGCTTTTCTGTACACGCTTAAAGGTACACACCTAATCAATTACATGTCTATAACTTGCTCGTTATGTGGCTAAGTTAGCTAACATGTTAGTTACTTGAAAATGTGTATATTATAAATGTTGAATGCATGCGCGAATGTGTTTACCTACGTGTCACGATGGCATTGAGTCGTGTGAGACTCAAGGTTGGGGTTAGTATGTGTATTAAAGTGAGCGTTTGGGTTATTAGTTATAGAAACCTTGGAAAATTGATTAGCTAGTCGAGGGCACCAGTTCCAGGCAATTGTCGCGCCGCGATACCGGGCTCCGCGACGCGACACATCAAGCAAAGATTTGATCAGAACTTGGATTAAAGGGTGCTGTTTTTCATGTGTTTCGTCGCGCCGCGACGTTTAGTGCCGCGCCGCGGCAGGCCTGCTGGCCAGGTTTCGGTTTTAGGTTAAATTAAGAGATTTTGAGGGGCAAAATGGTAAATGGACGTATAGATCAGATGGGTGCATTAAATCTGGTCCACTAGTTCATTTATTTCATTTTCCTTTTTCATTTTCTTTCAATTTCTCTCCCAAAACTCTAACACCCATTTGGATTCAAAGTGAGATTGAGAGAGGAAGGATTTAGGGTTGATCTTTGGAGCAAGTATTAAAGTTGTTCCTTGTGACTCTAGCTACGTGGTGATAGTCTCGGTAAGTTCTAACTCTAAGTTTCGAGTTTTAATTGATTATGGCTAGGGTTTTGGTTAATAGAAGCTTGTATGACCCATTTGGGAGTAAAATGGGTGAATTTGGGTTAGGTTGTTGTAATGAAACCCTAATGGCCATAATCTAGGGTTTTGGTCTTGTAATTGTGAGTTTGAAAGTGTTAATGGTATTGTAAGCATTAAACACTTGTTAGAATTGAAAGAGATGTCATTTGGGTCAAGAATGTACTAGTTGACCTAGTTTGGGTAAAATGGGTGTAAATTACCCTAGGTGGATGTCAATTGAGGCTAGTAGACTTTAATGCACTAATGTTGGTAATTAAAGTCGAGTCTTGGCCATTAAGAGGGCGGTTGTGGTGTGGTTGGGTCATTTAATGCGAAATTGAGTCATTAAATGCCCAAGTAAATGTAATGTGGTTAATTCCACTAGTTTATGTATTAAATTGGTACTTAATGTATTAGGTACTTGGCTTTGAAGTTTGGAAGCGATTATTCATCATCCTTGCGTCAAGGTGAGTGGAATAATTATGCGTGAACGTATATAATGTATTTATTTGTGTGGTACGAATGTGGAAGTGTCGCGGTGTTCAAGACACCACATTCTAGGTAACGAGTAGTATTGTCGCGGTGCTTAAGACACTACTCCTTGTGTAATTGACTTGTGGGATTGTCGCGGTGTTTAAGACACCACAATGTCGTGAGAGTGGAAGTGTCGCGGTGTTCAAGACACCACTCATTGTATTGAATGAAGTGTGGATTCGTCGCGGTGTTTAAGATGCCACATTGTTGTAAGGGTGAGTTAGTCGCGGTGTTTAAGACATCACCCGGGGGACTAGTGATTACGCGGTGTATAAGTAACACTAGTGGATGTTATGAACTCCAACGGACTTACATGTACCATTCTCTTGTATACTTGGTTAACCATGGTTGTGCGAATTGTACTTAGCATATTATATTGTGAACTATATGCTATTATTGTTGCTAGCGTAATGTGGAACGTAGATAGTAGTTTATGCATGATGGATTGCATGTTTGTTGAATTGCTAGCTCGTATGTGGTATTGTGTAAGTGTATGCAAGTAAGTAGGTTATATATGATCATGTATAATTATTGCATTCACTAAGCGTTAGCTTACCCCTCTCGTTGTTTATCTTTTAGTTGCAGGTGAGGATAAAGGGAAGGGGATTGTCGGGCACTAGATGCCCTTGATGATGTGCTTGTAGGAGATTTTGGAAGTTGGCCACCTTTTGGGTAGTTTAGTCCCAAACCATGCTCGTCGGGTCGTTTGGTTAATAAACTACCATTGTATTCGGTCAAACTTGTATTAACTTAATTAACGGCCATTGTGCCTTTTTGTAAACATTGGTAATGGTTGTACGGTTTAATGAAACTTGTGAGTTGGTCTACATATTTAATTGGCGCATAAATGTGTATATTATAAAAAAAAAAATTTATAGCGTACGGAGTACGGGTTGGGTTGTTTCAAGTGGTATCAGAGCATGGTCTAAGGGATTTAGGCGACTTGAGATAGGTGCCTAGACTTAGACTTTTATGTGTATGCGCTTTTAGGCGGGACTTGTACGACTTCGGGTCGAATCGGGAATTGTAGTGCGTAGGTTTATATGAACTAACCATGCACTAATTGATTTGTGTTGTAGATGGAATCATCGAGCGAGACAGACGTTGTACTAGCAAGTTAATGCGACGTGCTCGCGTAGTAATGACTAGCTACCCTTACTACGGGTGCAAATCGTGTCAAACAAGCGATGTACGACGATTGTCGAGCGAGATGGGGTGGTATGGTGTATATATATAAATGTGTCATGTCTCTGGGTTCGTCGTTTAATCTTTTCCGTTTTATAGAATGAAGATGAGAAACGGACACGACACCGATAATGGGGGCACGAGCGAGGACCCCGAGTTCACGGCCAAGGTTGAGGCCATCTTTCAACGCCAAAAGGCGGAGTTTCGCGAAGATGTTAAGAAGATGTTTCTAGACACGATTGACGAGCACGTCGTCACTATGGTTAAGGAACAAATTAAGATTGCTCTCCAAGAAGAAAATGTGGGGAGACGAGACTTTTTCTTCAAGAACTTTAAGGATGCTCAACCTCCTACTTTTGAAGGCGATAGGGACCCACTTAAGAGTGCCCGGTTTATCTCCGATATGGAGGGGGCTTTTCGTACATGTGAGTGCCCTAACGATAAAAAGACAGGGTATGGTTGTAGCATGCTAAGAGGTGATGCCAAGCTAAGGTGGGATGCAAAGATTCAAGTCTATGGCGAAGAACAATGCATGGACTTTTCTTGGGATGAGGTTAAGGAAGAATTTTTCGAAGAATACTTAACTTCGGCCGATCTCACTAGGCTTAAGGACGAGCTACGTTCTTTGAGGCAAGGGTCAATGTATTTGAACACTCTCAAATCCGTGTTTTTGTTTAAGACTCAATTTTGCCCGGAGTATGTCGGGAATGATAAGATGTTAAAGGAAGATTTTTATCGGATCTTGAATGATAGTTATCAAGAGAAGATAAGTGTGAATGTGGTGAAAAGCTTTGATGAATTGTTTAACATGGCCAAGGGCTTCGAGGCGCTTGTGATGAGGAAGAATAGCCTTACCTTGGGCAAGAAAAAGTTTGAAGCTACTAGTCAATCTAATTTTTCTAGCAAGAAGTTTAAGAAAGGCTCCGAGAGTGTGGGGAGTGTGAAGAAAGGTGCTTCGGGGGATTTCCCCTATTCTTGTCATAATTGTGGGCGAAGGGGACATATGGCCCGTGATTGCACCAAACCATCCTCTACTACAAAATTCACTTGTTACAATTGTGGGAAAGAAGGACACAAGAAGACCGAGTGTCCCGAGTCGGTTAATGATCATGTCAAGCGGTTAGAGAAGGCGGCGGGTACGGGCCGGGGTCGAAATTATTTGATGACTAATGATGAAGCTAAGCGATCGAACGAGGTTGTCTCAGGTACTTTCTTGGTTAACTCTAAACCGGCCAAGATATTATTTGATAGCGGTGCTAATTTGTCTTTTGTGTCGCCTCGATTTGTATCTAAGTTAAATAAACCGCTAGTTAAGTTGAGTCGTCCGGTTGAAGTCGAAATAGCGGATGGCAAGACGGCGCTAGTGGTTGATGTTTGTAAGAATTGTGATGTTGTGTTTGGTAACGAAACCTTTAAAATTGACCTCATTCCGATGACCTTGGGTGAGTTCGATATTGTTGTTGGTATGGATTGGCTCGATCGTTATAGAGCCGATATTACATGCCATGATAAGTTCATTCGTGTTAGGACCCCAAGTGGGGGAGAGTTGATTATTCATGGCGATAGACGGAGGAGACTCGTACTATTGTGCACGTATGCAAGGGCACGACGTTTTCTCAAGAGCGGTGCCTTGTTTTATCTTGCTCACGTAGTTGATACTCGTGATGAGCCACCACCTATTCGTAAGATTCCGGTGGTTAATGAATTTGAAGATGTCTTTGCGGATGAATTACCGGGTGTTCCGGAGGAAAGACAAGTCGAATTTCGCATCGAGTTGGTTCCGGGAGCTACTCCCATTGCTAAAACCCCTTATCGTTTAGCGCCGATGGAGATGCAAGAATTGCTTAATCAAACCCAAGAGTTACTTGAGAAGGGTTTCATTCGACCGAGCTCCTCGCCGTGGGGTGCTCCGGTTTTGTTTGTGAAAAAGAAAGATGGAAGCATGCGAATGTGCATCGACTATAGGGAGTTGAATAAAGTGACGATCAAGAATCGTTATCCATTACCTCGGATCGACGATTTATTTGATCAACTCCAAGGTGCTACGTATTTTTCTAAGATCGATTTACGGTCCGGCTATCATCAAGTGCGGGTCCGTGAGGAAGACATCGAGAAAACGGCCTTTCGGACGCGTTACAGGCATTATGAGTTTGTGGTTATGCCTTTTGGTCTCACGAATGCACCGGCGGCATTCATGGATTTAATGAACCGAGTGTGCCAACCTATGTTGGACAAGTCGGTAATCGTGTTCATTGATGACATACTCGTTTATTCCAAGAGTATGAAGGAACATGAACACCATTTACGTGAAGTGTTGAAGACGTTGCGAAGGGAGAAATTGTATGCTAAGTTCTCCAAATGTGAATTTTGGCTAAGGGAAGTTCAATTCCTTGGTCATATTGTGAATCAAGAAGGTATTATGGTAGACCCGGGGAAGATCGAAACGGTGAAAAGTTGGAGTCGACCGACTACGCCTACGTAAATCCGAAGTTTTCTCGGATTGGCAGGTTATTATCGTCGGTTTATTCAAGACTTTTCTAAGATTGCTTCTCCTTTGACGAAGTTGACGAGGAAGAATGTTAAATTTAATTGGGAAAATGAACAAGAAGTCGCCTTTTAATTGTTGAAAGAGAAGTTATGTCAAGCTCCGGTGTTGGTGTTACCGGAAGGGATTGAAGGCATGGTGGTTTATTGTGATGCTTCATTGAATGGACTCGGGTGTGTTCTGATGCAAAGAGGTAAAGTCATCGCTTATGCCTCTCGACAATTAAAAGAACACGAGACGAGGTACCCGACTCATGATTTAGAGATGGCGGCGGTTGTGCATGCGTTGAAAATTTGGCGCCATTACTTGTATGTTGTCAAGTGTACGATATATTCGGATCACAAGAATTTGAAACATCTCTTTACTCAACGAGATTTGAATTATCGTCAACGTAGGTGGATGGATGTAGTGAAAGATTATGATTGCGTGATACTTTATCATCCGGGTAAGGCGAACGTTGTTGCAGACGCCTTGAGTTGAAAGAGTACACATCCGGCGATAAAGGTGGGATCGTTACGTTTGATTATCACTAATGACTTTCTTGAAAAGATGGGTGAAGATCAAATAGAGGCTTATGTTCACAATAAGCACACGGAACGAATCGTTGGCCAATCGGAGTTCATTACAATGGGCTCGCGTGGCTTGTTGTCCTTTCAAGGAAGGGTGTGGGTACCCAAGATGGGGGATTACCGGCGAATGCTACTTGATGAAGCACATAAGTCCAAGTATTCCATTCATCCGGGTGCAACGAAAATGTACTATGATTTGAAGAAAGATTATTGGTGGCCCGGCATGAAATGTGATGTGGTTAAGTATGTTGAACAATGCGTCACGTGCTTGCAAGTCAAAGCCGAACACCAAAAGCCTTACGGTAAGTTACAACCATTGGAAGTCCCGAAATGGAAATGGGAGCACATTACCATGGACTTTATTACCAAGCTACCGAAGACGGCGCGAACCCAATACGATACGATTTGGGTGATTGTTGATAGATTGACGAAGAGTGCCTTGTTTCTTCCCATTCGGGAAACGATATCATCGGAGACTTTAGCTAAGTTGTTTATAAAGGAGGTGATATCAAGACATGGGGTTCCGTTATCTATTGTTTCGGATCGAGATACTCGCTTTACATCTCGGTTTTGGAACAAGTTTCATGAAGATATGGGTACTCAATTGAAAATGAGCACGGCGTATCATCCTCAAACGGACGGTCAAACCGAGCGTACTAACCAAACGCTAGAGGATATGTTAAGGGCGTGTATTATTGATTTTGGTGGAAGTTGGGACGAGCACTTACCCTTGGTGGAATTCTCATACAATAATAGTTGCCACACTAGTATTGGGATGCCACCATACGAGATGCTCTATGGGCGTAGATGTCGAACTCCCATTTGTTGGGGAGAAGTGGGTCAACGAGAAATCGGAAGTTCCGATTTGGTTTTGGAGACGAATAGTAAAATTGAAATGATTCGGGCTCGACTTAAAGCGGCGCAAGATAGACAAAAGTCTTATGCCGATAAAGGTAGAAGAACGATTGAGTTTCAAGAAGGTGATATGGTGATGCTTAAGGTTTCTCCATGGAAGGGTGTGATTCGGTTTAGGAATCGAGGAAAGTTAGCTCCTCGGTTTATTGGTCCTTTCAAGGTATTGGCACGTGTTGGTGAGGTTGCTTATCGATTAGAGTTACCCGAAGAACTTGCGGGAATTCATAATACGTTCCATGTTTCCCATCTTCGCAAGTGTCTTGTGGATGACTCGACTTGGGTGCCATTGGATGAGATTACTTTGAATAACAAGTTAGAGTATGCGGAAGAACCGGTTGCAATCCTTGATGAAAAGGTTAAGATGTTGCGGAACAAGGAAGTTAGAACCTTCAAAGTGCAATGGCGACATCGAAGGGGTTCCGAGTTTACATGGGAATCCGAAGAGTTTGTTTTGGCTTATCTTCCGGCTTGTCATGCGGCTTGGATCGCGAGGACGCGCTCCGATCTAAGTGGGGGAGAGTTGTAACACCCCGCTTTTCCGTACACGCTTAAAGGTACACACCTAATCAATTATACGTCTATAACTTGCTCGTTATGTGGCTAAGTTAGCTAACATGTTAGTTACTTGAGAATGTGTATATTATAAATGTTGAATGCATGCGCGAACGTGTTTACCTACGTGTCACGATGGCATTGAGTCATGTGAGACTCAAGGTTGGGGTTAGTATGTGTATTAAAGTGAGCGTTTGGGTTATTAGTTATGGAAACCTTGGAAAATTGATTAGCTAGTCGAGGGCACCAGTTCCAGGAAATTGTCGCGCCGCGATACAGGGCTCTGCGACGCGACACATCAAGCAAAGATTTGATCAGAACTTGGATTAAAGGGTGCTGTTTTTCATGTGTTTCGTCGCGCCGCGACGTTTAGTGCCGCGCCGCGGCAGGCCTGCTGGCCAGGTTCCGGTTTTAGGTTAAATTAAGAGATTTTGAGGGGCAAAATGGTAAATGGACGTATAGATCAGATGGGTGCATTAAATCTGGTCCACTAGTTCATTTATTTCATTTTCCTTTTTCATTTTCTTTCAATTTCTCTCCCAAAACTCTAACACCCATTTGGATTCAAAGTGAGATTGAGAGAGGAAGGATTTAGGGTTGATCTTTGGAGCAAGTATTAAAGTTGTTCCTTGTGACTCTAGCTACGTGGTGATAGTCTCGGTAAGTTCTAACTCTAAGTTTCGAGTTTTAATTGATTATGGCTAGGGTTTTGGTTAATAGAAGCTTGTATGACCCATTTGGGAGTAAAATGGGTGAATTTGGGTTAGGTTGTTGTAATGAAACCCTAATGGCCATAATCTAGGGTTTTGGTCTTGTAATTGTGAGTTTGAAAGTGTTAATGGTATTGTAAGCATTAAACACTTGTTAGAATTGAAAGAGATGTCATTTGGGTCAAGAATGTACTAGTTGACCTAGTTTGGGTAAAATGGGTGTAAATTACCCTAGGTGGATGTCAATTGAGGCTAGTAGACTTTAATGCACTAATGTTGGTAATTAAAGTCGAGTCTTGGCCATTAAGAGGGCGGTTGTGGTGTGGTTGGGTCATTTAATGCGAAATTGAGTCATTAAATGCCCAAGTAAATGTAATGTGGTTAATTCCACTAGTTTATGTATTGAATTGGTACTTAATGTATTAGGTACTTGGCTTTGAAGTTTGGAAGCGATTATTCATCATCCTTGCGTCAAGGTGAGTGGAATAATTATGCGTGAACGTATATAATGTATTTATTTGTGTGGTACGAATGTGGAAGTGTCGCGGTGTTCAAGACACCACATTCTAGGTAACGAGTAGTATTGTCGCGGTGCTTAAGACACTACTCCTTGTGTAATTGACTTGTGGGATTGTCGCGGTGTTTAAGACACCACAATGTCGTGAGAGTGGAAGTGTCGCGGTGTTCAAGACACCACTCATTGTATTGAATGAAGTGTGGATTCGTCGCGGTGTTTAAGACGCCATATTGTTGTAAGGGTGAGTCAGTCGCGGTGTTTAATACATCACCCGGGGAACTAGTGATTACGCGGTGTATAAGTAACACTAGTGGATGTTATGAACTCCAACGGACTTACATGTACCGTTCTCTTGTATATTTGGTTAACCATGGTTGTGCGAATTGTACTTAGCATATTATATTGTGAACTATATGCTATTATTGTTGCTAGCGTAATGTGGAACGTGGATAGTAGTTTATGCATGATGGATTGCATGTTTGTTGAATTGCTAGCTCGTATGTGGTATTGTGTAAGTGTATGCAAGTAAGTAGGTTATATATGATCATGTATAATTATTGCATTCACTAAGCGTTAGCTTACCCCTCTCGTTGTTTATCTTTTAGTTGCAGGTGAGGATAAAGGGAAGGGGATTGTCGGGCACTAGATGCCCTTGATGATGTGCTTGTAGGAGCTTTTGGAAGTTGGCCACCTTTTGGGTAGTTTAGTCCCAAACCATGCTCGTCGGGTCGTTTGCTTAATAAACTACCATTGTATTAGGTCAAACTTGTATTAAATTAATTAACGGCCATTGTGCCTTTTTGTAAACATTGGTAATGGTTGTACGGTTTAATGAAACTTGTGAGTTGGTCTACATATTTAATTGGTGCATAAATGTGTATATTATAAAAAAAAAAATTTATAGCGTACGGAGTACGGGTTGGGTTGTTTCACTGAGTTATACTTACCACTTACTCGTTAAAAGAGAGACAAGTAGGTGAACTATAGCTAGGAAACCCAGCTAAATATAAATAATAAAACCACTGCTCTTTTGGTAACTAATTCTGACATTTTGGGACCTAACGACACTGCACAAATAGAACCGTCCGTTTTAGCCATATCAGTGACCAAAAGTGGTGGTTCTTGGTGGTGGTTGGCGGCGGATAGCAAACAAAAAAACGCAGTAGCAACAGGGTGCAAAACAGCCTGGTTTATGCTGTTTTGGATGTGCAGAAACAATAGGAAAATGGGTGTTAGATGGTGGGTTACGGCTGCAGCAGAAGCAACCTATTTTGGGTCAAAAGTAGCAACAGAAGGCTGCTGTTTGTTGGCGGTTTAGCTGCAGAACAGCAGCAAGGTTGGCGGTGGTGTTGGGCTGCAAAAATGAGCAGCAGAGGGTGGCGATGGGGGTTGTTTTGGAGTGATGGTGATCGGCTAAGGTGGTGGTGAGGGTGTTGATTATACTGCCGAACAAAAGAAGGAAAGAGAGAGATTTGTGAGTTGATTTTATGATGCAAATATTTGTGAAGCCAATGGGTCCTTTTATAGTGCATGTATTATAATTTGATCCCAATCACAATTGCTCAAGTCTTAAGATTAAGATTATCTTAATAATTGTGATTAGATTAGGACTTCTCATTTGATTTAGATTAGGATTAAGGTGAAATTAAATACTTTTAACTAGATTAGGATTTGTTTTTGTTAATTATCTTTTAAACATTTTTTTTAATTATGCTAGCCGCCACTTTTATTTATATTAGTATTATTTTTATTTTTTTATTTTTTTTCTAATTTCGCCTGTATACCCATATAAATATATTTTATATATTAAGTATTATTTCTTTTATTTAACTAGACCTATCCTTTAATTAATTTTAATTGTTCTCCATTAGTTTAATAGTTTAGAGAAATGCCACATTTGATTAATTATCTAAAGTTTATAATATCACAGAAAAATATAAACTTTAATTAACAGTGAGTGTTGACTAAAAGTTTACTATTTGGTAACGTTTTGTCAAGTAAAGTTTATGAGCACACAAATTCAAAGGGCAGTTTAGTAAAATAGAAATGGAATAGTGAGGGTCGTTATAACTTCCTTCGCTTGTAGCTTCTGGTTGCGCTTTTTAAGTTAGTAGCGACGTTGATATCGGCTAAAAAGTCACGTTTTTACCCCCGATATTGAGTCACAAAAACATAAAGTTCAAAACTATGTCAGTAAAATAATCGATTTTTTGGTTAAATTTGTAGATAAAGTAATTACGAAGACGATGCAAAAAGAATCAAGAGAATCAGAGCTAAAACGAAGATTCTATAGCGAAAACGGTGAAAGACAAGAAATCAAGTTATGATCCAGCAAATCAGCAAGCCAAACGACCTGCCAAACAGGCTGCCAAACGGCTTGCCACTATGGCAAACTGCCTGCCACACGGCTCAGACAAACGGGCACAGCAAATGGGCTAGCCTGGCAAACGGCCTCAACAAACGACCTGCCAAACGGCGTGCCAAACGAATTTTCAACACACCTCTCTTCACTCTCTCACTACAGTACATTTTCTCTCACTAGAGCTTTCAAGGCCTTCTCACCTCCGAGCAGGAAATTAAGTACCCGAAGGCGAATGCCGAAGATTGTAATAGGATCGGTCTAGAGGATGTCAGCACTTGTAATGGTCCGGATCTCGTCTGTAAACGGTGAACGCTTTCCTTAATTTAATAAAGTTATCTTGTTATTTTAAGTTGCTTTCATCTTACATGCTTATCTATCCGTTGTAAATGTTTATTATGTGTTGAATACTTTATCTGAAACTTATGCTATTGTTATGCTAAAACCTTAACGGTTTAGAAGCTTAATTTACGGATCACCCTTTCCGCTTATTCACGTGGCTATAACCTAATATTAGGAATTGATCAACCCTAGGATACGGGTAAGTGGTTATGTGTGCTTAACGTCACAATAGGGATATAGTACCTACGTACGAATAACCATTTATTCGTCAAAGAAGAGCTGCCCATTTAGGTTTTGATTAGATTAGGCAACATAGAGTTCAGTGAACACTAGCTTGCTCAGAAGTATGATTCGCGTCAGAAGTAACGTTCTTGAGATGTTATAAGATGATCCGGGTTTGAGTAAGTGATCACAACGGAGAGACTTGTAATCCAATTAGCAGTACCTTAGAATATCTAAGATTGCACATCTATTAATGTTAAGGCATAGCTTAGTACTAAGTGGTGGAATATTACGTTAGTTAGACCAATTAGGATTAAGAAAAGTTGAGACTTTCCTTTAGGGATATACCACTTTGTTCATGTACCTAGGATTCTATCCATAAGGTCGTTAAACCCTCTAAGGTTAACGTTGGGAGTAGGGATATCCGTCTTAGCCAGAATCTTCAAAGCCTAAACTCTTAGTGATAAATCAGTTAGGTTCATAGCCCAGTTGATTGGGGTTTAGTGTTTATTTTAGGAAGTTAAATGAAATGTCCCGTTCTTATTGATTAAAAACGTTCCATATTAATTGATTTCGTTGCGAGGTTTTGACCTCTATATGAGACGTTTTTCAAAGACTGCATTCATTTTTAAACAAACCATAACCTTTATTTCATCAATAAAGGTTTAAAAAGCTTTACGTAGATTATCAAATAATGATAATCTAAAATATCCTGTTTACACACGACCATTACATAATGGTTTACAATACAAATATGTTACAACAAAATAAGTTTCTTGAATGCAGTTTTTACACAATATCATACAAGCATGGACTCCAAATCTTGTCCTTATTTAAGTATGCGACAGCGGAAGCTCTTAATAATCACCTGAGAATAAACATGCTTAAAACGTCAACAAAAATGTTGGTGAGTTATAGGTTTAACCTATATATATCAAATCGTAACAATAGACCACAAGATTTCATATTTCAATACACATCCCATACATAGAGATAAAAATCATTCATATGGTGAACACCTGGTAACCGACAATAACAAGATGCATATATAAGAATATCCCCATCATTCCGGGACACCCTTCGGATATGATATAAATTTCGAAGTACTAAAGCATCCGGTACTTTGGATGGGGTTTGTTAGGCCCAATAGATCTATCTTTAGGATTCGCGTCAATTAGGGTGTCTGTTCCCTAATTCTTAGATTACCAGACTTAATAAAAAGGGGCATATTCGATTTCGATAATTCAACCATAGAATGTAGTTTCACGTACTTGTGTCTATTTTGTAAATCATTTATAAAACCTGCATGTATTCTCATCCCAAAAATATTAGATTTTAAAAGTGGGACTATAACTCACTTTCACAGATTTTTACTTCGTCGGGAAGTAAGACTTGGCCACTGGTTGATTCACGAACCTATAACTATATATACATATATATCAAAGTATGTTCAAAATATATTTACAACACTTTTAATATATTTTGATGTTTTAAGTTTATTAAGTCAGCTGTCCTCGTTAGTAACCTACAACTAGTTGTCCACAGTTAGATGTACAGAAATAAATCGATAAATATTATCTTGAATCAATCCACGACCCAGTGTATACGTATCTCAGTATTGATCACAACTCAAACTATATATATTTTGGAATCAACCTCAACCCTGTATAGCTAACTCCAACATTCACATATAGAGTGTCTATGGTTGTTCCGAAATATATATAGATGTGTCGACATGATAGGTCGAAACATTGTATACGTGTCTATGGTATCTCAAGATTACATAATATATAATACAAGTTGATTAAGTTATGGTTGGAATAGATTTGTTACCAATTTTCACGTAGCTAAAATGAGAAAAATTATCCAATCTTGTTTTACCCATAACTTCTTCATTTTAAATCCGTTTTGAGTGAATCAAATTGCTATGGTTTCATATTGAACTCTATTTTATGAATCTAAACAAAAAAAGTATAGGTTTCTAGTCGGAAAAATAAGTTACAAGTCGTTTTTGTAAAGGTAGTCATTTCAGTCGAAAGAACGACGTCTAGATGACCATTTTAGAAAACATACTTCCACTTTGAGTTTAACCATAATTTTTGGATATAGTTTCATGTTCATAATAAAAATCATTTTCTCAGAATAACAACTTTTAAATCAAAGTTTATCATAGTTTTTAATTAACTAACCCAAAACAGCCCGCGGTGTTACTACGACGGCGTAAATCCGGTTTTACGGTGTTTTTCGTGTTTCCAGGTTTTAAATCATTAAGTTAGCATATCATATAGATATAGAACATGTGTTTAGTTGATTTTAAAAGTCAAGTTAGAAGGATTAACTTTTGTTTGCGAACAAGTTTAGAATTAACTAAACTATGTTCTAGTGATTACAAGTTTAAACCTTCGAATAAGATAGCTTTATATGTATGAATCGAATGATGTTATGAACATCATTACTACCTTAAGTTCCTTGGATGAACCTACTGGAAAAGAGAAAAATGGATCTAGCTTCAATGGATCCTTGGATGGCTCAAAGTTCTTGAAGCAAAATCATGACACGAAAACAAGTTCAAGTAAGATCATCACTTGAAATAAGATTGTTATAGTTATAGAAATTGAACCAAAGTTTGAATATGATTATTACCTTGTATTAGAATGATAACCTACTGTAAGAAACAAAGATTTCTTGAGGTTGGATGATCACCTTACAAGATTGGAAGTGAGCTAGCAAACTTGAAAGTATTCTTGATTTTTGAAACTAGAACTTTTGGAATTTATGAAGAACACTTAGAACTTGAAGATAGAACTTGAGAGAGTTCAATTAGATGAAGAAAATTGAAGAATGAAAGTGTTTGTAGGTGTTTTTGGTCGTTGGTGTATGGATTAGATATAAAGGATATGTAATTTTGTTTTCATGTAAATAAGTCATGAATGATTACTCATATTTTTGTAATCTTATGAGATATTTCATGCTAGTTGCCAAATGATGGTTCCCACATGTGTTAGGTGACTCACATGGGCTGCTAAGAGCTGATCATTGGAGTGTATATACCAATAGTACATACATCTAAAAGCTGTGTATTGTACGAGTACGAATACGGGTGCATACGAGTAGAATTGTTGATGAAACTGAACGAGAATGTAATTGTAAGCATTTTTGTTAAGTAGAAGTATTTTGATAAGTGTATTGAAGTCTTTCAAAAGTGTATAAATACATATTAAAACACTACATGTATATACATTTTAACTGAGTCGTTAAGTCATCGTTAGTCGTTACATGTAAGTGTTGTTTTGAAACCTTTAGGTTAACGATCTTGTTAAATGTTGTTAACCCAATGTTTATAATATCAAAAGAGATTTTAAATTATTATATTATCATGATATTATGATGTACGAATATCTCTTAATATGATATATATACATTAAATGTCGTTACAACGATAATCGTTACATATATGTCTCATTTCAAAATCATTAAGTTAGTAGTCTTGTTTTTACATATGTAGTTCATTGTTAATATACTTAATGATATGTTTACTTATCATAATATCATGTTAACTATATATATATAACCATATATATGTCATCATATAGTTTTTACAAGTTTTAACGTTCGTGAATCACCAGTCAACTTGGGTGGTCAATTGTCTATATGAAACCTATTTCAATTAATCAAGTCTTAACAAGTTTGATTGCTTAAAATGTTGGAAACATTTAATCATGTAAATATCAATCTCAATTAATATATATAAACATGGAAAAGTTCGGGTCACTACAGTACCTACCCGTTAAATAAATTTCGTCCCGAAATTTTAAGCTGTTGAAGGTGTTGACGAATCTTCTGGAAATAGATGCGGGTATTTCTTCTTCATCTGATCTTCACACTCCCAGGTGAACTCGGGTCCTCTACGAGCATTCCATCGAACCTTAACAATTGGTATCTTGTTTTGCTTAAGTCTTTTAACCTCACGATCCATTATTTCGACGGGTTCTTCGATGAATTGAAGTTTTTCGTTGATTTGGATTTCATCTAACGGAATAGTGAGATCTTCTTTAGCAAAACATTTCTTTAAATTCGAGACGTGGAAAGTGTTATGTACAGCCGCGAGTTGTTGAGGTAACTCTAGTCGGTAAGCTACTGGTCCGACACGATCAATAATCTTGAATGGTCCAATATACCTTGGATTTAATTTCCCTCGTTTACCAAATCGAACAACGCCTTTCCAAGGTGAAACTTTAAGCATGACCATCTCTCCAATTTCAAATTCTATATCTTTTCTTTTAATGTCAGCGTAGCTCTTTTGTCGACTTTGGGCGGTTTTCAACCGTTGTTGAATTTGGATGATCTTCTCGGTAGTTTCTTGTATAATCTCCGGACCCGTAATCTGTCTATCCCCCACCTCACTCCAACAAATCGGAGACCTGCACTTTCTACCATAAAGTGCTTCAAACGGTGCCATATCAATGCTTGAATGGTAGCTGTTGTTGTAGGAAAATTCTGCTAACGGTAGATGTCGATCCCAACTGTTTCCGAAATCAATAACACATGCTCGTAGCATGTCTTCAAGCGTTTGTATCGTCCTTTCGCTCTGCCCATCAGTTTGTGGATGGTAGGCAGTACTCATGTCTAGACGAGTTCCTAATGCTTGCTGTAATGTCTGCCAGAATCTTGAAATAAATCTGCCATCCCTATCAGAGATAATAGAGATTGGTATTCCATGTCTGGAGACGACTTCCTTCAAATACAGTCGTGCTAACTTCTCCATCTTGTCATCTTCTCTTATTGGTAGGAAGTGTGCTGATTTGGTGAGACGATCAACTATTACCCAAATAGTATCAAAACCACTTGCAGTCCTTGGCAATTTAGTGATGAAATCCATGGTAATGTTTTCCCATTTCCATTCCGGGATTTCGGGTTGTTGAAGTAGACCTGATGGTTTCTGATGCTCAGCTTTGACCTTAGAACACGTCAAACATTCTCCTACGTATTTAGCAACATCGGCTTTCATACCCGGCCACCAAAAATGTTTCTTGAGATCCTTGTACATCTTCCCCGTTCCAGGATGTATTGAGTATCTGGTTTTATGAGCTTCTCTAAGTACCATTTCTCTCATATCTCCAAATTTTGGTACCCAAATCCTTTCAGCCCTATACCGGGTTCCGTCTTCCCGAATATTAAGATGCTTCTCCGATCCTTTGGGTATTTCATCCTTTAAATTTCCCTCTTTTAAAACTCCTTGTTGCGCCTCCTTTATTTGAGTAGTAATGTTATTATGAATCATTATATTCATAGATTTTACTCGAATGGGTTCTCTATCCTTCCTGCTCAAGGCATCGGCTACCACATTTGCCTTCCCCGGGTGGTAACGAATCTCAAAATCGTAATCATTCAATAATTCAATCCACCTACGCTGCCTCATATTCAGTTGTTTCTGATTAAATATGTGTTGAAGACTTTTGTGGTCGGTATATATAATACTTTTGACCCCATATAAGTAGTGCCTCCAAGTCTTTAATGCAAAAACAACCGCGCCTAATTCCAAATCATGCGTCGTATAATTTTGTTCGTGAATCTTCAATTGTCTAGACGCATAAGCAATCACCTTCGTTCGTTGCATTAATACACAACCGAGACCTTGCTTTGATGCGTCACAATAAATCACAAAATCATCATTCCCTTCAGGCAATGACAATATAGGTGCCGTAGTTAGCTTTTTCTTCAATAACTGAAACGCTTTCTCTTGTTCATCATTCCATTCAAATTTCTTCCCTTTATGCGTTAATGCAGTCAAGGGTTTTGCTATTCTGGAAAAGTCTTGGATGAACCTTCTGTAGTAACCAGCTAGTCCTAAAAACTGGCGTATGTGTTTCGGAGTTTTCGGGGTTTCCCACTTTTCAACAGTTTCTATCTTTGCCGGATCCACCTTAATACCTTCTTTGTTCACTATGTGACCGAGGAATTGAACTTCTTCCAACCAAAATGCACACTTTGAAAACTTAGCGTACAATTCTTCCTTCCTCAATACTTCTAACACCTTTCTCAAATGTTCACCGTGTTCTTGGTCATTCTTTGAGTAAATAAGTATGTCATCAATGAAAACAATGACAAACTTGTCAAGGTATGGTCCACACACTCGGTTCATAAGGTCCATGAACACAGCTGGTGCATTAGTTAAACCAAACGGCATGACCATAAACTCATAATGACCGTAACGTGTTCTGAAAGCAGTCTTTGGAATATCATCTTCTTTCACCCGCATTTGATGATACCCGGAACGTAAGTCAATCTTTGAATAAACAGACGAGCCTTGTAGTTGATCAAATAAGTCGTCGATTCTCGGTAGTGGGTAGCGGTTCTTGATGGTAAGTTTGTTCAACTCTCGGTAGTCGATACACAACCTGAATGTACCATCTTTCTTCTTGACAAACAAAACAGGAGCTCCCCACGGTGATGTGCTTGGTCGAATGAAACCACGCTCTAAAAGTTCTTGTAATTGGCTTTGCAGTTCTTTCATCTCGCTGGGTGCGAGTCTGTAAGGAGCACGAGCTATTGGTGCAGCTCCTGGTACAAGATCTATTTGAAATTCAACGGATCGATGTAGGGGTAATCCCGGTAATTCTTTCGGAAATACATCGGGAAATTCTTTTGCAATGGGAACATCATTGATGCTCTTTTCTTCAGTTTGTACTTTCTCGACGTGTGCTAGAACAGCATAGCAACCTTTTCTTATTAGTTTTTGTGCCTTCAAATTACTAATAAGATGTAGCTTCGTGTTGCCCTTTTCTCCGTACACCATTAAGGGTTTTCCTTTTTCTCGTATAATGCGAATTGCATTTTTGTAACAAACGATCTCCGCTTTCACTTCTTTCAACCAGTCCATACCGATTATCACATCAAAACTCCCTAACTCTACTGGTATCAAATCAATCTTAAATGTTTCGCTAACCAGTTTAATTTCTCGATTCCGACATATATTATCTGCTGAAATTAATTTACCATTTGCTAATTCGAGTAAAAATTTACTATCCAAAGGCGTCAATGGACAACTTAATTTAGCAAAAAAATCTCTACTCATATAGCTTCTATCCGCACCCGAATCAAATAAAACGTAAGCAGATTTATTGTCAATAAGAAACGTACCCGTAACAAGCTCCGGGTCTTCCTGTGCCTCTACCGCATTAATATTGAAAACTCTTCCACGGCCTTGTCCATTCGTGTTCTCCTGGTTCGGGCAATTTCTAATAATGTGGCCTGGTTTTCCACATTTATAACAAACTACATTGGCATAACTTGCTCCGACACTACTTGCTCCGCCATTACTCGTTCCGACACCATTTGTTCCTTTCGTTCTATTAACCCCTGGTCCGTAGACCTCACACTTCGCCGCGCTATGACCATTTCTTTTACACTTGTTGCAAAATTTGGTGCAGAACCCCGAGTGATTCTTTTCACACCTTTGGCATAGTTGCTTCTGATTGTTGTTGTTGTTGTTGCGGTTATTATTGTTGTTGGGATGATTGTTGTAGTTGCTGTTGTTGTTGTTGTTGTTGTTGTTGTTGGGCCGTTTGTTGTAGTTGCGATTGATGTTGCGATTGTTGGGATAATTGTTGCGATTATTGTTGTAATTGCTGTTGTTGTTGTATTGGTGATTCTTATCACCGTTTTCCTCCCACTTTCTTTTGACTTGCTTCACATTGGCCTCTTCAGCAGTCTGTTCTTTAATTCTTTCTTCAATCTGGTTCACTAGTTTGTGAGCCATTCTACATGCCTGTTGTATGGAGGCGGGCTCGTGTGAACTTATATCTTCTTGGATTCTTTCCGGTAATCCTTTCACAAACGCGTCGATCTTCTCTTCCTCATCTTCGAATGCTCCCGGACACAATAGGCACAATTCTGTGAATCGTCTTTCGTACGTGGTAATATCAAATCCTTGGGTTCGTAACCCTCTAAGTTCTGTCTTGAGCTTATTGACCTCGGTTCTGGGACGGTACTTCTCGTTCATCAAGTGCTTGAATGCTGACCACGGTAGTGCGTACGCATCATCTTGTCCCACTTGCTCTAGATAGGTATTCCACCATGTTAACGCAGAACCTGTGAAGGTATGCGTAGCGTACTTCACTTTGTCCTCTTCAGTACACTTACTTATGGCAAACACCGATTCAACCTTCTCGGTCCACCGTTTCAATCCGATCGGTCCTTCGGTTCCATCAAATTCCAAAGGTTTGCAGGCAGTGAATTCTTTGTAGGTGCATCCTACACGATTTCCTGTACTGCTAGATCCAAGGTTATTGTTGGTATGTAGCGCAGCCTGTACTGCGGCTATGTTTGAAGCTAGAAAAGTACGGAATTCCTCTTCATTCATATTCACGGTGTGTCGAGTAGTCGGTGCCATTTCCTTCAAAATAGTTAAATGGAACAAGTTAATCATACAGAATATTAAGAGTAGTTAATAGTATTTCGTAGCATAATATGAACTCATTTATAAAAGCTTTTTCTTCATATTAGCATTTTATAAGTTTAAATTCGGGTAGTACCTACCCGTTAAGTTCATACTTAGTAGCTAATATACAATTCAACTACTACAATTCTATATGAAAAACTGATTATAATAATATTTCGCGTTCAAACTTTTATACAATATTTTACAAACTTACAATACCGCTTATTTTACATAAAGCATGAAATATAGCACACAATAACTTTGATACAAGATAGTTGTGAAGACAATTCTAGCTAGTACACAAGTCGTTCAGCAAAGGCAATAAAGACACGTAATTCATACGTCCAGAAACAAGTCATGCATTCTGGTTTTACTAGGACTACTTCCCATCCTTGGTCTTGTGCAACATAACCGTTATGGCCGTTGATAAGACAGCGTGTTGTAACGTCATCAAAGGGACGAGGGTTACGTAATGTCCAACAGTCCCGTAATAATCTAAAAACCTCATTTCTTACCCCAATTACCGACTCCGTCACTTGTGGAAACGTTTTGTTTAATAGTTGTAGCCCGATGTTCTTGTTCTCACTTTGGTGAGAAGCGAACATTACTAATCCGTAAGCATAACATGCTTCTTTATGTTGCATGTTAGCCGCTTTTTCTAAATCACGAAGTCCAATATTCGGATATATTGAGTCAAAATAATTTCTTAACCCGTTGCGTAAAATAGCATTTGGGTTCCCCGCAATATATGCGTCAAAGTAAACACATCGTAACTTATGGGTTTCCCAATGTGATATCCCCCATCTTTCAAACGAAAGTCTCTTATAAACCAAGACATTCTTGGAACGTTCTTCGAATGTCTTACAAACTGATCTCGCCTTAAATAGTTGTGCCGAAGAATTCTGGCCGACTCTAGACAAGATTTCATCAATCATGTCTCCGGGTAGGTCTCTTAAAATATTGGGTTGTCTATCCATTTTGTGTTTTTAAACTGTAAAATAGACAAGAGTTAGTTTCATAAAAAAATACTTATTAATACAAGCAATTTTTACATATATCATAAAGCATAAGAACACTATATTACATATATTACACCACACGAATACAACTATCTTATTCCGACTCGCTCGTTTCTTCTTCTTCGGTTTTGGTTCGTTTTTCCAAGTTTCTAGGGATATATGTTGTTCCCCTAATACGAGCCGTCGTTGTCCACATTGGTTTAGAAAAACCTGGTGGTTTAGAAGTTCCCGGGTCATTGTTACAACTTAAGGACTTCGGGGGTTGACGATACATATAAAGTTCATCGGGGTTGGAATTAGATTTCTCTATTTTTATGCCCTTTCCCTTATTATTTTCTTTTGCCTTTTTAAATTCAGTTGGGGTAATTTCTATAACATCATCGGAATTCTCGTCGAAATCCGATTCATCGGAGAATTGGTAATCCTCCCAATATTTTGCTTCCTTGGCGGAAACACCATTGACCATAATTAACTTTGGTCGGTTGGTTGAGGATTTTCTTTTACTTAACCGTTTTATTATTTCCCCCACCGGTTCTATTTCTTCATCCGGTTCCGATTCTTCTTCCGGTTCCGACTCTTCTTCCGGTTCCTCTTCGGGAACTTGTGAATCAGTCCACAAATCATTCCAATTTACATTTGACTCTTCATTATTATTAGGTGAATCAATGGGACTTGTTCTAGAGGTAGACATCTATCACATAATATCAAACACGTTAAGAGATTAATATATCACATAATATTCATATGTTAAAAATATATAGTTTCCAACAAAAATGTTAAGCAATCATTTTTAAAGAAAACACGGTCGAAGTCCAGACTCACTAATGCATCCTAACAAACTCGATAAGACACACTAATGCAAATTTTCTGGTTCTCTAAGACCAACGCTCGGATACCAACTGAAATGTCCCGTTCTTATTGATTAAAAACGTTCCATATTAATTGATTTCGTTGCTAGGTTTTGACCTCTATATGAGACGTTTTTCAAAGACTGCATTCATTTTTAAACAAACCATAACCTTTATTTCATCAATAAAGGTTTAAAAAGCTTTACGTAGATTATCAAATAATGATAATCTAAAATATCCTGTTTACACACGACCATTACATAATGGTTTACAATACAAATATGTTACAACAAAATAAGTTTCTTGAATGCAGTTTTTACACAATATCATACAAGCATGGACTCCAAATCTTGTCCTTATTTAAGTATGCGACAGCGGAAGCTCTTAATAATCACCTGAGAATAAACATGCTTAAAACGTCAACAAAAATGTTGGTGAGTTATAGGTTTAACCTATATATATCAAATCGTAACAATAGACCACAAGATTTCATATTTCAATACACATCCCATACATAGAGATAAAAATCATTCATATGGTGAACACCTGGTAACCGACAATAACAAGATGCATATATAAGAATATCCCCATCATTCCGGGACACCCTTCGGATATGATATAAATTTCGAAGTACTAAAGCATCCGGTACTTTGGATGGGGTTTGTTAGGCCCAATAGATCTATCTTTAGGATTCGCGTCAATTAGGGTGTCTGTTCCCTAATTCTTAGATTACCAGACTTAATAAAAAGGGGCATATTCGATTTCGATAATTCAACCATAGAATGTAGTTTCACGTACTTGTGTCTATTTTGTAAATCATTTATAAAACCTGCATGTATTCTCATCCCAAAAATATTAGATTTTAAAAGTGGGACTATAACTCACTTTCACAGATTTTTACTTCGTCGGGAAGTAAGACTTGGCCACTGGTTGATTCACGAACGTATAACTATATATACATATATATCAAAGTATGTTCAAAATATATTTACAACACTTTTAATATATTTTGATGTTTTAAGTTTATTAAGTCAGCTGTCCTCGTTAGTAACCTACAACTAGTTGTCCACAGTTAGATGTACAGAAATAAATCGATAAATATTATCTTGAATCAATCCACGACCCAGTGTATACGTATCTCAGTATTGATCACAACTCAAACTATATATATTTTGGAATCAACCTCAACCCTGTATAGCTAACTCCAACATTCACATATAGAGTGTCTATGGTTGTTCCGAAATATATATAGATGTGTCGACATGATAGGTCGAAACATTGTATACGTGTCTATGGTATCTCAAGATTACATAATATATAATACAAGTTGATTAAGTTATGGTTGGAATAGATTTGTTACCAATTTTCACGTAGCTAAAATGAGAAAAATTATCCAATCTTGTTTTACCCATAACTTCTTCATTTTAAATCCGTTTTGAGTGAATCAAATTGCTATGGTTTCATATTGAACTCTATTTTATGAATCTAAACAAAAAAAGTATAGGTTTCTAGTCGGAAAAATAAGTTACAAGTCGTTTTTGTAAAGGTAGTCATTTCAGTCGAAAGAACGACGTCTAGATGACCATTTTAGAAAACATACTTCCACTTTGAGTTTAACCATAATTTTTGGATATAGTTTCATGTTCATAATAAAAATCATTTTCTCGGAATAACAACTTTTAAATCAAAGTTTATCATAGTTTTTAATTAACTAACCCAAAACAGCCCGCGGTGTTACTACGACGGCGTAAATCCGGTTTTACGGTGTTTTTCGTGTTTCCAGGTTTTAAATCATTAAGTTAGCATATCATATAGATATAGAACATGTGTTTAGTTGATTTTAAAAGTCAAGTTAGAAGGATTAACTTTTGTTTGCGAACAAGTTTAGAATTAACTAAACTATGTTCTAGTGATTACAAGTTTAAACCTTCGAATAAGATAGCTTTATATGTATGAATCGAATGATGTTATGAACATCATTACTACCTTAAGTTCCTTGGATGAACCTACTGGAAAAGAGAAAAATGGATCTAGCTTCAATGGATCCTTGGATGGCTCAAAGTTCTTGAAGCAAAATCATGACACGAAAACAAGTTCAAGTAAGATCATCACTTGAAATAAGATTGTTATAGTTATAGAAATTGAACCAAAGTTTGAATATGATTATTACCTTGTATTAGAATGATAACCTACTGTAAGAAACAAAGATTTCTTGAGGTTGGATGATCACCTTACAAGATTGGAAGTGAGCTAGCAAACTTGAAAGTATTCTTGATTTTTGAAACTAGAACTTTTGGAATTTATGAAGAACACTTAGAACTTGAAGATAGAACTTGAGAGAGTTCAATTAGATGAAGAAAATTGAAGAATGAAAGTGTTTGTAGGTGTTTTTGGTCGTTGGTGTATGGATTAGATATAAAGGATATGTAATTTTGTTTTCATGTAAATAAGTCATGAATGATTACTCATATTTTTGTAATCTTATGAGATATTTCATGCTAGTTGCCAAATGATGGTTCCCACATGTGTTAGGTGACTCACATGGGCTGCTAAGAGCTGATCATTGGAGTGTATATACCAATAGTACATACATCTAAAAGCTGTGTATTGTACGAGTACGAATACGGGTGCATACGAGTAGAATTGTTGATGAAACTGAACGAGAATGTAATTGTAAGCATTTTTGTTAAGTAGAAGTATTTTGATAAGTGTATTGAAGTCTTTCAAAAGTGTATAAATACATATTAAAACACTACATGTATATACATTTTAACTGAGTCGTTAAGTCATCGTTAGTCGTTACATGTAAGTGTTGTTTTGAAACCTTTAGGTTAACGATCTTGTTAAATGTTGTTAACCCAATGTTTATAATATCAAAAGAGATTTTAAATTATTATATTATCATGATATTATGATGTACGAATATCTCTTAATATGATATATATACATTAAATGTCGTTACAACGATAATCGTTACATATATGTCTCATTTCAAAATCATTAAGTTAGTAGTCTTGTTTTTACATATGTAGTTCATTGTTAATATACTTAATGATATGTTTACTTATCATAATATCATGTTAACTATATATATAACCATATATATGTCATCATATAGTTTTTACAAGTTTTAACGTTCGTGAATCACCAGTCAACTTGGGTGGTCAATTGTCTATATGAAACCTATTTCAATTAATCAAGTCTTAACAAGTTTGATTGCTTAAAATGTTGGAAACATTTAATCATGTAAATATCAATCTCAATTAATATATATAAACATGGAAAAGTTCGGGTCACTACATTAAACTCTCATGATAATTCTCCATCAGGATTCAATTCTTCATACCTATCCGTCTTTATCTTTATAGTTATATTATAAGTAGTTAATCTCAATCTATCACCACTTGTCAACTAGGGTTAACTATTTAGGCACTTTTGTCCCACGTTACTGAGCAAACATACAAAAATACGAAACTGAGTTATATTTACCACTTACTCGTTAAAAGGAAGACAAGTAGGTGAGTTATAGCTAGAAAACCCCAGCTAAATATAAATAATAAAACCGTTACTCTCTTTTGATAGCTAATTCTGACGTGTTGCGACCTAATGACACTGTACAAATAAAACCGTCCGTTTTGGCCATATCATAAGTAAAGTAAAAAAATTTTGGCACTGCTGCCGGGGACTTATTTTCTGTCTGTTAAGGTAATCGTTGATTCTGTCAAGATATCTAAGATTCTTGAGTGGTTTCTAAAAAAGACAATTATATACGGACTTGGTTGTTGGATTTTTCGAACAGTCTCCAATTATATTGGATCTAAATGGATCCTCCTCTTCGTTGTCAGCCTGACCACTTGTTTCGAAGATAAATTGATAAGGAACACACATGCTTAACAAACAGGGAGTTTGTCGATATAGGATTTAAAGTCACCATTATAGTAAGCCCTTTTCAAAACTATAAAAGCGAAATATTAATTATGGTATCAATTTCTGTAGATTCCAGTTCAAACTTAACCGATTACGAAGAAAGTGCAAAAGGCAGTTGCTCTGCACAACTTCAGAAACCGGAGAAGTTTTTCTTTATAAAACCAAAAAAAATCTAAACCCTTATGAATCTCATCAAGAATTAATTCTTGATCCTTGTAGTCCAAGAAGCCGGATAACTTCATCCGACTTAGAGATTTCATTGCTTTTGGATAAGTTTTACTCAAATGAACCAGGATTCAACCCTCTTCACGATCCAAAAGGGAGGCTCAGTTTAAATGAACTCCTCATTATGGAAGATGAAATACGGGAATAATACCCAACTATTTTCAAATATCCGAACTTGTTTGAATTTAATCCAAAAGAGAGATGACACATTGATAAGTCAAAAGCTCCGTTTACTGGAAATCTGTTAAATCCTAGCAGAAGGTTAGATGTTTATAGAGAATTCATTAGGCACCTCTACTCCTCAGACTTCCCGTTCTCAACATTTCAAATAAATCTGTTGAAAGAGCTGCGTGAACAAGTTCGTTCTCTTCACAAACTATTAAAGGAATGTGTAGATGATATCTTTGCAAGTTTCGAGATGCAGAAATTGACCTCAAATTCGATTTAGAGTCATTCGTCAGTTTTCTTCCTCACACCAGTGATAAGGAATTTTCTCAAATTCATATCAACCGTTATGTCGCCGTAATGATTTCTGTATTAGAATCTTGGATTGAAAGCAAAAAACCTAACCCTATTTCAAAATATGGAGATCGAGATTGTAACATCCTTAACCGGGCCTAGTTGTAAGATTACTAGTTTTCCCTTAAGTATATGTTGCGTTATTATATGCTTTTATTTTTATTTAATGTTTATTATCATTTGATGATGTGGTTAGGACCAATTTGTGACAAGGGTCACAGAACAGGTTTGTTTATTTAATTTAGAATTCGTTTGGGTTGTCAAATGATGTACGAAAGATATCAGATAACTGATTAATACCCGTGTATTGCACAATGTGGGAATTTAACCCAATTAAGTGACTATAGTGCTGCTTCCCTTCTCATTTTCTAGACTTTTCCAAACACACACCCGTACTTACTCTTTCACCTAACCAAAACCCTAATTGCTTGATCTTGTTCTTGAGCTTAAATTAATCATATCTTCTTGTTCTCTGTGATTTTGTGATCAATTTAAGGTAAGCTTCTCTTTGATTCATGTATTGATTCTTTCTTAAATTGGGTTTTTGTGTTCTTGTGTAAAAGTTAGGTTTTGAGGCTTGATTCTTGATCTTAAGTGTTTGTTATGCTCAATTGTTGTTAGTAATAGCTTATATATAGTTTATATGATGTTTTGGAAGTGGTTTTGGTGTTAGATCTTGTAAAAATCATGATTTTTTTTCAAAAAACGCGAAAAGAGCGAGCTGGAATGTTCTAACAGCTCCCACACTTCTGACAGGTCACTCGTACAAGTGACAACATGTTTGAGGCTCAACCACGCAGTTGAGGACTCACTCGCACGAGTGAGGTCTCGTCTGCGCGAGTGAGCACTGGCCAGTTTTTGGAAAAATTGAAAAGGCTGTAACTTTCATACCGTAACTCCGTTTTCGATGAATAAACTATTGTTGGACTAGTCTTGAAGTTTACTATCCAATTATAAGGTTTTTAAAATCTAGATCAAATTTTGTTTTGGTCAGAAGAAGGGATTTTATTGTGTATGTCTTGTTTTGTACTCGTTTAGTGTCGTTATTGATTGCGTTTATGATGTAGGCTTATCATATAGTGAATATATGATGATATGGGTTAATTTACTGTATTTATTGATTTTTATATTGTACATTTTGAGTGGAAACCTGTATAAACAAATGCTGCTACTGTTCTTCATCACTTGCACGAGTGAGCCTTCACTCGTACGGTTGGGGTGGTCAGCCGTGTCATGAACCGTGCGAGTGAGTGGATATGGAGAACTATTGTTTTGGTTAAGATGATACGTACAGTTGAGATGTGAGTCGTACGAGTAACTGGTCACGCGTGTGATGAACCGTACAGATCATTTAATCCATTGATGGGTGTTCAGTCAGACCAAACGTACGAGTAAGTTGTCACCCGTGCGGCTGAGTTTTCTCAAATGTACGAGTGAGAGTGTTACTCGTACGGTTGGTGGACCAGTCGTTAAGTGCTTAAGTGTTGGTATTTGATAATATGGCCTAGTTTATAGTATAAATTGATAATATTGTCATATTGTTAGTAATTGGGATACAATTTACCAATTTGTAAGTATTATTCTCATGTGATACAGACGAGGAGAAGACTCAGTGACATTAGACTACTGAGTTTAGCTGGTAATCGGTGAGTGGGACTAACTGGAGAACATAGTATAGAGTATCATGTTATATTATGATTGCCATGCTTGTTAGCTACACTTACTGATACAGTTAGTTAGTACGTTGTGATGACTGCATGTTGGTTGATGCTTGTCTGTTGGAGCCCAGTGCGTCCCTATTGTGTGGTGGCCTCGGTAGGAGAGATCAACCTGTGGGTTGGGTTCCTCATATGGTGGCCTAGACAATCGTGGTGTATATATATGTGAATGATGCGTTCGTCGCGTATGGATTATATATACAACACGTTGGTGGAGGAACTTCTGGTAAGCCCCAGTCTGATTAGCTGGTGGTTAATGGTTTGGCTGAGATGCCAGAGTCTCTGTAGACGGCACTTGGGTGATGTTTGTGTGTTAGATTTTGTTACATGATTATTATGACGGTTCCTGTATACTATTACCTGTAGTTAGTCATACTCACTTAGCTTCGTGATAATTTCACTCCATCTCTTCCCTGCAGGTTGTTAGCTTTTGTAAATGATGCATTTTGGGGAGAAGACGGGCATGTGAATGTTATGTTTGACAGGAGTCAACTCTGATGTGATTTTAAATAGTTAAAATGTGCTCCTTTGTAAACATCAAACATTTATGTCTCTTCCATATAAAATATGTATTTTGTAAATTGTCACATGACACTGGTTCGTGTAAATGGTAATCAAATATTAAATGCTTCTGCCACGTATATGTATATAAAAAAAATTAGCGGTATCACAAGTTGGTATCAGAGCTTAGTTTGGCAGCATGTGCATTGTGATTTAAATGCCATGCTCCCAAACTTAGTCGAGTCATGTCAAACATAACATACTGGGGATGGGTTAAGTGAGTATTAGGACAGGTTATGCATTAGTTGTTAGTACTAACCTGTGTTATACTAAGCCTGGGTGTGAGATGTTGTGCAGTACAGGTATGGTCGATAATGATGGTAGTGCTGTGGCCCCCAACGCCTCCAGAATAGTCAGACCTGCAGAGTACGGATGTATATCGGGTGAAGAACCTCGGGGATAGATGTCAAAGATGTAATGACGGTTACCAAAAGTTAAGGGCAGATAATACATGTAAGTGAAGTAAGTTTAAGTGTACTCAGATATTGTACCTTTAGATTAGGCGACCGAGTCAGTGTCAAGTGGGTGTACCATTTTCTGCTTAGATGTAATCATGGTGGATAATATTTTAGTTACTGATGATGCAACCTCAACAACAGTTCGACAACCGTACTATTATCTGATACAGAAGCATTCATCGCCAGTAGTAAAATTAATAAAATAATGATAATAATAAAGAAAAGGATACTGTTGGACGGAGTAGGTGTACTCAGCCTATTGGGTATTCCAGGTTAAATCAATCAGTGAATTAGGAAGTTTATTGGATTTAATCAAGTAGAAGGATTAAGATGAAACGATATGGGTTCTTTGTAAAAGATGAGGAGTGACAGGTACAGGTTGTTCTACTTCGGGATATGATTCCTTCTTGTAATGTTAAAAATGGGATGTGGTATGATAAATCAGGAGGCGAAGTTGGATTCTTGCAGAGATAATATATATAGAGGATTTATCAACTTATAGGACACAAAGCATTACAGTGTTCGGCAAATCAGAGATTGAGTTCTGGGGCGGGGTCCGGGGCACAGACTTTATCAGCCGGGTGATCTTCTGCTCTTATTTTCAGACAGGAGAGGAGAAACCCCACAGATGATATAGTTGGAGCATGTTAGATGTTGACAGAGGCTTGTGATACATAAGATGACTTAAATGCCGGTACGTGTTTTATTACATTTTGTAATTTGTTAGTGCATGTTGTAAGTCGTCATCTGTGGATATGTATGCTACATAATTGTAGTTTGATGTTGTAGTGGAAACTGTTAAATGGCCTTAGAAAAGTTTCCTGTTTAGCTGTGTCACGACCCGGAAAATTTTGACTTATTTTAAACCAAACTCTCGATACGATTTAGTATTCTTGACACAATAAGAAAAGTCTGTAAGGTTGAGTCTCAAAAAGTTTGAATTGTTTCCTATATTCAATTGACCTTCGACTGTTCTCGACGATTCACGAACAACTATTTGTAAATAGAAACATATATATGTGTGTGTATGTAAATGTGTATATAAATACTACTTGAAAATATATAAAATAATATTTGTTTAAAAATATATAATATATATTTATGTGATAAAACTTGTTATTTAAAACTGGTTATATATAGATAGAAAGTAAATGGAAAATGAATGATTTTGAGCTTAATTGGTAAACGTCGGTAACAATAGGTTGATGTTTTGTTAGCTTTAACATAGATATTGTACATGTTCATGAAGAATTGAAATAAAAGTTGGAGTGTAAATTGATCACGAAGATTCTAGATTTATTAAAAATATTTTTCTCCTTTTTAGTTTAAATATTAGTACTCCGTACATATAAATTGGAACAGAAAATAAATAATTATCGAACCCTTTTGATCAGGTTTCAAACAGTTAATGAGTGAAATAATTAAATATACTTAATCTAAAAATTTGGGATTTTTAGGGACACTTTTATACGTTAACTGTTTAGCAATGGACACGATATAGCCATCCGGGAAAAAGCGTCGGCAGAATTATTGATGGCTTACTTTCATTCAACACATGCATAAAATTTATTATTATTATATTATAATTATATTATTATTAATAATTATTAATAATTATTATTAATATTATAATCAATATATAACATCTTATATATATATATATATATATATATATATATATATATATATATATATATATATATATATATATATATATATATATATATATATATATATATATATATATATATATATATATATATATATATATATATGTATTGAGAGATTGAGGAGGAAAAACATATAAACCACTTCACACCTTTCACCATCACCGGGAGCCACCATGCCCGCCACCCATGACCACCGTCGCCACCGCAAGGTCACCACCGCCACTTCGAGCTTTTGTTGTTCGAACATCACCACCTTCACCCTAACACTCATCGATCAACATCCATATCACCACCCTACAAACGCTAACCTCCACTATCACTAGCCGCCACCTTCCACCACCCATAATCCACGACAATCACTATGATTTCACCATTTAACCAGCACCTTGATAATCATCCTCATCAAACATCCCTATCTCTCTCTCGTATGTTTTCTGTCTTCCGGTTCATATGATATATGTTGCTCGATGGAACAAACACAATCGAAAACCATCATCTCTTATATTTTTATTTCTACGGCTGTTGTTTCTACAAGCTATCGACACGCCACCGGAGCACCACCAATGATCAACAACCCATAACCACCTATCTTACTCTCGTTTTCTCAACCGTCACCTCTCATCTCCTAGCACCACACCACCACTACTACTCGCCACCACACCCGTAACACCACTCGAGCATCAAACCCACCATCTTAACACCATAACAAATCACCACCCTAAAAACTATCGTGAATTGTCACCACCAAGAACCATCGAACCATTATAATTTTTTTTTTGATTTCATGTTTTGTTACCAACCCAAACCATATGTTTTTATTTGAGAACCACCTTTTATCTCTCTTCTCTCTTGTTACGGTTTTAAACAACCATCACCTTGAACACCCATCAACACCCGACACCTTTAATCCACAATCACCACCACCGCCCTTGTCACACTTCGGCAACATAAAACTGAATACCCAACAACCGAAGAACCCATCTGATAGGTCAGATCATGTAGAGATTGAGAGAAATGATAAGATAAAGAGAGATTCGGTATATAAGCATGAGACTCGGTATTAGAGAGAATCGGTAAAATTACATTCCACAGCTTCTAGAACTCAGTTACAATGCAATGGCTATCTAATTAGGACTACTTAGGTTCCTTATATAGCCCTCTTCTAAGGAACCTTCATTTAAGCTTATTTCACATTAACACTATACAACTTCGGGGTCCTAACAATCTCCCCCTTAGTGTTAACTGTGAACTTTACAATATAATCCTATTTTGTAATCTAAAGGAACTTTGTTCCTCTGAAGTGAACTTTGGATTTGAATCCCTTGAGATTCTCATATCTTCGTATGTTCACTCTTGTTTTGAGACGACTTTTTAATTTTGTGAGAATGTATTTGACAATCTCAATATCTTCTGTTGAATAGCAGTTATTGATCAACCTCCATCTCATGTACTTGAAAGCATACATCAACGTTCCGTCTGAGTATCTTCTGAAATCTGAGACTCTGATGAAGATCTTTGTATAGTGAGAATTGACAAAAACAAACCCATATGGACAGTCACTCACTTCAAGTAAGGACATGCATCTTAGCTCTTCAATCACTTGATTTGGTGGTTTGATTCCGAGCTTTTTGTGTCCAGATTCCAATCCCAACTGAAAATCATGAACTGACATCCATCTCATCGAATCAAGATTAAACCTGTAGACTGCCTTCATTGCAGTAGCATGATAAATTGTTGCAGATTCATTTAAGTTAATCAGATAGTTGTAAATGAAAATAATGTCATCCATCTTCAGTTTATCAAAATCCGCTTCTGAGAATTGGTAATCCTCATCATCCATTCTTGTAACTTGAAACAATGGTATCTTCACTCCATCCTTATTAATCATCAAAATCTTATTTATGCTTTTAATCTCTGAACTCCGCTGAATTTGAAGTTTCTCTTCATTCTTCAATTTGAATTTGTCACGAACACTCAGATAAGCTTTAAGATATTCTAGTTTCTTATGATATTTCCATGCACCCAGAACACTCATTGATGCAGAAAGGACGAGATCAGAATCACCATAAATTCTATATGCTTGTTGTTCAATGAATGGTGAACGAAGAATATTTTTCTCTTCATCCTCACTCAGTTGGTAATTAGCATCACGTTCAAGAACAATCTCTACAATTTGAAAAGGAACATTCAAATTGGGAGTTGTCACCGGCGAAGTTTCTTTCGAAGCATCCGCCTCCATGACTTTGGTCTCATGGGACTCTGACAGAGTAGCAGAACTACCCGTCTGTTTAGTTCTCGCAGAGATACTGCTATCCCCGACTCCTGAAATCATTGATATACCATGAGTTGGCACATCTCTTTCAGTTAAAGACTCTTCCTCAAGACTCTGAGATTCAGAATCCAGAAGAGAAGTGGTTTGAACCAATGGATCACTTTCATGAACCAAGGGAACAGTCTGCTGGAAGTCTGATAAATATCCCGAAGGATTGTCATGTTTACTCGTTTCCATGGGACGCGGCAGATCTTCCTCATCAAGATAAGCCGGACCTCGAGACCCTGTTGTACGTTGAGGTACAGGAGGATTTCCAGCCGATACGCAGGGTGCCTTTTCAAGATTTTTTGGCTCCCCTTCGGCCGTTCTGGACTTCAATGATTGAGTTTCCTCAATCGATTGAGTCAACGCAGACTTTACTGCAGAGGAAGACTTTACTTCCTTAGATGCCGAAGCATCTTGCTTTGTAGGATTTATCATTAAGTCCTGTTTAGATTGGATGGGCTTAGTAGTCTTTTTACCATCCGTTCGTTTAGATCTCTTGCCTACCGAAGCTTGCGCTTCATTTAGCGTAGGGCTTACTGTTATTCTTGGATGTGATATGGAGATGGGTGAGGGTGACCTAATTGGTTCTAGGTCTTGGTCCGTATCACCAACGGTAGTAGTAACTGTTTGGTTGACGATAGGTGTCGAAGTCCTACATCTAGTTACTCGTTGGGTTGGCGGAGTCTGAATCATCTCATCAGGCATGTATCGAGTTCTCTTAGGAGAATGTTCAGGAGATGATTCAGATGATGTTGCTGAAGTGTCACTGCTTACTTCGGGTGTTGTGGAAAGGGTTGGTTCAATCCTAGTTGAACTAGGTTCCCTGATCCTCACGAGTTGAGCTTGGTGTGCTACCCTAGATCGTTTGAGGTTCACCCTAAGTGGAGGATTAGCTGGCCCGGGTGGTTGAACTACAAGTTCCTCTACAACCTCTGGGGCTGGAACACATACGAGTGTCTTGGGGTTCAGCTAGCCTCACTAGCCAATTCGGAATCGGCGCAGTGAATTGATTATCAGACACCATCGGGGTGTTCATCTTCTGCTCCCCAAATCTTTTTATCTGTAATCCATGTGTACCTGGTACAAAGATATTTTCATTTCTGCAAGCATTTATAGCATCATGGATAAAAATACAGAAAAACCTTTCGCAAGGGATGTATGAACCCCTTGGCTTATCAACTTGAGCTTGAACCAGATCCCATAAAAGATCAGCATAGTCAGGAGCCTCTACTCTTATGAAAGAGTAGAATACTTTTAGCATTGGCACAGTCAAGCTATCGGATCCACTCCTTGTCATCAGCAAGCATCTGTTGATGATTGAGAAGATCACATACCACCTTGAGTGCAGATATTTTTTCTGAAACTTAGCTGGTGGAACATTGGTAGCTCCAACATAACCAAGATCAAAGACAGAAGTCATCATTTGCTGAGTAGTAGGAAAAGCAGGAGCATTCTGTACAAGAGGAAGTCTGAAGACCCTCCTGAAATCAGCTTTAGTGAAACTCCTCCTCCCTTGAACTCCTCTTAGTTGAAATTCAAAACGAGCTTGTGTTCCCTCTGGATTTTCAGTAGTAGGTTGTGTAGCTTCCACAAACCTAATTGTTCTATCAAGTAACTCCAGGTCTGTTACAGCTACACTGGCAGTAGTACTGAGAGCAGGCCACAGTGTGTGCCTCTCTAGAATTGCTGTCCAGTAGTTGCAGGGAATACTGGTTTCAGAGTTGATGAAGTGATTGTTCACCATTTAGCTGTACAAATAAGAAATTGAAGATCACAAGATATTTAACAAAAAGCATATATCTCTATTCTTATTTGCCTTTGAAATCCTTTTTATATTTTTCAAATTTTATAATTTTTATGACTTTTCTAAGATATAAAAAAAAACATTTATTCTCAAATATGAACAAATAATTGACAACCATGACATTCATATGATATTCATCTTAGTACAAAATCATCATGCAAAGTCAATTATATGACAGAAGGAATCAGAACAACACTTAGTCAATTTCAGCACAATTCAAGCAGATTCGGTATTTATGAAAACTTTAGATTCTGTAACCAAATAAGCTTGAGTTTTCATAACAGAAAGATATAGAATAAACATGTTAAGTGCTTGAAGATAAAAACCAGAAAATTTCAATGTACCAAATTTCAGACTCGGTATCAAGAAAGAAAAACAGATTCGGTATCTTCAAAAATTAACAGAAAGTCACTCAAACATGCATATTCTATCACATATCATGTAATTTCACAACTATGATCAATTAACCATTCAATTACAAGTATATTAACATGTTAGCGGTATGAACAAACTCGGTATCAGGATAGAACAAATTCGGTAGATACAGAATTCATCAAATAAGCAATTAAACATGTAATCAGACTCGGTCAAATGATAGATCAGTCAATTTAACTCAGATTAGACAAGATTTCATGTTGATTTTCCAAATCAATTGAGTTTAATCAAAGATTAATTGAAAACGGCTCAGACTCGGTATAATCAACAAAATTTCAAAAATTAAAGGTCATAATCTAGTTATTTTTGATCTTTTCTGGTTGATAAAAACTTAATTATCTCAGATCTACAATTATATATCTTAAACATTGATTAAAATGAGCATTTACCAAGAATTTTGAAGAAACATAATAACGGACTCAGTAGAATTAGGCAGATTCAGTATAATCAGCAGACTCGGTAGGTAATTAATAACAGTAAGAGAGTAATGTTTGACTTTGACTCTCCTTTTATAGATACCGAAGTTAAAAATACCGAATGGGCTTTACAGAATGGGCCTAATATACCGAATACAGTCCAATTTTTCAAAACTTTAACAATTTAACTCCAAATCTTGACAAATTGATTTTTCCTCTTGAAATTCATTTCAATCTTTTCATGAAAAACAATTCTGAGACAATTTTTGAAACCTTTTGAACTTACCGAATCTGTACTGTTGGTTGTCAGACTCGGTAAAATACTAAAAATAGCATTTATTCAGTAAAATTTATATATTTTTGGATTTTATCTTTTCTAATTTTTTATGAATTTTTCAAAATAAGATTTGTACTTAAAAGAACTTTGAATTTTATACAAAGTACAAATCTTCAGTGATACCAATTGTTGACACGGGTTGCATACTGAGATGTATACAAGCCATAGTGAATTATTTCAGATAAAAACAAAGAAATTTTGAATTCACTTTTGAAAAATAATATTTTTTAAATAATTTTCTCATTTTCTCCCTTTTTCTCCCCCTCAAAATGTGATATACAAGAAAGTAAATCAGCATTTTGATTAATTTCCCAAGAAAATGAATTAATTCCCCCTTGAAATAGGATATCAATGAGTTACCTCCCCCTTGCGTAACCATTGAACAAATATATCTAGGAAGTTATCATTAATCTAAAGGCAGTCCCTTAAAGAAAGATTTTCTAAAGCACTGAAACTTAGTTGCTCCCCCTAGAAAGTATCTACTCCCCCTAAACACAAGATCCCAAAAATAAGTCCCAACAGATCTAAGGAATATCAAGAACTATACTCTACCATGCCAATCTCTTTGATCAAGAATTTTAGCCTAAGTTCATCTAAAGGTTTAGTGAACATGTCAGCTAATTGCACTTTAGTAGCCACAAAGTATAACTCTATATCCCCTTTCTCTACATGGTCCTTAATGAAATGATAACGAATATCTATGTGTTTAGTTTTAGAATGCTGAACCGGGTTGCTTGTTTTTGCAATAGCACTTTGTGAATCACAATAGATCGGGGTCTTAGAAATCTTAAAGCCATAGTCCAAGAGTTGAGTTTGCATCCACAAAACTTGTGAACAACAGTGAGCTGCAACAATGTACTCAGACTCAGCTGTCAATAAAGACACACAGTTCTGCTTTTTGGATGGCCAACCAACTAGCCTATTCCCCAACATCTGAATTGATCCAGATGTGCTATTTCTATCAACATGGCAACCACCATGATCCACATCAGTATAAGCAGTGAGATTGAAATCGGATTCATGAGGATACCAGATCCCAAGGTTAGGTGTACCTTTAAGGTATTGAAAAATCCTAACAACCGCTTTGGAGTGAGATTTCTTAGGGTTGGACTGAAAGCGAGCACAGACAATTACGGCAAGTGTGATGTCTGGTCGACTTGTAGTCAGATACATTAAAGAACCAACCATGCTTTGATAAAGCGTAATATTAAAGGGTTCCCCATTAGTATCCGCATCCAGTAAAATCCTCATTGGGGTTGTCATTGGTTTTAAAGCAGTCATTTTAAAACGTTTTAGCATATCATTGATATGCTTTGTTTGACTGATAAAAATCCCATTTGGTAATTGTTTTACTTGTAACCACAAGAAGAAAGTTAACTGGTCAAAGCATGCTCATTTCGAATTTGCTGGCCATAAGGTCACCAAATTCTTTGCATAAGGCAGGGGACGTGGAACCAAAAATAATATCATCAACGTAAATTTGAACCAAGAGAATGTGACCGTGGTTTTTACGTATGAATAGCATTGTATCAATTGTTCCACGAGAGAAGCCATTGTCCAGCAAATACTTTGTTAAGGTCTCGTACCATGCACGCGGTGCTTGCTTCAGACCGTATAAAGCTTTCTCCAAGTAGTAAACGTGGTTTGGATGATTGGGATCGACAAAGCCTTCTGGTTGATCAACATAGACTTCCTCTTGAAGATAACCATTCAGAAAAGCAGTTTTGACATCCATTTAAAACACCGTGAACTTCATATGAGAAGCAAATGCAAGGAAAAGACGAATTGCCTCAATCCTAGCAACCGGAGCAAACGTTTCGTCATAATCAATGCCCTCTTGTTGTCGATATCCTTTGGCCACAAGACGTGCCTTATTTCGAACCATAATTCCATCAGAATCCTTCTTGTTCTTGAAAATCCACTTAACCCCTATTGGTCGTTGACCCGTTGGTCTTGGAACTAATCGCCATACTTTCAATTGTTCAAATTGATTGATCTCGTCTTGCATTGAAACTACCCAGTATGTATCTAGTAAAGCTTGAGCAACCGTTGTTGGTTCAATCTTACTAAGAAAGGCTGTGAATAGACACATATTCTGAGTAGCCCTTCGAGTTGAAACTGGAGCAGATGCGTCACCAATAATAAGATCTATTGGATGACTTTTAGTCCATCGGGTGTGTGGAAGAGGTTTTACATCAATTGTATCCATCGGAACATCAACCGTTGTTGACATTGAGCCTTGATCTGCTTGATCTGATGTAACATTATCTAATGGATTCAATAGAGTATCTGGAGAAACAGCTGGAGTTGTATCAAATGATGAATCTTGATCTTGTTCAAGATTATCAGTAATAGGAGGTTGGAGGGAGGATGAAGAAGCAACAAGTGAATCAGTTGGTGTTGAATCTTCATCAAAAAGACTTTGAAGAGTCTCCACAGTAGTTGACTGTGATGGTGTAATCGGTACGGCTTGAACTTTTGAATCCCGTTGAGGAGTATAAAAACTATCAAATAAGATATCCAGTTCCTCTGATGTAACCGTAGGAACACCCTTCTTCGAGAAAATTGATTTTTGCACGGAAGAAGTAGTAGCCAGGTTAGGATCGGGTTTTGAACTGAGTTGTTCAAAAGCCATTCCCGAAAATTCATCGAACTTGACGTTAATGCTCTCTTTAATCATCTTAGTCCGCTTATGATAAACACGATAAGCAACTTTGTTCGAGGAATAACCAAGAAATATGGCCTGATCGCCATGAGGATCAAACTTTTCGAGGCTGTCAAAGTCGTTAAGCACATAGCATATACAACCAAAAACACGGAAATATTTGACATTAGGGCGTCTACCATATAATAACTCATATGGAGTTTTATCAAAACATTTGTTTACAATACAACGATTTTGGATATAGCATGCAGTTGAAATGGCCTCCCCCCACATTTTTGGAGGTAATTTGGAGTAGGCAAGCATCGTTCATGCTGCTTCGCACAACGTACGGTTACGTCGTTCGACTACTCCATTTTGTTGGGGGGTCCGAGCAGCAGAGAACTGATGTTCAATGCCTTGGTCTTTCAAATAACTATCAAGCGGGTCATTCTTAAATTCCGTCCCATTATCAGTTCTGATGCTCTTAACATGTTTGTTAAAAGAGCGTTGAATCTTTTTAATGAACTCAATGATAATGGCGGGGGTTTCTGACTTAGTTCGCAAAAGAAAAATCCATGTAAACCGTGTATAGTCATCAACAATGACAAGCACATGTTTCTTGCCACTGAGGCTAGAAATACGCATGGGTCCACATAAGTCCATATGCAATAATTGCAAAGACGATGAAGTACTGGGGTTTTGCTTAAGCGGATGATTAGTCCGTTTCAGCTTACCCATCGCACATGATGGACACACATGATGCTTATCATATTGAAAGGTTGGAATACCATCAACTAAATCTTTAGAGACTAGTCGATTGATACCCTTGTAATTCAGGTGTGACATCCGATGATGCCATAACCATGAATTTTCTTTAGTAGAACGAGTAGCCAAACACATGGTTGAATGTGATGGTGCATCATTGAGGTCAATAGTATATAGTGAAGCACAACGTTTACCAATAAGAAGATCATTCCCTTCGGTGGATTGCACCGAGCATTGTCGACGTTCAAACAAAACTTTGAGATCTCCATCGCAGAATTGGCTCACACTAAATAAACTACACCTCAAACCCTCAACATATGAAACCCGCTTGATTGTTATGCCATTTTGCACAAAATCTCCGTAACCCGTTATTGCTGCAATCTCGTCGTTTCCGAATGTAACCGTTCCTAGGAATTTGTCAATGAAGTTGACAAGCAAGGATTTATCACCCGTCATGTGTCGAGAACAACCGGAATCGATATACCAAACACAGACGTCGAAACCCTGTAAATGTGATTTTCCTAGAGTTTAGGTACCCAAAGTTTCTTGGGTCCTTTTCGGTTAGTACCAGCAATAAACTTTGGATTAACAACAAACTTTGGATCAACGATGAAATAATCACGTAAAGCATCATGCAGTTTAGACAATAAAGCATCATTTAAAACCACATTACATGAAGCATCATACGCAATATCAATCTTTACATCGTTATCAGAAGTCTTAACACACAATTGAAAATTGAAAAACATGAGATGATTTCCTAGGCCGACTAGCAGATTGCTTTGGTTTGATTGCTACTTTCTTAGTCGTGGACTTAGGAACCCATACAGATTTGTAATTCAAGTTTGAAATGTGACCTGTGACACGAAAAACACCTTTGTTAGTTAGACGTCCAAACTTTTCAGTTGACACATGAGATGACTGATTTTGCAGAATTTCCAATTTGATTGTACGTTCTTTTGCATCATACTCACTTAAATCAGGTTTAGAAATTGTGTGTGTTATGGATTTAACTGATTTCTTTAAAAGACTCACTTTTGAAGTTTTTGTCATAGGAATCATAGGAATCTTTTCAGTTAACACAGAACCATTTGGAGAATGAACCTTTTTAACAATATACTGAGTTGTAGAAACAACTTTCGAACCATGATTTCCAAATTGAGAACGTAGAGGATTTTTAAGAAAAGTAATGGGTTTTACATCCTTAGATGTTGTTGTTCCCTTCCCCTTCCTAGTAATCCTACCAGTACATTCAAGCACATTGGTTGCAACATTAGACGTTTGCTTAAGTGTGTTAGCCTGTTTCAGTTGAATTATCTTTTGTTTTAAGTTTTTAATCTCAAGACATAATTCTTCAGCAAAAACTATCACTTCACCCTCCTTAAAAGCATAAGTACATTCTTTCTTAGGCAGTGAAGGCAATTTATCACACAAAGTAAGCATTTGTTCTAATGATTGGCACTTAAGTTGCAAGTCAATATTCTCCTGTTCAAGTTGAGCTACTATACAATTCAAATTACGTACAGCAGGCAAATGCAAGTAATAATCATGCAAAGGATCAAGTTGACTTTCAAAATCTATGAAAGGTTCAATGTTCGGTTCATCCTGAGGTTCTACTTTTTCATCTAAAGAATTTTTACCTAGAGAATCTGTCTCAAAGAAGACAGTTAGTTCATGTGCTAGGTCTTCACGGAAAACATCAACTGGACATGCAGGTAAAGTTGGTAGAATTGGTTTCACATCAAAAAATGGTTCATCAAACACCTCATCTATTGCAGTAATGCTAGAACTAGGTTTGTTAAACACTTCATTCTCAAGCATTAAAATGTATTTTTCTAGCATGAGTGTTGGGATATAAACTAGTCTACGCTTAGGCACATAATCTTCACGTTGCATGTTCTTTTCAGTTTCAACAAGATTTTTCAAGAAATCAGGATTTGATTTACCTATCTTAGCATTGATTTTTTCATACATTAAGCTAATTTGATGGTATTTTCTAGATTTACGATTCACAATAATATCATCAAAATCAGCATCAGAAGCATGTACAAAATGCGATGGTAAACCGGCTTGAAAATAATCAGAATGATATAATCCTGGAATCTTTTTGGAAGCTTCTTCCAAAATTTTCGAATCTTCATAACCCAACCCCCACTTTTCACCATGAATCGTTTTTGGTCTATTCATGAAAATCATTTGTTTTGAAAGTTCCATATCCATGATAGCTTTGGATTGCTCTGTTCGATAGAGTTTTTCCTCATATCGAGCAAGTTGTGCTTTCATTTGAAAAGATTCTTTTGATAATAAAGAAATTTCAGTGTTCTTTTCAATTATGGTGTTTTCCAATTGAACGATTTTCTTGTTTAGTTTTGAAAGTGTGGGTTCATGTTGGTTTTTCAAATCAGAAAGATCTTTTTCTAAAAATTGAACTTTTTCTGCAAGTCGTTCTGATTTTAAACGATAATCCGTTCTTTCAACTTTAATTGGATGAATTGTCTTTTTCAGATCTTCCAACTCAGTTTCCATAGAGTTGAGTTGGAGAGTCAATCGTTGCACATCCGTTTGCAATTTGGATGAGGAAGGTCTGGTCTCATTCATTTTAATTTTATCTTTTAAAACCTTGTTTTTAGATTTTAAGCCTTTGACTTCTTTTGACATTGAGAACAGATTCTTCATCAAGTCATTTTGCATTTTTATAAAATCAGGTGAGATTTCAGTTGATTGTACCTCATCATCATCGGATGTTGAGCCAGAATTCTCCATTGCTTCCTTAGCTTTGACGAGCTTTGTCACCTTGCAAACATTTGCATGTTCCACCTCTGAATCTGAATCGTCAGTCCAGTTAAACTAAGTATCATCAATCGGTTTTAGCTCTCCCTCAGTTTCCACAATCTTAGCCATCAACATTTTCTTCTTGTAGTAAGCTGCATCCTTCTTCTTAGGCATCTTGCACTCACGAGAGTAATGACCAGCTTTGCCATAATTGAAACAAATTGAATCTTCCTTCTTGGAATCATCAGCACGTTGTTGTTTAGATTGATCAGCTTTCTTGTAGTACGAGGAAGATGACGAGTTTTTGCGTTGATTGCTTGATTTGCCTTTAAACTTGTGTTTGTTCAAGGCTTTTGTGAACATGGCTGCCATCTTGACTAATTCAAGGTGAGAATCATCAACATCAGAAATATTCAAATCTTCTGAATTAGTTGATTCTTCAACAAGCACTTTCTTGGACAAGCTTTTGGAAGACGTAAACGATTTGCTCTTCTTTTTGGCAATTAAGGCAAGTGGATCGGCCGGAGAAGACTCTTTCCTTCCTTCTTGAAGTTTAGACACTTCAGGTTGGTAATGCATAAGAAATCCAACAAGCTCATGAATAGTCAACTTGTCAATCTCTTTAGTAGATCGAACAATGGTTCCATAAGGAAGCCAATCAGCATTGAGCTTTTTGAGAAACTTCATGTTGACTTCAGCATTTACTTTTATGATCTTGCACCTTTTCAACTCATTGAGAACACCATTGAAATGACGATAGGTATCCTTGAGTGGTTCATCAGTTTCCTGCTTGAAATCTTCATAGAATCCGAGAGCCTTATTCAATTTAGTAACATCTGATATGTCATAACCTTCTTGCTGTCGTTTGATCTCATCCCATATATCTTTTGCTGTTGTGTTGCTATCAACATTTTCAAACAATTCATACGGGATAGCTTGCATAACAATATTCTTTGCCTCTATGTCACCCTGAGCTCTCTCACGCTTATCACCAGAAAGTTCATAGACTGGAATTGGCATACCAGTATCCGGATGATAATCAACAACTAGACCATCTTTCAGAGAAGCCCAAATGTACTTTGCTTTCTCACCCTTATAGTCTATGTACTGAGTGATACGGTGAAGCCACTGAGTGTACTTGCCATCAAACAACACTAGAGGACGGGAATCTGATCCAATGATCAAGGTATCTTGAGTAGACATCTTGAAAATGAGGTAGATTCGGTAAAGATTCTGTATTACACAAATCTAAGATGAAAAATCACAACAATCTGATCAGAATGTCAGATTCTGTATCAGGTTCGGTACTGTAGCAGATTCGGTACTGTAGCAGATTCGGTAAAGATTCTGTATATCAGATTCTGTAAAAAAAACTGATCAGAAATACAAGAGACACACCTAGATTCAGTATAGATTTGGTAATCACAAGAATTGTAGCCTGTAACCACTTAAAACAATGAATTAAGTGATACAGAAACTCAGATTCTGTATTTGATTCGGTAGTGAGATTCTGTATAAAATTGAAGTTCAAACTCAATTCAATCCTTTTGAATTAGATTCTGTAACCTTGCTGCACAAGGAAACACGTTAGTATCACACAAAATATTAAAGATACCGAAAGTATAGGATACCGAATGTCAACTGTAGCAGTTGACAATACCGAGTCTAAGTTTAAAACTTAGAAATATGACAGAATCCTTTCTCAAACCACACCAATTAGCTGCGTATAATCAAACCGAATGTGATAGAATCACAATCACACCACAATCTGCAACACTTAAGATGAATTTGAGTAATGAAGCAGACTCGGTATGACAGTTACGATACCGAGTGTTGATCAAAACTTCAAAACTTGATGAATTGAAGAAATTGAACCGTCATAAATATGATTTAACACCTCACGAACATAACTGAACCCTTAAATCTTTACAAAAATCCAGAATCAAGCTTGAATTAAGCAATACCGAGAGTTTTAGCCACAAACTCTAAAAATCAACTTGATTCTCCATAATTGAAGTTAAAAAGCTGTAATGATGATCGAAACTCTTTCTAAAAGACCTAATGCACCTTCGCTGAACTTATCACAAGAATCTGAACGTCAGATTATCAAATTCGATAATACCGAATTTGATTCAAATTCCTGAGAGTATTCAGATTCTGTAATCTACGATCTCTGGATCGATATAGTGATGTAGAATCACTTCCTGGAAGCTCTGATACCAAATGATAGGTCAGATCATGTTGATATTGAGAGAAATGATAAGATAAAGAGAGATTCGGTATATAAGCATGAGACTCGGTATTAGAGAGAATCGGTAAAATTACATTCCACAGCTTCTAGAACTCAGTTACAATGCAATGGCTATCTAATTAGGACTACTTGGGTTCCTTATATAGCCCTCTTCTAAGGAACCTTCATTTAAGCTTATTTCACATTAACACTATACAACTTCGGGGTCGTAACACCATCTACTCCTACCTGCTACTGATACGTTTGTCTTTTTTTTTTCTGTTGAAGGAACGTTAAAAAAAAAGATGATGAACGTTACCATAAAAAAAAAGGCAAAAGTAATGTTAGTGGCTAGAGTTAATGGGGTATGCACAGAGGTTGGAAAGAAGACCCCACGTTTTTGAACAAAGTAATATTATTTTCTTCAAAGACAACGTAAATCAGATTGGGCTTGGTAAACTGCAGTGGGCCGAAATTCAAATACTCCTGTTGGGCCGTACTGCTAATCGGGTTAAATAGGATTGAGCTAGAAGTTAAATCAGAAAATCAGAAGGCAGATGGATGGTTTAGGAGTGTTGTTGGGTTTCAAGAGGTCGCGGGTTCAAGCTCGGGCTTTGACATTTTTTTTAGGAGGCTTATTTAATCTCTTTGAAGGTAGTCTCCTTTTAGATTATTAACATTATTATTATTGTTATCATTATTATCATAATTATTATTATTAGTATTATTATCATTCTTATTATTATTAGTATTATCATTATTACAAAAATTATCATGTTTATTAAAAACTATCATTTTTATTAAAGATCATTATTATTATCATTATTTTTATGACAAATAAATATTTTGCATATAAAAATAATTTTTACATATAATTATATATATATATATATATATATATATATATATATATATATATATATAAATGATACATATAATAAATTACTAATATAATACTAAATGTATATGTATATATATTGATATAACTATAAACATTAATTATTTTAAATATATATACAGGATAAATATCGATAACATACAATTTAAAATATAGTAAATAAAATATAATTCTAATTACGATCTAGTACGAATTTTATATAACTACAACACTAAATATATATATATATATACACACACATATATATATATATATATATATATATATATATATATATATATATATATATATATATATATATATATATATATATATATATATATATATATATATATATATATATATATATATATATATATATATATTTATTATATATATATTTATTTATTATATATTATATTATATAATAAATAGATGAAATTACTTGAATATAAATATATGTGTTAACATATACGCAACTTATATAGGCTCTTCAATCCGAGGCCAACCCTATACTTGTTCAATGTCATTCTATGTATTTTTTTACAAAATACAGTATGGTGAGTTTCATTTGCTCCCTTTTTAATTGCTTTTGCAATATATATTTTTGAGCTGAGAATACATGCGTTGCTTTTATAAATGTTTACAAAATAGACACAAGTACTTAAAATACATTCTACGTTGAGTTGTACCACTGGCATACTTCCCTGTAGCTTGGTAACTACTATTTACATGGGTATTGTAAACGCGAATCCTATTGATAGATCTATCGGGCCTGACAACCCCAACCGGACTGGACGACCAGTATTCAACGGTTACACAGTACTTCGTTTCGTTACTACACTTGGTACAGTGTAGGGAGATTTCATAATAAAGGGAATATGCGACGTTGATTAAATGTTAAGTATGGTTACCAAGTGCTCAACCACTTAGAATGCTTTGCTACACTTGCGAGTGTATTATGTTTATAATTATGAAATCTTGTGGTCTATTAAAATATTGAAATGATTGTTTATGATAAATCTATGAAATCACCAACCTTTTGGTTTACACTTTTAAGCGTGTTTATTCTCAGGTATGAAAGAAATCTTCCGCTGTGCATTTGCTCATTTTAAAGATATTACATGGAGTCATTCATGGCATACTTAGGACAGTACCTCGCAATGGGACCAGATGTTGATGACTTCGTCCAGGTGGATAAGGACGAGGTCGTCACAAGCTGGTACATAGTGGCTTTGGTTGATGCTACTTTTATTGTATGCAACATGTTAAGATTTGTTAAGTACCATGCTTTAGGTATTGGTTAATATGACTGATTTTGATTGGCCTGTTAGTTCATAGTTGATCTGATACTGTTATGCGTACTTTGGTTGTATTAGTTAAGACTTGTAAGAAGATTATTTTCTTTACCATAGACCGTTGACTGGTTGGACACACGTAGTGACCAGTAGGGACTGTTTATGTAGTAGTTCCCTTATTTCTTGACCCGAGACTTGTACCTTAGTTTGTGTCCGTGTGATATGTGGTCTTTAGGTTTACAGACTGTGACTGAAACAGTAGGTTACTAGCCTAGTAGTGATATTATATGCTTGGACTTGTTGTGTGGAACCTATAGGGTTGTTAAGTAGAACTATCTTCCTACTTTGGTTTAACATGACCTGGTGTATGGTCCTTAGAAGTTTATTGGGGGAGGCTTTCCTTATTTGGTCTCTTGAGGAGATAGAGACAGACTTTGACTTGACTTCAGATTGGATAATAACTGTACTATTGACTTCAAGATCAGTGTAAGTGTCGGATGATGTTTTGGGAATATTGTGGCTAGTATTTTCTTAGAGTAAATTGGTATGGTTTGACCATGATTATTTCCAACGCTAGTGAGATCTCGTTAGTTGACAGTTGTGACTATATACAGCGAGAATGTAGGCGGTGAACCGTGTGAACTCTTTAGAGAATATGTGACTTTGACTTAGAATTGTGATTGGAACATCATTGGAATTACATTGTATGATTTAATATATTCCTATACTTTGAGAGTTGTGTGACATTTGTACTTGACGATTGTAATCTCCAGGGATATGAATGGTAATGATGGGGTTAGTTATTGGTTGATGATATCATGTTCTGAGGGAACTATAACTTCTTCATTTAACAGTTGTAACTGTAGAGGATTTGAGTAGAAATGTCAGTATTTACCAGTGTGTTTGCAAAAGTGGATCAATTGGGTAAATTTGAACAGTGTGATTGTGACAGGTGCGTTAGTATACCGAGATAGTTGTAATCAGATGATTCAGTTAGAAACTTTACATTAGAATAAATTTGTATTAGTGGATTGTAACTATCAGTGACCAGAGGAACATACTGCGATAGATTGACAGACTTGATTAGGGTCTTGCTCCGAAATACTCGAAATGAAAATATGAGTTAGGATGATGTATTACGTCTGGTCAACAAAAATACATCATGGTAAATCATGCAATAGTTTCGGGAGTCGGAGGAGACGTAGCAAGTGACGAATAAGATGATAATTGATGTTTAGTATATATATGGTTTTGATGGATTGTAAACTATAGTTTGATTATGTATATATGAAATCTTCTTAAAGAAAGAAACTTGATGGATAATGATTGATATTTATTAGTGGAATTTCCTTTAATGTCGGTTTATTGCGATTTTCAGAGGATTTTGATCAGAAGTTGACTTTCAGATTTGGTATTGATCATTGGACTGGAATTAGATATTGGTTTATTATTGGTTAAACATTGTTAAATTGCAAATCTTGATGGAGTTTTAACCAAGTGATAACCTTACTGAGGTAGTGTGTGGTGTCCGATTTGTATGCTGATGTTATTTGATGGATATAACTTGTTAATAACCGTGTCATAACAGTATAAGTGGATATCTGTTAGTATAAATCATTGATGGTATGATTGAAAGTGGTTTGAGAATCGTGTTTGTAATAATTCTTATTGTTGAAGAGATGATCAGAGATATATTCTAGTCGACGGATTATTGAGTTTATATAATAATATTCTTGCGAGAATTGTGGTTAAATTCTTAAATACCGGGTTAGTAATGGGTATGTAACTACAAATTTGGGTAAGTTTAGTAAACCAGTGTCGACATTGTGGTATAGTAATTGCGGGAATTGATTGAACAAGTGTTTTCAAGTAATGTGATGATGACAAATTGATGGTTTAGATGAATGAATTGGAAAATTCGATGGAGTTATCTAATGGGTAATCTCGTAACCTGATGATATGGTTTACATATGATGGATTAAAAGTGGATTTCCATTCGTCTTTATGATGTGCGATGTGCAATGGTTGTTCTAATATAGAATTTTTTGTGGAGAGTTGACGGAAACCAAGATGTTAGTGATAATTGATGGGTTAAATGGTGAACAGTTACCTATGACTGGGGAAAAAGTGTGAAAATTTATTAGAATCGATGACGGATCGATGTATTGTCTATTTGTTGTTTCCTGTTTAAAAGGAGTTTAAAGGTAGATGGTATTGAACTGATGAGTTGTTATCCTTTTATCTTAGAACTTGGATAGAAAATTACTTGCGCAGTTTTTGGAATATGATTGACCGATGGTACTTACTTATCTGTGCAAGAGAAGAGTGTGATACTATGGTCAGTAGTGTAGTAAATTGTCTGACTATTGTGTTGTTTGATTGGAATTTAGTGAATTAGATGAATATCTTTTGCATGTACTTAGAAATTATTTAAGAAAGATAATTGCGTAAAAGAGATAGATGCTATGACAAAATGAGTAATTTGTTGATTTTGTTGATGTGAAGGACCCTGGTGGTGATTTAAGCGACTATGTATATTAGAGTACATGTGTGTAACGACTCGGATTTTTTCGACTACTTGATTATACAATTTACATGATTTAATTATAATCCGACTTGATAAGCAATGAATTTTAATAAGTCTTGAATCTCCGGAAAGAGTTTTACACAAGCTTTTGGTCACCTCTTATTCTGACGATTCACGAATGTCATAACTTGATTTAATTGTTTAATTATTGTATATATATATGGATTTATATATATATATATATATAACTTGAAAATATGATAATTAAATATCTCATTATGTATATTAACGAAGTATTATATATATTTTCATACTACTAATTTAAAGAGTTTTTGAACAATATATATGTTACTATTTAAATGACGTAATTAACTTATGTTAAAATCCTTACAAGTATTGAATACACTTTATAATATACCAATACATATAAAGGATAGCTATACTAGTATTTTCGTTCAATTTTCTCAAGAATTCTACTCGCATTCATACGGTATTTTTACCCGTATTATACAAAGCTTCTAGAAGTGTTTACTATTGGTATATACCAATAGAAATCTGCAAATATTTGTGTAATACGTCATCCATGACCTAATCAATTTAATATGTCATCCATGACTTAATACATTTTAACTTATCTTAGATATTTTTACTAAAAACCAAATTTTCAAGCCTATAAATAAGCACCATTTCTAACTCATTTTTACACATTCATTTTGAAAGGACCCGTCCTAATCCACCTGGATGAAGTCATCAACATTTGGTCCCATTGTGATGATCGGCTCCAAGTAATGTCCTTATATTGAGCAAATGCACAGCGGAAGACTTAATTCGTACCTGAGAATAAACATGCTTTAAATTGTCAACCAAAAGATTGGTAAGTTCATAGGTTTATCATAACAATCATTTCAATATGTTAATAGACCACAAGATTTCATAATCATAAACATAATACACTCGCAAGTGTATGTAAAGCATTCTAAGTGGTTGAGCACTTGGTAACCATACTTAACATTTAATCAACGTCGCATATTCCCTTTATTATGAAATCTCACTACACCGTACCAAGTGTAGTCACCAAAACGAAGTACTGTGCAACCGTTGAATACTGGTCGTCCAGTCCGGTTGGGGTTGTCAGGCCCGATAGATCTATCAACAGGATTCACGTTTACAATACCCATGTAAATAGTAGTTACCAAGCTACAGGGAAATATGCCAGTGGTACAACTCAACGTAGAATATATTTTTAAGTACTTGTGTCTATTTTGTAAACATTTATAAAAGCAGCGCATGTATTCTCAGCCCAAAAATATATATTGCAAAAGCAATTAAAAAGGGAGCAAATGAAACTCACTTTTGCCTTGAAGGTATTGTTGGGATTTAACAAGTTTGAGAAGTCTTAAAACCTTTTAAGAATCTTAATAAACGGAAGCGTGTAATTATCAAATTTTACTTGTTGAACTTTAAGCCAATTAAAGCTAAATCCCAATAGGATCAAGTTGTGAAATAATGCTTACAAATTAAAGAAAGGGAGTGATTTATACCTCCTCAAAACAAAGTTTGAGTGCTGAAATGAAGAGGAAATGATGAAGAAATGATGCACCAACACTACCCTTTAACTTGGCTACACCTTAGAACCTTAATGAGCTAATAAACCAAGCTTCAAGACCACTTTATTTGGCTTTCAAAACCGAACAGCAGCTGCTCCAAAATGAGCAGCAAGTTGATAAAGATGATGACTTGAGAAAGCTTCTAACTTGAAGCCTCAAGTGTGCTATACCCTAAGCCTTTTGTGTACCAACACCATCTTTACTTTGGTTAGGATTTTGACACTTAATGAACTAGATTACCAAGCTCAAAACCCTATCCTCTTTGATAAAATTTCGGCCAGCAGCTGTATGAAATGAGTGAGAGAGTTTTTTTTCACTTCTTGGTAGAATACTTGAGTCAAATTACTTGGTATATGAACTCTAGCATGCACTTGATAAATGTGTGTTCTTGAAAGTAAACAAAAGCAAGTATGGGAGACTCCTTGGTCAAAACAAAACCGTCCCCCATCCCTTTTTTATAACAAGATTGTTATTTTTTATATCTTGTATAAAATACCTTTGTATTTATATAAAACTTGTTATATAAAATTTGTAATTGCTAAGTTACTTGCATTTTACAAACCAATTTATAAAATATTACACAACATAATTATTTAAACCTATAAATAATTAAATATAAATTATCCAAGTAATTTATCTCAAGTGGTTATATTTTAGAAAACCCATTTTCTAAAATCCAAGTGTCGCGTATTTATTTAACGAACCTATCGTTAAGATTAAATATTTATAAGGTGTCGGTAAGCTTGATGTTAGGTATGACCCGACTTGGATCATAACATGTTAGCCACATTAATTTAATATGTCTCTCGGGCATACGAAATACCTTCAATCTCCCACTTGCACGAGAAACATAAGAAATTAATGCAAGTGATGGATACCACCTAACGACCGTCCATCACCCCCAATATGTTATGACTTTGTGCCATTCAATAACATCATCCCTTTCGAGTTCCCATCTCGAATATGAATAGGTGAATCTTTCATCACATCCTTTTGTCCTAGATGTCATGTTAAATCCAAGAGACACAGAGTGATCACTCTCTTTCTAGATTTAACTTTATCAGGCCTTAGACATCTGACTCTCAACGAATAAGAGGGACAAATTCCATCTTGACTACATACGTCCTAAATATGTACCTTGTATTGTACCTGAGCTCTTCCTTATGAACTACCATATTTCAGAATAGCGAAGGAAAGAATCAAGGCACAATACTTGGTAAATATCTGAACCCAATATGTATCTCAGGTCAGAGGATACAATGATATTCACCTTTACTCAAGATTACATGTGATCAACCACAAAGGCTCCATTTAGTAAATCTTGAGAACGGGTCTTCCAATATTTGTTTCCCACAAATATCTATGAACCTTGGTTGCAACCCTGCCTCACATTCATCCCGTGAATGTATACCAATCCAAGTTCATAATAGTCTAAACCTCACACTTGTTCCCACAAATGTGATCGACTACGGAATTTAGAATAATTACTTATTCATGGATAAAATATGCAAAATAGGAACATAACTCAAAATAAATTAATGCCATAATTATATTAATGAGTTTGAACAATATCGTTCCGTTACAATACTTAAAACAGATCATGACCAATCACTAGAATATCGAAGCCCTAATGCACAAACATGTCCTGTATGTTTCGATCCATGTAAGAGCTTCGTGAGTGGATCCGCTATGTTAAGATCTGTGTGAACTTTGCGAATACATATCTTTCCTTTTTCAACTTCATCCCTTATGTAGTTGAATCTCTGCTCAATGTGACGGGTCTTTTGGTGAGTACGAGGTTCCTTGATTTGAGCAATCGCACCCTCGTTATCACAAAAGATCTCAAGAGGGTCCTGAATGGAAGGGACTACTCCTAAGTCGTCAATGAATTTCTTCATCCATGAAGCTTCCTGAGCTGCCAATGAGGCGGCGATGTACTCCGATTCTGTAGTGGATAAAGCAACAACATCCTGTTTTGAACTCTTCCAAGAGACCGCACCTCCATTTAACGTGAAGACATAACCGGATTGTGATCGAGAATCATCTCGATCAGTTTGGAAACTCGCGTCCACGTAACCTTTTACAGCAAGTTCCTCCTCACCAGAACCATATATTAGAAACATATACTTAGTCCTCCTAAGGTATTTCAATATACTTTTAACAGCAATCCAATGACTGTTTCCTGGGTTATTCTGGTATCTGCTTGTCAGGCTAAGAGCGCATGACACATCCGGTCTAGTGCATATCATTGCATACATGATTGACCCAATGGCAGACGCATATGGGACCTTCTTCATTTTATCTTGTTCATCTTTCGTGGTGGGGCACTGAGATGAACTAAGGAGTGTTCCTCTTTGAATAGGTACCAAACCTTTCTTAGAGTTCTCCATCTTGAACCTTTTCAAGATTTTTTCAATGTATGCACTTTGATTCAAACCTATCAGTTTCTTGGATCTATTCCTGTAGATCCCAATCCCCAAAACGTATTGTGCTTCTCCAAGATCCTTAATGGAGAAACATTCACTTAGCCAAGTTTTAACTCCTTGCATTGCCGGAATATCATTTCCAAATAACAATATATCATCCACATATAGTACAAGGAACATGATAGTGCTCCCACTAGCTTTCTTATATACACAAGCTTCATCACCATTTTTAACGAAGCCAAATTTCTTGGCCTCCTCATTAAAACGATGATTCCACATTCTAGATGCTTGTTTCAATCCGTAGATTGACTTCTTTAACTTGCATACCTTTTTAGGATATTTTGGATCAACAAAACCTTCAGGCTGAACCATATAGACATCTTCCACAAGATATCCATTTAGGAAAGCAGTCTTGACATCCATTTGCCATATTTCATAATCATAATGAGCAGCAATGGCAAGTAATATCCTAATAGACTTTAGCATTGCCACAGGCGAAAAAGTTTCATCATAGTCAACCCCTTGAGTTTGAGTGAAACCTTTTGCTACAAGTCTAACTTTATATGTATCCAAGTTTCCATGTATGTCAGTTTTCATTTTGAAAAGCCATTTACAATCAACTAGCCTTGAGCCAGCAGGTTGTGTAACAAGTTCCCAAACTTGGTTGTCATACATGGATTGCATCTCAGCGTTCATGGCTTCCTGCCATTTATCTTTATCAATCCTTGATAAAGCATCTTGGTAGTTTATTGGTTCATCCAAATCAACCACATAGCAACCATCCATGAGAAACCCATATCTCTCAGGAGGATTACTAATCCTACCAGATCTGCGAATGTCTTGTGTATTTTGATCATCCATCTGATCACTCTCAACATTTTCATGTTGAGTGCTAGTGTCAGCCAATTGTGTATCATCTACTTGATCTTGAACCTCTTCAAGATCTATCTTCCTTTCACTTTTGCCTTCCATTAGGAACTTAGTTTCAAGGAATTCAGCCTTCCGAGCAACAAATACATTCTGCTCGGATGGATCATAGAAATAATATCCCATATTATCCTTGGGATATCCTATGAAGATACACTTCGTGGACCGAGCATTCAACTTATTAGGGACGTAACGCTTAGGATAAGCTTCACATCCCCATACCTTTAAGTATGATAGAGATGGAGGTTTTCCAAACCACATCTCATGAGGTGTTCGTTCCACTTTCTTGGTTGGGGCCATATTTAAAATACGAGCCGCAGAGCATAGACAATAACCCCAAAATGATAGAGGTAACGTGCTTCTAGCCATCATAGATCGAACCATATCCATTAGGGTTCGGTTCCTCCTTTCGGAAACTCCATTCAGTTGGGGTGTTCCAGGAGGAGTGAGTTGCGAGATAATCCCACAACTTCTAAGATGATCTTGGAAAGCATCACTTAGGTATTCACCTCCTCTATCGGTACGAAGTACCTTGATTGTCTTATTGAGTTGATTTTGTACTTCGCTTTGATACTCTTTGAATGCTTCAAAAGTTTCGTCCTTATGTCTTAACAAGTAGACATATCCGAAACGACTGAAGTCATCAATGAAAGTAACAAAGTATCTTTCACCATTCCTAGTTATGGGCTTAAAGGGTCCACATACATCCGAATGTATTAATCCCAATAAGTCCTTAGCCCTTTCATAGGTCCCTTTGAAAGGTGCTTTAGTCATTTTGCCTTGTAAACAAGATTCACATACATCAAACGAGTCTAGTTCATTTGATTTCAAAAGGCCATTCTTTTGAAGTGTATGCATTCGATTCTTGTTTATGTGACCAAGGCGACAATGCCATAAGTAGGAATCACTCAAATCCCTTTTGAGTTTCTTGGTGCTAGTATGGTATATTGAGCTACTAGATGATGTGTCATCATGAACCAATTCATAAATTCCATTTGAAGGCGAAGCCTTAAAATAGAATACATTATCTAAATAAACGTGAATATCATCATTAACAAAATTAAGATAAAAACCACATTGTTTTAAACGGGAAACTGAAATAATGTTTCGACATAAATCCGGTGCATACAAAACATTGTTCAAAATAAGTTCCAAACCACTTGGAAGTTTTAATACAAAGTCTCCTTGAGCCTTCACTTGCACTTTGGCTCCATTACCCATAAAGAGACTTGATGTTCCCGTTTGCTTGCTACTTCTTTTGAACCCCTGCAAAGAATTGCAAATGTGAGTTCCACATCCAGTGTCTAATACCCATGTATTAGAAGAAGTAATACTAAGCTCTATATATACCATATATATGTTACCTGAGGATTGCCCCGCATCCCTCTTTTCTTTCAACTCCTTAAGGTAGACCGGGCAATTGCGTTTCCAGTGACCCATTTCACCGCAACCGAAGCACGGGTCTTCCTTGGGGTTTGCTTGTCCGGCAACCTTTTGCTTCTTGTTCTTGTTTTTGGTTAGGGTAACCATCCTCCCCTTTCCCTTGCCTTGATGGGCGGGTCCTTTCCTTTTAGCCGCCTTTGGCTTAGAGGTGTTGTTACCTTTGGACCCACCATCATTGATCATTAGCATGGGTGAAGACCTCTTACCCATGCTAGTTTCCGCCGTCCTTAACATGCCATGAAGTTCACCAATGGTCTTATCCATCCCATTCATATTGTAATTAATTACAAATTGGTCAAACCTCTTTGACAGGGAGTTTAGGATAAGATCAGTGGCTAGCTCATTAGATATGTTGAGATTAAGACGGTTTGCGCGATCAATAAGGCTTTTCATTTTGAGGACATAAGAGGATACGGATTGGGTGTCATCCATACGACATGCATGTAACGCTCGAACCGTTTCGAAGCGCTCGACACGTGCTTGTTGAAGGAACATCTCCTTCAATTGCGTAATCATGCCATATGCACTATGATGTTCGAAATCCTTTTGGAGTTCGGGTATCATAGTCCCAAGCATTAGGCAAGCGACTTGCACTGAATCGGCGCAATACTTATCCCAATAAGCCATGCCTTCCGTATCATCCTCGTCGGGTTGATCGGGAATGGGGTCTTCCAACACATACGCTTTATCCTCAAGTTTGAGGACAATTCTAAGATTACGGAACCAATCCATAAAGTTCGTATGGTTGAGTTTGTCTTTCTCGAGGAGAGACCTTAATGATAGGTTGTTTAGGTTAAGTGGTGCATTTTGCATGTTGTTGTTATTTGCGGCCATCTACAAAATTAACAAAGTTCATTTAAGTATCGATTTTAAATTTAATAAATAATACCCTTTTATATATGATTGTTTTATTAAATATTAGAATCCAACGGTAAATCAAATTTCGGTTAGGTGACCTTTATCCCGTTATTTGATTTAGCTAGGTAGTCATTTATATGACAATTGCAATCCTTTTGCAACTTCTATATTATGGGATCATGCAATCCTTTTGCATGGCATATTTATCCCATCAACGCCTATTTGTTCCTCATGCTTTGGTGACCCTAAGTTCATGATTCCCAAATCAAGTCGTCCTACTTGTGTAAACGTGTAAACTTAACGTACAAGTGGTTAGGTAACCTTTATCCCACAAGCATGTCAAATTCACCTTAACCACATTAGTTTGTTCATGACGGTTAGGTGACCTTTATCCCATCATGATTTCCCTAATATGTTTAAGTGTCGCACAAAAGGATGGCGTTAAACTTGTTTACCTTGTTTGTAAAAGGGATTTTAAGTTTTCATTAATTCTAGTTTGAGAAAACTTTTATGCCATACACCAACATGCATTTAGTGTATGGTACTTATGAAAAACCATTTTCATGTCTTGTAATTTGCCAATTACTTGATATAAACCATTTTATATATATGTGATCCTTTTCTTGTTCTTAATAACCATTTATTAACGTCTTTAGTTGCTTTTAATTTAACCAATTAAATTGTCGTTTTGCATGTTATTAATACATCTAATTTAACCATTTAAATTGTCGTTTTGCTTGTTGTTATTTTGTGATTAATTGTATCAACCAAACATACAATACAATAAACAAACAAACAACCACACATGCAAAACAAGTATGTTCACAATCTAGCCATTTCGGTGGACATTTGTTTAGCCGAAAACAAATGTCACCGGGTTAAGGGGTAATAATACAAAGTAGGAGATTTCAAATCTCCCACTTAACCTTGCATCCATATGCTCCTTGTGTTCTTCAAGTCTTCATCATCTTGTATCTTCATTTTTACAAAATATGTATCCTAATACATTTTTATCTAGAAAATGAAAATACAACCTATTCTATTTTACATACCAAATGTAAAATAAATTACATAGCCAAATGAATGAATTATTACATGCCATATGAATGAATAATATTACAAGCCAAATAACATTACAAATCAACCAAACATACATGCATGCAACACAAGGTCAAGGCTAAGATTGTGAACATTAACATGCAACCAAATATGAACCAAATGGAAGAGCCCAAACCCACTTTTGGACCCTTTTGAATTCGGCATTCATCATAAACCCACCCAAACCCATTTGTTTTTGCAATCTACATTCATGCATGTTCATAGATTGCAAATATAGTGGGTTTAAAACAACAATTCGAAGCATATTTCAACAACCTCGGCTCTAGATACCATTGTTGGGATTTAACAAGTTTGAGAAGTCTTAAAACCTTTTAAGAATCTTAATAAACGGAAGCGTGTAATTATCAAATTTTACTTGTTGAACTTTAAGCCAATTAAAGCTAAATCCCAATAGGATCAAGTTGTGAAATAATGCTTACAAATTAAAGGAAGGGAGAGATTTATACCTCCTCAAAACAAAGTTTGAGTTCTGAAATGAAGAGGAAATGATGAAGAAATGATGCACCAACACTACCCTTTAACTTGGCTACACCTTAGAACCTTATTGAGCTAATAAACCAAGCTTCAAGACCACTTTATTTGGCTTCCAAAACCGAACAGCAGCTGCTCCAAAATGAGCAGCAAGTTGATGAAGATGATGACTTGAGAAAGCTTCTAACTTGAAGCCTCAAGTGTGCTATACCCTAAGCCTTTTGTGTACCAACACCATCTTTACTTTGGTTAGGATTTTGACACTTAATGAACTAGATTACCAAGCTCAAAACCCTCTCCTCTTTGATAAAATTTCGGCCAGCAGCTGTATGAAATGAGTGAGAGAGTTTTTTTTCACTTCTTGGTAGAATACTTGAGTCAAATTACTTGGTATATGAACTCTAGCATGCACTTGATAAATGTGTGTTCTTGAAAGTAAACAAAAGCAAGTATGGGAGACTCCTTGGTCAAAACAAAACCGTCCCCCATCCCTTTTTTATAACAAGATTGTTATTTTTTATATCTTGTATAAAATACCTTTGTATTTATATAAAACTTGTTATATAAAATTTGTAATTGCTAAGTTACTTGCATTTTACAAACCAATTTATAAAATATTACACAACATAATTATTTAAACCTATAAATAATTAAATATAAATTATCCAAGTAATTTATCTCAAGTGGTTATATTTTAGAAAACCCATTTTCTAAAATCCAAGTGTCGCGTATTTATTTAACGAACCTATCGTTAAGATTAAATACTTATAAGGTGTCGGTAAGCTTGATGTTGGGTATGACCCGACTTGGATCATAACATGTTAGCCACATTAATTTAATATGTCTCTCGGGCATACGAAATACCTTCAGGTATTTAATTTGACTTGGTCTCCGAAAGATATCACGAACCTAACCATATATATAATATATCAACATATTTTCTTTTTAAGTAATCGTTACATATGTATATACTTTTAATACTTTTAATATTTTCTTAGTCCGTAGTTAGCAGTCCGATGCTAGTGGTCCACAATTAGTTGCTTAAATAAAATAAATAAAGACCCCATCGTATTCGTATTGATCAGAATTAATCTCGACCCATGGTACTATGTTGTCAAATGACGTGTTGCGTACGATCATGAGGTCTTATGATTAATCTTCTCGTGTTGTTTACGGGTGGTCCTGAAATATATAAAATCAAATCATAAGTAATTATATATAAAATATAATATTAATTAAAAAAGATATTATTAATTTACTTTTTCTCCAAATATTTTCGTAGCTAAACTAGCTTCGGATACCCAATCTTGTTTTAGTCGTAGTTTCTTCATTACAACTCCGTTTTTGTTGGTTCAACTTGCCACTTCCTTGGATCGAGTCAAATTTTAAGAATATGAACTAAAAATACCTTAGTTTGTATTCGAAATCATATGTTATAGGTCAAACTTTGGTGAAACTTATGAAAGTGATCATTTTCCATCAAAAAACAACATTTAATGATCATTTTTCTAAAAATACTTACACTTTGAGTTAAACCATGAAATTTTTATGTGTTAACATATTCATAAGAAATATCATTATGATATATTACAGGTCTTGAAGTGTTTTAAAAGTCAAGTTAGAAAGATCTATTTAGTTTACGAACAAGTTTGAAATCATTCAAACTATGTTGTTGTTGTTAAAATTTTATACCACAAAATAAGATAGCTATATGAATATGAATTGAATAAGATTATGAACAAGGTTACTACCTCAAGTTACTTGGACAAAGTTACTGCAAAAGATAAGAAATAATCTTGGAATCAAAGAGTGGTGGAGTTAGATCAAAAGGTTGGAAGTGAACTTCTTCAAATGGGTGGTTATTTTGATATGTTCTTGAAAGAGTTTTCTTATGGTGTTTAAGGCTTGTAATTGAAGCTAAATGATGGGAAAAATGCTTGGATATGATCAAGTATGAAGTTAGGAGTATTTTTAGAGAGAAATGAGGGTGTAGGTATGAGAAAATGGAGTGAAGAAATGGTGTTCAATTATAAAAACGTTTTTAGTTTATAAAGAAAGAAAAGGATTCCTAATTTTGTTTTCTTACTAATAATTCATACTAGTTGACAAATTCTAGTTACGTCATATCTAGGGCAGTAATAATATTGATTAGGATGTTGATTTGATGTGTATATACCAATAGTAAATACGTATAGAAGTTGGGTATGATACGGGTACATATACCCTAGATATACGTATAGAAATCTTGAGAAAACGGAACGAGAATTCAAATATAGCTATCTTTTGTGAATATACTTATATTGTTTTATGTATTTAAGTCCTTAAAAAGTGATTAAATACATTATATATACGATACATGTATAAGCATTATAGATTATAAGTATATATATATATATATATATATATATCAAAGAATGTTACGTATAGTTATCGTTTTGAAAACTTAAGTAAGTAGTTTCAAAATATACTTATAACTCATTGTCATTAGTACACAATGAGATGTTAAACCATCCTTAGATCATGTTAAATATATATAAATACATATATATACACAAACGTATAATTATCGTATGTTATATAGTTTGTGATATCATCGGTCATATTGGACGGTCAAACGTTGTGTAAAACTCTTTTCAAAAACACAAGTCTCAACAATTTGGATTGCTTATCATGTAGGTATGGTTTAATTTATGTAAATATTAATCTCACAAGTATAATTTGGTCGGAAAATTCTGGGTCATTACACTACCTACCCGTTAAAGAAATTTCGTCCCCGAAATTTGATAGAGGTTGTTATGGATAACAATAAGATGGTTTTCATGACAAATATAAGGTGATAATGGAGTTTTATCATCATTGAGTAATGTAGATAAAACAATTCGATTATGCGAAGAATATAAATGAGACTATCATAAAAGAGTGAGATGAGTAAAATATATTCGTCTTAACCTATGACGTAGTTATGATTGATTTCCGAGATTTAAGGGATTTAAAGAGAATCTTACGTAATAAGATTTGGTTCTTTGGTGATTAAGGAAATCAGGATCTTCTTTGATTATATACAATAATCTATTTCGATTGCTGTGTCGGATATTTCACTATAAATTCACCCCTTCGTTTCCTTATTTTCCACGACTCACACCTTCTATTCTTTCTCCCTTGATTCTTACTTTAAAGCATTCATCAATATGCTCCATCCAGTCCTGATTCTTGATATACTCCTAACTTTTATATCTGTCATTCTTCTTTTTCATCTACCACCAGAAGAATCTATTTACTTCTACTATACTCTTGTGTTTATAGTGTTTCTAATTCTCCCGTGTCTCTATATTGCTATCTGCATCGATATACACGGTTTGTAATTTCGGGGTTATTATCGAAGTTTATATTCTTCATTATTTTTCGGAGCTTCATGCTTTCGTTTTCTCTTCCCGACTTCTAGTCAAGCGAGTAATGGTCCGGAATTCGTAGATATGAAATTCAGAATGAACATAGCTAATGCTCTAAGAAGAAAATGGTAATAGAACGATTTTGATTTGTTAAATTACCAGAATACCCTGGAGAAGACCGAGTCATCCAGAAAAATATTCTCTTGATATGTTTAGAGATTAGATAGAATGTAAGAGTCATGTAAATGGCACATGATGATGGTACTGTGAATCATCATGCTTCATTAGAAACTCAGCATGACTTACTGTAATATAATGACGTTGATCAAGTGTCATTATATTATACTAATCCATGCTTCAGTTCCCAACACTACTTCAAAACATTCATATTTTAAACTCGAAGGTTTCAGAATTTAGAAACTAACACAGTTTCTTTTATGTTGCAGATATTATGGAGAGATAAATGATCTCAGATAAGAATAGTTGTGAAAATATCGCCAGAAATATGGAGGATATTTATAATAGAACATACGAGAATATCTTAGAATTTATAATATCAATGGATGATGAAGAAGATTTGTCTGTGAAGGTTTAGAATGAGAAATAAGATGTTTGCTAACGATTTCAGTAGGCACAGAATCATTTGGATTCTTTGAAGGCAAACTTATTCTTTGTGATTTGTCCACGGCTTTCTTCATAGTTTCACATAATCCGCTTTTCGGTACTAAATTTTCTATCGAGCGTTCCTAATACTCCTTTCTTTATCATCAAACTTTTGGCCATTAAGATCATCTACAACATGCTGCTTCGTCAGCATTTTCAAAGTTAACTGATCTGGGTCATCGGTTATCAAACCGAGGTAGTTTCAGGAGAATTGTGTTTTTAGAATGATTAATCGCTGATGGTAATATTGTGGAATATAAAAGGTTCCCCAGTAACAATAAAGAGTACGCATATATATCGCGGTTATAATAAAGTTGTTTCGGATGAAAAGTCGGAGTTGACTTGCTGGATCTGTGACAAAATTAGCTACTTTGGAAAGGGATTGCAAAACGATCTTCGGTAATAACAATGTCAAAGGAACTAGAACAGATACTTGTCAAACGTTTACTCAGTTTCCGAGGGTTTTTCAGGTGCATAACTATATGCATCAATCTTTTCTTCCGTAGATGAAGTGCGGTTGGTTTATCCTCTCGATTGAGGTGTTTTTAAAAATCATTATAGATTTGAACGTTGATTGTAATCGTCGAGATACAATGAGGTTTAAGATGAAATCAAGTGGCAATCTTGAAGAAATGTTTAGTTTCATATGTTATAATCAATATTTTAATTCATTTTAATTGTCCAATGTCATTAGTCCACAGTCGATAGTCCACAGTAACAGTCCAATAATTCATATATAGTTTAATATATAATATACGAATTAATTAATACGTGTCGTGACCCGTATACCTCTCAGACTCGATCACAACTCAAACTATATATATTATTGTAGAATCAACCTCAACGCTGTATAGAGAACTCGATCATTACTGCATATAGAGTGTCTATGGTGATTCCAAATAATATATATAGATGCGTTGATATGATATGTCAAAACATTGTATACGTGTCCCGATATTTAAAGTGAGTAAAATAATTACAGAAATTAAATGACGATAAATAAAAGTGCGATAATTAAATTGCGATAAATAAACTGCGATAAATAAAATGTAATCAGTTAGCTAGGAACAGTTAGCTGGAACAGTTAGCGTGGATTCTTAACAAAAATTTTCATAGTTAATTTGTTTGTTTCTAACAGATTTTATTTTGTCATATGTTTTCTTCATATGCCACTTGTTAGATTCTGGGAAGTCAAAATCCAAATATGAAATTGAATGAAAATGGTTATTCTGCGGTGAACGGATACGTATATCGGTGGTTGTAAGTAGGATAGTAAATGACTGTTGAATCAGCTTCGACAAATGTACAATGTAACTTATTAAGATGAAATCTAATTATTCCTCGGGTATTACCTACCCGTTAAAAAAAAATTTCACCATTAATATTTTGTACAAAAGAACTTTTAATTACAATCTTTATGAAAACATATATACATATATATTTTCTTCAGATGAAATCATGAATTTAATGAGTTAATATGATATTAATCTCATTTGCTTTTCGGTTTGAGCTAGAATAAGAAATCTCTAAAACTTTTTGAAAATACATATTCTTCGCAGAATATCAATGAAGTTATGGATCAATACATCATCGTTCATTATTGTTGGTACTCCTTGGTATCTATGGTGCGTATGATGTTGATGTTTGTAGGACAGATTATGATGTCGAGACGTGTGATGTGGATGTTGTTTGTTAGTGGTGATGATGGTATTGTTGATGTTGTTGATGGTGGTGCTGATTATGCTGCTGGTGCTGCTGCTGGTGTTTGCAACCTTCGCACCATGTTCTCCAAAGCTATCACGCGAGCGCGAAGTTCGTTAACTTCTGCTAGTACACCGGGATGATTGGCGATTGGAGCGAGCGAATGAACAAGATTTGTAATATAGGATAGTATATAATCATGACGAGATACTCTAGAAATGAGAGAGAAAATGGTGTTTCGAATAGGTTCGCCGGTAAGTGCTTCAGGTTCATCGCCAAGAGGACAATTTGGTGGATGGAATGGATCACCTTCTTCTTGTCTCCAGTGATTTAGTATATTACGAACCCATACCCGGTTCATCCAGAATAGATGATGGGAAATTGGTTGATCCATTCCGGTGACGCTGCTTTCAGAGCCCGAATGGAAATCCATATCGGTATAACTGTCGGAATCTGAAGAATTCGAATTAGATGCGGAATCCATCTTGTATAATGGGGAAAATGAATTTTTGGTATGGAATATATTATAGGAGTTAGATTTGGTACTCTTCAATACATAATTTACATATGTATATATATTACCAAAATCCCGTAAATTACGGAGAATCTTTGAAAAGATATCAGTCAAAGGTCGCAATAACAGATATGCTAAGATAAGAATTCGTCTATACACTATCAATGCAGTAAATGCAGTAAAACGTGTCTAGACTTATGAATGATAAGCAGGTAATTTCCTAAGGATGATAAGCAGATGATTTCCGACTAGAAATGATAAGCAAAACTTTTGACATGTAGACACGGTCGAAGTCCAAACTCATTAATGCATCCTAACAACTACTAGTTAGACACACTAATGCAAGACCTAGTTCTCTACGATCACCGCTCTGATACCAACTGAAAGGACCCGTCCTAATCCACCTAGACGAAGTCATCAACATTTGGTCCCATTGCGATGATCGGCTCCAAGTAATGTCCTTATATTGAGCAAATGCACAGCGGAAGACTTAATTCGTACCTGAGAATAAACATGCTTTAAAGTGTCAACCAAAAGGTTGGTGAGTTCATTGGTTTATCATAACAATCATTTCAATATGTTAATAGACCACAAGATTTCATAATCATAAACATAATACACTCGCAAGTGTATGTAAAGCATTCTAAGTGGTTGAGCACTTGGTAACCATACTTAACATTTAATCAACATCGCATATTCCCTTTATTATGAAATCTCACTACACCGTACCAAGTGTAGTCACCAAAACGAAGTACTGTGCAACCGTTGAATACTGGTCGTCCAGTCCGGTTGGGGTTGTCAGGCCCGATAGATCTATCAACAGGATTCGCGTTTACAATACCCATGTAAATAGTAGTTACCAAGTTACAGGGAAATATGCCAGTGGTACAACTCAACGTAGAATATATTTTTAAGTACTTGTGTCTATTTTGTAAATATTTATAAAAGCAGCGCATGTATTCTCAGCCCAAAAATATATATTGCAAAAGCAATTAAAAAGGGAGCAAATGAAACTCACTTTTACCTTGAAGGTATTTAATTCGACTTGGTCTCCGATAGATATCACGAACCAAACCATATATATAATATATCAACATATTTTCTTTTAAGTAATCGTTACATATGTATATACTTTTAATACTTTTAATATTTTCTTAGTCCGTAGTTAGCAGTCCGATGTTAGTGGTCCACAATTAGTTGCTTAAATAAAATAAATAAAGACCCCATCGTATTCGTATTGATCAGAATTAATCTCGACCCATGGTACCATGTTGTCAAATGACGTGTTGCGTACAATCATGAGGTCTTATGATTAATCTTCTCGTGTTGTTTACGGGTGGTCATGAAATATATAAAATCAAATCATAAGTAATTATATATAAAATATAATATTAATTAGAAAAGATATTATTAATTTACTTTTTCTCCAAATATTTTCGTAGCTAAACTAGCTTCGGATACCCAATCTTGTTTTAGTCGTAGTTTCTTCATTACAACTCCGTTTTTGTTGGTTCAACTTGCCACTTCCTTGGATCGAGTCAAATTTTAAAAATATGAACTGAAAATACCTTAGTTTGTATTCGAAATCATAGGTTATAGGTCAAAATTTGGTGAAACTTATGAAAGTGATCATTTTCCATCATAAAAACAACATTTAATGATCATTTTTCTAAAAATACTTACACTTTGAGTTAAACCATGAAATTTTTATGTGTTAACATATTCATAAGAAATATCATTATGATATATTACAGATCTTGAAATGTTTTAAAAGTCAAGTTAGAAGGATCTATTTAGTTTGCGAACAAATTTTGAAATCATTCAAACTATGTTCTTGTTGTTAAAATTTTATACCACAAAATAAGATAGCTATATGAATATGAATTGAATAAGATTATGAACAAGGTTATTACCTCAAGTTACTTAGACAAAGTTACTGCAAAAGATAAGAAATAATCTTGGAATCAAAGAGTGGTGGAGTTAGATCAAAAGGTTGGAAGTAAACTTCTTCAAATGGGTGGTTATTTTGATATGTTCTTGAAAGAGTTTTCTTATGGTGTTTAAGGTTTGTAATTGAAGCTAAATGATGGGGAAAATGCTTGAAGATGATCAAGTATGAAGTTAGGAGTATTTTGAGAGAGAAATGAGGGTGTAGGTATGAGAAAATGGAGTGAAGAAATGGTGTTCATTTATAAAAACGTTTTTAGTTTATAAAGAAAGAAAAGGATTCCTAATTTTGTTTTCTTACTAATAATTCATACTACTTGACAAATTCTAGTTACCTCATATCTAGGGCAGTAATAATGTTGATTAGGATGTTGATTTGATGTGTATATACCAATAGTAAATACGTATAGAAGCTGGGTATGATACGGGTACATATACCCTAGATATACATATAGAAATCTTGAGGAAACGGAACGAGAATTCAAATATAGCTATCTTTTGTGAATATACTTATATTGTTTTATGTATTTAAGTCCTTAAAAAGTGATTAAATACATTATATATACGATACATGTATAAGCATTATAGATTATAAGTATATATATATATCAAAGAATGTTACGTATAGTTATCGTTTTGAAAACTTAAGTTAGTAGTTTCAAAATATACTTATAACTCATTGTCATTAGTACACAATGAGTTGTTAAACCATCCTTAGATCATGTTAAATATATATAAATACATATATATATATATATATATATATACAAACGTATAATTATCGTATGTTATATAGTTCGTGATATCATCGGTCATATTGGACGGTCAAACGTTGTGTAAAACTCTTTTCAAAAACACAAGTCTCAACAATTTGGATTGCTTATCATGTTGGTATGGTTTAATTTATGTAAATATTAATCTCACAAGTATAATTTGGTCGGAAAATTCTGGGTCATTACACATTTTCCAAATTTTACTTTCAATTTTCACACACACTTGCAAGAACTCTCTCAAGTTTTGTTCTACTACTTCTTTCCAGCAAATTTACATTCTAAACTTGAGGTAAAAACTCTACTTAAATTCTTGTTCAATTCATATGTTTATAGCTATCTATATAAGAGTTTATAAACTAGAACATAGTTTGTTAATTCTAAACTTGTTTGCAAATAAAGTTAATCCTTATAACTTGACTTTTAAAAACAACTTAACACATGTTTTATATCTATATGATATACTAACTTAATGAGTTAAAACTTGAAGACACGAAGAACACTGTAAAACTGGACATACGCCGTTGTAGTAAAACCGGGGGCTATTTTGGGTTGGATAATTAAAAACTATCATAATCTTTAGTTTCATAAATTACAGTTCGTTATAAAACCATAGCAATTTGATTCACTCAAAACGGATTTATAACGAAGAAATTATGGGCAAAATAATATTGGTTAGAAATGGATAATTTGACTACGGGATTAATTTATTAGAATCTATAATAACCATATCCTAGCTAACTTTTCTTGTATTATACATGTATTCTAACATGTCATGGTTACACAATACGTTGTATAAATCAAAAGACACCACATATACAATACGTGTAACTACAATAGCGGTATTGTGGGTCATGATTGAGTCTTATACAACACGTGTATACTATGAATTACTAATTGTAGACTACTAACTGTGGAATACTAACTGTGGACTACTAATTGTGGACTACTAACGTTGGACTGCTAACTTAACAACTTAAACAATCACACGTGATTGAAAATATAAACTTAAACAATCACACGTGATTGAAAATATAAAATTAAACAAGCACACGTGATTGAAAAATATGAACTTGCTATATTAATTTTGTTCACATGTACTATTATCTGAATCGTTATTATTGTTATAGGTTCGTGAATCCAAGGACGACGGCCATATTTTTAATAAGTTGAAAACTTATTATTAATATACTTTTACTACCGTGAGTATATAGTCCCATTTTTAAACTCTACAAATATTTTGGGATGAGAATACATTCATTTTATGTTTTACGCCATAGACACAAGTACTTAAAATATATTCTACGTTGAGTTGTACCACTTTGCATATCTTCCCTAATAGCTTGGTAACTAATATTTACATGTTGTAAGAACATGTATACACGAATCCTATTGATAGATCTATAGGGTTTAACAACCCCAACCGGGCTAGTCGCTCTAGTATCATAAACGGTTACATAGTACTTCATTTTTACTACACTTGGTACTGTGTAGGGAGATTTCATAATAAAGGGAATATGATACATTAATGGTTAAGTATGGTTACCGAAGCGCTCAACAACTTATAGAATATCTTTATTGAAATATTTATAACTATGAAATCTGGTGGTCTATATTTATATCGATGATAGCTTTAAACCTATATATCTCACCAACCTTTGTGTTGACTGTTTAAGCATGTTTATTCTCAGTTCCTTAAGAAAGTCTACCGCTGTTGCATTATCTGAGCAAGCCGTGCATGGAGTCTCATGCTTTTGATTAAATAAAGTGTTGCATTCAATAAAACTTTTGTCATGTATTATATTCGACTGTAATGTCACGTGTGTAGTATTTGAAAACCGATGTATTATGGGGATTATTCCTTAAATAATTGCCCAATTGTTTAAAACATGCATTATGTATAATAATGGTGTGCTTTTTATGAAACGAATGCAATATTTTCTAAAACATATCATATAGAGGTCAAATACCTCATTATGGGACCAATGAATAACGTACTACGTTTATAGTAATATGGACGGGTCGTTTTAGTTGGCAACAGAGCGATGGTCTTAGCGAACCAGGTCATGTATTAGTGTGTCTAACTGATTGTTGTTAGGATGCATTAGTGAGTCTGGACTTCGGCCATGTCTACATGTCAAAAGTTCTGCTTATCACTTCTTGTCGGAAATTACTTGTCTATCATTCTTAGTCTAGGCACATCATTGATTGCATGAATGGTGTATAGACAAAATTCATATCTTAGTATATTTGCTAAATCATATCTTAGAGTATCTGTTACTGTAAACTTTGCCTGACATATTCCGTAAATTCCTCCGTAATCTATGAAATCTTTTGTTCTATATATATATATATATATATATATATATATATATATATATATATATATATATATATATATATATATATATATATATATATATTCTATGTAATTAGAATACCATCCGATAGTCGAAAATCATTTCATATAAAAAAAAATCCTTTATTCAATCATACAAAATGGAACTCGCCACTAGTTCAAGTCCCTAGGATTCCGATATGGAGTTTCATTCGAGCTTCGAAACCAGTGTGACTGGAATGGATTAACCAATTAGCCATCATCTATTCTGGATGAATTGGGGATAGGTTCCCATTCTACTTAATCATTGGAGACAAGAAGAAGGTGATCCCTTCCATCCACCACATTTCCCTCTTGGCGAAGAACCAGAAGCACTTACCGGCGAACCTGTCCGAAACACCATTTTCTCTCTCATTTCCAGAGTATCTCCTCACGATTATATACTATCTCAAATTCTAGATCTTATTCATCCACTCGTCCGAACCGATAATCATCCTGGTTTAATAGAAGAAGTCAACGAGCTTCGCACTCGGGTAGTGGCTTTGGAAACTCTGGAGCAAAGGTTACAAGCACCAGCAGCATCACCGGTATCAACAGTACCACCATCAGCAACATCAATAGTACCATTACCACCATCAACAACAACATCCACATCCCACACCTCAAAGTCACAATCTATACCTAAAGCATCAACGTCATACGCACCGTAGATACCAAGGAGTACCAACAACAATAACCGATGAAGTATTGTTTCATAACTTCATTGGAGAAACATTCTGTGGCGATTATATAAACTCTAAAGTCTTAGAGATTATCTATTCCAGCCTTAACCATAAATCAGATGAGTGGACCGAAATGATAGAAGGAAGAGTAGAAACCCTGACAAGAATGGGGGGTGGTTTACAAGCTAGACTTGTTATACAAGCACTACCGGTAGTACCACCAGCATCACCATCAGTGTCTCCAACACCGGCAAAACCTGTAGCACTACAAGTTCCGCCAATTCCATAATCATCAACATCATCACAAATCAACAACGCTTATATTGTATCAACGAGTTATGAAGTATTAACTCATTCCCCCTGAAGAAATTATCTGTATATATATATATATATATATATATATATATATATATATATATATATATATATATATATATATATATATATGAATTTTGAGATCAAAATAAATCTTTTCGTACTAAGCTATTATGTATGAATTGAAAAAGGGTAGATACTACTCGGTTAAATTCATATTAATATGCTATGATGTACATCCATCATTAACAACTTAACCATCGTTAACTACAATCTCTGTTTCAATTCAATGAATTCCATTTCATAATAAACCAAGTGTATTATTCAATTACATGTTTGATTTTACACTTTCATCTTCGATGTACTCAAAACTTTCTGGAAAACATCATTCGTGCTTTATGAAATTCACAAGAACTCCACAAACATCAACATCATTCACCGAAGAAATGTCAATAAGAATAAATAATGAAGTATTGACTACATTAGTGAAATACTCCGTGAAGATTATGTAATCTCTAATGTTTTAGAGATTATTCATTCCTAGTTCCAACCAAAAATCAAATGAGTTTAATATTATATTAACTCATTAAGTCTATGTTACATCTGCAGAAAATATACACATATATATTTTCATAAATGCTGTAATCAAAGTTCTCTTGTACAAAATATTACTTGTGAAACTTTTAACGGGTAGGTAATACCCGAGAGATATATAAATTCACAATTAATATGTTACATTCTTCGATTCTGATTCAGCAAATCATCAACTATACTCACTACTTTTACAACGATATACATTCTTTTATAGAAATCAAAACAACCATTCTCATCCAAATTTGATTACATATTCTGATTTTGACAAATCAAAATTTAAGTCAAGATTTAACAGAAGACATCACTCTTAGATCCCTACAGTTTTTAAAGCTATACTTTGACTTCAAAACTGTGATAGAACATCACTTCTATTCATAAAACTCAGAAAAATATTCATGTCGTCCAAAACTCTAGAACATCATATGTATATTGACGATTACAATCTGCGTTTAAACCCTTCATGAGTCTTGAAAACACCTCAATTAAGAAACAATCGAGAAGATGATCCAACCACACGTTATCTATGAAAAGAAGAACTTATGCATACAGTCATACACCTGGAAAAATCCCGGAACCCAAGTAGAAGTTTAACACGTATCCGTGTCAGATCCTTTGGCATTTATTACAAAAAATAACTTTTCAATCCCTTTTCAAAGTAGACAGTTTTTGTCACAGCTCCAGCAAATCAACTTCAATTTTTCATTCGAATAAGCCTTATTATAATGATTACCCTTCATCATTGTTATCAGAGAACCTTTTATATCTTGCCACATTGGCAGTAAACTTACCAACAACTTCATTGATCTTTGACTTTCCGAAAAATCATTATACTCATTGAAACTGTATCATGTTCTCATCCACATCTTGTAACAATAATTGCCATACAAAACTACCAGGAATTACCAATCAGTATTTTAAATCTCGCAACGTTTCTCCATCAACGGTTATATGCATACCTATAACAATTATCTCTTAGAATTATGATCTTTCATTCTGAAATTCTTAAAAGCGCCCAACCTACGAATTAGTTCTCGAAATTTGGAAAAATGCTGATGAAGCAGCAAAAACTGTAAACGACCTTAACAACCAAAAGTTTGATGATAAAGAATAGTGCGTTGGCAAAGCTCAGAAAAGAGAAGGTTTGGAACTGGAAAATGGATTGAGCAAACCATGAAGGAGGCTGTGGACAAATCACAAACACTAAACCTTCCTTCAAAGAATCCAAATTATTCAGTGTCTGCTGAAGTCATTAACGAATATCTTGCTCCTGACTCTAAACCTTTACGGACAAATCTTCTTCATCACCTTTCGATCTTAGAAATTCTAAGATATCATAGTATCTTTCATTATAAATATCCTCGATATTTCTGAAGATATTTTCGTAACTATTATTATCTGAAATGATTCAGTGTTATATCATAAAAGAAACTATTTTAGTTTCTAAATTCTGAAAAAAAATTCGAATTTAAAATATGAATGTTTTTGAAGTAGTGTTGGGGACTGAAGCATGAGTTAGTATAATATAATGACACTTGATCAACGTGATTATATTATAGTAAGTCATGCTGAGTTTCTAATAGAACATGATGATTTACAGACCATACCATCATCATGTGCCATGTTACATAACTTTTTCATTCTATTTAACCTCTAGAATTATCAAGAAAATATTTTTCTTGATGATTCGCTCTTTTCCTTAATTTTCTGGTAATTTAACAAGTCAGATCATGCTATTACCATTTCTTTCTTAGAACATTGGTATTGTTCATTCGAAGCTTCATACCTACGAATTCTGGACCATTACTCGCTTGACTTGAAGTCGGGAAGAGGAGACAAAAGCATGGAACTCTTAAATATAAAAGAAAATATAAAGCCCGACAACAATACATAAATTACAAACCCTGCATATCAATACGTATTGCAACATAAAGGCAGGGGAGAATTAAAAACACTATAACCCCAAGGTAATAGTAAAAGTAAATAAATTCCTCCAGTGGTATATGAAAAAGAAGAATGACAGATATGAAAGTTAGGAGTATATCAAGAATCAGAACTGGATGGAGCATATTGACCAATGTTTTGGAAGTATGAATTAAGGAAGAAAATATAGAAGATGAGAGGTGTGGAAATAAGGAAACAAAGGGGATGTTAATTTATAGCGAAATATCAGACAAGGCAATCAAGGCAGATTACGCACCTAATCGAAGAAAATTCTAATTTCATTAATCATCGAAGAATCAAATCTTATTAAGATTACAAAGATTTTCTTTAATCCGGAAATCAACCGTGACGATGTCAAAAGTTAAGACGAATCTTTACTTTCCTCATTTCACTATTTTGCGATAGCTTCACTCATACACTTCACATAATCGGATTATTTTATCCATATTACTCACTGATGATAAAACTCTAATTTTCAACTCGTATTCGTCATGAAAATATACTTATTGTCAGCCATGACGATCTCGATCAAATTTCGGGACAAAATTTCTTTAACGGGTAGGTACTGTAACGACCCGAATTTTTCCGACTACTTGATTATACTATTTACATGATTTAATTATTCCGACTTGATAAGCAATGAATTTTAATAAGTCTTGAACCTCCGGAAAGAGTTTTACACAAGCTTTTGGTCACCCTTTTATTCTGACGATTCACGAACGTCATAACTTGATTTAATTGTTTAATTGTTTAATTATTGTGTATATATATGGATTTATATATATATATATATATATATATATATATATATATATATATATATATATATATATATATATATATATATATATATATATATATAACTTGAAAATATGATACTTAAATATCTCATTATGTATATTAACAAAGTATTATATATATTTTCATACTAATAATTTAAAGAGTTTTTGAACAATATATATGTTACTATTTAAACGACGTAATTAACTTATGTTATAATGTATTTACATATAATGTATTACGAGTGTAAATACATCCTTACAAGTATTGAATACACTTTATAATATACCAATATATATAAAGGATAGCTATACTAGTATTTTCGTTCAATTTCCTCAAGAATTCTACTCGCATTCATACGGTATTTTTACCCGTATTATACACAGCTTCTAGAAGTATTTACTATTGGTATATACCAATAGAAATCTGTAATTATTTGTGTAATATGTCATCCATAACCTAATCAATTTAATATATCATCCATCACTTAATACATTTTAACTTATCTTAGATATTTTCACTAAAAACCAAATTTTCAAGCCTATAAATAAGCACAATTTCTAACTCATTTTTACACATTCATTTTCCAATTTTACTTCCAATTTTCACACACACTTGCAAGAACTCTCTCAAGTTTTATTCTACTACTTCTTACCAGCAACTTTACATTGTAAACTTGAGGTAAAAACTCTACTTCAACTCTTGTTCAATTCATATGTCTATAGCTATCTATATAAGAGTTTATAAACTAGAACATAGTTTAGTTAATTCTAAACTTGTTCGCAAACAAAGTTAATCCTTCTAATTTAGCTTTTAAAAACAACATAACACATGTTTTATATCTATATGATATACTAACTTAATGAGTTAAAACTTGGAAACACGAAGAACACCGTAAAACCGGACATACGCCGTCGTAGTAAAATCGAGGGCTGTTTTGGGTTGGATAATTAAAAAATATCATAATCTTTAATTTAAAAGTTGTTCTTCTGGGAAAATGATATTTCATATGAACATGATACTATATCCAAAAATCATAGTTAAACTCAAAATTGAAGTATGTTTTTCAAAATGGTCATCAAGTTGTCGTTCTTTTAACGGAAATGAATACCTCTTTCAAATATAGATTATAACTTGTAACTCCAACTATAAACCACCACTTTTTCAGTTTAGTTTCATAAATTACAGTTCGTTATGAAACCATGGCAATTTGATTCACTCAAAACGGATTTATAATGAAGAAATTATGGGTAAAACAATATTAGTTAGAAATGGATAATTTGATTACGGGATTAATTCATTAGAATCTATACTAACTATATCCTAGCTAACTTTTCTTGTATTATACATGTATTCTAACATGTCATGGTTACACAATACGTCGTATAAATCAAAAGACACCACATACACAATACATGTAACTACAATAGCGGTATTGTGGATCATGATTGAGTCTTATACAACAAGTGTATACTATGAACGACTAATTATAGACTACTAACTGTGGAATACTAACTGTCGACTACTAATTGTGGACTACTAACATTAGACTGCTAACTTAACAACTTAAACAATCACACGTGATTGAAAATATAAACTTAAACAATCACACGTGGTTGAAAATATAAACTTAAACAATCACACGTGATTGAAAAATATGAACTTGCTATATCAATTTTGTTCACATGTATTATTATCTGAATCATTATTATAGTTATAGGTTCGTGAATCCAAGGACGACGACCATATTTTTAAGAAGTTGAAAACTTATTATTAATATACTTTTACTACCTTGAGTATATATGTAATGACCCGTCCTAATCCATCCGGACGAAGTCATCAACATCTGGTCCCATTGCGAGGTACTGTCCTAAATATGCCATGTGCGACTCCATATAATATCTTTAACATGAGCAAATGCACAGCGGAAGATTTCTTTCATACCTGAGAATAAACATGCTTAAAAGTGTCAACCAAAAGGTTGGTGAGTTCATAGGTTTATCATAACAATCATTTCCATATATTAATAGACCACAAGATTTCTGTTTATAAATATATGTACACTCGCAAGTGTATAAAAGTATTCTATAAGTTGTAGGCACCCGGTAACAAGCCTTAACGTTCATGTTTTACCCTCTGAAGTACACCAGATCAGGTGTGTTTAAAATAACCTCGAAGTACTAAAGCATCCCATAGTCAGGATGGGGTTTGTCAGGCCCAATAGATCTATCTTTAGGATTCGCGCCTACCGTACATAGACAAGTAGTTTAATGTTACCAAGCTAAGGGTATATTTCTGGTTTAAACCCACATAGAATTAGTTTTAGTACTTGTGCCTATTTCGTAAAACATTTATAAAACAGCGCATGTATTCTCAGCCCAAAAATATATATAAAAAGGGAGTAATGAAACTCACCATACTGTATTTTGCAGTAAAAATACATATGACGACATTGAACAAGTATAGGGTTTGTCTTGGATTCTCGAACCTATATCATGTATATATATTAACACCTATAATGGCAATCGAACAAATTTTATATATATAGTTATTTATTAGTTATATCATTTTTATATTAATAACCTATATGTTTCATATATTTAAAATAAATAAAAATATTAATTCTGTCATGTTATATGTATTTAATACATTTTTGTATATATATATATGTATATATATATATATATATATATATATATATATATATATATATATACATATATATATATATATATCTTTTGTTTGTTAAAATTATATTAATACTAAAATAATATTAGAAATGATAAAAATAATAATAATGATAATAGAGTAAAAAAAAATGATACTTTTAATATTAATAATAAAATGATAACTTTAATAAAAATAATACTTTTAATAAAAAATTTAATTTTAATAATGTATACTAATAATAATAATTATAAAAATAATGATTTTACTCATAATAATAATGATACTATTATTTATATTAATAACTATAATGATAATAATACTACTAATACTTATGATGATGATGATAATAATAATAATAATAACAATAATAATAATAATAATAATAATAATTAAAATAAAAGAAGGCTACCTTAAATAACTTAAAAAGAAATACATGTCATAGCCCGAACTCGAACCAAGACCTCTCGTTTTAACACAACACACCTAACCATGTGTCTGTCTGTCATCTCTTTGATCTAAATCATAGTCCAAATTTATTTATCCTAATATATGTGACTGTCTGATTCTCCTTATCTCTTTTTTTAAAAAAATGGCAAAGTCCAGGTTCGAACCTATGACCTCCTGAATAATGCAGACACCTCTTAACCATTACTCTGCTGTTTCTCTTCCTGAAATTTTACGGATTAAAACCTCTTATCCCTTATTTTTGTACCTCCTTTTGAAGGTATTTCGTATGCCCGAGAGACATATTAAATTAATGTGGCTAATGTGTTATGATCCAAGTCGGGTCATACCCAATAACAAACTTACCGACACTTTATTCGTATTTAATTTTAGCGGTTGGATCGTTGATTAAATACACGACACTTGAACTTTAAGGAAAAGGTTTCTTAAATAATGTTACTTGATATGTTTATATATAAGTTATGAAATAACTTATATAACAAGGATTTAATTATTTATAGGTTAAATAATTAAGTTATGTCACATTTTATAAAATTGGTTTTATAAAATATACATAACAAATAATATACATGTTTATATAATGTGTTTTATAAAATTAAGTTTTATAAAAACTGATTTTATAAAATCAGTTTTTTTATATAATGTATATTATAAAATGATCCTTGTAGTGGCATTGGGAGTTCAAGGAGCATGCTAGAGATTCCATTTGATGCCCATGCTTTCCCAATTCCTATAACATGCATCTTGACTCACTTTGGGACCTTGAGAAGCATTTACATATCAAAAAAAACTGCACAAAACTTCTCCCATTCTGCTGTCCAAAACCGTGGGGTATTTGCAGCTCAAAGGAGTTCATAATTTGGTTTTTATAAGCTCTATTCAAGTGTGATTAAATCCTAACCAAAGTACTAAGTGTTGGTTACAAGTTTGGGGTATTATCTCTTGAGGTTCCATAGTTTTGGAACTAGTATTCATCATCATCTTTCTTGGTACTTGCTGTCCAGATTTTAAGGTTCAAATAAAGTAGTTTTCTAGCTTGGTTAGTAAGGTTATAAGGTACCAAAGTCTAGCCAAGGTTAAGGGTGATATTGGAGAAGCATAAGCTTGGTGTTTTCACCTTCAAATTCATCATTCTTGGAAGTAAATAACCTCCTAACTTGGAGAAGGTATAACTTCTAAATTACTATCTTGTAGTTTGTAAGCATATTATTTCACAACTTGATCCATGGGATTTAACTTTAAAATGGTTTAAAGATTAACAAGTTAAAATGTAACTAACATGCTTCCGCTTTGATATGTTTCTTAAAAGGTTTTAAGTATCATGAAACTTGTTAAATCCCAACAATGGTATCTAGAGCCGAAGTTGTTGAAATATGCTTCGAGATGGTTATTAAACCCACTATAATTTTGCATTCTATGAACATGCATGAAGTAGAATGTAAAATTTTCGGTTTTGGGTGGTTGTCATTTTGGCCAAAATCACTTGTGATTCTGCATTCTGTACTGCCAATCACTTGTGATTCTGTACTGCAAATCACTTGTGATTCTGTACTGCCAATCACTTGTGATTCTGTGTTGCCGATCACTTGTGATTCTGTATTGCCAATCACTTGTGATTCTGTGTTGCCAATCACTTGTGATTCTGTGTTTCCAATCACTTGTGATTCTGTATTGCCTATCACTTATGTTGATGATGTTCACAATCTAAGCCTTGACCTTGTGTTTGGTTGCATGCATGGTTGATTGATATTTATTCAATTGGTTTGTAATAATATTTATTCATTTGGCATGTAATAATTCATTTGGTTATGTAATTTATTTTATATTTGGTATGTAAAATAGATTAGGTTGTATTTTCATTTTTTAGAGAAAAGTGTATTAGGATATATTTTTGTGTAAAAGATGAAGATGCAAGATGAAGAACACAAGAAGAAGCATTTGGATGCAAGATTGAGTGGGAGATTTTGAAATCTCTAACTTTGAGTTATAACCCCTTAACCGGTGGCATTTGTTTTCGGCTAAACAAATGCCTACCAAAATGGCTAGATTGTGAACATCTTTGTTTTGCATGCGTGGTTGTTTTAATTTCTTGTGTGATTGTGGATTGTGTGTTTGTATGCTACAAGTTAATCACACAAGTTAACAACAAACAAAACTAAAATTTAATTGGTTAAATTAGACGTTATTAATCACATGCAAAACGACAATTTAAAATGGTTAAATTGAAATGGCTAAAAGGACATTAATAAACGGTTATTAAGATCATGATAAGGATCATATATATAAAATGGTTTACATCATGTAATTGGTTTAATTACAAGACATGAAAATGGATTTCATAAGTACCATACACTAAATGCATGTTGGTGTATAGCAAAATGTTTTCTTAAACTAGAATTTATGAAAACTTAAAATCCCTTTACAAATACAAGTTAAACGCCATCCTTTTGTGGGAACACTTGAACATAGTAGTGAACTCACAATGGGATAAAGGTCACCTAACCATTATGAACTAGCTAATATGCTTAAGGTAAAATTCGCACACTTGTGGGATAAAGGTCACCTAACCACTTGTATGTTAATTTTACATGTTTTCACAAGTAGGACGACTTGATTTGGGAATCATGAACTTAGGGTCACCGAAGCATGATGAACAAATAGGCGTTGATGGGATAAATATGCCATGCAAAAGGATTGCATGATCCCATAACTTAGAAGTTGCAAAAGGATTGCAATTGTCATATAATGACTACCTAGCTAAATCAAATGACGGGATAAAGGTCACCTAACCGAAATTTGGTTTACCGTTGGATTCTAATATTTAATAAGTCAATTAAAATAAGAGGGTATTGTTTATTAAATTTAAAATCGATACTTAAAAGAACTTTGTTGAATTTTGTAGATGGCCGCCAATAACAACAACAACATGCAAAACGCACCACTTAACCTAAACCACCTATCATTAAGGTCTCTCTTAGAGAAAGACAAACTCAACCATACCAACTTTATGGATTGGTTCCGCAATCTTCGGATTGTCCTCAAACAAGAGGATAAAGCGTATGTACTTGAGGACCCCATTCCCGATCAACCGGATGAGAATGATGTGGAGGCAATGGCCTCTTACGATAAGTATTGCCACGACTCCCTTCAAGTCTCATGCTTAATGCTTGGGACTATGATACCCGAACTCCAAACGGATTTCGAACATCATAGTGCATACGACATGATAACGCAATTGAAGGAGATGTTCCTTCAACAAGCGCGTGTCGAATGCTTCGAAACGGTTCGAGCGCTACATGCTTGTCGTATGGACGATACCCAATCGGTTTCATCTTATGTACTTAAGATGAAAAGCCTTATCGATCGTGCTAACCGTCTTAACCTAAACATATCTAATGAGTTAGCCACCGATCTTATCCTTAACTCCCTATCAAAAAGGTTTGATCAATTTGTAATTAATTACAATATGAATGGGATGGATAAGAGCATAGGTGAGCTTCACGGTATGCTTAGAACGGCGGAAACTAGCATGGGTAAAAGGGCTTTACCCGTGTTAGCAATCGATCAAGGTGGGTCCAAAGGTAAGACCTCTAAGCCAAAGGTGGCTAAGAGAAAAGGACCCGCTTACCAAGGCAAAGGGAAGGGGAAGATGGTTACCCCAACCTTCAACAAGGCTAAGAAGCAAAAGGTAGCCGAGAAGGCAAACCCCAAGGAAGACCCATGTTTCGGTTGCGGTGAAATGGGTCATTGGAAACGAAACTGTCCGATCTATCTTAAGGAGTTGAAGGATAAGAGGGATGCAGGGCAAACCTCAGGTAATATATATATGGTATATATAGAGCTTAGTATTACTTCTTCTAATACATGGGTATTAGACACTGGATGTGGAACTCACATTTGCAATTCATTGCAGGGGTTCAAAAGAAGTAGCAAGCAAACGGGAACATCAAGTCTCTACATGGGTAATGGAGCCAAAGTGCAAGTGAAGGCTCAAGGAGACTTTGTGTTAAAACTTCCAAGTGGTTTGGAACTTATTTTGAAAGATGTTTTGTATGCACCCGATTTATGTCGAAACATTATTTCCATTTCCCGTTTGAAACAATGTGGTTTTAATCTTAATTTTGTTAATGATGATATCCATATTTATTTAGATAATGTATTCTATTTCAAGGCTTCGCCTTCAAATGGAATTTATGAATTGGTTCATGATGACGCATCATCGAGCTCTATATACCATACAAGCACCAAGAAACTCAAAAGGGATTTGAGTGATTCCTACTTATGGCATTGTCGCCTTGGTCACATAAACAAGAACCAAATGCATACACTTCAAAGGAATGGACTTTTGAAATCAAATGAAATGGATTCATTTGATGTATGCGAATCTTGTTTACAAGGCAAGATGACTAAAGCACCTTTCAAAGGGACTTATGAAAGGGCTAAAGATTTATTGGGATTAATACATTCGGATGTATGTGGACCCTTTAAACCCATAACTAGGAATGGTGAAAGATACTTTGTTACTTTCATTGATGACTTTAGTCGTTTCGGATATGTCTACTTATTAAGACACAAGGACGAAACGTTTGAAGCATTCAAAGAATATCAAAACGAAGTACAAAATCAACTCAATAGGACAATTAAGGTACTACGTACCGATAGAGGAGGTGAATACCTAAGCGATGCCTTCCAAGATCATCTTAGGAGTTGTGGGATTATCTCACAACTTACTCCACCCGGAACACCCCAACTTAATGGAGTTTCCGAAAGGAGGAACCGAACCCTAATGGATATGGTTCGATCTATGATGACAAGAAGCTCGTTGCCTCTATCATTTTGGGGTTATTGTCTAAGCTCCGCGGCTCGTATTTTAAATATGGCCCCAACCAAGAAAGTGGAACGAACTCCTCACGAGATGTGGTTTGGTAAACCTCCATCTCTATCATACTTAAAGGTGTGGGGATGTGAAGCTTATCCTAAGCGTTACGTCCCTAATAAGTTGAATGCTCGATCCACGAAGTGTATCTTCATAGGATATCCCAAGGATGATATGGGATACTATTTCTATGATCCATCCGAGCAGAATGTATTTATTGCTCGGAAGGCGGAATTCCTTGAAACTAAGTTCCTAATGGAAGGAAATAGTGAAAGGAAGATAGATCTTGAAGAGGTTCAAGATCAAGTAGATGATACACAATTGGTTGACACTAGCACTCAACATTAAAATGTTGATAGTGATCAAATGGATGATCAAAATACACAAGACATTCGTAGATCTGGTAGGATTAGCAATCCTCCTGAGAGATATGGGTTTCTCATAGATGGTTGCTATACGGTTGATTTGGATGAACCAACAAACTACCAAGATGCTTTATCAAGGATTGATAAAGATAAATGGCAGGAAGCCATGAACGCCGAGATGCAATCCATGTATGAAAACCAAGTGTGGGAACTTGTTGAGCAACCTCCTAGCTCTAAGCTAGTTGATTGCAAATGGCTTTTCAAAATGAAAACCGACATACATGGAAACTTGGATACATATAAAGCTAGACTTGTTGCAAAAGGTTTCACTCAAACTCAAGGGGTTGATTATGATGAAACTTTCTCGCCTGTTCAATGCTAAAGTCTATTAGGATATTATTTGCCATTGCTGCTCACTACGACTATGAAATATGGCAAATGGATGTCAAAACCGCTTTCCTAAATGGATATCTTATGGAAGATGTCTATATGGTCCAACCTGAAGGTTTTGTTGATCCAAAATATCCTAAAAGTGTATGCAAGTTAAAGAAGTCAATCTACGGATTGAAACAAGCATCTAGAATGTGGAATCATCGTTTTAATGAGGAAGCCGAGAAATTTGGCTTCATTAAAAATGGTGATGAAGCTTGTGTATATAAGAAAGCTAGTGGGAGCACTATCATGTTCCTTGTACTATATGTAGATGATATATTATTATTTGGGAATGATATTACCACAATGCAAGGAGTCAAAACTTGGCTAAAGAGTTGCTTCTCCATTAAGGATCTTGGAGATGCACAATACATATTGGGGATAGGGATCTATAGGAATAGATTCAAGAGATTGATAGGTTTAAGTCAAAGTACATACATTGATAAAATCTTGAAAAGGTTCAAGATGGAAAACTCTAAGAGAGGTTTGGTACCTATTCAAAAGGGAACCGTTCTCAGTTCATCTCAGTGTCCTGCCACGAAAGATGAACAAGAGAGAATGAAGAAAGTCCCATACGCATCTGCTATTGGGTCTATCATGTATGCAATGATATGTACTAGACCGGATGTGTCATGCGCTCTAAGCTTGACAAGTAGATACCAGAACAACCCAGGAAACAGTCATTGGATTGCTGTTAAAAGTATATTGAAATACCTTAGGAGAACTAAGGATATGTTTCTAATATATGGGTCTGGTGAGGAGGAACTCGCCGTAAAAGGTTACGTGGACGCGAGTTTCCAAACTGATCGAGATGACTCTCGATCACAATCCGGTTATGTCTTCATGTTAAATGGTGGTGCGGTCTCTTGGAAGAGTTCGAAACAGGAAGTTGTTGCGTTATCCACTACAGAGTCGGAGTACATTGCCGCCTCACTGGCAGCTCAGGAAGCTGCATGGATGAAGAAATTCATCGACGACTTAGGAGTGGTCCCTTCCATTCAGGACCCTCTTGAGATCTTTTGTGACAACGAGGGTGCGATTGCTCAAATCAAGGAACCTCGTGCTCATCAAAAGACTCGTCACATTGAGCGGAGATTCAACTACATCAGGGATGAGGTTGAAAAGGGAAAGATATGTATTCACAAAGTTCACACAGATCAAAATGTTGCGGATCCACTCACGAAGCTTTTACATGGGCCAAAACATGAGGGACATGTTTGTGCATTAGGGCTTCGATATTCTAGTGATTGGATATGATCTATTTTAAGTATTGTACCGGAATGAAATTATTCAAACTCATTAATATAACTATGGTGTTAATTTATTTGAGTTATGTTCCTATTTTGCATATTTCATCCATGAATAAGCAATTACTCTAAATTTCCGTAGTCGATCACATTTGTGGGAACAAGTGTGAGGTTTAGACTATTATGAACTCTGATTGGTATACATTCATAGGTTGAATGTGGGGCAAGGTTGCAACCAAGGTTCATAGATATTTGTGGGAAACAAATATTGGAAGACCCGCTCTCAAGAATTACTGTATAGAGCCTTTGTGGTTGATCACATGTAATCTTGAGTAAAGGCGAATATCATTGTATCCTCTGACCTGAGATACATATTGGGTTCGGATATTCACCAAGTACTGTGCCTTGATTCTTTCCTTCGCTATTCTGAAACATGGTAGTACATAAGGAAGAACTCAGGTATATTACAAAGTGTATATCTAGGACGTATGTAGTCAAGATGGAATTTGTCCCTCTTATTCGTTGAGAGTCAGATGTCTAAGGCCTGAAAAGTTAAATCTATAAGAGAGTGATCACTCTGTATCTCTTGGATTTAACATGACATCTATGATGAAAGGATATAATGAAAGATTCACCTACATATATCAGTTCGAGTAGGGAACTCGAAAAGGGATGATGTTATTGAATGGCACAAAGTCATAACATATTAGGGGTGATGGACGGTGTGTTAGGCTGTATCCATCACTTGCATTAATTTCTTATGTTTCTCGTGCAAGTGGGAGATTGAAGGTATTTCGTATGCCCGAGAGACATATTAAATTAATGTGGCTAATGTGTTATGATCCAAGTCGGGTCATACCCAATAACAAACTTACCGACACTTTATTCGTATTTAATTTTAGCGGTTGGATCGTTGATTAAATACACGACACTTGAACTTTAAGGAAAAGGTTTCTTAAATAATGTTACTTGATATGTTTATATATAAGTTATGAAATAACTTATATAACAAGGATTTAATTATTTATAGGTTAAATAATTAAGTTATGTCACATTTTATAAAATTGGTTTTATAAAATATACATAACAAATAATATACATGTTTATATAATGTGTTTTATAAAATTAAGTTTTATAAAAACTGATTTTATAAAATCAGTTTTTTTATATAATGTATATTATAAAATGATCCTTGTAGTGGCATTGGGAGTTCAAGGAGCATGCTAGAGATTCCATTTGATGCCCATGCTTTCCCAATTCCTATAACATGCATCTTGACTCACTTTGGGACCTTGAGAAGCATTTACATATCAAAAAAAACTGCACAAAACTTCTCCCATTCTGCTGTCCAAAACCGTGGGGTATTTGCAGCTCAAAGGAGTTCATAATTTGGTTTTTATAAGCTCTATTCAAGTGTGATTAAATCCTAACCAAAGTACTAAGTGTTGGTTACAAGTTTGGGGTATTATCTCTTGAGGTTCCATAGTTTTGGAACTAGTATTCATCATCATCTTTCTTGGTACTTGCTGTCCAGATTTTAAGGTTCAAATAAAGTAGTTTTCTAGCTTGGTTAGTAAGGTTATAAGGTACCAAAGTCTAGCCAAGGTTAAGGGTGATATTGGAGAAGCATAAGCTTGGTGTTTTCATCTTCAAATTTATCATTCTTGGAAGTAAATAACCTCCTAACTTGGAGAAGGTATAACTTCTAAATTACTATCTTGTAGTTTGTAAGCATATTATTTCACAACTTGATCCATGGGATTTAACTTTAAAATGGTTTAAAGATTAACAAGTTAAAATGTAACTAACATGCTTCCGCTTTGATATGTTTCTTAAAAGGTTTTAAGTATCATGAAACTTGTTAAATCCCAACACCTTTATTTATCTTGCCTTCAAAATCATTTCATGTACACGTCATCTTCCATTACTTTGATCTCAACTGCTTCACTGACCGTAAATTACTAGTAATACCATATTAATTATGATATTATATACATATCTTTTTAATAACAGGAACATGATTTAGTGGGTGAGGTTTCTTTCATTCTTTATAAAAAGAAAATTTCCACTAGCACATATCATCATTTTTTTTTTACGTATATCCTCACACATCCCTTATCCTACATGTATCACCACCATACCTTTAATCATCTTCATCTTCATCTTCATTTATGATTTTATGTATCAACATCATAACCTTAAACTATTAATATCATTAATCTCTGTAAGCATCAACATAAAATCATGTATATATCATCGACTCCTCATCATCTTCATATTGAATCACAATCATCAATTTTTCATGATCATCACCTTCGTTGTATATTATCACCATCGTCGTTCACGCTAGTCACCATCATCACTGTCGTAACAGTGAATTATAGCAGTAGCAGGTGGAGTTTTGGGGTAATTTTTGGACAGAAAAACAGCAGTTTTATTAGTCATGGTTACGTGGTAAGGGTAGTGAGGTGTGGTGGTGGTCACGGTGGTTTTATGGTGTTTTGTGGTGGTGGTTCAACAAGAGTGAGAGGAGAGAGGAAGATGGAAGGTGATAGCCGTAGTGGTAGTAGCTCGATGGTGGAAGTGAGGTTGGGTTGTCGGAGGTTGTGATGGTGGTAAGATCTCGGTGGTTGTATGTGTAAGTGACGGTTGTAATGGTTTTCGAACTGTAAACAGTAGGATCTCGAATAGAACTATAACAATTGTAGGTTAGTTTTGGATGGTTCTTGTAATGGTTGTGATCTAGTAATAAAATAACATGGTGGCGGTTATGTATGATGTTAGTGGTGGCTTACGTGGTTTCATGGTGGGAGCCTTCGGTTGTGATTGTGATCGAGCAAGAGTTGGTACATGTGAAGTGGATTAGGTTATTTGCTCGATGGCTATAAGGGCATGGAAACAAAGTTATAAAGTGATGATGTTTGTCATATGAGGTGTACTCATAAATATATGTATATAAAATATAGAATGGACAGTTCACAGAACAACACAGTATATGTGAATTGAGAAATCGAATAGTAATGTGGGGACTGGTTAGTTAATTGATAATGATATCCAATTCCTTTTCTCAATCAAAGTCTAACGAATTTTGCCAACATTTTCTCAATATGTTACGTGATTTAACATGTTTATTTGTCTTCTTTATTCTTTTTCCTTTTACCTTGATGATAAGTTTCGCACAAGAAAACAAAAATATTTCATAAGTGACTCAGTATGCTAAGCTAGTGGAGACAGGAAAAACAACTCAGATAGAGATATATAACAAATTTTAATTATGGTGATGTTATTGCGAAATAATTTGTTTTTATTTAATATTAATAGTTATTGAATATATTAATAATATTAATACTGTTTATTTTAAAATCATATAAGTTGGAATTTTTACTTGCTTAATATCAATCGGAACATCAAACGAGTATTACAATCATTTAATATTTGTTTTTAATATACTGTAAATATATATAGATTCAGGTTTTTATTATATAATACATTAAATATATGTCTTCAAATAAATAAATTTAATATTTAATCTTATATATTTACAATTAATATTCATGTACATATATATATACATACATAAATATATATGAATCTATTTAAAAATAGTTGTTCGTGAATCGTTGGGAACAATCGAAGGTCAATTGAATATATAAACATAGTTTCAAAATTTTCGAGACTCAATATTACAGACTTTGCTTATCGTGTCAAAATATTATATCCTATCGAGAGTTTGATTCAAAATTAGTCGAAATTTTCCGGGTCGTGACAGTACCTACCCGTTAAAGAAATTTCGTCCCGAAATTTGATCGAGGTCGTCATGGCTAACAATAAAAATGTTTTTGTGACGATTATGAGTTGATAAATAGAGTTTTATCATTATGGATTAATACAGATAAAACAATTCGATGATTTGAAGCGTACGAGTGAAGCTGTCACAAATGAGTGAAATGAGAAAATAAAGATTCGTCTTGACTTTTGACATAGTCATGGTTGGTTTCCGGAATTCATGATATTTAAAGAAAATCTTCTAATCAGATAGAAAATGTAATAGCACGATTCATTAGCAATTGTTGGAATTATGAAAAGGATAGAAATATCAAGAGAATATTTTCTTGATATGTTTAGAGGTTAAATAGAATGAAAGAGTCGTGTAACATGACACATGATGATAGTATAATCTACAGTGAACCATCATCACATTTCATTAGAAACTCAGCATGACTTACTGTAATATAATCACGTTGGCCAAGCGCATTATATTATACTAACTCATGCCTCAGTTCCCAACACTTCTCCACAATTTATTCATAACTTTTAGTTAGATTTTTAAAAAAAATTCAGTATAATGGAATACAGAAACACGAAGAGGTAGATAATTTCGGACAAGAATATTTATGAAAATATCCTCAGAAATATCAAAGATATTTATGATGATATTTTGGAATTTCTAAGTTCGAAAGTTGATAAGGAAAAAATTTTCCGCAAGATTTTAACGTGACTTCGGAGCATGATATTCTCTAAAGATTTCATCGGATCCAGAATTACCTGGATTCTTTGAATATAAGGTTTGGTCCTTGTATTTGTTCTTTGTTTCCTTCACGGTGTGCTCAATCCGATTTTCAGTACCAAATTTTTCTATCGAGCGTTCCCAACACTTCCTTCTTTATCATCAATTATTGGCCATTAAGACCATCTTCCACATGCTACTTCATCAGTATTTTCAAAGTTAACGGATCTAGGTCATCGGTTATCAAACTGAGGTGGTTTCAGGAGAATTGTATTTTTAGATGATTAAACGCTGATGGTAATATGGTGGAATATAAAAGATTCTCCAGTAACAATAAAGAGTACACATATATATCAAGGTTATAATAAGGTTATTTCGAATGAAAAGTCGGAGTTGACTTCCTGGAGCTGTGATAAAATTTGCTACTTTGAAAGGGATTACCAAATCATTTTGGGTAATAATAACACTAAAGGAATTAGTACAGCTATGTGTCAAACGTTTACTCAGTTTCTGAGGGTTTTTCTGGTGTATAACTATATGCATCAATCTTTTCTTCCATAGATGAAGTGCGGCTGGTTCATCCTCTCGATCGAGGTGTTTTCAAGAATCGTGAAAGGTTTGAACGCAGATTGTAATCGTCAAGATACGAATGAGGTTTAAGATGAAATCAAGTGGCAAACTTGAAGAATTATTTAGTTTCATATGTTATAATCAGTATTTTAATTCATTTTAATTGCCCAAAGTTAGCAGTCCAATAGTCCAATTGTCCAATAATCCAATATATTAATATATAATTTAATATATAATATTCGAATTAATTAATACGTATCGTGACCCGTGTACCGGTCTCAGTATTGATCACAACTCAAACCATATATATATTTTGGAATCAACCTCAACCCTGTATAGCCAACTCCAACATTCACATATAGAGTGTCTATGGTTGTTCCGAAATATATATATATAGATGGGTCGATATGTTAGGTCGAAACCTTGTATACGTGTCCCGTTATTTAAAGTGCGTAAAAGTAAATAACAGAAATTTAATGACGAAAAATAAAATTGCGAGAATGTAAATTGCGATAAATAAAATGTAATACAGAATTAACAGTTAGCTGGGAACAGTTAGCTAGGAACAGTTAGCGTGGATTCTTAACAAAATTCTTTATAATTAATTTGTTTGTTTCTAACAAATTTTATCATGTCCAATGTTTTCTTCATTATGCCACTTGTTGGATTCTGATAGGTCAAAATCCAAATATGAAATTGAATAAAAATGGTTATTCTGCGGTGAACAGATTCGTATATTGGTGGTTGTAAGTAGGATAGTAAATGACCGTTGAATCAGATTCGAAGAATGTACAGTGTAACTTATTAATGTGAAATCTAAATATTCCTCGGGTACTACCTACCCGTTAAAATATTTTCACCATCAACAATTTGTACAAAAGAATTTTTAATTACAATCTTTATGAAAATATATATACATATATATATATTTTTTCTTCAGATGTAATCATGGATTTTAGTGAGTCAATATGATATTAATCTCATTTGATTTATTGTTAGAACTATAATACATAACCTCTAAAACATTAGAGATTACATAATCGCCATGAAGAACGAAGATAATGATGTAGAATGATTCGCAGATTGATGATTATGCACGAGGTACATAATGAGATGTTGAGGTGTGAGATGTTGAACTTGGGTAGTTGGTGGTACTGGTATTGATGTTGATGGTACTGTTGGTGCCGTTGATGTTGCTGAAGCTGGTACGTTTTGTACCATATTTTTCAAGGCTACAACTCGGGCGCGTAGTTCGTTGACTTATTACTCCGGGATGATTGTCTGTAAGAACGGGCGAATGAATAAGGTTTAGAATTTTAGATATAAGATAATCGTGACGAACTACTCTGAAGATGAGGCTAAAAATGGTGTTTTAGATAGGTTCACCGGTAAGTGCTTCAGGTTCTTCGCTGAGAGTGTAGGTTGGTAGGTGGAAAATATCGCCTTCTTCTTGTTTCCATTGGTTAAGTCGACTACGAACCCATCAGATGAATTGGGGATGGCTGATTGATTGATTCATTCTGGTGATGCTGCTTTCGAAGCTGAAGTGGGACTCCATATCGAAATCCGAGGGACTTGAACTAGTGGTGAGTTCCATTGAGTACGATTGAATAAGGCATTTTTCAATATTAAATGATTTTTGGATGTTGGATGATATTTTAATTACATAGAATATAGTACAGAAGATCCCGTAGATTACGAAGGGATTTAAGGAAACGTGTCAGATAAAGTCTACAGTAACAGATACGCTAAGATATGAATTTATCTGTACACTATCCATCAAATAAGTGCAGGAAGTCGTGTCTAGACTTAGGAATGATAAGCAGGCAATTTTCCACTAGGAATGATATACAATACTTATAATATGTAGCTAAGGTCGAAGTCCAGACTTGCTAATGCATCCTAACAATTATCAGTTAGACTCACTAATGCAAGACCTGGTTCGCTAAGACCACCGCTCTGATACCACCTGTAATGACCCGTCCTAATCCATCCGGACGAAGTCATCAACATCTGGTCCCATTGCGAGGTACTGTCCTAAATATGCCATGTGCGACTCCATATAATATCTTTAACATGAGCAAATACACAGCGGAAGATTTCTTTCATACCTGAGAATAAACATGCTTAAAAGTGTCAACCAAAAGGTTGGTGAGTTCATAGGTTTATCATAACAATCATTTCCATATATTAATAGACCACAAGATTTCTGTTTATAAATATATGTACACTCGCAAGTGTATAAAAGTATTCTATAAGTTGTAGGCACCCGATAACAAGCCTTAACGTTCATGTTTTACCCTCTGAAGTACACCAGATCAGGTGTGTTTAAAATAACCTCGAAGTACTAAAGCATCCCATAGTCAGGATGGGGTTTGTCAGGCCCAATAGATCTATCTTTAGGATTCGCGCCTACCGTACATAGACAAGTAGTTTAATGTTACCAAGCTAAGGGTATATTTCTGGTTTAAACCCACATAGAATTAGTTTTAGTACTTGTGCCTATTTCGTAAAACATTTATAAAACAGCGCATGTATTCTCAGCCCAAAAATATATATAAAAAGGGAGTAATGAAACTCACCATACTGTATTTTGCAGTAAAAATACATATGACGACATTGAACAAGTATAGGGTTTGTCTTGGATTCTCGAACCTATATCATGTATATATATTAACACCTATAATGGTAATCGAACAAATTTTATATATATAGTTATTTATTAGTTATATCATTTTTATATTAATAACCTATATGTTTCATATATTTAAAATAAATAAAAATATTAATTCTGTCATGTTATATGTATTTAATACATTTTTGTATATATATATATATATATATATATATATATATATATATATATATATATATATATATATATATATATATATATATATATATATATATCTTTTGTTTGTTAAAATTATATTAATACTAAAATAATATTAGAAATGATAAAAATAATAATAATGATAATAGAGTAAAAAAAATGATACTTTTAATATTAATAATAAAATGATAACTTTAATAAAAATAATACTTTTAATAAAAATTTTAATTTTAATAATGTATACTAATAATAATAATTATAAAAATAATGATTTTACTCATAATAATAATGATACTATTATTTATATTAATAACTATAATGATAATAATACTACTAATACTTATGATGATGATGATGATGATAATAATAATAATAATAATAATAATAATAATAATAATAATAATAATAATAATAATAATAATAATAATAATAATAATAATTAAAATAAAAGAAGGCTACCTTAAACAACTTAAAAAGAAATACATGTCATAGCCCGAACTCGAACCAAGACCTCTCGTTTTAACATAACACACCTAACCATGTGTCTGTCTGTCATCTCTTTGATCTAAATCATAATCCAAATTTATTTATCCTAATATATGTGACTGTTTGATTCTCCTTATCTCTTTTTTTAAAAAAATGGCAAAGTCCAGGTTCGAACCTATGACCTCCTGAATAATGCAGACACCTCTTAACCATTACTCTGCTGTTTCTCTTCCTGAAACTTTACGGATTAAAACCCTCTTATCCCTTATTTTCGTACCTCCTTTATTTATCTTGCCTTCATAATCATGTCATGTACACGTCATCTTCCATTACTTTGATCTCAACTTCTTCACTGACCGTAAATTACTAGTAATACCATATTAATTATGATATTATATACATATCTTTTTAATAACAAGAACATGATTTAGTGGGTGAGGTTTCTTTCATTCTTTATAAAAAGAAAATTTCCACTAGCACATATCATCATTTTTTTTTTACGTATATCCTCACACATCCCTTATCCTACATGTATCACCACCATACCTTTAATCATCTTCATCTTCATCTTCATTTATGATTTTATGTATCAACATCATAACCTTAAACTATTAATATCATTAATCTCTGTAAGCATCAACATAAAATCATGTATATATCATCGACTCCTCATCATCTTCATATTGAATCACAATCATCAATTATTCATGATCATTACCTTCGTTGTATATTATCACCATCGTCGTTCACGCTAGTCACCATCATCACTGTCGTAACAGTGAATTATAGCAGCAGCAGGTGGAGTTTTGGGGTAATTTTTGGACAGAAAAACAGCAGTTTTATTAGTCATGGTTACGTGGTAAGGGTAGTGAGGTGTGGTGGTGGTCACGGTGGTTTTATGGTGTTTTGTGGTGGTGGTTCAACAAGAGTGAGAGGAGAGAGGAAGATGGAAGGTGATAGCCGTAGTGGTAGTAGCTCGATGGTGGAAGTGAGGTTGGGTTGTCGGAGGTTGTGATGGTGGTAAGGTCTCGGTGGTTGTATGTGCAAGTGACGGTTGTAATGGTTTTCGAACTGCAAACAGTAGGATCTCGAATAGAACTATAACAATTGTAGGTTGGTTTTGGATGGTTCTTGTAATGGTTGTGATCTAGTAATAAAATAACATGGTGGCGGTTATGTATGATGTTAGTGGTGGCTTACGTGGTTTCATGGTGGGAGCCTTCGGTTGTGATTGTGATCGAGCAAGAGTTGGTACATGTGAAGTGGATTAGGTTATTTGCTCGATGGCTATAAGGGCATGGAAACAAAGTTATAAAGTGATGATGTTTGTCATATGAGGTGTACTCATAAATATATGTATATAAAATATAGAATGGACAGTTCACAGAACAACACAGTATATGTGAATTGAGAAATCGAATAGTAATGTGGGGACTGGTTAGTTAATTGATAATGATATCCAATTCCTTTTCTCAATCAAAGTCTAACGAATTTTGCCAACATTTTCTCAATATGTTACGTGATTTAACATGTTTATTTGTCTTCTTTATTCTTTTTCCTTTTACCTTGATAAGTTTCGCACGAGAAAACAAAAATATTTCATAAGGGACTCAGTATGCTAAGCTAGTGGAGACAGGAAAAACAACTCAGATAGAGATATATAACAAATTTTAATTATGGTGATGTTATTGGGAAATAATTTGTTTTTATTTAATATTGATAGTTATTGAATATATTAATAATATTAATACTGTTTATTTTAAAATCATATAAGTTGGAATTTTTACTTGCTTAATATCAATCGGAACATCAAACGAGTATTACAATCATTTAATATTTGTTTTTAATATACTGTAAATATATATAGATTCAGGTTTTTATTATATAATACATTAAATATATGTCTTCAAATAAATAAATTTAATATTTAATCTTATATATTTACAATTAATATTCATGTACATATATATATACATACATAAATATATATGAATCTATTTACAAATAGTTGTTCGTGAATCGTTGGGAACAATCGAAGGTCAATTGAATATATAAACATAGTTTCAAAATTTTCGAGACTCAATATTACAGACTTTGCTTATCGTGTCAAAATATTATATCCTATCGAGAGTTTGATTCAAAATTAGTCGAAATTTTCCTGGTCGTGACAATATAGTCCCATTTTTAAACTCTACAAATATTTTGGGACGGGAATACATGCATTTTATGTTTTATGCCATAGACACAAGTACTTAAAATATATTCTACGTTGAGTTGTACCACTTTGCATATCTTCCCTAATAGCTTGGTAACTAATATTTACATGTTGTAAGAACATGTATACGCGAATCCTATTGATAGATCTATCGGGTTTGACAACCCCAACCGGTCTAGTCGCTTTAGTATCGTAAACGGTTGCATAGTACTTCGCTTTTACTACACTTGGTACAGTGTATGGAGATTTCATAATAAAGGGAATATGCCACATTAATGGTTAAGTATGGTTACCGAATCGCTCAACAACTTATAGAATATCTTTATTGAAATATTTATAACTATGGAATCTGGTGGTCTATATTTATATCGATGATAGCTTTAAACCGGTATATCTCACCAACCTTTGTGTTGACTTTTTAAGCATGTTTATTCTCAGGTCCTTAAGAAAGTCTTCCGCCGTTGCATTATCTGAGCAAGCTGTGCATGGAGTCTCATGCTTTTAATTAAATAAAGTGTTGCATTCAATAAAACTTTGTCATGTATTATATTCGACTGTTATGTCACGTGTGTAGTATTTGAAAACCGATGTATTATTCCCTAAATAATCGCCCAATTGTTTAAAACATGCATTATGTATAATAATGGTGTGCTTTTTATGAAACGAACGCAATATTTTCTAAAACATATCATATAGAGGTCAAATACCTCACTATGGGACCAATGAATAACGTACTGCGTTTATAGTAATATGGACGGGTCGTTTCAATGTGTATCGTACGTTTGATTAGCACTTAGATTAGAGAACAATGAATGTGATTAGAACCTGTGACTTTGTTTGTTGTGGTAGACCCGATTCCGAGGACAGAATCTTCTTAAGGGGGGAGGATTTGTAACATCCTCAACCGGGCCTAGCTGTAAGATTACTAGTTTGCCCTTAAGTATATGTTGTGTTATTATATGCTTTTATTTTTATTTAATGTTTATTATCATTTGATGATGTGGTTAGGACCAGTTTGTGACAAGGGTCACAGAATAGGTTTGTTTATTTAATTTGGACTTCTTTTGGGTTGCCAAATGATGTACGAAAGATATCAGATAACTGATAAATACCCGTGTGTTGCACAGTGTGGGAATTTAACCCAATTAAGTGACTATAGTGCTGATTCCCTTCTCATTTTCTAGACTTTTCCAAACACACACACGTACTTACTCTTTCACCTAACCAAAACCCTACTTGCTTGATCTTGTTCTTGAGCTCAAATTAATCATATCTTCTTGTTCTCTGTGATTTTGTGATCAATTTAAGGTAAGCTTCTCTTTGATTCATGTATTGATTTTTGCTTAAATTGGGGTTTTGTGTTTTTGTGTAAAAGTTAGGTTTTGAGGCTTGATTCTTGATCTTAAGTGTTTGTTATGCTCAATTGTTGTTATTAATAGCTTATATAGAGTTGATATGATGTTTTGGAAGTGGTTTTGGTGTTTGATCTTGTAAAAATCATGATTTTGGGTCAAAAAACGCGAAAACAACGAGCTGGAATGTTCTAACAGCTCCCACACTTCTGACAGGTCACTCGTACGAGTGACCACACGTTTGAGGCTCAACCACGTAGTTGAGGACTCACTCGCACGAGTGAGGTCTCGTCCGCGCGAATGAGTACTGGTCAGTTTTCGGTAAAATTGAAAAGGCTGTAACTTTCAAACCGTAACTCCGTTTTCGATGAATAAACTATCGTTGGACTCGTCTTGAAGTTTACTATCCATGATAAGGTTTTAAAAAGCTAGATCAAATTTATTTTGGTCATAAGAAGGGATTTTATTGTGTATGTCTTGTTTTGTACTCGTTTAGTGTCGTTATTGATTGAGTTTATGATGTAGGCTTATCATATAGTGAATATATGATGATATGGGTTAATTTACTGTATGTATTGATCTTTATGTTGTACATTTTGAGTGGAAACCTGAAGCGACCCGTCCTAATCCATCTGGACGAAGTCCATATCGATTATAAATGATTCACAATAGTTGATTTCATTGCGATGTACTTGACCTCTATATGATACATTTTACAAACATTGCATTCGTTTTTAAAAAAGATAAACTTTCAATACATTGAAAGTTGACGGCATGCATACCATTTCATAATATATCTAAACTATAAATGACTTGATAATAATCTTGATGAACTCGACGACTCGAATGCAACGTCTTTTGAAATATGTCATGAATGACTCCAAGTAATGTCTCTAAAATGTGCAAATGCACAGCGGAAGATTTCTTTCGTACCTGAGAATAAACATGCTTTCAAGTGTCAACCAAAAGGTTGGTGAGTTCATTAGTTTACATAAATAATCATTTCCATCATTTTAATAGACCACAAGATTTTCATTTTCAGTTCTCATAAATATACGTCCCATGCATAGAGACAAAAATATCATTCATATGGACTGAACACCTGGTAACCGACATTAACAAGATGCATATAAGAATATCCCCTATCATTCCGGGAAATCCTTCGGCCATGATAAAACAACATCGAAGTACTAAAGCATCTGCTCCAACGGATGGGGTTCGTTAGGCCCAATAGATCTATCTTAGAATTCGCGTCAATTAGGCGTGCACTAATTCTCAAAATTAGTGATGTTCCCTAATTCTTAGGCTACCAAGCAAAAAGGGGCATATTCGGCTTCGATCATTCACCCATATAATGTAGTTTCATTTACTTGTGTCTATTTCGTAAAACATTTATAAAAATTGCGCATGTATTCTCAGCCCAAAAATATAAAGGGTAAAAAAGGCAAATGAAACTCACCTAATGTATTTTGTAGTAAAAATACATATGACGATATTGACAATTGCAGGGTTGGCCTCAGATTCACGAACCTATATCAATTGTATATCTATTAAAACATATAATGGAAATCACATAATTTCCTTTATTAATTATATATTATTTATGTGTTTGTAGTTTATATAATTTATATTAAATTTCATTTAAAAATATATACTTATATTATATTTTAAAGTATATGTTATATATATTTATTTTATATATATTTAAAATGATTAGAATCTATACATTTAGTTATATTAATATATCCATATATATATATATTTAGTATTATATTAAAAAATATCGAATTTATTGTATGTCGGTATTTATATAAGAAATGTTAATATGTATTGTAGTATATATAATAAATAGGTTTTATGTACCAAATATCTATTTGTTAAAAATGATAGTTTCTATATTAATAATTTTACTAATAATAGTCCTACTAATAATAACTTTATTAATAATGATAATACTAATAATAAAAATGATAATGATAATAATGATAATACATATGTTAATAATGATCCTAATAATAATAATAAGTACATAATGATACTAATACTAATATGAATAATAATAATAACAGTTTGTGTTATTTTGATAGTAATAATAATCCTAATCATAATAATAGTAATAATACACATATTAGTAATAATAATAATGATAAAAATTATAATTTTAGTAACAATAACAATAATAATAATAATAATAATAATAATAATAATAATAATAATAATAATAATAATAATAATAATAATAATAATAATAATAATGATGATGATTCTTAATGACAATACTTAATAATATTACTAGTAATAATAAATCACATGTTTCAAGTTCATATCTATATATTATATATCATGATAATATTAATAATATTAGTATTGATATTAATATTAAACGTAATAATAATATTTTTATAATATTTATAATTAAATTTAATATATTGGTATTACCTATTATTGATCATGTAATATAATTATATAATATCTATTATGTAATAACTTATATTGAGTATTAAATTCTTATACCTTTTAATACATATTCATTGTACATATAATAATTATGTACAGATATCATATATATATATATATATATATATATATATATATATATATATATATATATATATATATATATTCATTTTAGTAACAAGTTAATTATTTTATATATTAATTTTTACATAATTAATTCAAATGATTAAATTGTATTATTTCAAATCATTATATATATATATATATACTTTTGTTTATATTTATATATACATATATATTTACACACAATTGTTCGTGAATCGTCGGGAATAGTCAAAGGGTAATTGATTACATGAATAAAATTTCAAAATTTTTGAGACTCAACATTACGGACTTTGCTTATCGTGTCGGAAACATATAAAGATTATGTTTAAATTTGGTCAAAAATTTTCGGGTCGTCACAGTACCTACCCGTTAAAGAAATTTCGTCCCAAAATTTGAGTGAGGTGGTCATGACTAACAATAAAAATGTTTTCATGACGAATACGGGTTGATAAATAGAGTTTTATCATTATTCAGTAATATAGATAAAATAATTTGATTTTTGTGAAGAGTACGATTGAAGTTATCCCAAAAGAGTGAAATGTTGAAATAGAGTTTCGCTTTAGCTTTTGACGTAGTCAGGGTTGAATTTAGAAAATAAGGTTCGTCTTAACTTTTGACATCGTCTTGGTTGAATTCCAGAATTCAAGGGATTTAATGAAAATCTTCGAAATCTAAAAGATTTGATTCTTCGAGATTTAAGGAAATTAAGATCTCTATAATTAAATACGGTGATCTGCCTCAATTACACTATCTAATATTTCCATTATAATTTAAGCTCTTCCGTTCCATTATTCTCACTCTTCCTATACTTTGTTTCTTAGTTCTTACATCCAAAAGATTGTAAAAATGCTTAATCCAGTTCTAATCCTTGATATTTTCCTAATTATCATTTCTGTCATCTTTCTTCTCAATCTTTCACCAGAAAAATCTGTTTACTTTTACTAATAGCTTGGGGTGATACTATTCTTAATTCTACCGTGTATTTATATTGCAATTTGTATTAATATCCATGGTTTGTAACTTCCGTGTTGTTATTGGGCTTTATATTTTCTCTTATATTTCGATGTCCCTGCTTATCGTCTCCTATAATCATTGTCATCCACAGTTAATGCTTTCTCCTATTTGCTGCGATTTATACCCCCATTTACACTTCGAAGCTTTATGCTCTGTTTTATCTTCTATCCATTAAGCACATTAAGTAATGGTTCAAAATTCGTGGGTATGGAGTTTCGAATGAACATGGCTAATGTTCTCAGAAGGAAATCGTAATGGTACGATCTTGGTTTGTCAAATTACCAGAATACCTCGGAAAAGACCGAATCATCAAGAAAATATTTTCTTGATATGTTTAGAGGTTAAGTAGAATACCAGAGTCGTGTAACATGGCACATGATGACGTTATAGTCTGTGAATCATCATGTTTCATTAGAAACTCAGCATGACTTACTGTAATATAATCACGTTGATTAAGTGTCATTGTATTATACTAACTCATGTATCAGTTCCCAAGACTACTTCAATAACATTCATATTTTAAACTTGAAGATTTACAGAATATAGAAACTAAACAGTTTCCTTTATGGTGTAATACAGATAATGTGAAAAGATAACCGATTTCAGATAAGGATAGTTATGGAAATATCTTCAGAAATATCGAAGATATTTATGACGATATTTTGGAATTTCTAAGATCGAAGGTTGATGAAGAAAATCCTTTCGCAAGGATTCAGAATAAATAAGGAGCAAGATATTCATTGAAGAGTTCATCAAATACAGAATCATCTGAATTCGTTAAGTACAGGTTTAGTCCTTGTGATTTGTCCACAGTCTCCTTTATAGTTTGCTCAATCCGTTTTCCAGTTCCAATTTTTATGAGTTTTGCAAACACACTTATTCTTTATCTTTTTACCTCTGAATGTTAATGTCGTGTACAGTTTTTGCTACTGTATTCAGCTTTTTCAGAATTTGAAGTACTGATTTGTAGACTGGGGGCTTTTCAAAATTTCAGAATGGAAGATCATGAGTCTGAGAGGTAAATGTTATATATATATATATATATATATATATATATATATATATATATATATATATATATATATATATATATATATATATATATTTATATATGTATATATATATGTATATATATATATTTATATATGTATATATATATATGTATATATATATATGTATATATATATATTTATATATGTATATATATATATATATATGTATATATATATATATATATACATACATACATATAACCGTTGATGTAGGTATGCTGCAAGATTTCAAGATACTGATTGCTAATTCCCGGTAATTGGTATGACAGTTTTCGTTATAAGATGTGGATGAGTATATGGTAAGGTTTTAATGAACGGTTATAATGGTTCTTCGGAGAGACTTAACTCACTGAGTAATGAAGTTGTTGGTAAGTTTATGTTAATGTGGTGAGATATAAACGTTTCTCCGGTAACGTTGACGAAAGGTAAACTTATATATTAAGGTTATAACAAGGCTTATCCGAATGAAAAGTCGAAGTTGACTTGCTGAAGCTGTGACAGAATTGGCAAATTTGAAAAAGGAACTGCAAAGTTATTTTCGATAATAACAACGCCAAAGGAGCTAGTACAGATACGTGTTAAACTTTTACTCAGGTTCCAAGAGTTTTTCAGGTGCATAACAAAATGCATCAATCTTTTCTTCCGTAGTTGAAGTGTGGTTGGTTCATCCTCTCGATTGAGGTGTTTTCAAGAATCATGAAAGGTTTGAACGCAGATCGTAATCGTCAAGATAAAAATGAAGTTTAGGATGAAATCAAGTGGAAAACTTGAAGAATTGTTTAGTTTCATATGTTATAATCAATATATGTTAATTCATTTTAATTGTCTAATGTTATTAGTTCACAGTCGATAGTCCACAGTTACAGTCTAATAATTCATATATAGTTTAATATATAATATTCGAACTAATTAATACGTATCATGACCCGTGTACATGTCTCAGACTCGATCACAACTCAAAGTATATATATTATTGTAGAATTAACCTCAACCCTGTATAGCTAACTCGATCATTACTGCATATAGAGTGTCTATGGTTATTCCAAATAATATATATAGATGCGTCGATATGATATGTCAAAACCTTGTATACGTGTCCCGATATTTAAAGTGCGTAAAATAAATAACAGAAATTAAATGACGATAAATAAAATTGCGAGAATAAAAATTGCGATAATAAATTGCGATAAATAAATTGCGATAATTAAATTGCGATAATGTAATAGGGAATTAACAGTTAGCTAGGAACAGTTAGCTAGGATTTTGTTAGCGTGGATTCTTAACAAAATTTTTCTCGTAGTTAATTTGTTTGTTTCTAACAGGTTTTACTTTGTCCAGTGTTTTCTTCATTATGCCACTTGTTGGATTCTGATAAGTCAAAATCCAATATGAAATTGAGTGAAAATGGTTATTCTGCGGTTAACGGATACATATATCTGTGGATGTAAGTAGGATAGTAAATGACTGTTGAATCAGATTCGAAGAATGTACCGTGTAACTTTTTAATGTGAAATCTAAATATTCCTCGGGTATTACCTACCCGTTAAAATATTTTCACCATTAACGGTTTGTACAAAAGAATTTTTAATTACAATCTTTATGAAAACATATATACATATATATTTTCTTCAGATGCAATCATGGATTTAATGAGTTAATATCATATTAATCTCATTTGATTTATCATTAGAACTAGAATAAATAATCTCTAAAACATTAGAGATTACTTAATCGCCATGAAGAACGGAGATAATTGATGTAGAACGATACGTAGAACGATGATTATACTCGAGGTACGGAATGAGATGTTGAGGCGTGTGATATTGAAACTTGGGTTGTTGGTGGTACTGTTTGTGCCGGTGATGTTGCTGAAGCTGGTAAATTTTGCACCATATTCTCCAAATTTATTTCTCGAGCGCGAAGTTTGTTGACTTCTTCTATTATTCTGGGATGATTGTCGGTTGGAACGAGTGAATGAATAAGGTTTAGAATTGTGGATAGAATATAATCATGTCAAGCTACTCTGGAAATGAGGCTGAAAATGGTGTTTCGGATAGGTTCGACGTTAAGTGCTTCAGGTTCATCGTCAAGAGGTGAATTCGATTGATGGAAGGGGTCGTCTTCTTCGCGTCTCCATTGATTAAGTCGACTACGAACTCGTCAGATGAATTGAGGATGGCTGATTGGTTGATTCATTCTGGTGACGCTGCTTTCGGAGCTTAGGTGAATATCCGTGTCGGAATATGTGACGACCCGGAAATTTCCGACCAAATTTAAACTTTAATCTTTATATTATTCCGACACGATAAGCAAAGTTTGTTAAGTTAAATCTTAAGAATTTTAAACTGTGTTCATACATTCATTATAACCTCGACCAAATTTCGACGATTCACGAACCGTTATATATAAATAGATATGTATATGTATATATATATATTATAACTTGAGAATATTAATAAAGTATTGAATGTATAATACTTTACACGAACGTATTTGTTTCAATATGATTTTCGACGAAATTAAAAAAAAAATATATTAAATGATTGAATTATCAGAAACATTGAATTATGATTACAAGTCTCTGTTGAGAGGTCCACTATGATTTGAGAAAATCTATTCCTCTTAACGATATTCAGAATAATTTGTAAAGCTATTTATAAATAAAAACAAAAAAGTGTCATTAACGAAAGTTAGACAAAAGTTAGTGGAGAATTGGTTTCCATAATATTCTATTAATCTATTTTCAAACGTACAAAGACGTTTTCAGTTTAAAAAGAATTTTATTATTAAAACGTATATAACTTTTATAAATATCTAGAATCACTTTTGACAACTCATTACTTAACCAGTATAATAAATATAACGATATTTATATTTTATTTTATTAAATATATATAACGATTTAAATTAATATTATATATATTTATACGCGTATTATACATACATAGTTTTTATACTTTTACTATACTTTAACTTTACCTTTACTTTACTTTTACTTTACTTTAACTTTAATAATTCATACTTTAATAATTCACTTTAATAATTCATACTTTAATAATTCACTTTAATAATTCATACTTTAATAATTAACTTTAATAATTCATACTTTAATAATTCACTTTAATAATTCAAAAATCTATTATAAATAGAATTCAATAGGTTTCATTATTTCATAGAAACTTGAAAATATATTTCTCTAAACTCTCTCAATCGATTTATATATATATATATATATATATATATATATATATATATATATATATATATATATATATATATATATATATATATATATATATATATATATATTTGCTCTGTATTATTTCAAGATATTATTAGTATACATAAAATATTACGACGGAGTGCTGTCCGAGTGATTTCAAAATAGTTTTTTGTAATGAGTCGAAGCTAAGGAAATTATGGGTTATAGCTATGGAGGTGATGGGTATGGTTCATGGGTATGCTCGTGAGGTCAATCTAGTATTTATCATCTCCGTTGCGTCTACGTACTTTCCTGCAATATTGAATCTCAATATTGATACGTTCGTGAATCCGAGGCCAACCTTGCACTTGTTAAATGACGTTATATGTATTTTTACTACGAAATACAGTATTGTGAGTTTCATTTGCTCCCTTTTATACATATTTTTGGGACTGAGAATACATGCGCTGTTTTTATAAATGTTTTACGAAATAGGCACAAGTACTAAAACTAATTTTACGTGGGTTTAAACCAGAAATATACCCTTACCTTGGTAACATTAAAATACTTGTCTATGTACGGTAGGCGCGAATCCTAAAGATAGATCTATTGGGCCTGACAAACCCTATCCTGACTATGGGATGCTTTAGTACTTCGAGGTTATTTTAAACACACCTGATCTGGTGTACTTCAGAGGGTAAAACATGAACGTTAACGCTTGTTACCGGGTGCCTACAACTTATAGAATACTTTTATACACTTGCGAGTGTACATATATTTATAAACGGAAATCTTGTGGTCTATTAATATGTTGAAATGATTGTTATGATAAACTTATAAACTCACCAACCTTTTGGTTGACACTTTAAAGCATCTTTATTCTCAGGTATTAAAGAAATCTTCCGCTGTGCATTAGCTCATTTTAAGGATATTACTTGGAGTCATTCATGGCATATTTTGAAAGACGTTGCATTCGAGTCATTGAGTTCATCAAGATTATTATTATGTCAATTATAGTTGGATGTATTATAAAATGGTGTGCATGTCGTCAACTTTCGTTGTAAAGAAAGTTTGTCTTTTAAAAACGAATGCAATGTTTGTAAAATGTATCATATAGAGGTCAAATACCTCGCGATGTAATCAACTACCGTGAATCGTTTATAATGTATATGAACGGGTCCTTTCAGTTGGTATCAGAGTGGTGGTCTTAGCGAACCAGGTCTGCATTAGTGTGTCTAACTGATAGTCGTTAGGATGCATTAGTGAGTCTGGACTTCGACCGTGTCTGAATGTTAAAAGTTTTGCTCATCATTTTTTGTCGGAAATTACCTGCTTATCATTCTTAGTCTAGACACATCTTATGGCATTGATTGCATGAATAGTGTATAGACAAAATTCATAACTTAGCATATCTGCTAATTCATATCTTAGCGTATCTGTTACTGTAAACTTTGCCTGACATATTCCGTAAATTCCTCCGTAATCTACGAAACCTTTTGCTCTATATAATTAGAATACCACCCGATAGCTGGAAAATCATTTCATATCGAAACATTCTTTATTTAATCGTACGAAATAGAATTCGTCATTAGTTCAAGTCCCTCGGATTTCGAAATGGAATCTCACTCAAGTTCCGAAAGCAGTGTGACCGGAATGGATCAACCAATTAGTCATCATCTATTCTGGATGAATTGGGGATGGGTTCGTAGCCTCCTTAATCATTGGAGACAAGAAGAAGGTGATCCCTTCCATCCACCACATTGCCCTCTTGGCGAAGAACCTAAAGCACTTACCGGCGAACCTATCTGAAACACCATTTTCTCTCTTATTTCTAGAGTATCTCGTCACGATTACATACTACACCAAATTCTAGATTTTATTTATCCGCTCGTCCGAACCAACAATCACCCCGGTGTAATAGAAGAAGTCAACGAGCTTCGCGCTCGGTTAGTGGCTTTGGAGAATATGGTGCAAAGGTTACAAACACCAGCAGTAGCACTAGCAGCATAAACAGTACCATTATCAGCAACACCAACAGTACCATCACCACCACCAACAACAACATCCACATCCCACACCGCAACATCACAATCTGTATCTCAAACATCAACGTCATACGCCCTGTAAATATCCAGGAATATCAACAACAACAAACGATGAAGTATTAATTCATAAACTTCATTGAAGAGATATCTCTGCGGTAGTTATGTAATCTCCAAAATCTTAGAGATTATTTAATTTTGACCGTAAATCGGATGAGTGAACGGAGATGGTAGAGTAGAAAATTTGATCAAAATGGTGTACGATTTACAAGCTAGAATTGTTTTACCAACAGCATCAACATGACCGTAGCATCATCAACACAGTTAGTGCCGTCAGTATCGTCAGAATCAACAGCACCTGTAACATCACAAACTCTGTAAGTTCAAGAATCATTGTGGACATCATTACGAATCAACAACAAATATATTGTATCAACGAGTTATGAAGTATTAACTCATTTCCAATCAAAAGATTTATATGTATAAATTTTTAAACCATAATAAATCTTCCCGTACTAAGCTATTATGTGTGAATCTTAACTACTCAGTTAATTCATATTACAAATATGCAATGATGTACGTCCTTCGTCCGCAACTTAACCATCGTTAATTACAATCTCTGTCTCAATTCAATAAAAATCCAATTCATAATAAATCAAGTGTATTATTCGAATATATGTTTGATTTTACACTTTCATCATCGATGTACTCGAAACTTTTCAAATAACATCATTCGTACCTTGCGAAGTTCACAAGAATTTCATGAAAACCAACAAATAACAAAGTAATGATTCATAATTTCAATATTATTGAAGAAATACTTATACAATTTATAAAGTTTTAGGGATTACTCAATTCTAGTTCCAATCATAAAACAAATGAGTTTAATTTAATATTAACTCATTAAATCTATATTACATCTAAAGAAAATATACACATATATTTTCATAAAGAATGTAATAAACTTCTTTTGTACAAAATATTAATTGTGAAAATTTTTTTAACGGGTAGGTAATACCCGAGAGATATATAAATTCACAATTAATATATTACATTTTTCGAAACTGATTCAGCAATCATCAACTATACTGCCTACTTTCACAACAATATCCATTCTTTCATATAAATCAAAACAATCATACTCATTCAAATTCAATTACATATTCTGATTTTGAAATCGCATAATTCAATTCGAAATATAACCAGTATCATCACTCTTAGATTCCTATATCTTTAAAAGCTATACTTTGACTTCAAAACTGTGTTAGAACATCATATGTATTAACGATTACAATATGTGCTCAAACCCTTCGAAATTCCTGAAGACACTTCAACTAAGGAACAATCGAGATGATGATCCAACCACATGTTACCCACAGTTATACATCTGAAAAACTCTCAAAACCCAAGTCATAATTCGACACGTATCCGTGTTAGACCCTTTGGCATTTACTAGCTAAAATAACTTTTCAATTCCGTTTCAAAATAGACAGTTTTGTCACAGCTCCAGCAAGTCAACTTCGACTTCTCAATCAAAACAGTCTTATTATAACCTCGATAGATACGTTGCCCTTTCGCCAACGTTATCGGGGAATCGTTTATATTCACCACATTAGCAATAAACTTACCAACAACTTCACTGATCTTTGACTTTAAAAAAAAAATTCATTATAATTATCGAAACCCTATCATATACTCATTCGTACCTTATAACAAGAATTGTCATACCAATTATTGAGAATCAGCAATCAGTATTTTGAAACCTCGCAGCATGTCTACATCAACAATTACATATACACACAACGTCTACCTCCAAGACTTACATTCTTTGAATGAGAAATTTCTGAAAAACACCCTAAACTGCGAACCAGTTCTCAAAATTTTGAAAAATGCTGATGAAGCAGCAAAAACTGTAAACGACCTTAACAGTAAAAAGTTGAATGATAAAGGATAGTATATTGGCAAAGCTCAGTAAAAGAGAAGCTTTGGAACTGGAAAATGGATTGAGCAAAGTATGAAGGAGGCTGTGGACAAATCACAAAGGCTGAACCTGCCTTCAAAGAATCCAAATGATTCAGTACTTGCTGAAGTCATTAACGAATACCTTGCTCCTGACTCTAAACCCCTGCGGACAATATCCTTCATCATCCTCTGATATTAGACATTCTAAGATATCATCGTATCTTTCATTATAAATATCATCCATACTTCTGAAGATATTTTTATAATTATTCTTATCTGAAATCATTTACCTCTTCACGCTATCTGTATTATATCATAAAAGAAACTATTTTAGTTTCAAAATTCTGAAACATTCGAGTTTAAAATAGGAATATTCTTGAAGAAGTGTTGGGAGCTGAAGCATGAGTTAGTATAATATAATGACACTTGATCAACGTGATTATATTACAGTAATTCATGCTGAGTTTCTAAATGGAACTTGATGATTCACAGATCATAACGTCATCATGTGCTATGTTACACGACTCTTGTATTCTCTTTGATCTCTAAATATCAAGAAAATATTTCTTGATGTTTCTGCCTTTTCCGAGGTATTCTGGTAATTTGACAAGTCAAGATCGTACCATTACAATTTCCTTCCTAGAACATTAACAATGTTCATTTCGAAATTTATATCTGCGAATTCTGGACCATTACAAGCGGTGCTTAATCGCAAGAAGAAGAAACGAAAGGACAAAGCTCCGAACTAGAAATGGGAGTATAAATCATAGCAAATAGAAGAGAGCATTAACTGTGGATGATAATGATTATAGAAAAAGCAAGGACTTTGAAATATTAGGGAAGATATAAAACCCAACAACAACCCAGAAATCACAAACTGTATATATCAATGCATATAGCAATATAAAGACACGGGAGAACTAAAAACACTATAAAACCAAGAGTATAGTAGAAGTAAATAGATTCTTCTGGAGGCAGATGAAAAAGAAGAGCGACAGATATGAAAGTGAGGAGTATATCAAGAATCAGCACTGGATGAAGCATATTGACAAATACTTTAAAATATGAGTTGAGAAGGTGTGAGTTGTAAGAAAACAAATGAGGTGGATTTATAGTGAAATATCCGACCGAGAAATCAAAATGGATTATCGCATTAATTCGAAGAGGATCATAATTTCCTTAATCGCCGAATAATCAAATCCAATATAGATTACAAAGATTTTCTTTTCGGAGATCAATCGTGATGACGTCAAAAGATACGACGAATCACTATTATCTTATTTCATTCATTTACGATAACTTCACTCACACGCTTCGAGTAATCGAATTATTTTATCCATTCTTCTTGAACATGATAAAACTCTATAATCGTTATAATAACATTCTCATTGTTAGTCATGACGACCTCTATCAAATTTCGGGGACGAAATTTCTTTAACGGGTAGGTACTGTGACGACCCGGAAATTTCCGACCAAATTTAAACTTTAATCTTTATATTATTCCGACACGATAAGCAAAGTTTGTTAAGTTAAATCTTAAGAATTTTAAACTGTGTTCATACATTCATTATAACCTCGACCAAATTCCGACGATTCACGAACCGTTATATATAAATAGATATGTATATGTATATATATATATATTATAACTTGAGAATATTAATAAAGTATTGAATGTATAATACTTTACACGAACGTATTTGTTTCAATATGATTTTCGACGAAATTAAAAATATATATATTAAATGATTGAATTATCAGAAAGATTGAATTATGATTACAAGTCTCTGTTGAGAGGTCCACTATGATTTGAGAAAATCTATTCCTCTTAACGATATTCAGAATAATTTGTAAAGCTATTTATAAATAAAAACAAAAAAGTGTCATTTACGAAAGTTAGACAAAAGTTAGTGGAGAATTGGTTTCCATAATATTCCATTAATCTATTTTCAAACGTACAAAGACGTTTTCAGTTTAAAAAGAATTTTATTATTAAAACGTATATAACTTTTATAAATATCTAGAATCACTTTTGACAACTCATTACTTAACCAGTATAATAAATATAACGATATTTATATTTTATTTCATTAAATATATATAACGATTTAAATTAATATTATATATATTTATACGCGTATTATACATACATAGTTTTTATACTTTTACTATACTTTAACTTTACCTTTACTTTACTTTTACTTTACTTTAACTTTAATAATTCATACTTTAATAATTCACTTTAATAATTCATACTTTAATAATTCACTTTAATAATTCATACTTTAATAATTAACTTTAATAATTCATACTTTAATAATTCACTTTAATAATTCAAAAATCTATTATAAATAGAATTCAATAGGTTTCATTATTTCATAGAAACTTGAAAATATATTTCTCTAAACTCTCTCAATCGATTTATATATATATATATTTGCTCTGTATTATTTTAAGATATTATTAGTATACATAAAATATTACGACGGAGTGCTGTCCGAGTGATTTCAAAATAGTTTTTTTTGAATGAGTCGAAGCTAAGGAAATTATGGGTTAAAGCTATGGAGGTGATGGGTATGGTTCATGGGTATGCTCGTGAGGTCAATCTAGTATTTATCATCTCCGTTGCGTCTACGTACTTTCCTGCAATATTGAATCTCAATATTGATACGTTCGTGAATTCGAGGCCAACCTTGCACTTGTTAAATGACGTTATATGTATTTTTACTACGAAATACAGTATTGTGAGTTTCATTTGCTCCCTTTTATACATATTTTTGGGACTGAGAATACATACGCTGTTTTTATAAATGTTTTACGAAATAGGCACAAGTACTAAAACTAATTCTACGTGGGTTTAAACTAGAAATATACCCTTAGCTTGGTAACATTAAACTACTTGTCTATGTACGGTAGGCACGAATCCTAAAGATAGATCTATTGGGCCTGACAAACCCCATCCTGACTATGGGATGCTTTAGTACTTCGAGGTTATTTTAAACACACCTGATCTGGTGTACTTCAGAGGGTAAAACATGAACGTTAAGGCTTGTTATCGGGTGCCTACAACTTATAGAATACTTTTATACACTTGCGAGTGTACATATATTTATAAACGGAAATCTTGTGGTCTATTAATATGTTGAAATGATTGTTATGATAAACCTATAAACTCACCAACCTTTTGGTTGACACTTTAAAGCATGTTTATTCTCAGGTATTAAAGAAATCTTCTGCTGTGCATTAGCTCATTTTAAGGATATTACTTGGAGTCATTCATGGCATATTTTGAAAGACGTTGCATTCGAGTCATTGAGTTCATCAAGATTATTATTATGTCAATTATAGTTGGATGTATTATGAAATGGTGTGCATGTCGTCAACTTTCGTTGTAAAGAAAGTTTGTCTTTTAAAAACGAATGCAATGTTTGTAAAATGTATCATATAGAGGTCAAATACCTCGCGATGTAATCAACTACTGTGAATCGTTTATAATGTATATGAACGGGTCCTTTCAGAATAGCTGTCAGAATAACTATCGGAATAGCTATCGGAATCTGAGGGACTCGAACTAGTTGAGGGATTCATCTCGTACAATTAGATGAAGGGTTTTCGATAAGAAATAGATTATAGGATGTAGATTAGTACCCTGCAATACATAATTTACATATGCATATATAATACTAAAATCCCATAAGGTACGGAGGAATCTACGGAATATGTTAGGCAAAGTTTACAGTAAAAGATATGTTAAGATATGAATTAGCAGATACGCTAAGATATAAATTTTGTCTATACACTATTCATGCAATCCAGGCAGTAAGATATGTCTAGATTAAGAATGATAAGCAAGTGATTCCCTAAAAATGATAAGCAGGAAAATTTCGACACGAAATGATAAGCAAACTTTTGACATGCAAACACGGTCGAAGTCCAGACCCACTAATGCATCTAAACAACTATCAGTTAGACACACTAATGCAAGACCTGGTTCGCTAAGACCACCGCTCGATTCCAACTGAAGCGATCCGTCCTAATCCATCTGGACGAAGTCCGTATCGATTATAAATGATTCACAATAGTTGATTTCATTGCGAGGTACTTGACCTCTATATGATACATTTTACTAACATAGCATTCGTTTTTAAAAAGATAAACTTTCAATACATTAAAAGTTGACGGCATGCATACCATTTAATAATATATCTAAATTATAAATGACTTGATAATAATCTTGATGAACTCGACGACTCGAATGCAACGTATTTTGAAATATGTCATGAATGACTCCAAGTAATGTCTCTAAAATGAGCAAATGCACAACGAAAGATTTCTGTCGTACCTGAGAATAAACATGCTTTCAAGTGTCAACCAAAATGTTGGTGAGTTCATTAGTTTACATAAATAATCATTTCCATCATTTTAATAGACCACAAGATTTTTATTTTCAGTTCTCATAAATATACGTCCCATGCATAGAGACAAAAATATCATTCATATGGATTGAACACCTGGTAACCGACATTAACAAGATGCATATAAGAATATTCCCTATCATTTCGGGAAATCCTTCGGACATGATAAAACAACATCGAAGTACTAAAGCATCCACTCCAACGGATGGGGTTCGTTAGGCCCAATAGATCTATCTTTAGGATTCGCGTCAATTAGGCGTGCACTAATTCTCAAAATTAGTGACGTTCCCTAATTCTTAGGCTACCAAGCAAAAAGGGGCATATTCGGCTTCAATCATTCACCCATATAATGTAGTTTCATTTACTTGTGTCTATTTCGTAAAACATTTATAAAAATTGCGCATGTATTCTCAGCCCAAAAATATAAAGGGTAAAAAGGCAAATGAAACTCACCTAATGTATTTTGTAGTAAAAATACATATGACGATATTGACAATTGCAGGGTTAGCCTCGGATTCACGAACCTATATCAATTGTATATCTATTAAAACATATAATGGAAATCACATAATTTCCTTTATTAATTATATATTATTTATGTGTTTGTAGTTTATATAATTTATATTAAATTTCATTTGAAAATATATACTTATATTATATTTTAAAGTATATGTTATATATATTTATTTTATATATATTTAAAATGATTAGAATCTATACATTTAGTTATATTAATATATATATATATATATATATATATATATATATATATATATATATATATATATATATATATATATATATATATATATATATATATATATATATATATTTAGTATTATATTAAAAAATATCGAATTTGTTGTATGTCGGTATTTATATAAGAAATGTTAATATGTCTTGTATATAGTTATATAGATTATTAATATAGTTTTCGTATATAAAATAAGTAGGTTTTATGTACCAAATATCTATTTGTTAAAAATGATAGTTTTGATATTAATGATTTTACAAATAATAGTCCTACTAATAATAACTTTATTAATAATGATAATACTAATAATAAAAATGATAATGACAATAATAATAATACATATGTTAATAATGATCCTAATAATACTAATAAGTACATAATGATACTAATACTAATATGAATAATAATAATAACAGTTTGTGTTATTTTGATAATCATAATAATCCTAATCATAATAATAGTAATAATACACATATTAGTAATAATAATAATGTTAAAAATTATAATTTTAGTAACAATAACAATAATAATAATAATAATGATTCATAATGACAATACTTAATAATATTACTAATAATAACAAATTACATGTTTCAAGTTCATATCTATATATTATATATCATGATAATATTAATAATATTAGTATTGATATTAATATTGAACGTAATAATAATTTTTTTATAATATTTATAATTAAATTTAATATATTGGTATTGCCTATTATTGATCATGTAATATAATTATATAATATCTATTATGTAATAACTTATATTGAGTATTAAATTCTTATACCTTTTAATACATATTCATTGTACATATAATAATTATGTACAGATATCATATATATTTATATATATATTCATTTTAGTAACAAGTTAATTATTTTATTTATTAATTTTTACATAATTAATTCAAATGATTAAATTGTATTATTTCAAATCATTATATATATACTTTTGTTTATATTTATATATACATATATGTTTACACACAATTATTTCGTGAATCGTCGGGAATAGTCAAAGGGTAATTGATTACATGAATAAAATTTCAAAATTTTTGAGACTCAACATTACGGACTTTGCTTATCGTGTCGGTAACATATAAAGATTAAGTTTAAATTTGGTCGAAAATTTCTGGGTCGTCACAAAACCCGTATAAACAACTGCTGCTACTGTTCTTCATCACTCGCACGAGTGAGCCTTCACTCGTACGGTTGGGGTGGTCAGCCGTGTCATGAACCGTGCGAGTGAGTTGATACGGAGAACTATTATATTGGTAAAGATGATATGTACGGTTGAGATGTGACTCGTACGAGTCACTGGTCACGGGTGTGATGAACCGTAAGGATCATTTAATCTATTGATGGGTGTTCAGTCAGACCAAACGTACGAGTAAGTTGTCACCTGTGCAGTTGACTGTTCTCAAACGTACGAGTGAGAGTGTTACTCGTACGGTTGGTGGACCAGTCGTTAAGTGCTTAAGTGTTGGTATTTGATAATATGACCTAGTTTATAGTATAAATTGATAATATTGTCGTATTGTTAGTAATTGGGATATGATTTACTAATTTGTAAGTATTATTCTCAGGTGATACAGACGAGGAGAAGACTCAGTGACATTAGACTACTGAGTTTAGCTGGTAATCGGTGAGTGGGACTAACTGGAGAACATAGTATAGAGTAGCATGTTATATTATGATTGTCATGCTTGTTAGCTATACTTACTGATACAGTTAGTTAGTACGTTGTGATGACTGCATGTTGGTTGATGCTTGTCTGCTGGAGCCCAGTGCGTCCCTATTGTGTGGTGGCCTCGGTAGGAGAGATCAACCTACGGGTTGGGTTCTTCATGTGGTGGCCTAGACAATCGTGGTGTATATATATGTGAATGACGCATCCGTCGCGTGTGGATTATATATATACAACACGGTGGTGGAGGAACTTCTGGTAAGCCCCAGTCCGATCAGCTTGAGGTTAATGGTTTGGCCGAGCCGCCAGAGTCTCTGTAGACGGCACTTGGGTGATGTGTGTGTGTTAGATTTTGTGACATGATTAGTATGACGGTTCCTGTATACTATTGCCTGTAGTTAGTCATACTCACTTAGCTTCGTGCTAATTCCCCTCCATCTCCTTCTTGCAGGTTGTTAGCTTTTGTAAATGATGCATTTTGGGGAGAAGACGGGCATGTGAATGTTATGTTTGACAGGACTCAACTCTGATGTGATTTTAATTAGTTAAAATGTGTTCTTTTGTAAACATCATACATTTACGTCTCTTCTGTTTATAATATGTATTTTGTATGTTGTCACGTGACACTGGTTCGTGTAAATGGTAATCAAATATTAAATGCTTCCGCCACATATACGTATAAAAAATATATTTAGCGGTGTCACAGAGATTTATTTTACTTTGATCCAGCCTCATTTCTCATCAAACGATTAATTGAAGTTTTTTAAGATTCAACCTGTGATGACCCAAAAATTTTTGACTAATTTTAAATCTAAATCTGGATACGATTTTATATTTTTGACGCGATAAGGAAAGTCTGTAATATTGAGTCTTAAAAATTTTGAACTGTTTACCCTGTGACTACTTCCAATGATTCACGAACAATTAATTATAAATAGATATGTATAAATAAATATAAGAATAGATAAAAAATTTAATTATTAAGATACAAATAAATTGTTGGAACTAAAAATGTAAAATAATATAGGATATAAAATTTGATACATTTAATTTATTATATTTACTAATATTTGATATCATTATTAATATCATTATTACTATTATTATTTTTAAAATTATTATTATTATCATCTTTATCAATATTATCATATTATTAGTATTTTTTATTATTAGTATTGATAATATTAACATTTTTATTATTAATGTATTTATCAATTAGGAATATTAAATATAAGATATATATGTATACTGATATTAAACGCGTCTGTTTTCCATCCCTATCAGCTTTCACTTCTTTTTCCTTTTCTCTATTCTTCCTCTCAAATTTGTCAATTAATCATAGCTAGAAAACAACTTGTAAAGAAAGTGGGGTTTCCTTTTATAATACTTTTGTTTGCTACAACATATTTTAACTTGGATATATTCACAAGTTCATGCAAACCTTTCCACAAAATTCTTCGTGATTTGTACATTAAACTATTCTCTTTCTAATGGTGATTACGAGTATACAACCCAAAACATATCCCCGTTTGGTCACTTATGCAATCAAACAATCACCACACCCATTTACAATTCTTGTTTACTAGACTACCTTTCTGTTACCCATCCCTATCTATCAATTCCTATCTTTATCTATCTTATATTTATTTCTATTTCCAATTGATATCCGTGATAATTGAATTGTGATTGAGCATTATTGTGTTGTTGAGAATATCTTTCTCATTCATGCAGAAGGGTTTAAATGAGTATTATATACACTCCTTTTATTTTCTTTTGACAAACAACCAAACATGTTACTGCATACTATATTCCATTTCCATCAACAACACAAGACCTATTCTTCTATCTCTATTACTACATAAATAATCTATGGTATTATATATATACATGTAAGAGAATCACATTCACATTCTTATTCAGTTATCATATTTTCTACCTACGCATTTCCCACTTTTGTTCCTTAACCAACTCATTAAAACAACATCTTTATCATGTATAATTCCTCAAAATTTAAACCCATCAACACAAACTGTCGTTTCTTACATTGTATTCTTTCATCAACTTAGTTATTGTATATATATATATATATATATATATATATATATATATATATATATATATATATATATATATATATATATATATATATATATATATATATATATATATATATATATATATATATATATATGTTACATAGCACATACCACCTAATCAATCATCACCCATCTCCCTGCTTTCTCTATCTTCCTATTTTCTGTCAACCGAGAACACCACTTCCATTGCCACCCTTTAACCGTCACCCTCGCCATTGGTTTCTTGTGATCACCATGAACCAAACACCACCACAACTCACTCAATAAAAACTGCAACTACGATTGTTAGTATTCATGTTCAAGAACCCAAATCCCACAAAGAATAATACCAACCTCACTATCATATCCCCATCTTCGTTTATAGGTATTTTTTTTTCTCTGCAACTATTAATTGAACCAACCCTATAAACATTCAAATACCGGTGATCATTTTTTTCATCACAAACCTGTTACTACGTCTATTCCTTCCTTTTTCTTTTGAACCACAAACAACCACCATCATAAAACACCATGGGAACATAGTACTCTGGTGTCATTTCTACTTGATCGACTGCGATTGCCTTTTCTTATTTTTGATCAGCTGTAAACCCACCACTATCAACCCTTGTTACTGTTGTAAACCCTCCACTATAAACCACCAATGAACAACCATTAACCACCATCAAGAATGTAATGACCCGTCCTAATCCACCTGGACGAAAACATTAACATCTGGTCCCATTGCGATGATCGACTCCAAGTAATGTCCTTAAAATGAGAAAATGCACAGCGGAAGACTTAATTCGTACCTGAGAATAAACATGCTTAAAAGTGTCAACCAAAAGGTTGGTGAGTTCATAGGTTTATCATAACAATCATTTCAATATCTTAATAGACCACAAGATTTCATAATCATAAACATAATACACTCGCAAGTGTATGTAAAGCATTCTAAGTGGTTGAGCACTTGGTAACCATACTTAACATTTAATCATCGTCACATATTCACATTATTATGAAATCTCACTACACCGTACCAAGTGTAGTCACCGAAACGAAGTACTGTGCAACCGTTGAATACTGGTCGTCCAGTCCGGTTGGGGTTGTCAGGCCCGATAGATCTATCAACAGGATTCGCGTTTACAATACCACATGTAAATAGTAGTTACCAAGCTACAGGGAAGTATGCAAGTGGTACAACTCAACGTAGAATATATTTTTAAGTACTTGTGTCTATTTCGTAAATATTTATAAAAGAAGCGCATGTATTCTCAGCCCAAAATTATATATTGCAAAAGCAATTAAAAAGGGAGCAAAAAAAACTCACCTAATGTATTTTGTAGTAAAAATACATATGACGTTATTGAACAAAAGTAGGGTTGGCCTCGGATTCACGAACCTATATCATTTGTATTTATATATTAACACACATATTTGTAATCAAACAAATTTATATATATATATATATATATATATATATATATATATATATATATATATATATATATATATAATAATTTATATCATTTTTATATTGGTAACCTATATTTTTTTATATATTTATTTTATATATAAAAATATTAATTTTGTTGCGTTATATGTATTTAATACATTTTTGTATATATATATATATATATATATATATATATATATATATATATATATATATATATATATATATATATATATATATATATATCTTTTATTTGTTAAATTTTGTATTGATACTAAAATAATATTAGAAATGATAAAAATAATAATAATGATGATACCTTTAATATAAATGATAGTTTTTAATAAAAATGATACTATTAATAATATTAATTATTATTAATAATAATTTTAATAATACTAATAATAATAATAATAATAATAATAATAATAATAATAATAATAATAATAATAATAATAATGATATTAGTAATAATAAATAGATAAATAACTACCTTAAGGAAGTAGCCCTAAAAATAATGCCCAAGTCCGGGTTTGAACCCGCAACGTCCCGCTAACCCAATAATACTCTTAACCATCGATTCATTTATGTTTTTCTTCCTCATGTATCATCTAACTCACATACGTAGTATCATTATCATCATTTGTAACACCCGTTTTCAGTTACGAGTTATTTCGAACGACATTCGAAATACGAGGCATGTAAGCGTATATTTGGATCCCAAATAAATTTAGAGTGCATGTTCTAAAACCTTACCATTGGATAGTAAATCTCATTACGTTTCCAACGATATTTGATTCGTCGAAAATGGAGTTACGGTTTGAAAGTTACGACCAAAACAAGTTCAGTTTCAGACTCAGTTCATTGGGACTCCGTCCAGACTTTGGGACGCCGTCCAACAATGAAGGTTAGGACGCCGTCCAAGCTTTTTGGACGCCGTCCAGAAGGCCTGACGGGCCAGCAGCTCTATTTTACTCAAATTAAAAGGGGTATTTGGGTCTTTTCACTTGGGGTCGGTTTGGGATCATCAAAAATGATCTAGAACTCCATTTGGAGCTCATTCTCACCCACACAAAACACTCTCATCTTATTTTAGATAGAGAGGGTTAATTTAGTGTGAGAAAGCTCAAATCAGAGAAGAAGAAGCTTGTTTCGGGTTTTAGCTCGAGCATTAAAGTTGTTCATCTCCTCGTTAGCTTCGTTTTGATTGTTGTGGTAAGCCCTAAACTTGATTACCTTAGTTTAATGTGTTTAAGGGTTAGGGTTTGGGTTAGTATTGCACATAAAACCCATTTGTGAGTAATTTGGGGTTTTTGGGTAAGTTTGGGTCATGAAGACCCAAATGGTGACTAACCTAGGGTTTTGAAAGGGTAAATGGTGTAAATGGGTCTTAAAGACCTAAGTAAATACTAATACACTTATAGTTAATGTTAGTGGGTGTAATTTGGGTTGTGGGTGACCCAAATGGGTGTGTTGACCTAGAAATGGGTCAAATGGGTCTTTGATGACCTAGATTGTCTTGCATGTATGAAAATGAGTTAACTTTGTGGTTAAAAGTGTGTTAAGACCTTAATTGGCTAGAGTTAGGGTTTTTGGTGAAGTTGACCCATTATTAGGGTTAATGGTATTTTGGAAAGTTAGTCACTAGCCGTTAGTGATTAAAGATGTTTTTGGGACTTATGTCAAAATGGGTTGACTTAGATGGGTCAAATTTGGTAATGACTTTAATTTTGGATTAATTGGATGATAAGCAATTTTGGTTAAGACCTAGATTGGTTTAAATGGTGTCAAATATAATTTTGGTTAAATTGTACTTGTTGGATGGGTCAGAATTACCACCCGTAGTGGTAATTGGTGAAGTCCACTTTATGTGTCTAAATGGGCGGTTTGTGGTGATAGGTGTAAACCCTTGGTTAAGGGTGTTGAAGTCGAATTCTCTCGTAGAGAATGTATGTTGATTGTTTGTAAATCTATATGCGTATTATAGGTAAAAGGTTTGTTCGGTTGCTTTTGGAGGCGATTTACGTTTATGACTTGTGCGGGCAATTTGAGGTGAGTGGAATAATTATATGTGTAGGTATATAATGTATCTATTTGTTGTAGCGTGAAATGTGTAGTGTCGAGGTGCTAAGACACCATGTTTCACGTGAAGAGTGTAGCATCGAGGTGTTAAGATGCCACTCGGGTGTAGCATCGAGGTGTTAAGATGCCACCTAGGAGTGTAGTGTCGAGGTGTTAAGACACCACTCCGTAAAATAATGAGTGTTGCATCGAGGTGTTAAGATGCCACTCGGGGTGATGTGCCGAGGTGTTAAGGTGCCACCCTAGGGGTTAGTGGTGCGAGGTGTTAAGTGCCCTAACGGATGTTATGAACACCGATGGCGTTTTCGCGAGCGCCGTTCCCTTGTACTATTGGTTAACCATGGTTATTTGTGTTGTAACGTAAGCGTATTATATTTGTTCATATTATATATGCTTTTGTTATGCTAGCTTGATTATTGGAGGTTATAGCTTGTAATTGTGATGATACGCTAATTGTGTTGCTAGCATGTATGCGGTATGTGAGTAAGTGTTTGCAAGTAGGTATATTATATATGTATGTGTATAATTATTGCATTCACTAAGCTTTATGCTTACCCCTCTCGTTGTTTACCTTTTTACAGGTATTTTGTTAGGAAGCTAGCTAGTTGTTAGACTAGAGGCATAGGAGCGCTTGGGCTCGAAGGGGTAGCTTTTGGTTATATGGACGCGGATTGGGGATTTGGTAGTCCCCGGGATTATGCTCTTGGTATTGAGTTGGGTTATAGAGTCCTAATCCGTCTAAAGAGATAAATGGGTCAAAATCGCTACATTATTTGTAAAACGGGTAATTGTGGGCCCGGTGTTGTAAAACTTGTTTTTATGGTGGAAATATCTTAGTTTTACTTAATATGACATAGTGTGAAATTGGTTACGTTTAAAAGTGTCGGGAAGCGGGTTTTCCACTCGCGTGTAAATAAAAACTGATCAGTACTTTTTAGTTCATTGGGACGCCATCCCAAATCCTTGGACGCCGTCCCAGTTGTAAAGGCTGGACGCCGTCCCGATTTCTGGACGCCGTCCCGATTTCTGGACGCCGTCCAGATGGGCAGTCACAGAAATTTTTTTTTTGTGTCGTGTTTTTGGTAAATCAATGTTGGGTTGTTACAAGTGGTATCAGAGCATAGTCTAAGGGAATTAGGTGACCTTGGGATAGGTGCCTAGTCTTAGACTTATTGGCGATTGTGCGTTATTTGCGGGGCTTGTAGGAGTACGGGTCGGATTGAGATTTGTTAGTGCCTTAGAGTAGGTGACTAACTAGGACTAGTGCTTGTCCAATGTGGGATTATGTGGGGCCTTATTTCGCGTGTAAATTAGTGCCTTAGATTGCTAGTGCCTAAGGTAAGTAGGCGAACGGGGACGTTGTTTTAGTGATAGTCACCTAGGTTGTAGGTTGACTTGTTGTTGCGGTGTACTTGTGTACATTTAGTATTTATATTGTATATATGTATATATATATATACAAGTATCTATTTCATGCGGTGTCCTAGGGACGAATCTATTAGAGAGATTCGAATACTTGGCGGTTTGAGTGATCAAGTTCGCGGTAAGGACTTTGGTCATTCGGGTACTAGGAAATATCGCGTGTTATTTTGTGTGAATGTCGCGTCAGTCTGGGTAAAGTACTTTACGTGACCATGAGAAAATGGTAAGGTACACATTTGTAATAGTGACCGATCACCATTATTACGAAAGTGTATCTTGACATCAAGCATGACATGACGAGTACCGAACGGAGGAAACGTGGCATGGTTGGGGTAGATTCGGGATAAATGAGGAATCTTTATTGGTTCCTAAGTGATAGTTGTCTCGGGTGATGTGCTTGTAGTCGCATCGGGTTTGTTGCGAGTCGTGAAGTGTTACGATGGATTCGGTTAGTTAAGTGAGTGAGCCAACTCACAAGTTTGGTGCGTGCTTAGCCACCCTAAGTAGTGGGTGCATTATTGAGATTGTTATTGGTTTTAGTTACCCATCGTAACTAGGAAGATCGATTTACGTTTGCGTGTGTGCGACGAGGACTTGAATTCTGTAATGGAATGCGACAAGTCTAATGATTGTAGTTTTGAGTTACACTCGGTAGAGTGTGTGGTTAGAGAATCGTGTTAGGATTCTTGTTGTGAGTCGCCTTGGAATTGGCGAATCGAGGAGTCTTCGGGTCGTTAACTCATGGGAGTGGGACTCGTGTATTGTTGATTGCGTTAGTGTGTTGTAGATTATAGGGCAACATTCCTAATGGAATATCCCTAGTAGTAGTGGTTTTATCGAGATGTAGAAGGGTGTAAGACTTGGTATCCCCGAGCATCTCTTAGTGTTAGATGAAGGGTTTCGTTAGGCTATATCGTTTTGGCCTTGTGAAAATTGCGGGTAGCGTGTGATCGCTTGGGACTTTCGATAAGACAATAGGCCGTAAGGTTGTCGGGTAGGTATGACTTCGGGTCATTATTATAGAGAGATGGGTGACATCGGGTGTATGGAACCTAAAGATCGAGTTCTAAAATTTAGTAGGTTGTGGCGGGAGTCTGTATGACACTGCGTCAGGTGCCTTCTTATACCTGCTAGTGTGATGTTCAACTCCGATGATGATGTGATCACTTTGTGCTTAGGGTGCCGGTGAGATACCCTTGGAAGCATCGAAGATTTTAAATAGTGATCGACGGGTGATAGTAATTCGACGGTTGCGAAAGTCGAAGTTTTAGAACATTGCAGTAAATACTTCTTATGAAGTGGCGGATGAGCGAATATTGTTGCTCTTAAGTGATAGACAGGTAAAGATGATCGGTGAGCCGGTGACGGACTTAATGGTCGGTTAGTCCGAAGGGTTTTGATGAAGTGTTGATATTGTGGTGGACGCAATTATGGTGTCAGAATTGGTCACTCTTCTCCATGAGAGTGAGCAATTGTTGATAACGATTCGTCAAGTGGAAGGTCGGGTGATCTCGACTGAGAATCACGACTAAGTAAGTGGTGTGGCATATGCCTAGACTTAGAGGCATATGTAAGACTTTGGTGGAGTTTGCTTTTCGAACGATTAAGGTAGTTAGTTGTGAATTGTGGTATGAAGGTGCGATTTCATCGCGTGTACGACGTCTCAAGTGATTGTGCATGTCGGCTCTGAGAGCCTAAAGCGAATTTGCGGTGAATTGATGTTTATGACCAACGGTGAGAATGGTCAGGTGTGACGTGGAATTACAATTTCGCGGGATGTTATCATCTTGGCGGTGAGAATAGGGAGATAAATCCTAAGTGGGGGAGTTTTTACTGCCGCTCGAGGAAAACTCCAGTGGTGTTATGTATAGTGAAATGTTGGAGCGTACCGTGCTAAGCCTCAATGGGTATTCAGAGCTCCTAACGAGGGAGAGTGACGGGTTGCTAATGTCGACTCGAGATCGTGCTTTACGATTGTGAGTTACAACTCGAGAATGTTATGCGTGAAGATTGTGATGATGGGATCGAAGGAAGTGTAAGACTTCCTATGTAAGGTGGTCGTGTAGTACCAATGTGCGGTATGAGACCAAATGTGAAGTTTGAGATCTTGGAGTGAGAGAATGAAGTGTCATTGCGAGTGCTCCCGTAGTGAAAAATTTGGGTTGTCATGAAACCCGGACAGTATAATTGAATGAGAACGAGTTCGATATCGTGGCGAATATCGTATTTTCCCTGTCGGGAAACGCAATCGTGAAGATTGTCAGTGGATTATTTCACTTTATGGACGAATGTGAGGCGGAGAGTGTCGATTTTGACTGTCTCACATCGAGACACGTAGATGTTGTTTGTTTGCGAGAGTGTGCTCCTTAGTGATGCGACTGTTAGTTGCATTGAAATGTTGAGACCATCCTTAATGGACGGTCTAGGTAGGAAAGTTCACCCGGCGTGGTGAATATTTTTGTAGATCGTGTGGCGAATTGCGGAATTTTGTGATGATAATTTGCCTTGACGGGATTCTAGTATATGATTAGTCTCCATGCTAGTACTAGGAAGCCGTCTGGTGTGGTTGTGTCGTAGGGTTTAGAGGAGGAACCCTCGTCGAGTGTTGATGTTTTGCTCAGCACATGGTGTATTATTGTTGTCCTGGATTAATCCAGTGACGGATTGGTCGTGTGCGGATTGACTGATTGAGTGATATGGTTACGGACGTAGCTTGTGGCGAGTTGTAGCCGAGAGAACTTGAAGGTATATGTAGTGATTTTCGTATTTTCCTATATGGAAACTCTGGACGTTGAGTGTATGAGTTATCGTTTGTTGTGGTAGTGCACGCTAGTGATTATTAGCGTGTGGTTAGATCTTCGGATTTGTAGAAGATGTTATGGATGTCGGGCTTGGTTGCGTTTCATAAGATCGTGAGGCGTGACGACGATGTTTGTCGGCAAATTGTTCTACTCTTAGGACGATTGTGAAGTGTATGGTATGAGTTTGGATACTCGGCGTAGGAGCAACGGTTACGGTTGTTTCGACTCGTGGGTTGATTACCCAATATTGTCGTATTATGATGCATTAGTGCACGAAGTGAGAGTGCGGATGCAAGTACTACTTGTGTGACTCCGCATTGGAAGCAGAGATGTTCGAGGGAGAACTGCTTAACTTCTATTATAGGTATGGATCACGAGGACGTGATCCAATTTAAGTGAGGGAGAGTTGTAACACCCGTTTTCAGTTACGAGTTATTTCGAACGACATTCGAAATACGAGGCATGTAAGCGTATATTTAGATCCCAAATAAAATTAGAGTGGATGTTCTAAAACCTTACCATTGGATAGTAAATCTCATTACGTTTCCAACGATATTTGATTCGTCGAAAATGGAGTTACGGTTTGAAAGTTACGACCAAAACAAGTTCAGTTTCAGACTCAGTTCATTGGGACTCCGTCCAGACTTTGGGACACCGTCCAACAATGAAGGTTAGGACGCCGTCCAAGCTTTTTGGACGCCGTCCAGAAGGCCTGACGGGCCAGCAGCTCTATTTTACTCAAATTAAAAGGGGTATTTGGGTCTTTTCACTTGGGGTCGGTTTGGGATCATCAAAAATGATCTAGAACTCCATTTGGAGCTCATTCTCACCCACACAAAACACTCTCATCTTATTTTAGAGAGAGAGGGTTAATTTAGTGTGAGAAAGCTCAAATCGGAGAAGAAGAAGCTTGTTTCGGGTTTTAGCTCGAGCATTAAAGTTGTTCATATCCTCGTTAGCTTCGTTTTGATTGTTGTGGTAAGCCCTAAACTTGATTACCTTAGTTTAATGTGTTTAAGGGTTAGGGTTTGGGTTAGTATTGCACATAAAACCCATTTGTGATTAATTTGGGGTTTTTGGGTAAGTTTGGGTCATGAAGACCCAAATGGTGACTAACCTAGGGTTTTGAAAGGGTAAATGGTGTAAATGGGTCTTAAAGACCTAAGTAAATACTAATACACTTATAGTTAATGTTAGTGTTTGTGATTTGGGTTGTGGGTGACCCAAATGGGTGTGTTGACCTAGAAATGGGTCAAATGGGTCTTTGATGACCTAGGTTGTCTTGCATGTATGAAAACGAGTTAACTTTGTGGTTAAAAGTGTGTTAAGACCTTAATTGGCTAGAGTTAGGGTTTTTGGTGAAGTTGACCCATTATTAGGGTTAATGGTATTTTGGAAAGTTAGTCACTAGCCGTTAGTGATTAAAGATGTTTTTGGGACTTATGTCAAAATGGGTTGACTTAGATGGGTCAAATTTGGTAATGACTTTAATTTTGGATTAATTGGATGATAAGCAATTTTGGTTAAGACCTAGATTGGTTTAAATGGTGTCAAATATAATTTTGGTTAAATTGTACTTGTTGGATGGGTCGGAATTACCACCCGTAGTGGTAATTGGTGAAGTCCCTTTATGTGTCTAAATGGGCGGTTTGTGGTGATAGGTGTAAACCCTTGGTTAAGGGTGTTGAAGTCGAATTCTCTCATAGAGAATGTATGTTGATTGTTTGTATATCTATATGCGTATTATAGGTAAAAGGTTTGTTCGGTTGCTTTTGGAGGCGATTTACGTTTATGACTTGTGCGGGCAATTCGAGGTGAGTGGAATAATTATATGTGTAGGTATATAATGTATCTATTTGTTGTAGCGTGAAATGTGTAGTGTCGAGGTGCTAAGACACCATGTTTCACGTGAAGAGTGTAGCATCGAGGTGTTAAGATGCCACTCGGGTGTAGCATCGAGGTGTTAAGATGCCACCTAGGAGTGTAGTGTCGAGGTGTTAAGACACCACTCCGTAAAATAATGAGTGTTGCATCGAGGTGTTAAGATGCCACTCGGGGTGATGTGCCGAGGTGTTAAGGTGCCACCCTAGGGGTTAGTGGTGCGAGGTGTAGTGACCCGAACTTTTCCATGTTTATATATATTAATTGAGATTGATATTTACATGATTAAATGTTTCCAACATGTTAAGCAATCAAACTTGTTAAGACTTGATTAATTGAAATAGGTTTCATATAGACAATTGACCACCCAAGTTGACCGGTGATTCACGAACGTTAAAACTTGTAAAAACTATATGATGACATATATATGGTTATATATATAGTTAACATTATATTATGATAATTAAACATATCATTAAGTATATTAACAATGAACTACATATGTAAAAACAAGACTACTAACTTAATAATTTTGAAACGAGACATATATGTAACGATTATCGTTGTAACGACATTTAATGTATATATATCATATTAAGAGATATTCGTACATCATAATATCATGATAATATAATAATTTAATATCTCTTTTGATATTATAAACATTGGGTTAACAACATTTAACAAGATCGTTAACCTAAAGGTTTCAAAACAACATTTACATGTAACGACTAACGATGACTTAACAACTCAGTTAAAATGTATATACATGTAGTGTTTTAATATGTATTTATACACTTTTGAAAGACTTCAATACACTTATCAAAATACTTCTACTTAACAAAAATGCTTACAATTACATCCTCGTTCAGTTTCATCAACAATTCTACTCGTATGCACCCGTATTCGTACTCGTACAATACACAGCTTTTAGATGTATGTACTATTGGTATATACACTCCAATGATCAGCTCTTAGCAGCCCATGTGAGTCACCTAACACATGTGGGAACCATCATTTGGCAACTAGCATGAAATATCTCATAAAATTACAAAAATATGAGTAATCATTCATGACTTATTTACATGAAAACAAAATTACATATCCTTTATATCTAATCCATACACCAACGACCAAAAACACCTACAAACACTTTCATTCTTCAATTTTCTTCATCTAATTGATCTCTCTCAAGTTCTATCTTCAAGTTCTAAGTGTTCTTCATAAATTCAAAAAGTTCTAGTTTCATAAAATCAAGAATACTTTCAAGTTTGCTAGCTCACTTCCAATCTTGTAAGGTGATCATCCAACCTCAACAAATCTTTGTTTCTTACAGTAGGTTATCATTCTAATACAAGGTAATAATCATATTCAAACTTTGGTTCAATTTCTATAACTATAACAATCTTATTTCAAGTGATGATCTTACTTGAACTTGTTTTCGTGTCATGATTCTGCTTCAAGAACTTCGAGCCATCCAAGGATCCATTGAAGCTAGATCCATTTTTCTCTTTTCCAGTAGGTTTATCCAAGGAAATTAAGGTAGTAATGATGTTCATAACATCATTCGATTCATACATATAAAGCTATCTTATTCGAAGGTTTAAACTTGTAATCACTAGAACATAGTTTAGTTAATTCTAAACTTGTTCGCAAATAAAAGTTAATCCTTCTAACTTGACTTTTAAAATCAACTAAACACATGTTCTATATCTATATGATATGCTAACTTAATGATTTAAAACCTGGAAACACGAAAAACACCGTAAAACCGGATTTACGCCGTCGTAGTAACACCGCGGGCTGTTTTGGGTTAGTTAATTAAAAACTATGATAAACTTTGATTTAAAAGTTGTTATTCTGAGAAAATGATTTTTATTATGAACATGAAACTATATCCAAAAATTATGGTTAAACTCAAAGTGGAAGTATGTTTTCTAAAATGGTCATCTAGACGTCGTTCTTTCGACTGAAATGACTACCTTTACAAAAACGACTTGTAACTTATTTTTCTGACTATAAACATATACTTTTTCTGTTTAGATTCATAAAATAGAGTTCAATATGAAACCATAGCAATTTGATTCACTCAAAACGGATTTAAAATGAAGAAGTTATGGGTAAAACAAGATTGGATAATTTTTCTCATTTTAGCTACGTGAAAATTGGTAACAAATCTATTCCAACCATAACTTAATCAACTTGTATTGTATATTATGTAATCTTGAGATACCATAGACACGTATACAATGTTTCGACCTATCATGTCGACACATCTATATATATATCGGAACAACCATAGACACTCTATATGTGAATGTTGGAGTTAGCTATACAGGGTTGAGGTTGATTCCAAAATATATATAGTTTGATTTGTGATCAATACTGAGATACGTATACACTGGGTCGTGGATTGATTCAAGATAATATTTATCGATTTATTTCTGTACATCTAACTGTGGACAACTAGTTGTAGGTTACTAACGAGGACAGCTGACTTAATAAACTTAAAACATCAAAATATATTAAAAGTGTTGTAAATATATTTTGAACATACTTTAATATATATATATATATATATATATATATATATATATATATATATATATATATATATATATATATATATATATATATATATATATATATATATATATATTGTTATAGGTTCGTGAATCAACAGTGGCCAAGTCTTACTTCCCGACGAAGTAAAAATCTGTGAAAGTGAGTTATAGTCCCACTTTTAAAATCTAATATTTTTGGGATGAGAATACATGCAGGTTTTATAAATGATTTACAAAATAGACACAAGTACGTGAAACTACATTCTATGGTTGAATTATCGAAATCGAATATGCCCCTTTTTATTAAGTCTGGTAATCTAAGAATTAGGGAACAGACACCCTAATTGACGCGAATCCTAAAGATAGATCTATTGGGCCTAACAAACCCCATCCAAAGTACCGGATGCTTTAGTACTTCGAAATTTATATCATATCCGAAGGGTGTCCCGGAATGATGGGGATATTCTTATATATGCATCTTGTTATTGTCGGTTACCAGGTGTTCACCATATGAATGATTTTTATCTCTATGTATGGGATGTGTATTGAAATATGAAATCTTGTGGTCTATTGTTACGATTTGATATATATAGGTTAAACCTATAACTCACCAACATTTTTGTTGACGTTTTAAGCATGTTTATTCTCAGGTGATTATTAAGAGCTTCCGCTGTCGCATACTTAAATAAGGACAAGATTTGGAGTCCATGCTTGTATGATATTGTGTAAAAACTGCATTCAAGAAACTTATTTTGTTGTAACATATTTGTATTGTAAACCATTATGTAATGGTCGTGTGTAAACAGGATATTTTAGATTATCATTATTTGATAATCTACGTAAAGCTTTTAAAACCTTTATTGATGAAATAAAGGTTATGGTTTGTTTTAAAATGAATGCAGTCTTTGAAAAACGTCTCATATAGAGGTCAAAACCTCGCAACGAAATCAATTAATATGGAACGTTTTTAATCAATAAGAACGGGACATTTCAGTTGGTATCCGAGCGTTGGTCTTAGAGAACCAGAAAATTTGCATTAGTGTGTCTTATCGAGTTTGTTAGGATGCATTAGTGAGTCTGGACTTCGACCGTGTTTTCTTTAAAAATGATTGCTTAACATTTTTGTTGGAAACTATATATTTTTAACATATGAATATTATGTGATATATTAATCTCTTAACGTGTTTGATATTATGTGATAGATGTCTACCTCTAGAACAAGTCCCATTGACTCACCTAATAATAATGAAGAGTCAAATGTAAATTGGAATGATTCGTGGACTGATTCACAAGTTCCCGAAGAGGAACCGGAAGAAGAGTCGGAACCGGAAGAAGAATCAGAACCGGAAGAAGAGTCGGAACCGGAAGAAGAATCAGAACCGGAAGAAGAATCGGAACCGGAAGAAGAAATAGAACCGGTGGGGGAAATAATAAAACGGTTAAGTAAAAGAGAATCCTCAACCAACCGACCAAGGTTAATTATGGTCAATGGTGTTTCCTCCAAGGAAGCAAAATATTGGGAGGATTACCAATTCTCCGATGAATCGGATTCCGACGAGAATTCCGATGATGTTATAGAAATTACCCCAACTGAATTTAAAAAGGCAAAAGAAAATAATAAGGGAAAGGGCATAAAAATAGAGAAATCTAATTCCAACCCCGATGAACTTTATATGTATCATCAACCCCCGAAGTCCTTAAGTTGTAACAATGACCCGGGAACCTCTAAACCACCAGGTTTTTCTAAACCAATGTGGACAACGACGGCTCGTATTAGGGGAACATCATATATCCCTAGAAACTTGGCAAAACGAACCAAAACCTAACAAGAAGAAACGAGCGAGTCGGAATAAGATAGTTGTATTCGTGTGGTGTAATATATGGAATATAGTGTTCTTATGCTTTATGATATATGTAAAAATTGCTTGTATTAATAAGTATTTTTTTTATGAATCTAACTCTTGTCTATTTTACAGTTTAAAAACACAAAATGGATAGACAACCCAATATTTTAAGAGACCTACCCGGAGACATGATTGATGAAATCTTGTCTAGAGTCGGCCAGAATTCTTCGGCACAACTATTTAAGGGGAGATCAGTTTGTAAGACATTCGAAGAACGTTCCAAGAATGTCTTGGTTTATAAGAGACTTTCGTTTGAAAGATGGGGGATATCACATTGGGAAACCCATAAGTTACGATGTGTTTACTTTGACGCATATATTGCGGGGAACCCAAATGCTATTTTACGCAACGGGTTAAGAAATTATTTTGACTCAATATATCCGAATATTGGACTTCGTGATTTAGAAAAAGCGGCTAACATGCAACATAAAGAAGCATGTTATGCTTACGGATTAGTAATGTTCGCTTCTCACCAAAGTGAGAACAAGAACATCGGGCTACAACTATTAAACAAAACGTTTCCACAAGTGACGGAGTCGGTATTGGGGTAAGAAATGAGGTTTTTAGATTATTACGGGACTGTTGGACATTACGTAACCCTCGTCCCTTTGATGACGTTACAACACGCTGTCTTATCAACGGCCATAACGGTTATGTTGCACAAGACCAAGGATGGGAAGTAGTCCTAGTAAAACCAGAATGCATGACTTGTTTCTGGACGTATGAATTACGTGTCTTTATTGCCTTTGCTGAACGACTTGTGTACTAGCTAGAATTATCTTCACAACTATCTTGTATCAAAGTTATTGTGTGCTATATTTCATGCTTTATGTAAAATAAGCGGTATTGTAAGTTTGTAAAATATTGTATAAAAGTTTGAACGCGAAATATTATTATAATCAGTTTTTCATATAGAATTGTAGTAGTTGAATTGTATATTAGCTACTAAGTATGAACTTAACGGGTAGGTACTACCCGAATTTAAACTTATAAAACGCTAATATGAAGAAAAAGCTTTTATAAATGAGTTCATATTATGCTACGAAATACTATTAACTACTCTTAATATTCTGTATGATTAACTTGTTCCATTTAACTATTTTGAAGGAAATGGCACCGACTACTCGACACACCGTGAATATGAATGAAGAGGAATTCCGTACTTTTCTAGCTTCAAACATAGCCGCAGTACAGGCTGCGCTACATACCAACAATAACCTTGGATCTAGCATTACAGGAAATCGTGTAGGATGCACCTACAAAGAATTCACTGCCTGCAAACCTTTGGAATTTGATGGAACCGAAGGACCGATCGGATTGAAACGGTGGACCGAGAAGGTCGAATCGGTGTTTGCCATAAGTAAGTGTACTGAAGAGGACAAAGTGAAGTACGCTACGCATACCTTCACAGGTTCTGCGTTAACATGGTGGAATACCTATCTAGAGCAAGTGGGACAAGCTGAAGCGTACGCACTACCGTGGTCAGCATTCAAGCACTTGATGAACGAGAAGTACCGTCCCAAAACCGAGGTCAATAAGCTCAAGACAGAACTTAGAGGGTTACGAACCCAAGGATTTGATATTACCACGTACGAAAGACGATTCACAGAATTGTGCCTATTGTGTCCGGGCGCATTCGAAGATGAGGAAGAGAAGATCGACGCGTTTGTGAAAGGATTACCGGAAAGAATCCAAGAAGATATAAGTTCACACGAGCCCGCATCCATACAACAGGCATGTAGAATGGCTCACAAACTAGTGAACCAGATTGAAGAAAGAATTAAAGAACAGACTGCTGAAGAGGACAATGTGAAGCAAGTCAAAAGAAAGTGGGAGGAAAACGGTGATAAGAATCACCAATACAACAACAACAGCAATTACAACAATAATCGCAACAATTATCCCAACAATCGCAACATCAATCGCAACTACAACAAACGGCCCAACAACAACAACAACAACAACAACAACAACAACAGCAACTACAACAATCATCCCAACAACAATAATAACTGCAACAACAACAACAATCAGAAGCAGCTATGCCAAAGGTGTGAAAAGTATCACTCGGGGTTCTGCACTAAATTTTGCAACAAGTGTAAAAGAAATGGTCATAGCGCGGCGAAGTGTGAGGTCTACGGACCAGGGGTTAATAGAACGAAAGGAACAAATGGTGTCGGAACGAGTAATGGCGGAGCAAGTAGTGTCGGAGCAAGTTATGCCAATGTAGTTTGTTATAAATGTGGAAAACCGGGCCACATTATTAAAAATTGTCCGAACCAGGAGAACACGAATGGACAAGGCCGCGGAAAGAGTTTTCAATATTAATGCGGCAGAGGCACAGGAAGACCCGGAGCTTGTTACGGGTACGTTTCTTATTGACAATAAATCTGCTTACGTTTTATTTGATTCGGGTGCGGATAGAAGCTATATGAGTAGAGATTTTTGTGCTAAATTAAGTTGTCCATTGACGCCTTTGGATAGTAAATTTTTACTCGAATTAGCAAATGGTAAATTAATTTCAGCAGATAATATATGTCGGAATCGAGAAATTAAACTGGTTAGCGAAACATTTAAGATTGATTTGATACCAGTAGAGTTAGGGAGTTTTGATGAGATAATCGGTATGGACTGGTTGAAAGAAGTGAAAGCAGAGATCGTCTGTTACAAAAATGCAATTCGCATTATACGAGAAAAAGGAAAACCCTTAATGGTGTACGGAGAAAAGGGCAACACGTAGCTACATCTTATTAGTAATTTGAAGGCACAAAAACTAATAAGAAAAGGTTGCTATGCTGTTCTAGCACACGTCGAGAAAGTACAAACTGAAGAAAAGAGCATCAATGATGTTCCCATTGCAAAAGAATTTCCCGATGTATTTCCGAAAGAATTACCGGGATTACCCCCACATCGATCCGTTGAATTTCAAATAGATCTTGTACCAGGAGCTGCACCAATAGCTCGTGCTCCTTACAGACTCGCACCCAGCGAGATGAAAGAAATGCAAAGCCAATTACAAGAACTTTTAGAGCGTGGTTTCATTCGACCAAGCACATCACCATGGGGAGCTCCTGTTTTGTTTGTCAAGAAGAAAGATGGTACATTTAGGTTGTGTATCGACTACCGAGAGTTGAACAAACTTACCATCAAGAACCGCTACCCACTACCGAGAATCGACGACTTATTTGATCAACTACAAGGCTCGTCTGTTTATTCAAAGATTGACTTACGTTCCGGGTATCATCAAATGCGGGTGAAAGAAGATGATATTCCAAAGACTGCTTTCAGAACACGTTACGGTCATTACGAGTTTATGGTCATGCCGTTTGGTTTAACTAATGCACCAGCTGTGTTCATGGACCTTATGAACCGAGTGTGTGGACCATACCTTGACAAGTTTGTCATTGTTTTCATTGATGACATACTTATTTACTCAAAGAATGACCAAGAACACGGTGAACATTTGAGAAAGGTGTTAGAAGTATTGAGGAAGGAAGAATTGTACGCTAAGTTTTCAAAGTGTGCATTTTGGTTGGAAGAAGTTCAATTCCTAGGTCACATAGTGAACAAAGAAGGTATTAAGGTGGATCCGGCAAAGATAGAAACTGTTGAAAAGTGGGAAACCCCGAAAACTCCGAAACACATACGCCAGTTTTTAGGACTAGCTGGTTACTACAGAAGGTTCATCCAAGACTTTTCCAGAATAGCAAAACCCTTGACTGCATTAACGCATAAAGGTAAGAAATTTGAATGGAATGATGAACAAGAGAAAGCGTTTCAGTTATTGAAGAAAAAGCTAACTACGGCACCTATATTGTCATTGCCTGAAGGGAATGATGATTTTGTGATTTATTGTGACGCATCAAAGCAAGGTCTCGGTTGTGTATTAATGCAACGAACGAAGGTGATTGCTTATGCGTCTAGACAATTGAAGATTCACGAACAAAATTATATGACGCATGATTTGGAATTTGGCGCGGTTGTTTTTGCATTAAAGACTTGGAGGCACTACTTATATGGGGTCAAAAGTATTATATATACCGACCACAAAAGTCTTCAACACATATTTAATCAGAAACAACTGAATATGAGGCAGCGTAGGTGGATTGAATTATTGAATGATTACGACTTTGAGATTCGTTACCACCCGGGGAAGGCAAATGTGGTAGCCGATGCCTTGAGCAGGAAGGACAGAGAACCCATTCGAGTAAAATCTATGAATATAATGATTCATAATAACCTTACTACTCAAATAAAGGAGGCGCAACAAGGAGTTTTAAAAGAGGGAAATTTAAAGGATGAAATACCCAAAGGATCGGAGAAGCATCTTAATATTCGGGAAGACGGAACCCGGTATAGGGCTGAAAGGATTTGGGTACCAAAATTTGGAGATATGAGAGAAATGGTACTTAGAGAAGCTCATAAAACCAGATACTCAATACATCCTGGAACGGGGAAGATGTACAAGGATCTCAGGAAATATTTTTGGTGGCCGGGTATGAAAGCCGATGTTGCTAAATACGTAGGAGAATGTTTGACGTGTTCTAAGGTCAAAGCTGAGCATCAGAAACCATCAGGTCTACTTCAACAACCCGAAATCCCGGAATGGAAATGGGAAAACATTACCATGGATTTCATCACTAAATTGCCAAGGACTACAAGTGGTTTTGATACTAATTGGGTAATAGTTGATCGTCTCACCAAATCAGCACACTTCCTGCCAATAAGAGAAGATGACAAGATGGAGAAGTTAGCACGACTGTATTTGAAGGAAGTCGTCTCCAGACATGGAATACCAATCTCTATTATCTCTGATAGGGATGGCAGATTTATTTCAAGATTCTGGCAGACATTACAGCAAGCATTAGGAACTCGTCTAGACATGAGTACTGCCTATCATCCACAAACTGATGGGCAGAGTGAAAGGACGATACAAACGCTTGAAGACATGCTACGAGCATGTGTTATTGATTTCGGAAACAGTTGGGATCGACATCTACCATTAGCAGAATTTTCCTACAACAACAGCTACCATTCAAGCATTGAGATGGCGCCGTTTGAATCACTTTATGGTAGAAAGTGCAGGTCTCCGATTTGTTGGAGTGAAGTGGGGGATAGACAGATTACGGGTCCGGAGATTATACAAGAAACTACCGAGAAGATCATCCAAATTCAACAACGGTTGAAAACCGCCCAAAGTCGACAAAAGAGCTACGCTGACATTAAAAGAAAAGATATAGAATTTGAAATTGGAGAGATGGTCATGCTTAAAGTTGCTCCTTGGAAAGGCGTTGTTCGATTTGGTAAACGAGGGAAATTAAATCCAAGGTATATTGGACCATTCAAGATTATTGATCGTGTCGGACCAGTAGCTTACCGACTTGAGTTACCTCAACAACTCGCGGCTGTACATAACACTTTCCACGTCTCGAATTTGAAGAAATGTTTTGCTAAAGAAGATCTCACTATTCCGTTAGATGAAATCCAAATCAACGAAAAACTCCAATTCATCGAAGAACCCGTCGAAATAATGGATCGTGAGGTTAAAAGACTTAAGCAAAACAAGATACCAATTGTTAAGGTTCGATGGAATGCTCGTAGAGGACCCGAGTTCACCTGGGAGCGTGAAGATCAGATGAAGAAGAAATACCCGCATCTATTTCCAGAAGATTCGTCAACACCTTCAACAGCTTAAAATTTCGGGACGAAATTTATTTAACGGGTAGGTACTGTAGTGACCCGAACTTTTCCATGTTTATATATATTAATTGAGATTGATATTTACATGATTAAATGTTTCCAACATGTTAAGCAATCAAACTTGTTAAGACTTGATTAATTGAAATAGGTTTCATATAGACAATTGACCACCCAAGTTGACCGGTGATTCACGAACGTTAAAACTTGTAAAAACTATATGATGACATATATATGGTTATATATATAGTTAACATTATATTATGATAATTAAACATATCATTAAGTATATTAACAATGAACTACATATGTAAAAACAAGACTACTAACTTAATAATTTTGAAACGAGACATATATGTAACGATTATCGTTGTAACGACATTTAATGTATATATATCATATTAAGAGATATTCGTACATCATAATATCATGATAACATAATAATTTAAAATCTCTTTTGATATTATAAACATTGGGTTAACAACATTTAACAAGATCGTTAACCTAAAGGTTTCAAAACAACATTTACATGTAACGACTAACGATGACTTAACAACTCAGTTAAAATGTATATACATGTAGTGTTTTAATATGTATTTATACACTTTTGAAAGACTTCAATACACTTATCAAAATACTTCTACTTAACAAAAATGCTTACAATTACATCCTCGTTCAGTTTCATCAACAATTCTACTCGTATGCACCCGTATTCGTACTCGTACAATACACAGCTTTTAGATGTATGTACTATTGGTATATACACTCCAATGATCAGCTCTTAGCAGCCCATGTGAGTCACCTAACACATGTGGGAACCATCATTTGGCAACTAGCATGAAATATCTCATAAAATTACAAAAATATGAGTAATCATTCATGACTTATTTACATGAAAACAAAATTACATATCCTTTATATCTAATCCATACACCAACGACCAAAAACACCTACAAACACTTTCATTCTTCAATTTTCTTCATCTAATTGATCTCTCTCAAGTTCTATCTTCAAGTTCTAAGTGTTCTTCATAAATTCCAAAAGTTCTAGTTTCATAAAATCAAGAATACTTTCAAGTTTGCTAGCTCACTTCCAATCTTGTAAGGTGATCATCCAACCTCAACAAATCTTTGTTTCTTACAGTAGGTTATCATTCTAATACAAGGTAATAATCATATTCAAACTTTGGTTCAATTTCTATAACTATAACAATCTTATTTCAAGTGATGATCTTACTTGAACTTGTTTTCGTGTCATGATTCTGCTTCAAGAACTTCGAGCCATCCAAGGATCCATTGAATCTAGATCCATTTTTCTCTTTTCCAGTAGGTTTATCCAAGGAAATTAAGGTAGTAATGATGTTCATAACATCATTCGATTCATACATATAAAGCTATCTTATTCGAAGGTTTAAACTTGTAATCACTAGAACATAGTTTAGTTAATTCTAAACTTGTTCGCAAATAAAAGTTAATCCTTCTAACTTGACTTTTAAAATCAACTAAACACATGTTCTATATCTATATGATATGCTAACTTAATGATTTAAAACCTGGAAACACGAAAAACACCGTAAAACCGGATTTACGCCGTCGTAGTAACACCGCGGGCTGTTTTGGGTTAGTTAATTAAAAACTATGATAAACTTTGATTTAAAAGTTGTTATTCTGAGAAAATGATTTTTATTATGAACATGAAACTATATCCAAAAATTATGGTTAAACTCAAAGTGGAAGTATGTTTTCTAAAATGGTCATCTAGACGTCGTTCTTTCGACTGAAATGACTACCTTTACAAAAACGACTTGTAACTTATTTTTCTGACTATAAACCTATACTTTTTCTGTTTAGATTCATAAAATAGAGTTCAATATGAAACCATAGCAATTTGATTCACTCAAAACGGATTTAAAATGAAGAAGTTATGGGTAAAACAAGATTGGATAATTTTTCTCATTTTAGCTACGTGAAAATTGGTAACAAATCTATTCCAACCATAACTTAATCAACTTGTATTGTATATTATGTAATCTTGAGATACCATAGACACGTATACAATGTTTCGACCTATCATGTCGACACATCTATATATATTTCGGAACAACCATAGACACTCTATATGTGAATGTTGGAGTTAGCTATACAGGGTTGAGGTTGATTCCAAAATATATATAGTTTGATTTGTGATCAATACTGAGATACGTATACACTGGGTCGTGGATTGATTCAAGATAATATTTATCGATTTATTTCTGTACATCTAACTATGGACAACTAGTTGTAGGTTACTAACGAGGACAGCTGACTTAATAAACTTAAAACATCAAAATATATTAAAAGTGTTGTAAATATATTTTGAACATACTTTAATATATATATATATATATATATATATATATATATATATATATATATATATATATATATATATATATATATATTGTTATAGGTTCGTGAATCAACAGTGGCCAAGTCTTACTTCCCGACGAAGTAAAAATCTGTGAAAGTGAGTTATAGTCCCACTTTTAAAATCTAATATTTTTGGGATGAGAATACATGCAGGTTTTATAAATGATTTACAAAATAGACACAAGTACGTGAAACTACATTCTATGGTTGAATTATCGAAATCGAATATGCCCCTTTTTAAGTCTGGTAATCTAAGAATTAGGGAACAGACACCCTAATTGACGCGAATCCTAAAGATAGATCTATTGGGCCTAACAAACCCCATCCAAAGTACCGGATGCTTTAGTACTTCGAAATTTATATCATATCCGAAGGGTGTCCCGGAATGATGGGGATATTCTTATATATGCATCTTGTTATTGTCGGTTACCAGGTGTTCACCATATGAATGATTTTTATCTCTATGTATGGGATGTGTATTGAAATATGAAATCTTGTGGTCTATTGTTACGATTTGATATATATAGGTTAAACCTATAACTCACCAACATTTTTGTTGACGTTTTAAGCATGTTTATTCTCAGGTGATTATTAAGAGCTTCCGCTGTCGCATACTTAAATAAGGACAAGATTTGGAGTCCATGCTTGTATGATATTGTGTAAAAACTGCATTCAAGAAACTTATTTTGTTGTAACATATTTGTATTGTAAACCATTATGTAATGGTCGTGTGTAAACAGGATATTTTAGATTATCATTATTTGATAATCTACGTAAAGCTTTTAAAACCTTTATTGATGAAATAAAGGTTATGGTTTGTTTTAAAATGAATGCAGTCTTTGAAAAACGTCTCATATAGAGGTCAAAACCTCGCAACGAAATCAATTAATATGGAACGTTTTTAATCAATAAGAACGGGACATTTCACGAGGTGTTAAGTGCCCTAACGGATGTTATGAACACCGATGGCGTTTTCGCGAGCGCCGTTCCCTTGTACTATTGGTTAACCATGGTTATTTGTGCTGTAACGTAAGCGTATTATATTTGTTCATATTATATATGCTTTTGTTATGCTAGCTTGATTATTGGAGGTTATAGCTTGTAATTGTGATGATACGCTAATTGTGTTGCTAGCATGTATATGGTATGTGAGTAAGTGTTTGCAAGTAGGTATATTATATATGTATGTGTATAATTATTGCATTCACTAAGCTTTATGCTTACCCCTCTCGTTGTTTACCTTTTTACAGGTATTTTGTTACGAAGCTAGCTAGTTGTTAGACTAGAGGCATAGGAGCGCTTGGGCTCGAAGGGGTAGCTTTTGGTTATATGGACGCGGATTGGGGATTTGGTAGTCCCCGGGATTATGCTCTTGGTATTGGGTTGGGTTATAGAGTCCTAATCCGTCTAAAGAGATAAATGAGTCAAAATCGCTACATTATTTGTAAAACGGGTAATTGTGGGCCCGGTGTTGTAAAACTTGTTTTTATGGTGGAAATATCTTAGTTTTACTTAATATGACATATTGTGAAATTGGTTACGTTTAAATGTGTTGGGAAGCGGGTTTTCCACTCGCCTGTAAATAAAAACTGATCAGTACTTTTTAGTTCATTGGGACGCCGTCATAAATCCTTGGACGCCGTCCCAGTTGTAAAGGCTGGACGCCGTCCCGATTTCTGGACGCCGTCCAGATGGGCAGTCACAGAAATTTTTTTTTTGTGTCGTGTTTTTGGTAAATCAATGTTGGGTTGTTACATCATTGATACATGTGTGTATCATCATCTTCGTTATTTACATGTATTATTATTATTATTACTATCGACGATGTCCAATTAAAAGCCCGATCGTGTTATGTAAAAATGGATTCACTAAGTCTACTAGTAACCATGGTCTTGGTTGTAATTCTTTACTCGATCAATATCATCGAACCTCGGCTGTAGTAAGCAGAAAAACCGAACAGGATACGGTATAACCAATTCGAATTGTATTGTGTTTTTAGCGAATAGAATAGATAGTAGACTAGGTTCATCGTCATTTCGATCATCATATTGATCCCTCAATATAGTCGCAGCCCAACAAAGATCCATGTGACCCAATACTAGTCCGATCTTGGCCCAACAACAAGAAAGGAACTCGACCCAATAGAACACAAGTTCCCGGGCCAAGATCTCAATGAATTCACGGCCCACAAATTAAAAAAAACGTCTTTAATATAGTTTGATTGCAAGTGGTTGGTATGGTTGAATAGCTGTCGGCCAAAAGGAATAAATAAATAAAAAACGCCTTATCCTCTTATCTACTCATTTTTATCATTATCTCCTTTAATTTCTATTATCATTATCGTATACCATTAAAGCATGCAGCTGCAGTTCACGTGTTTGATTGAAACAGAAAGACAAAATTGTAGCAACCGAAGGAAGTGATTGTTGGTGGAGGTTTACGATGGTTTGAAAGTGATTGTGGTGATGAAAGGATAGCGATTGTGGTTTTGGTGGGTTCACGACTGTCAAAAATAGAAAACAAATGTGGGTTTGAGAGGTGGTTGTCTATACGTGCAGTAGCAAAACAATATCAACTATTATGGGTTCCATGATTTGAAAGGTGGTGGTTCATTCTCGGTTGTAACCGGGTTCGTGGTTATAGAGTTCGACTGTATCTAAAAAGGTATTCGCGTTTGAGGTGGCAACCAAGAATAGAAGCCTTAATAGTTGATGAAAATCGATTAGCAAACATATAGGGGTTAATGGTTGTGTGTGATGTAGAAGAACATAGATAGTAGTGGGTTTGATGAAATAAATAAGAGATTTTTGTGAAGGGTTTGTGGTGAAAGGACCCGTCCTAATCCATCCGGACGAAGTCCATATCGATTAAAAACGATTCACAACAGTTGATTACATCGCGAGGTACTTGACCTCTATATGATACATTTTACAAACATTGCATTCGTTTTTGAAAAGACAATCTTTCATTACATCAAAAGTTGACGGCAGGCATACCATTTCATAATATATCTAACTATAATTGACTTAATAATAATCTTGATGAACGCGACGAATCGAATGCAACGTCTTTTGAAATATGTCATGAATGACTCCAAGTAATATCTCTAAAATGAGCAAATGCACAGCGGAAGATTTCTTTCATACCTGAGAATGAACATGCTTTCAAGTGTCAACCAAAAGGTTGGTGAGTTCATTAGTTTAACATAAATAATCATTTCATAATTTGAATAGACCACAAGATTTCATATTTCCAGTTCTCATAAACATACGTCCCGTTCATAGAGACAAAAGTATCATTCATATGGATTGAACACCTGGTAACCGACATTCACAATATGTATATAAGAATATCCCCATCATTCCGGGATCCTCCATCGAACATGATATAAATTTCGAAGTACTAAAGCATCCGGTACTTTGGATGGGGCTTGTTGGGCCCGATAGATCTATTTTTAGAGTTCGCGTCAATTAGGGTGTCTGTTCCCTAATTCTTAGATTACCAGACTTAATAAAAAGGGGCATATTCGATTTCGATAATTCAACCATAGAATGTAGTTTCGATCACTTGTGTCTATTCCGTAAAGCATTTATAAAAGCAGCGCATGTATTCTCAGAGCCAAAAATATATATAAAAAGGGAGTAATGAAAACTCACGCATATAAATATTGTAAAAACAGTTAATAAAGCATTTGCATGTATTCTCAGTCCAAAAATGTAATGAGTAAAAAGGGAGCAAATGAAACTCACATAATGTATTTTGTAGTAAAAATACATATAATGAAACTGGACAATGCAGGGTTGACCTTGGATTCACGAACCTATATCATTCATATATATATATATATTAATACATATACTTGTAATCGAACAACTATGTATATTATTAGTTATATAAGTTTTAATATCAATAACTTATATGTTTCATTATATTCATTTTATTTATTTTAATAAATAAGATATTAATATAGTTTACTTTTATGTATAAACATATTGTTCTATGAATATCATTTGTTAATTAATTCAATGAAAATATTATAATATGGTTAATAATAATACTATTAGATTTAATAATAATAATAATTCAAATTTTATATATATTATGATAAGTTTAATAATATTTATAATGTTAATGATAATGATACTACTTAGTTTTTTTTTTTTAATAATATTATAGTAATGATACATATAATGTTATTAATAATGATTACCTCTAATATTACTGATAACGGTAACAATTCTGATATTAATAATAACTAAAAAAATAATCATTTTATTACTAAAGATAATAATTTTAGTAGTAGTTCATTAAATGATACATATGTTATTAATAGTAATAATAATAATAATAACTTGATACCAATACTAATATTAAGGATAATAATAATATTTTGCGTTATTTTTGTAATAACAAAAATTCATAATAATCATATTCAAAATAATCACGTTTATATCAATGATAATAATAATAATATTAATACTTAATGATATTACATAATAACTAAAATGATGATAATAACAACAATCTTATTAATTACATTGTTACTAATTATAATAATATTCATAATAATACTAATAATAATGATTATCATAACTTCAATATTAATAATAACAATAATTCTAATAATAATTAAATTAATGATAATACAAATGATAAAAATTATAACAATAATAATAATAACATTAATAATAAAAATATGATTTTTGAAATTAGTTACTACCTCCAAAACGCTTTAAAAAAAATAGTTGCCACAAGCCGGGCTTGAACCCGAGACCTCTCGATAATCGACACAGCTTCCCAACCATTCCTCTGTCCCATTATATCTGATTAATCTAACACCCCGATTTATTTAACCACTTACAACTGTTATCCTTTCTTCTTCCTTACCTCCACTGAATCGACCCATACCCGAAATTATGAAACAAATCGCCATTTTAAGATTTAAGACTTGTTAAACAACTAGGAATCTATACAGTGTTGTATTTGATTAACAAAAAAAATAGAAAGAAAAAAAAAAAACAGTCGCTGTTGCATATGAAGAACACGATTACTGATTTTGAAATTTGAATGGTTTGAGACTAAAATTCCTAAATGAAATCTGTTAGAAATCCCTCCTAGAAACTTTATCCATGATCAGTTGAACTCAAATCATCAACATGAACCCGAATTTTATGATGAACGTTCAGTTGACTTTTTAATTTCAAAAGTTTGACTCGAAAATTGGAACACGATATTAGAAATTGGGTTTTAAGAATTTGCAGACAGTTTGTATATGGAATTCCTAACCATTCTGCATTTAAGGATTTTTAAATGTGTTTCGAAATCAAGGTTTTCAAAAAAAGAAACAAGAACAGGGTCGACACATGTGTTCTTCCCTGATTCTGATTTAATTCGATCACTGAGGACTGTAAAAGGGTTTCTGTAAATTGTTAATTGATTGTGTAAGTTTATTGTTAACACTTGACTATGAATTGCCTCAATTATAACCCAATTGCTCGACACTTTCTCTATCAATGTCAGAGAGAAAAAAAAAATAAAATAAAAAATATAAACACGAAAGGATCGGCTAGCATAAATTTGGAATTATATCCTTGTAATCTACTACAGATTGTACGACCAAATAAGCATAAAATCAATTCCCTACAGTATTGAGAATGATGGAAAACAGAAACAAGACTTTTTTTTACAATTACCTTTATTTTTATTGATATTTATATTTTTATATTTATTTATAATAGATATAAATATTTATTTATATACCTATATCTCTATTTAGTATATGTATATGTATTTAATTATAAACTTTACATACTAATATTCATATATTTGTATTTATACCCATAGTTGTATATCTTTTATTGTTATAGTTTATATGTATAAATTATCATTATTCTTATTAATAAATGTAATAATAATATTACTCTTTAATATTATAAATAGTAATACAATTATAATTGTACTAGTAACAATATTATTACTAATGATAATTATAATTTTTTATTTTTATTTTTTTTTTGAAATATGTAACAATAATACTATTATTAATAATAATACCAATTCTAATATTTATACATTTTAATATATATTCAATAAACATATAATCATCAATTATGTATTGAAATCTATATATATATATATATATATATATATATATATATATATATATATATATATATATATATATATATATATATATATATATATTCAACTATTATACATAACATTATTTTAAATACTAACTGTAGTTACTTAGATAAATATATTAATTATTTATTTTTATTTTTTTGAAACAAATAATTTCAGATATACATTTAATCGTTGACAATCATATTCGAAATCTTTTATAGTTAATATACACTACATATTCTAACAACAATTTTTGGTTATTTTAAGTTATCCTTTATTAGTTCAGTAACACATTTAATTTTATTATATTTAACTATCTACATATACAAACATCTATATATACGTTAAAGGTTCGTGAATCGTCGGGGTTAGTCAAAGGGCAACTGAATTCATATTAATAGTTCAAAGGTCAAATGGATACATGAACACAGTTCAAAGTTTATGAGACTTTAACATTACAACTTTTGCTTATCATGTCGGAAACTTATTAAGATTAAGTTTAAATTTGGTCAGAAACGGCTCTAGTTTTTGAGTCGGCAGCAAGCGTCGATTTATTGGCGACTTGACTGACTCTTAGAGCCTAAAGTAATTTTCAGGCAGGATTAAACCCATGAAAATTTGATTTTACCATTTTCATGGCGTCTCAATTTTATTTTTAATTTAATTTAATATTTTTAATATTTTTTCCTACTTATTGGCCGGAGGTCCACTCGGAAGCAATCTCTCTATCCGTCGAATAGAGAGAGGGATGACTTTCTCTACTTTTGAGAGTGTTTTCACTCTGGGTGGAGAAATGACTTGTCTTTATTCTCGGATAGGGGAAGGATTGTCTACATCTCACCTCCCCCATACACCACTTATGTGGTATTGGGTTTTGTTGTTGTTGTTGTTGTTTTAAATTTGGTCAGAAATTCCCGGGTCATCACAGTACCTACCCGTTAAAGAAATTTCGTCCCGAAATTTGAGTGAGGTCATCATGGCTAACAATAAATATGTTTTCCTGACGAATATGAGCTGATAAATAGAGTTTTTATCATTATTGAATAATACAGATAAAATAATTCAATTATTCGAAGAGCACGAATGAAGCTATCACAAAAGAGTGAAATGAATAAATGAAGTTTCGTTTTAACTTTTGACATTGCCTTGGTTGAATTCCGGAATTCAAGGGATTTAAAGAAAATCTTGAAAATCTATAAGATCTGATTCTTCAGGATTTATGGGAAATAAGATCTCTATAATTAAATGCGATCACCTGTCTCGATTGCTCTTGTCTGGTATTTTTACTATAAATGAACTTCTCCCGTTTCATTATTTCCTATCACTTCCAATTTCTATATTTTAATTCATTCTTCCAAATCATCAATCAATATGCTTCATCCAGTTTTAATTCTGGATATATTCCTTACTTTCATATTGATCATTCTCCTTTTTCATCTATCACCTGAGGAATCTGTCTACTTCTACTATGTTCTTGGGTTGATACTATTCGTAATTATACCGTGCCTTTATATTGCCATTTGTATGAATATCTACAGTGTGTAACTCCTGAGTTGTTGTTGGGTTTTATATCTTCCTTTCTATTTTGATGTCTCTGCTTCCGTCCTTCTGTAATTATTGACATCCACAGTTAATACTCTCTCCAATTTACTGTGATTTATACTCTCATTTATTTCAGATCTTCATTCTTTTGTTTCCTCTTCCTGACTTTAAATCAAGCGAATAATGATCCACAATTCCTAAATGTGGAGTTTTGAATGAATTTAATGTTCTAAACAAGAAAGAATGAAATTGTACGATTTGATTTGTCAAATTATCCGAACCGCTGAGAATGGAACTATCAAGAATATATTTTCTTGATATGTTCAGAAGTTAAGCAGAATGAAAGAGTTTTGTAACATGGAACATGATGACGTTATCATCTGTGAATCATCACGTTCCATTAGAAACTCAGCATGACTTACTGTAATATAATCACGTTGATCAAGTGTCATTATATTATACTAACTCATGCATCAGTTCCCAATATTACTTCAATCACATTCATATTTTAAGCTCGAGAGTTTACAGAATATAGAAATTAACAGTTTCTATATGATGTAACACTGATAGTACGAAGAGATTAACGAATTCAGTTAAGAATAGTTATAAAAATATCTTCAGAAATATGGAGGATATTTATAATAAAAGATACGATGATATCTTGGAATTTCTAATATCGATGGATGATGAAGAAGATTTATCCGTAAGGATTTAGATTCGGAAGCAAGGTATTTGCTAAAGATTTTATCAGAAACAGAATCATCAGATTCTTTAAATACAGAGTTTTGTCCTTGTATTTGTCCTTGGTCTCCTTCGTGGTTAGCTCAATCCGTTTTTCAGTTCCAACTTTTCTGAGCTTTTCTAACATACTATTCTTTATCATTAAACTTCTGACAATTAAGGTCGTTTACGGTTCTCTATAGTTTCTGCTGCTTCATTCAGCTTTTTCAACATTCAGAGTATTGATTTGTAGACTGAGTGTTGTTTAGAATTTCAGAATAAAAGACCATAATTCTAAAAAGTAAATGTTATACATATAACTGTTGATGTAGATATGCTGTGCGTTTTCAAAGTACTGATTGCTGACTCCCGATAATTGGTATGGCAGTTCTCATTACAGAACGCGGATGAGTATATGATAGGGTATTAATGAACAAATATAGTGATTTATCGAAGTGACTTTCGCCAAAGAGTAGTGAAGTTGATGGTATGTTTATTGTTAATGTGGTGGGATTTAAACAGTTCCCCGGTAATGAAGGCGAAAAGACAACGTATATATCAAGGTTATAATAAGGTTGTTTCGAACGAGAAGTCGAAGTTGACTTGCTGGAGCTGTGACAAAACTGACTATTGTGAAAAAGAGTTGCAAAGTTATTTTCGGTAATAACAACGCCAAAGAAGTTAGCACAGATACGTGTTAAACATTTACTCAAGTTCCAAATGTTTTCATGTGCATAACAATATGCATTGATCTTTTCTTCCGTAGATGAAGTGCGGTTCGTTCATCCTATCGATTGAGGTGTTTTCAAGAATCATGAAAGGTTTGAACGCAGATTGTAATTGTGATGATACGAATGGGGTTTAAAATGAAATCAAGTGGCAAACTTGAAGAATTGTTTAGTTTCATATGTTATAATCAATATTTTAATTCATTTTAATTGTTCAGTGTTGGTAGTCCACAGTTGATAGTCCACAGTAACAGTCCAGTAATTCATATATAGTTTAATATATAATATTCGAATTAATTAATAATTATCGTGACCCGTGTACATGTCTCAGACTCGATCACAACTCAAAGTATATATATTATTTGAGAATCAACCTCAACCCTGTATAGAGAACTCGATCATTGCTGCATATAGAGTGTCTATGGTGATTCTAAATAATATATATAGATGCGTCGATATGATATGTCAAAACCTTGTATACGTGTCCCGATATTTAAAGTGCGTAAAATAAATAACAGAAATTAAATGACGATAATTAAAGTGCGTAAAGTAAATAACAGAAATTAAATAACGATAAATAAAGTTGCGAGAATGTAAATTGTGATAAATAAACTGCGATAAATAAATTGCGATAATTAAATGGTAATACGGAATTAACAGTTAGCTAGGAACAGTTAGCTAGGATTTTGTTAGCGTGGATTCTTAATAGAATTTCATATTGTTAATTAATCTGTTTCTAATCAATTTTTATTGTGTCCATTATTTCTTCATTATGCCACTTGTTGGATTCTGATAGGTCAAAATCTAAATATGTAATTGGATGAATATGGTTATTCTGTGGTGAACGGATTTGTATATCGGTGGATGTAAGTAGGATAGTATATGACTGTTGAAACAGATTCGAAGAACGTACAATGTAACTTATTAATGTGAAATTTAAATAGTCCTCGGGTATTACCTACCCGTTAAAATATTTTCACCATTAACAGTTTGTACAAGAGAATTTTTAATTACAATCTTTATGAAAACATATATACATATATATTTTCTTCAGATGTATTCATGGATTTAATGAGTTAATATAATATTAAACTCATTTGTTTTTCGGTTGGAACTAGAATAAATAATCTTTAAAACTTTAGAGATTACATATTCGACATGTCGAACGAAGATCATACTCAAAGTACAGATGATGATATTGAAGCATAGATTGTTGATGGTACTGGTGCTGTTATTGATTGTACTGTTGGTGCCAGTGATGTTGCTGAAGCTGGTACATTTTGCACCATATTCTCCGAATTGATTATTCGAGCGCGAAGTTTGTTGACTTATTACTCCAGGATGATTGTCGGTCGGAACGAGCAGATGAATAAGGTTCAGAATTGTGGATAGGATATAATCTTGTCAAGTTACCCCGGAAATGAGACTGAAAATGGTGTCTCGAACAGGTTCGCCGGTAAACGCTTCAGGTTCATTGTCAAGAGGTGAATTCGGTTGGTGGAAGGGATTTCCTTTTGCGTGTTTCCATTAATTAAGTCGACTACATACCCATCAGATGAATTGATAATGGCTGATTGGTTGATTCATGCCGATGACGCTGTTTTCGGAGCTTAGGTGAACATCTATGTCGGAATAGCTGTCGGAATAACTATCGGAATAGCTATCGGAATCTGAGGGACTCGAACTGGTTTAGGGATTCATCCCGTATGATCAGATGAAGGATTTTCGATAAGAAATAGATTATAGGATATAGATTAGTACCCTGCAGTACATAATTTACATATGCATATATAATACTAACATTCCATAAGTTACGGAGGAATCTACGGAAGCTGTCAGGCATCGGTAACAATAACAGGTACGCTAAGGTATGAATTAGCAGATATGCTAAGATATAAATTTTTGTCTATACACTAATCATGCAATTAATGCAATAAGATGTGTCTAGACTAAGGATGATAAGCAAGTGATTCTCTAAGAATGATAAGCAGGAAATTTTCGATACAAAATGATAAGCAAAACTTTTGACATGCAGACACGGTCAAAGTCTAGGCTCACTAATGCATCCTAACGACTTATCAGTTAGACACACTAATGCAGACCCGGTTCGCTAAGACCACCGCTCTGATACCAACTGAAAGGACCCGTCCTAATCCATCCGGACGAAGTCCATATCGATTATAAACGATTCACAACAGTTGATTACATCGCGAGGTACTTGACCTCTATATGATACATTTTACAAACATTGCATTCGTTTTTGAAAAGACAATCTTTCATTACATCAAAAGTTGACGGCAGGCATACCATTTCATAATATATCTAACTATAATTGACTTAATAATAATCTTGATGAACGCGACGAATCGAATGCAACGTCTTTTGAAATATGTCATGAATGACTCCAAGTAATATCTCTAAAATGAGCAAATGCACAGCGGAAGATTTCTTTCATACCTGAGAATGAACATGCTTTCAAGTGTCAACCAAAAGGTTGGTGAGTTCATTAGTTTAATATAAATAATCATTTCATAATTTTAATAGACCACAAGATTTCATATTTCCAGTTCTCATAAACATACGTCCCGTGCATAGAGACAAAAGTATCATTCATATGGATTGAACACCTGGTAACCGACATTCACAATATGTATATAAGAATATCCCCATCATTCCGGGATCCTCCATCGGACATGATATAAATTTCGAAGTACTAAAGCATCCGGTACTTTGGATGGGGCTTGTTGGGCCCGATAAATCTATTTTTAGAGTTCGCGTCAATTAGGGTGTCTGTTCCCTAATTCTTAGATTACCAGACTTAATAAAAAGGGCATATTCGATTTTGATAATTCAACCATAGAATGTAGTTTCGATCACTTGTGTCTATTCCGTAAAGCATTTATAAAAGCAGCGCATGTATTCTCAGTCCCAAAAATATATATAAAAGGAAGTAATGAAAACTCACGCATATAAATATTGTAAAAACAGTTAATAAAGCATTTGCATGTATTCTCAGTCCAAAAATGTAATGAGTAAAAAGGGAGCAAATGAAACTCACCTAATGTATTTTGTAGTAAAAATACATATAATGAAACTGGACAATGCAGGGTTGACCTTGGATTTTCACGAACCTATATCATTCATATATATATATATATATATATATATATATATATATATATATATATATATATATATATATATATATATATATATATATATATATATTAATATATATACTTGTAATCGAACAACTATGTATATTATTAGTTATATAAGTTTTAATATCAATAACTTATATGTTTCATTATATTCATTTTATTTATTTTAATAAATAAGATATTAATATAGTTTACTTTTGTGTATAAACATATTGTTCTATGAATATCATTTGTTAATTAATTCAATGAAAATATTATAATATGGTTAATAATAATACTATTAGATTTAATAATAATAATAATTCAAATTTTATATATATTATGATAAGTTTAATAATATTTATAATGTTAATGATAATGATACTACTTAGTTTTTTTTTAATAATATTATAGTAATGATACATATAATGTTATTAATAATGATTACCTCTAATATTAATGATAACGGTAACAATTCTGATATTAATAATAACTATAAAAATAATCATTTTATTACTAAAGATAATAATTTTAGTAGTAGTTCATTAAATGATACATATGTTATTAATAGTAATAATAATAATAATAACTTGATACCAATACTAATATTAAGGATAATAATAATATTTTGCGTTATTTTTGTAATAACAAAAATTCATAATAATCATATTCATAATAATCACGTTTATATCAATGATAATAATAATAATATTAATACTTAATGATATTACATAATAACTAAAATGATGATAATAACAACAATCTTATTAATTACATTGTTACTAATTATAATAATATTCATAATAATACTAATAATAATGATTGTCATAACTTCAATATTAATAATAACAATAATTCTAATAATAATTAAATTAATGATAATACAAATGATAAAAATTATAACAATAATAATAATAACATTAATAATAAAAATATGATTTTTGAAATTAGTTACTACCTCCAAAACGCTTTAAAAAAAATAGTTGCCACAAGCCGGGCTTGAACCCGAGACCTCTCAATAATCGACACAGCTTCCCAACCATTCCTCTGTCCCATTATATCTGATTAATCTAACACCCCGATTTATTTAACCACTTACAACTGTTATCCTTTCTTCTTCCTTACCTCCACTGAATCGACCCATACCCGAAATTATGAAACAAATCGCCATTTTAAGATTTAAGACTTGTTAAACAACTAGGAATCTATACAGTGTTGTATTTGATTAACAAAAAAAATAGAAAGAAAATAAAAAAAAAACAGTCGCTGTTGCATATGAAGAACACAATTACTGATTTTGAAATTTGAATGGTTTGAGACTAAAATTCCTAAATGAAATCTGTTAGAAATCCCTCCTAGAAACTTTATCCATGATCAGTTGAACTCAAATCATCAACATGAACCCGAATTTTATGATGAACGTTCAGTTGACTTTTTAATTTCAAAAGTTTGACTCGAAAATTGGAACACGATATTAGAAATTGGGTTTTAAGAATTTGCAGACAGTTTGTATATGGAATTCCTAACCATTCTGCATTTAAGGATTTTTAAATGTGTTTCGAAATCAAGGTTTTCAAAAAAAGAAACAAGAACAGGGTCGACACATGCGTTCTTCCCTGATTCTGATTTAATTCGATCACTGAGGACTGTAAAAGGGTTTCTGTAAATTGTTAATTGATTGTGTAAGTTTATTGTTAACACTTGACTATGAATTGCCTCAATTATAACCCAATTGCTCGACACTTTCTCTATCAATGTCAGAGAGAAAAAAAAATAAAATAAAAAATATAAACAAGAAAGGATCGGCTAGCATAAATTTGGAATTATATCCTTGTAATCTACTACAGATTGTACAACCAAATAAGCAAAAAATCAATTCCCTACAGTATTGAGAATGATGGAAAACAGAAACAAGACTTTTTTTTACAATTACCTTAATTTTTATTGATATTTATATTTTTATATTTATTTATAATAGATATAAATATTTATTTATATACCTATATCTCTATTTAGTATATGTATATGTATATGTATTTAATTATAAACTTTACATACTAATATTCATATTTTTGTATTTATACCCATAGTTGTATATCTTTTATTGTTATAGTTTATATGTATAAATTATCATTATTCTTATTAATAAATGTAATAATAATATTACTCTTTAATATTATAAATAGTAATACAATTATAATTGTACTAGTAACAATATTATTACTAATGATAATTATAATTTTTTTTTTTTTGAATTATGTAACAATAATACTATTATTAATAATAATACCAATTCTAATATTTATACATTTTAATATATATTCAATAAACATATAATCATCAATTATGTATTGAAATCTTATATATATATATATATATATATATATATATATATATATATATATATTCAACTATTATACATAACATTATTTTAAATACTAACTGTAGTTACTTAGATAAATATATTAATTATTTATTTTAATTTTTTTTTGAAACAAATAATTTCAGATATACATTTAATCGTTGACAATCATATTCGAAATCTTTTATAGTTAATATACACTACATATTCTGTGACGACCCGGAAATTTTCGACTAAATTTAAACTTTTTCTTTATATTATTCTGACACGATAAGCAATGTTTGTTAAGTTAAATCTCAAGGATTTTAAACTATGTTTATACATTCATTTAAACCTCAACCAAATTCCAATGATTCACGAACCATTAAATGAACATATATGAATATGTATGTATATGTGTATATGTTATAAATTGAAAATGTCAACAAAGTATTTAAAAGTATAATGCTTTATATGAACGTATTTGTTTCAATATGATTATCGACGAAATTAAAAAAAATATATTAAATGATTGAATTATCAGAAACATTGAATTATGATTACAAGTCTCTGTTGAGAGGTCCACTATGATTTGAGAAATCTATTCCTCTTAACGATATTCGGAATAATTTGTAAAGCTATTTATAAATAAAAATAAAAAGTATCATTTACGAAAGTTAGACAAAAGCTAGTGGAGAATTGGTTTCCATAATATTCTATTAATCTATTTTCAAACGTACAAAAACGTTTTCAGTTTTAAAAAAAAACTTTATTATTAAACTTTTATAAATATCTAGAATCACTTTTGACAACTCATTACTTAACCAGTATAATAAATATAACGATATTTATAATTTATTTCATTAAATATATATAACGATTTAAATTAATATTATATATATTTATACGCGTATTATACATACATAGTTTTTATACTTTTACTATACTTTAACTTTACATTTACTTTACTTTTACTTTACTTTAACTTTAATAATTCACTTTAATAATTCATACTTTAATAATTCACTTTAATAATTAATACTTTAATAATTTACTTTAATAATTCATACTTTAATAATTCACTTTAATAATTCATACTTTAATAATTCACTTTAATAATTCATACTTTAATAATTCACTTTAATAATTCATACTTTAATAATTCACTTTAATAATTCAAAAATCTATTATAAATAGAATTCAATAGGTTTCATTATTTCATAGAAACTTGAAAATATATTTCTCTAAACTCTCTCGATCGATTTACATATATATATATATATATATATATATATATATATATATATATATATATATATATATATTTGCTCTGTATTATTTCAAGATATTATTAGTATACATAAAATATTACGACGGAGTGATGTCCGATTGATTTCAAAATAGTTTTTTGAATGAGTCGAAGCTAAGGAAATTATGGGTTATAGCTATGGAAGTGATGGGTATGGTTCATGGGTATGCTCGTGAGGTCAATCTAGTGTTTATCATCTCCGTTGCGTCTACGTACTTTCGTGCAATATTGAATCTCAATATTGATACGTGAGCACTCATAACTTAACTTTTATATATCAATAGTGTATTCCTGACTAGTGCTCGAGTATATAGGATTATGCATGCTTGTACATTTGATATTGTCCTTAGATAGGTTTGTTGAATCCTGAATTAGATACATATACTACTGAGATAGGGTATATGATATGCATGTCATTGGAAAGCTAGCGAAAAATTAAGAACTTTTCATTTAGATATCGAATGGTTTCGATGAACGGATTTGAAGTTATAGTCAACTGAATTTTAGTATTATTGTTAAAATGATTATTATTACTATCGTCGTTATTATTTTAATAGAAATATCATTGTTATTATAAAATATCATTATTACTATTATGTTAGTATTATCATTTTATCATAATAACATTTTTAGTAAATATAAATATTGTTATTTTTTTATAGAATAATAATAATTATTATTACAAAATAATACAACTTTTACTTATTATTATTATTATGATCAATATTACTTTATCAAATAAATAGGGGATACAAAGATATTTTTCACCACGCGTAATATAATTACATTAATAATACTTAGCACTATAGTTTTAAGATATTAAGTGAACTTTATAAATTTTACTACTTAAGATATATAAAAGTATATTTTATCATATATAAACGTTAATATAATTTTTTATTAATAAACGACTTTTATTATTATAAAATCTAATAAATATATTTAAATATATAAAACGACTATAGTTAAGTTATATAATAAACACGTATAAATTTTAGAAGTCATTTTAGGTCAAGTTGACTTTTGTTGACTTTTGCATATTAGTCTCGAGCATTAGGATTGTGGTACACTATGACTTGACCAAAAATTGTTAGACAAATATTGACCAACATATAAATATATATAATTAATATAGGTTCGTGAATCCGAGGCCAACCTTGCACTTGTTAAATGACGTTATATGTATTTTTACTACGAAATACAGTATGGTGAGTTTCATTTGCTCCCTTTTTATATATATTTTTGGGCTGAGAATACATGCGCTGATTTATAAATGTTTTACGAAATAGGCACAAGTACTAAAACTAATTCTATGTGGGTTTAAACCAGAAATATACCCTTAGCTTGGTAACATTAAACTACTTGTCTATGTACGGTAGGCGCGAATCCTAAAGATAGATCTATTGGGTCTGACAAACCCCATCCTGACTATGGGATGCTTTAGTACTTCGAGGTTATTTTAAACACACCTGATCTGGTGTACTTCAGAGGGTAAAACATGAATGTTAAAGCTTGTAACCGGGTGCCTACAACTTATAGAATACTTTTATACACTTGCGAGTGTACATATATTTATAAACGGAAATCTTATGGTCTATTAATATATTGAAATGATTGTTATGATAAACCTATGAACTCACCAACCTTTTGGTTGACACTTTAAAGCATGTTTATTCTCAGGTATTAAAGAAATCTTCCGCTGTGCATTAGCTCATTTTAAGGATATTACTTGGAGTCATTCATGGCATATTTTGAAAGACGTTGCATTCAAGTCATTGAGTTCATCAAGATTATTATTAAACCAATTATAGTTGGATGTATTATGAAATGGTGTGCATGCCGTTAACTTTCGTTGTAAAGAAAGTTTGTCTTTTAAAAACGAATGCAATGTTTGTAAAATGTATCATATAGAGGTCAAATACCTCGCGATGTAATCAACTATTGTGAATCATTTATAATATATATGAACGGGTCCTTTCAGTTGGTATCAGAGCGGTGGTCTTAGCAAACGAGTTCTGCATTAGTGTGTCTAACTGATAGTCGTTAGGATGCATTAGTGAGTCTGGACTTCGACCGTGTCTGCATTTCAAAAGTTTTGCTCATCATTCTTGTCGGAAATTACCTGCTTATCATTCTTAGTCTAGACACATCTTATTGTATTGATTGCATGAATAGTGTATAGACAAAATTCATATCTTAATGTATCTGCTAATTCATATCTTAGCGTATCTGTTACTGTAAACTTTGCCTGACATATTCCGTAAATTCCTCCGTAATCTACGAAACCTTTTGCTCTATATAATTAGAATACCACCCGATAGCCGGAAAATCATTTCATATCCAAAAATTCTTTATTCAATCGTACGAAATGGAATTCGTCATTAGTTCAAGTCCCTCGGATTCCGAAATGGAATCCCACTCAAGTTCCGAAAGCAGTGTGACCGGAATGGATCAACCAATTAGTCATCATCTATTCTGGATGAATTGGGGATGGGTTCGTAGCCTCCTTAATCATTGGAGACAAGAAGAAGGTGATCCCTTCCATCCACCACATTGCCCTCTTGGCGAAGAACCTGAAGCACTTACCGGCGAACCTATCCGGAACACCATTTTCTCTCTTATTTCTAGAGTATCTCGTCACGATTACATACTACACCAAATTCTAGATTTTATTTATCCGCTCGTCCGAACCGACAATCACCCCGGTGTAATAGAAGAAGTCAACGAGCTTCGCGCTCGGGTAGTGGCTTTGGAGAATATGGTGCAAAGGTTACAAACACCAGCAGCAGCACCAGCAGCATAAACAGTACCACCATCAGCAACACCAACAGTACCATTACCACCACCAACAACAACCGCATCGCAAACCTCAACTTCACAATCTGTCCCATGAGCATCGACGTCATACGCCCTGTAGATACTAAGGAATACCACTACGATGAAGTATTGATTCATAACTTCATTGGGAAAACATTCTACGACGATTATGTAATTTCTAAAGTTTAGAAATTATCTATCCTAGCCTTAACCATAAATCAAGTGAGTTTAATTTAATATTAACTCATTAAATCTATATTACATCTGAAGAAATATACACATATATTTCCATAAAGACTGTAATAAAATTCTTTTGTACAAAATATTAATTGTGACATTTTTTTTAACGGGTGGTTAATACCCGAGAGATATATAAATTCACAATTAATATGTTACATTCTTCGAATCTGATTCAGCAAATCATCCATTATACTCCCTACTTTCACAACAATATACATTCTTTTATAGAAATCAAAACAACCATACTCATTCAAAAATCTAATTACATATTCTGATTTTGAAATCGCCGAATTCAATTCAAGTTATAAACGATATCATCACTCTTAGATTCTTACATCTTTCAAAGCTATACTTTAACTTCAAAACTGTGTTAGAACATCGTATGTATATTAACGATTATTATCTGTGTTCAAGCCCTTCGAAATACCTGAAGACACTTCAAATAATGAACAATCGAGATGATGATCCAACCACATGTTATCCACAGTTACGTACCTGAAAAACTCTTGAAACCAAAGTCATAATTTAACATGTATCCATGTCAGACCTTTTGGCATTTACTAGCTAAAATAACTTTTCAATCCCTTCTAAAAATAGACGATTTTGTCACAGCTCCAGCAAACCAACTTCAATTGTTCATTCGAATAAGCCTTATTATAATGATTACCCCTTCATCATTATTACCGGGGAACCTTTCATATCTCGCCACATTAGCAGTAAACTTATTAACAACTTCATTGATCTTTGACTTTCCGAAAAATCTTTATATTTATCAAAATCCCATCATTTACTCATCTGCATCTTGTAACGAGAATTGCCATATGAATCATCAGAAATTAGCAATCAGTATTTTGAAATCTCGCAGCATGTCTACGCCAACAATTATATGTGTCTATCTTCTGGACTTATATACTTTGAATGTGAAGTTTCTGAAAAACACCTTAAACTGCGAACAAGTTCTCGAAATACTGATGAAGCATCAAAAACTGTAAACGATCTTAACAGTAAAAAGTTTGATGACAAAGAATAGTAAGGTGGAAAAGCTGAGAAAAAGAGAAGGTTTGGAACTGGAAAACGGATTGAACAGACTATGAAGGAGGCTGTGGACAAATCACAAAGACTAAATCTGCCTTCAAAGAATCCAAATGATTCAGTGCCTGCTAAAGTCATTAACGAATACCTTACTCTTTATTCTAAACCTTTACAGACAAATCTTCATCATCATCCATCAATATTAGAAATTCTAAGATATTATCATATCTTTCATTATAAATATCCGCGATATTTCTGAAGATATTTTCACAACTAATCTTATCTGAAGTCATTTATCTCTTTGCGCTATCAGTGTTACATCATATAAGAAACTATTAGTTTCTATATTCTATAAACTTTCGAGTTTAAATTATGAATGTTTTGAAGTAGTGCTGGGAATTGAAGCATGAGTTAGTATAATATAATGACACTTGATCAACGTGATTATATTACAGTAAGTCATGCTGAGTTTCTAATGGGACATGACGATTCACAGACCATGCCGTCATCATGTTCCATGTTACACGACTCTTGTATTCTATTTAATCTCTAAAAATATCAAGAATATATTTTCTTGATGATTCGGTCTTTTCAGGGTATTCTGGTAAATTAACAAATCAAGATCGTGCCATTACCATTTCCTTCTTAGAACATTAACTATGTTCATTCTGAAATTCATATCTGCGAATACTGGACCATTACAAATGTTGCTTAATCGCATGAAGAAGAAACGAAAGGACAAAACTCCAAAATAGAAATTGGAGTATAAATCGCAGCAAATAGAAGGGAGCATTAACTGTGGATGTCAATGATTATAGAAGACAAAAGCAGGGGCTTTGAAATATAAGGGAAGATATAAAACCCAACAACCACCCAAAAATTATAAACCGTATATATCGATGCATATAGAAATATAAAGACACGAAAGAACTAAAAACACTATAAAACCGAGAGTATAGTAGAAGTAAATAGATTCTTCCAGAGGCAGATGAAAAAGAAGAACGACAGATATGAAAGTGAGGAGTATATCGAGAATCAGTACTGGATGAAGCATATTGACAAATACTTTAAAATATGAGTTGAGGGAGAAAGAATAGAAGGTGTGAGTTGTAAGGAAACGAAGGAGGTGGGTTTATAGTAAAATACCCGACAGAGAAATCAAGATGGATTATCGTATTAATTCGAAGAGAATCATAATCTCCATAATCACCGAAGCATCAAATCCAACATAGATTACAAAGATTTTCTTTAAATTCGGAGATCAATTGTGATGACGTCAAAAGATATGACGAATCACTATAATCTTATTTCCTTTATTTACGATAACTTCCCTCATACGCTTTGAGTAATCGAATTATTTTATCCATACTTCTTAGACATGATAAAACTTCATAATCGTCATAATAACATTTTCATTGTTAGCCATAATGACCTCTATCAAATTTCGGGGACGAAATTTCTTTAACGGGTAGGTACTGTGACGACCCGAAAATTTCCGACTAAATTTAAACTTTATCTTTATATTATTCTGACACGATAAGCAATGTTTGTTAAGTTAAATCTCAAGAATTTTAAACTATGTTTATACATTCATTTAAACCTCAACCAAATTCCAATGATTCACGAACCATTAAATGAACATATATGAATATGTATGTATATGTGTATATGTTATAAATTGAAAATGTCAACAAAGTATTTAAAAGTATAATGCTTTATATGAACGTATTTGTTTCAATATGATTATCGACGAAATTAAAAAATATATATTAAATGATTGAATTATCAGAAACATTGAATTATGATTACAAGTCTCTGTTGAGAGGTCCACTATGATTTGAGAAATCTATTCCTCTTAACGATATTCGGAATAATTTGTAAAGCTATTTATAAATAAAAATAAAAAGTGCTATTTACGAAAGTTAGACAAAAGCTAGTGGAGAATTGGTTTCCATAATATTCTATTAATCTATTTTCAAACGTACAAAAACGTTTTCAGTTTAAAAAAAAAAACTTTATTATTAAACTTTTATAAATATCTAGAATCACTTTTGACAACTCATTACTTAACCAGTATAATAAATATAACGATATTTATAATTTATTTCATTAAATATATATAACGATTTAAATTAATATTATATATATTTATACGCGTATTATACATACATAGTTTTTATACTTTTACTATACTTTAACTTTACCTTTACTTTACTTTTACTTTACTTTAACTTTAATAATTCTCTTTAATAATTCATACTTTAATAATTCACTTTAATAATTCATACTTTAATAATTCACTTTAATAATTCATACTTTAATAATTCACTTTAATAATTCATACTTTAATAATTCACTTTAATAATTCATACCTTAATAATTTACTTTAATAATTCAAAAATCTATTATAAATAGAATTCAATAGGTTTCATTATTTCACAGAAACTTGAAAATATATTTCTCTAAACTCTCTCGATCGATTTACATATATATATATATATTTGCTCTGTATTATTTCAAGATATTATTAGTATACATAAAATATTACGACGGAGTGATGTCCGATTGATTTCAAAATAGTTTTTTGAATGAGTCGAAGCTAAGGAAATTATGGGTTATAGCTATGGAAGTGATGGGTATGGTTCATGGGTATGCTCGTGAGGTCAATCTAGTGTTTATCATCTCCGTTGCGTCTACGTACTTTCCTGCAATATTGAATCTCAATATTGATACGTGAGCACTCATAACTTAACTTTTATATATCAATAGTGTATCCCTGACTAGTGCTCGAGTAAATAGGATTATGCATGCTTGTACATTCGATATTGTCCTTAGATAGGTTTGTTGAATTCTAAATTAGATACATATGCTACTGAGATAGGGTATATGATATGCATGTCATTGGAAAGCTAGCGAAAAATTAAGAACTATTCATTTAGATATCGAATGGTTTCGATGAACGGATTTGAAGTTATAGTCAACTGAATTTTAGTATTATTGTTAAAATGATTATTATTACTATCGTCGTTATTATTTTAATAGAAATATCATTGTTATTATAAAATATCATTATTACTATTATGTTAGTATTATCATTTTATCATAATAACATTTTTAGTAAATATAAATATTGTTATTTTTTTATAGAATAATAATAATTATTATTACAAAATAATACAACTTTTACTTATTATTATTATTATGATCAATATTACTTTATCAAATAAATAGGGGATACAAAGATATTTTTCACCACGCGTAATATAATTACATTAATAATACTTACCACTATAGTTTTAAGATATTTAGTGAACTTTATAAATTTTACTACTTAAGATATATAAAAGTATATTTTATCATATATAAACGTTAATATAAATTTTTATTAATAAATGACTTTTATTATTATAAAATCTAATAAATATATTTAAATATATAAAACGACTATAGTTAAGTTATATAATAAACACGTATAAATTTTAGAAGTCATTTTGGGTCAAGTTGACTTTTGTTGACTTTTGCATATTAGTCTCGAGCATTAGGATTGTGGTACACTATGACTTGACCAAAAATTGTTAGACAAATATTGACCAACATATAAATATATATAATTAATATAGTTTCGTGAATCCGAGGCCAACCTTGCACTTGTTAAATGACGTTATATGTATTTTTACTACGAAATACAGTATGGTGAGTTTCATTTGCTCCCTTTTTATATATATTTTTGGGCTGAGAATACATGCGCTGATTTATAAATGTTTTACGAAATAGGCACAAGTACTAAAACTAATTCTATGTGGGTTTAAACCAGAAATATACCCTTAGCTTGGTAACATTAAACTACTTGTCTATGTACGGTAGGCGCGAATCCTAAAGATAGATCTATTGGGTCTGACAAACCCCATCCTGACTATGGGATGCTTTAGTACTTCGAGGTTATTTTAAACACACATGATCTGGTGTACTTCAGAGGGTAAAACATGAATGTTAAAGCTTGTTACCGGGTGCCTACAACTTATAGAATACTTTTATACACTTGCGAGTGTACATATATTTATAAACGGAAATCTTGTGGTCTATTAATATATTGAAATGATTGTTATGATAAACCTATGAACTCACCAACCTTTTGGTTGACACTTTAAAGCATGTTTATTCTCAGGTATTAAAGAAATCTTCCGCTGTGCATTAGCTCATTTTAAGGATATTACTTGGAGTCATTCATGGCATATTTTGAAAGACGTTGCATTCGAGTCATTGAGTTCATCAAGATTATTATTAAACCAATTATAGTTGGATGTATTATGAAATGGTGTGCATGCCGTCAACTTTCGTTGTAAAGAAAGTTTGTCTTTTAAAAACGAATGCAATGTTTGTAAAATGTATCATATAGAGGTCAAATACCTCGCGATGTAATCAACTATTGTGAATCGTTTATAATATATATGAACGGGTCCTTTCATATTCAAACAACAATTTTTGGTTATTTTAAGTTATCCTTTATTAGTTCAGTAACACATTTAATTTTATTATATTTAACTATCTACATATACAAATATCTATATATACGTTAAAGGTTCGTGAATCGTCGGGGTTAGTCAAAGGGCAACTGAATTCATATTAATAGTTCAAAGGTCAAATGGAGACATGAACACAGTTCAAAGTTTATGAGACTTTAACATTACAACTTTTGCTTATCATGTCGGAAACTTATTAAGATTATGTTTAAATTTGGTCAGAAATTCCCGGGTCATCACATGTGGTTGTCTTGATGATGGTAGCCGGAAATGGTGTGTGTAGGTGGAAGGTAGTGGTGTCGGTTATAGTTGAAAGTGAAGCATAAACAAAAACGTTTGGCCAATAAGATAATTGAAGTGGGTGAGTAGTGTTAATCTTTGATTAGCTTTCGTGGTGATGGTGGATTGAGGTTGAAGATGGTGTAGGTTCACGAAAAAGATAATAGAGAGAGATGATGAGAGGGATAATGATCACAAACAAGATGATGATTTATATCTCTAGCATATATATCTATGTGTAACACGGGTTAATTAGTTACATGTATATTTATAGAATCCATTTGTGGATATATCAAACAAAAGGACACATTATCAAACAAAATAACACTGTGCCCATTCAATTAATGGCATTCAATCACGGACATAAAGTTTAACTAAATGGAAACAGAAATATATATATATATCAAATATAATATAATATATAATAAAAATCAAAACACATGTTTAATAGGATAGCAACCTGCCGACACTTATGATTGGGTGTAGTTCGTGCTCCGTGGTTAAACAGTGGCGGATAAAAGTTCTCAGAAAAGTCCTAAAATTTTAAATTAAATAACTTTATTTATTTCAGTCTTTTAGGGTGTAAAATTGGCCATTAATTATATACAATTATTTAAATAAAAATTAAATTAATTATGAGCTCCCAACCCCAAGTAAAAATACTAAATGTTAAAATTAATCAAATAAATTCTAATTATATTTTTAACAAAGCTATAATTCGTATAACTTATTTTTGAATCACCGTTTATTTTGAAATTACATAAGTTGGAATTTAACTTGTTTAAATAATCACTGAATGATATGGAGTGCTTCTATCGTTTACTAAATGAATTCAAAACTATATAAATTTATTCAATATACTTTATTTATATACATATAGATATGTTTCAAATAATAACTATTATATATTATTTTATTTTACATAACAAATTCTAATAATTGAATCATATAATATTTCAAATCATATCTCATAATATTATTATATATTCATATATTTAAATATATATGTACCTATTTACAAATAATGGTTCGTGAATCGTCGAGAATGGTCGATGGTCAATTGACTATATGAAACAGTTCAAACTTTTATGAGACTAACCCTAACAGACTTGGCTTATCGTGTCAAAAATACTAAATCGTATCGAGAGTTTGGTTTAAAATTAGTCGAAATTTTCCGGGTCGTGACAGTACCCACCCGTTAAAGAAATTTCGTCCCCGAAATTTGATAGAGGTCGTCATGGATAACAATAAGAATGTTTTCATGACAAATATGAGTTGATAATTAGAGTTTTATCATCATTGAGTAATATAGATACAAAAAATTCGATCATGCGAAGCGTACGAGTGAAGCTATCTCAAAAGATCGAGATAAAGATTTAACTTTTGACGTAGTCATGGTGAATTTCCGAAATTCAGGAATTTAAGAAAATCTTCTCGACCTCTACTAAAGCGAATAACGGTCCAGAATTCGTAAGTATGGAATTTCGAATGATTACAGTATTCTAAGTAGAAAGGAATGTATTAGCACAAATTGATTTGTCAGATTACCAGAATCCCTGAGGATGGAACTATCAAGAATATATTTTCTTGATATGTTCAGAGGTTAAGTAGAATGAAAGAGTTATGTAACATGGCACATGATGACGGTAGGGTCTGTGAATCATCACGTTCCATTAGAAACTCAACATGACTTACTGTAATATAATCGCGTTGGCCAAGCGCATTATATTATACTAACTCATGCATCAATTCCCAACACTTCTCCACAATTCATTCATAATTTATACTTAGATTTTACAGAAGTTTCCAATATAATGGAATACAGAAAGCACGAAGAGGTAAATAATTTCGGACAGAAATATTTATGAAAATATCCTCAAAAATATCGAAGATATTTATGATGATATTTTGGAATTTCTAAGTTCGAAGGTTGACGAAGAAAAATTTTCCGCAAGATTTTAACATGACTTTGAAGCAAGATATTCTCTAAAGATTTCATCGGATCCAGAATTATCTGGGTTCTTTGAATATAGGGTTTGGTCCTTGTATTTGTCCTTGGTCTCCTTCATGGTTTGCTCAATCCGTTTTTCAGTACCAAATTTTCTATCGAGCGTTCCTAACACTTCCTTCTTTATCATCAACTTTTGGCCATTAAGACCATCTACAACATACTGCTTCGTCAGCATTTTCAAAGTTAACGGATCTGGGTCATCGGTTATCAAACCGAGGTGGTTTTAGGAGAATTGTGTTTTTAGATAATTAAACGCTGATGGTAATATGGTGGAATATAAAAGGTTCGCCAGTAACAATAAAGAGTACACATATATATCAAGGTTATAATAAGGTTGTTTCGGATGAAAAGTCGGAGTTGACTTGCTGGAGCTGTGACAAAATTTGCTACTTTGAAAGGGGATTACCAAATTATTTTGGGTAATAATAACACTAAAGGAATTAGCACAGCTATGTGTTAAACGTTTACTCAGTTTCCGAGGGTTTTTCAGGTGTATAACTATATGCATCAATCTTTTCTTCCGTAGATGAAGTGCGGCTGGTTCATCCTCTCGATCGAGGTGTTTTCAAGAATCATGAAAGGTTTGAACGCGGATTGTAATCGTCAAGATACGAATGAGGTTTAAGATGAAATCAAGTGACAAACTTGAAGAATTATTTAGTTTCATATGTTATAATCAGTATTTTAATTCATTTTTAATTGTCCAATATTATTCATCCACAGTCTATAGTCCACATTTAACAGTCCAATAGTTCATATATAGTTTATTATATAACATTCGAATTAATACGTATCGTGACCCGTGTACCGGTCTCAGTATTGATCACAACTCAAACTATATATATATTTTGGAATCAACCTCAACCTTGTATAGCTAACGCCGTCATTTGCATATAGAGTGTATATGGTTGTTCCAAGATAAATATATAGATGGGTCAATATGATATGTCAAAACCTTGTATACGTGTCCCGTTACTTAAAGTGTGTAAAATAAATACAGAAATTAAATGACGATAAATAAAATTGCGAGAATGTAAATTGCGAGAATATAAATTGCGATAAATAAAATGTAACCAGTTAGCTAGGAACAGTTAGCGTGGATTCTTAACAATATTTCAATTAGTTAGTTCGTTTGTTTCTAACAAATTTTACTTTGTCCGATATTTTCTTCATTATGCCACTTGTTGGATTCTGATAAGTCAAAATCCAATTTTTGAAATTGAATGAAAATGGTTACTATGTGGTGAACGGATTCGTATAGCTGTGGGTGTGAGTAGGATAGTAAATGACTGTTGAATCAGATTTGAAGAATTTACAGTCTAACTTATTAATGTGAAATCTAAATATTCCTCGGGTATTACCTACTCGTTAAAATATTTTCACCATTAACAGTTTGTACGAAAGAATTTTTAATTACAATCTTTGTGAAAATATACTTACATATATATTTTCTTTAGATGTAATCATGGATTTAATGAGTTAATATGATCTTAACCTCATTTGGTTTACCATTATGTAGTAACCCGAACTAATCCTCCCGGACGAAGTCTTCAACAGTTGGTCCCATTGCGATGATCGACTCCAAATAGGGTCCTGCTATTGCACAGCGGAAGACTTATTTCGTACCTGAGAATAACATGCTTTAAAATGTCAACATAAAGTTGGTGAGATATATAGGTTTGATGCTAGCAGCGATATAACAATGGACCACAAGATTTCATATATATACTTTTTAATAAAAATATTCTAAGTGGTTGAGCACTTGGTAACCATACTTAACATTTAATCACGTCGCATATTCCCTTTATTATGAAATCTTACTACACTGTACCAAGTGTAGTTACGAAACGAAGTACTGTGCAACCGTTGAATACTGGTCGTCCAGTCCGGTTGGGGTTGTCAGGCCCGATAGATCTATCAACAGGATTCGCGTTTACAATACCGCTGTAAATATTAGTTACCAAGCTACAGGGAAGTATGCCAGTGGTACAACTCAACGTAGAATATATTTTTCAGTTACTTGTGTCCATATCGTAAAACATAAAATACATGTATTCTCATCCCGAAATATTTAGAGTTTAAAAGTGGGACTATATACTCACCTAATGTATTTTGTAGCAAAAATACATATAACACCGTTGAATATTTATAAGGTTGGCCTTCGATTCACGAACCTAATTAATTATATATATATGTATTGATTAATATCTAACTAACAAATAAAGTCGATTTACAGTGTACCTCATTCCTAATGCTCGGGACTAATATGCAAAAGTTAATAAAAATTCGTTTGACTCAAAAAGACTTCCAAAAATCTTTACAAAATTATAACCGTTTACATATATTTGAATATAACAAATTTTATAGTTTAAAATATTTTACAAAATTTATTAAAGTAAATATAATGCATTTATTGATAAATAAGACTTTATGTATATCAAAACATTAAGTTAATACTTTATAATAATATTTTCAAAAATTAACTCATAATTAAATATCGTTGTCATATATTTTCAAATATTTTATAAAATTCTTTAAGGTAACTATAAAATTTTATAACTAAAACTTTTTATAAAAATATACCAAATGTTAAGTTAATATTTTAGAATAACAATATTTTCATAAAAATAATATTTCTAATAATAATAATTTTAGTGTTAATGAACTTAAATTGATAGTTTCATTAATAATAATAATCAAAATGATAGTTTAATAATTTTTGATAAAAATATTAATTATCTTTAAATATTCCTAATAACAATTATAATAATATTCATTATAATAATAATAATGATTTTAACGACGTAGTAATAAAAATATTCATTTTTAATAATTTATACAAAAGTTCAGTTGGTTATAACTTCAAATCCGTCCGTCGAATCCATTCGACATCTAAATGAAAAGTTTATAGTTTTTCGCCACCTTTCCAAAAACATATTATTCATATACCTTATCTTAACCGCAGAGGTAACTAATTCAGATTCTATCCTATTATATATATTGACAAAAATAAGTAAATAAACATGCTTGATCCTAAATTCTCGAGCACTAGTCAGGGATACACTTAAAAGTAAATAAAAGTCAAGTTTTGAGTGCTCACGTATCAATATTGAGATTCAATATTGCAGGAAAGGTTTATAAACACCCCGGAGACGATACATACAAGTTTAATTCACGAGCAAAGCCCCTGATCCATACCCATAACCCTTATAGTTACAACTCATAATCTAGTTCAATCACTCCCACTCATGAAATAAATTTTGGAACACTTGAGCAGAATCCCGTCTTAGTATTTTAGGTATAATAATATTACTCCTTTAATACTACTAATAACAACTCAAAATTTAATAATATAAGTTAAAATCTTAATCTTAATAATAAGATTAATAATAATAATATAAGTAATAAAATAATTATTAAGGAGTAATATGTTACTGAGTATTGAAATCAAAAAGGAAAAGTGATATGAAACTTCAAAATGTGCGAGGTTTTTAAAGAGTGTTCCTGGGCTCCACACTTTTCTATTTTCTGCCGACATCAACTTTATATTTGAATTTTTATTTAATTAATTAATTTAAATAATTTATTAAATATTATATTATATTTACATTAAGGGTAAAAATATAATTTTTACAAAAATTACTTTTACGCTGTCATTTGACCAAAGTCCCGGTTCCGGTTTTCCAAATAAAGTTTCGTACGCTAAGAAACTTATCAGTTTACGTTTTGGGACTTGTACCTTTATCAAATAATAGCTTTTAAATTATAAAAATAGTTCCACTAAAAATGTAACTTAACATTTTGAATATTGTGGTCATTTACTCGTATAAATCAAAGTTTAATTATTTGTCAAAATATATTTTTAAATTGAAAACGTTTAATATTGTTTTGTAAAATACATATATATATATATATATTAAATGAACACGTTTTTATTAAATATTCGTTTTTATAAAATCACGGACCGTTACCTTTATCGTTTAACAAAGGGTTTCTAGAAAAGTTACGACATTTTAGAATAATGTTAAAACCTTTATTTTATTAAAACAACTCGTTAATATTTTGACAAAGACAGATTCAGATATTTGTAAAATCTTATTATCTTTTACTCTCACCGTTAAATATAATATTCTTGTATCGAAACCTATTATATCTAATACTTTGTTATCGTTAACTATAAATAAATATATAACACATAAACACATATACGTTCGTGAATCGTTAGGCTTGGTCAAAAGGGTAACCAATCATCCAGATATAGATTTCAGACTTTCTAGACTTAACATTAGGGTTTTTGTTTATCGTGTCGGAACCATATAGAGTTTAGGGTTTAAATTTGGTCGGAAATTTCCGGGTCGTTACAGTACCCACCCGTTAAAGAAATTTCGTCCCCGAAATTTTGGTAGAGGTTGTCATAGATAGCAATAAGAATGTTTTCATGACCAATATAAGGTAATAATGGAGTTTTATCATTATCAAGAGATATAGATAAAACGATTCGATCACGTGAAGCGTATGAGTGAAGCTATCACAAAAGATTGAAATGAGTAAATAAATATATTCGTTTCAATCGATGACGTAGTTACTATTGATCTCCGAGATTTAAGGGATTTAAAGAAAATCTTACGTAATAAGATTTGATTCTTCGACGATCAGGATCTTCTTTGATTTAATGCAGCAATCTGTTTCGATTTCTTTGTCGGATATTTTTCTATAAATCTACCCCTTCGTTTTTCTTATTCTCCACACCTTCTATTCTCTCTTTCTTCTCATTCCTTAATATGCTCCATCCAATCCTGGTTCTTGATATACTCTTAATTTTCACATCTATCATCCTTCTTTTTCATTTACCACCGGAAGAATCTATTTACTTCTACTATACTCTTGTGTTTATAGTGTTTCTAGTTCTCCCGTGTCTTTATATTGCTATATGCATTGATATACACGGTTTGTAATTTCTGAGTGGTTGTTGGGTTTTATATCTTCCCTTATGCCTCAATGTTCCTGCTTCTGTCTTCTATAATCATTGTCATTCACAGTTAATGCTCTTTTCTATTTGTTGCGATTTTTACTACAATTTTTATTTCGAAGCTTCATTCTTTTTCTTTTCCTCCTTTCCAACTAAGCATCTCTTGTAATGGTCCGGAATTCGTAGGTATGAAATTCAGAATGAATATAGCTAATGTTCTTAGAAGGAAATGGTAATGACACGATTTTGATTCGTCAAATTACCAGAATACCTTGGATAAGACCGAATCATCAAGAAAATATTTTCTTGATATGTTTAGAGATTGGATAGATTGTAAGAGCCGTGTAACATGGCACATGATGATGGTACTGTGAATCATCATATTCTATTAGAAACTTAACATGACTTACTGTAATATAATGAAGTTGATCAAGTTTCATTATATTATAATAATTCATGCATCAGTTCCCGACACTACTTCAAAACATTCATATTTTAAACTTGAAGATTTCAGAATTTAGAAACTACCACAGTTTCTTTTATGTTGTAACGCAGATATTACGGGGAGATAGATGATTGCAGATAGGAATAGTTGTGAAAATATCTTTAGAAATATGGAGAATATGTATAGCGGAAAATATGAAGATATCTTATAATATCTAAGATAAGATGATGATGAATAATATCATCTGAAAAAGTTTAGAATAAAGAGTAGGGTTCATACTGACGGTTTCAACAGACACTGAATCATTTGCATTATTTGAAGGCAGGTTCATTCCTTGTATTTGTTCTTTGTTTCCTTCACGGTTAGCTCAATCCATTTTTTTTTTCAGCACTAAATTTTCTATCGAGCGTTCCTAACATTCCCTTCTTTATCATCAAACTTTTGGCCATTTAGGCCATCTAAAATTTTACTGTTTCCTCTGCATTTAATGCAGTCATATCTGAATCGTCGATTATTAATCCGAGGTGTTTTTGGGCGAATTGTGTTTTTAGATGATTAAATGCTGATGATAAAATGGCGGAGTATGAAAGGTTCCCGATAACGATGAGGAAAACCAATCGTATATATCAAAGTTATAATAAGACTTATTCGAATGAAAGGTCGAAGTTGTTCTGCTGAAGCTGTGACAAAATTGGCTACTTTGAAAAGGAATCGTAAGGTTGTTTTTGCTAATAAATGCTAAAGAATTCGCCGCGATACGTGTTAAACTATGACTTTGGGTTCAAGAGTTTTTCATGTGTATAGATCTTTTCTTCTGTAGATGAAGTGCGGTCGGTTCAACTTCTCGATTTAGGTATTTTCAAGAATCCTGATAGGTTTGTACGCGGATTGTAAACGTTGAGATACAAATGAGGTTTAAGATAGAATCAAGTGGCAAACTTGAAGATTAGTTTAGTTTCATATGTTATAATCAATATTTTAATTCATTTTACTTGTTCATAGTTGGCAGTCTATCAGTCCGGTTGTACAATGGTCCAATAAATTAATATATAAATTATATATATAATATTCGAATTACTTAATTCGTATCGTGACCCGTGTACCGGTCTCAGTGTCGATCACAACTCAAAGTATATATATATTTTGGAATCAACTCCAACCCTGTATAGCCAACTCCAACATTCACATATAGAGTGTCTATGGTTGTTCCGAAATATATATATAGATGGGTCGATATGATAAGTCGAAACCTTGTATACGTGTCCCGTTATTTAAAGTGCGTAAAAGTAAATAACAGAAATTAAATGACGATAAATAAAATTGCGAGAATGTAATTTGCGAGAATGTAAATTGCGATAAATAAAATGTAACCAGTTAGCTAGGAACAGTTAGCTAGGAACAGTTAGCATGGAATCTTAACAAAATTCATCATAGTTAATTTGTTTGTTTCTAGTACTTTTTATTTTGTCCAATGTTTTCTTCATTATGCCACTTGTTGGATTCTGATAGATAAAAATCCAAATATGAAATTTGAATAAAAATGGTTATTCGGTGGTGAACAGATACGAATATCGGTAGTTGTAAGCAAGATAGCAAATGATCGTTGAATCAGATTCGAAAAATGTACAATGTAACTTATTAATGTAAATTCTAAATGTTCCTCGGGTACTACCCACCCGTTAAAATATTTTCATCATTAACAGTTTGTACGAAAGAATTTTTAATTACAATCTTTATGAAAATATACTTGCATATATATTTTCTTCGGATGTAATCATAGATTTAATGAGTCAATAAGATATTATACTCATTTGATTTATTGTTGGCACTTGATTATATGACCTCTAGAACATTAGAGACTACATAATTGCCATGTCGAACGAAAATAAATGAGATAGAACGATAAGTAAAGCGAAGATAATCGATATAAAATGATATGTAAAACGAAGATCATACTCGAACTACAGATAGTGATATTGAGGTGAGTGATGTTGATATCCGAGGTACAAATTGTGATGTTGAGGTTTACGACGCGGTTGTGGTTGAGGGTAATATGGGTACTGTCGATGTTGATGATGGTGGTACGGATTATGCTGCTGGTGCTGCTGCTGGTGTTTGTAACCTTCGCACCGTATTCTCCAAAGCCGTCACGCGAGCGCGAAGTTCGTTAACTTCTGCTAGTACACCGGGATGATTGGTGGTTGGAGTGAGCGAATGAACAAGATCTGAAATATGGAATAGTATATAATCATGACGAGATACTCTAGAAATGAGAGTGAAAATGGTTTCTCGAACAGGTTCGCCGGTAAGTGCTTCAGGTTCGTCGCCAATGGGGCAATTCGGTGAGTGAAAGGGATCACCTTCTTCTTGTCTCCAATAATTTAGTATACTACGAACCCATCCCCAATTCATCCAGAATAGATGATGAGAAATTGGTTGATCCATTCCAGTGACGCTGCCTTCGGAGCCCGAATGGAAATCCATATCAGCGTAGCTGTCGGAGTCGGAGGAATTCGAACTAGATGCGGAATCCATCTTGTATAATCGGAAAAATGAATTTTTGGTATGAAATAGATTATAGAAGTTAGATTTGGTACTCTTCAATACATACTTTACATATGTATATATAATACCAAAATCCCGTAAATTACGGAGAATCTTTGAAAAGATGTCAACTAAAGTCCAAAGTAACAGATATGCTAAGATATGAATTTTGTCTATACACTATCGATGCACTAAATGCAGTAAGACGTGTCTAGACTTAAGAATGATAAGCAGAAAATTTCCTAAGGATGATAAGCAGATGGTTTCCGACTAGAAATGTTAAGCAAAACTTTTGACAGGCAGACACGGTCAAAGTCCAGACTCACTAATGTATCCTAACAACTACCAGTTAGACACACTAATGGGAGACCTGGTTCTCTAAGACCAACGCTCTGATACCAACTGTAGTAACCCGAACTAATCCTCCCGGACGAAGTCTTCAACAGTTGGTCCCATTGCGATGATCGACTCCAAATAGGGTCCTGCTATTGCACAGCGGAAGACTTATTTCGTACCTGAGAATAACATGCTTTAAAATGTCAACATAAAGTTGGTGAGATATATAGGTTTGATGCTAGCAGCAATATAACAATGGACCACAAGATTTCATATATATACTTTTTAATAAAAATATTCTAAGTGGTTGAGCACTTGGTAACCATACTTAACATTTAATCACGTCGCATATTCCCTTTATTATGAAATCTTACTACACTGTACCAAGTGTAGTTACGAAACGAAGTACTGTGCAACCGTTGAATACTGGTCGTCCAGTCCGGTTGGGGTTGTCAGGCCCGATAGATCTATCAACAGGATTCGCGTTTACAATACCGCTGTAAATATTAGTTACCAAGCTACAGGGAAGTATGCCAGTGGTACAACTCAACGTAGAATATATTTTTCAGTTACTTGTGTCCATATCGTAAAACATAAAATACATGTATTCTCATCCCGAAATATTTAGAGTTTAAAAGTGGGACTATATACTCACCTAATGTATTTTGTAGCAAAAATACATATAACACCGTTGAATACTTATAAGGTTGGCCTTCGATTCACGAACCTAATTAATTATATATATATGTATTGATTAATATCTAACTAACAAATAAAGTCGATTTACAGTGTACCTCATTCCTAATGCTCGGGACTAATATGCAAAAGTTAATAAAAATTCGTTTGACTCAAAAAGACTTCCAAAAATCTTTACAAAATTATAACCGTTTACATATATTTGAATATAACAAATTTTATAGTTTAAAATATTTTACAAAATTTATTAAAGTAAATATAATGCATTTATTGATAAATAAGACTTTATGTATATCAAAACATTAAGTTAATACTTTATAATAATATTTTCAAAAATTAACTCATAATTAAATATCGTTGTCATATATTTTCAAATATTTTATAAAATTCTTTAAGGTAACTATAAAATTTTATAACTAAAACTTTTTATAAAAATATACCAAATGTCAAGTTAATATTTTAGAATAACAATATTTTCATAAAAATAATATTTCTAATAATAATAATTTTAGTGTTAATGAACTTAAATTGATAGTTTCATTAATAATAATAATCAAAATGATAGTTTAATAATTTTTGATAAAAATATTAATTATCTTTAAATATTCCTAATAACAATTATAATAATATTCATTATAATAATAATAATGATTTTAACGACGTAGTAATAAAAATATTCATTTTTAATAATTTATACAAAAGTTCAGTTGGTTATAACTTCAAATCCGTCCGTCGAATCCATTCGACATCTAAATGAAAAGTTTATAGTTTTTCGCCACCTTTCCAAAAACATATTATTCATATACCTTATCTTAACCGCAGAGGTAACTAATTCAGATTCTATCCTATTATATATATTGACAAAAATAAGTAAATAAACATGCTTGATCCTAAATTCTCGAGCACTAGTCAGGGATACACTTAAAAGTAAATAAAAGTCAAGTTTTGAGTGCTCACGTATCAATATTGAGATTCAATATTGCAGGAAAGGTTTATAAACACCCCGGAGACGATACATACAAGTTTAATTCACGAGCAAAGCCCCTGATCCATACCCATAACCCTTATAGTTACAACTCATAATCTAGTTCAATCACTCCCACTCATGAAATAAATTTTGGAACACTTGAGCAGAATCCCGTCTTAGTATTTTAGGTATAATAATATTACTCCTTTAATACTACTAATAACAACTCAAAATTTAATAATATAAGTTAAAATCTTAATCTTAATAATAAGATTAATAATAATAATATAAGTAATAAAATAATTATTAAGGAGTAATATGTTACTGAGTATTGAAATCAAAAAGGAAAAGTGATATGAAACTTCAAAATGTGCGAGGTTTTTAAAGAGTGTTCCTGGGCTCCACACTTTTCTATTTTCTGCCGACATCAACTTTATATTTGAATTTTTATTTAATTAATTAATTTAAATAATTTATTAAATATTATATTATATTTACATTAAGGGTAAAAATATAATTTTTACAAAAAGTACTGTTACGCTGTCATTTGACCAAAGTCCCGGTTCCGGTTTTCCAAATAAAGTTTCGTACGCTAAGAAACTTATCAGTTTACGTTTTGGGACTTGTACCTTTATCAAATAATAGCTTTTAAATTATAAAAATAGTTCCACTAAAAATGTAACTTAACATTTTGAATATTGTGGTCATTTACTCGTATAAATCAAAGTTTAATTATTTGTCAAAATATATTTTTAAATTGAAAACGTTTAATATTGTTTTGTAAAATACATATATATATATATATATATATTAAATGAACACGTTTTTATTAAATATTCGTTTTTATAAAATCACGGACCGTTACCTTTATCGTTTAACAAAGGGTTTCTAGAAAAGTTACGACTTTTTAGAATAATGTTAAAACCTTTATTTTATTAAAACAACTCGTTAATATTTTGACAAAGACAGATTCAGATATTTGTAAAATCTTATTATCTTTTACTCTCACCGTTAAATATAATATTCTTGTATCGAAACCTATTATATCTAATACTTTGTTATCGTTAACTATAAATAAATATATAACACATAAACACATATACGTTCGTGAATCGTTAGGCTTGGTCAAAAGGGTAACCAATCATCCAGATATAGATTTCAGACTTTCTAGACTTAACATTAGGGTTTTTGTTTATCGTGTCGGAACCATATAGAGTTTAGGGTTTAAATTTGGTCGGAAATTTCCGGGTCGTTACACATTAGAACTAGAATACCTAATCTCTAAAACATTTAGAGATTATTTAATCGCCATGAAGAACGAAGATAATTAATGTAGAACGATACGTAAAACGATGATTATACTCGAGGTACAGAATGAGATTTTTGAGGCATAGATTGTTGATGGTACTGGTGCTATTACTGATGGTACTGGTGGTGTTGGTGATGTTGCTGAAGCTGGTAAATTTTGCACCATATTCTCCAATTTTATTACACGAGCGTGAAGTTCGTTGAATTCTTGCATTACTCCGGGATGATTGTCGGTCGGAACGAGCAGATGAATAAGGTTTAGAATTTTAGATAGAATATAATCGTGGTGAGATATTCGGGAAAAGAGGGTGAAAATGGTGTTTCGAACTGGTTCGCTGATAAGTGTTTTAGGTTCATCACCAGGAGGTAAATTCGGTTGGTGAAAAGGATCGCCTTCTTCGCGTCTCCATTGATTAAGTCGACTACGTATTCATCAGATGAATTGGGGATAGATGATTGATTGATTTGTTCTGGTGACACTGGTTTCGGAGCTTAGGTGAAACCTCATATCGGAATAGCTGTCGAAATCTGAGGGACTCGAACTGGTTGAGGGATTCATCTCGTACGATCAGATAAAGAATTTTCGGTAAGAAATAGATTATAGGATGTAGATTAGTACTCTGTAATACATAATTTACATATGCATATATAATACTAAAATCCCATAAGTTACTGAGGAATCTACGGAATATGTCAGGTAGAGGTAACAGTAACAGATACGCTAAGATATGAATTAGCAGATATGCTAAGATATGAGTTTGTCTATACACTATCTAGGCAATAGAGGCAGTAAGATGTGTCTAGACTTTAAGAATGATAAGCAGATGATTTCCGACTATAAATGATAAGCAAAACTTTTGACATGCAAACACGGTCGAAGTCCAGACTCACTAATGCATCCTAACAACTTATCAGTTAGACACACTAATGCAGACTTGGTTCGCTAAGACCACCGCTCTGATACCACCTGTAATGACCCGTCCTAATCCACCTGGACGAAATCATTAACATCTGGTCCCATTGCGATGATCGACTCCAAGTAATGTCCTTAAAATGAGCAAATGCACAGCGGAAGACTTAATTCGTACATGAGAATAAACATGCTTAAAAGTGTCAACCAAAAGGTTGGTGAGTTCATAGGTTTATCATAACAATCATTTCAATATCTTAATAGACCACAAGATTTCATAATCATAAACATAATACACTCGCAAGTGTATGTAAAGCATTCTAAGTGGTTGAGCACTTGGTAACCATACTTAACATTTAATCATCGTCGCATATTCCCTTTATTATGAAATCTCACTACATCGTACCAAGTGTAGTCACTGAAACGAAGTACTGTGCAACCGTTGAATACTGGTCGTCCAGTCCGGTTGGGGTTGTCAGGCCCGATAGATCTATCAACAGGATTCGCGTTTACAATACCACATGTAAATAGTAGTTAACAAGCTACAGGGAAGTATGCAAGTGGTACAACTCAACGTAGAATATATTTTTAAGTACTTGTGTCTATTTCGTAAATATTTATAAAAGCAGCGCATGTATTCTCAGCCCAAAATTATATATTGCAAAAGCAATTAAAAAGGGAGCAAATAAAACTCACCTAATGTATTTTGTAGTAAAAATACATATGACGTTATTGAACAAAAGTAGGGTTGGCCTCGGATTCACGAACCTATATCATTTGTATTTATATATTAACACACATATTTGTAATCAAACAATATATATATATATATATATATATATATATATATATATATATATATATATATATATATATATATATATAATAATAATAATAATAATAATAATTTATATCATTTTTATATTGGTAACCTATATTTTTTTATATATTTATTTTATATATAAAAATATTAATTTTGTTGCGTTATATGTATTTAATACATTTTTGTATATATATATATATATATATATATATATATATATATATATATATATATATATATATATATATATATATATATATATATATATATATATATCTTTTATTTGTTAAATTTTGTATTGATACTAAAATAATATTAGAAATGATAAAAATAATAATAATGATGATACCTTTAATATAAATGATAGTTTTTAATAAAAATGATACTATTAATAATATTAATTATTATTAATAATAATTTTAATAATACTAATAATGATAATAATAATAATAATAATAATGATATTAGGAATAATAAATAGATAAATAACTACCTTAAGGAAGTAGCCCTAAAAATAATGGCCAAGTCCGGGTTTGAACCCTCAACGTCCCGCTAACCCAATAATACTCTTAACCATCGATTCATTTATGTTTTTCTTCCTCATGTATCATCTAACTCACATACGTAGTATCATTATCATCATTGATACATGTGTGTATCATCATCTTCGTTATTATCCTGTATTATTATTATTATTACTATCGACGATGTCCAATTAAAAGCCTGATCGTGTTATGTAAAAATGGATTCACTAAGTTTACTAATAACCATGGTCTTGGTTGTAATTCTTTACTCGATCAATATCATCGAACCTCGGCTGTAGTAAGCAGAAAAACCGAACAGGATACGGTATAACCAATTCGAATTATATTGTGTTTTTAGCGAATAGAATAGATAGTAGACTAGGTTCATCGTCATTTCAATCATCATATTGATCCCTCAATATAGTCGCAGCCCAACAAAGATCCATGTGACCCAATACTAGTCCGATCTTGGCCCAACAACAAGAAAGGAACTCAACCCAATAGAACACAAGTTCCCGGGCCAAGATCTCAATGAATTCACGGCCCACAAATTAAAAAAAACGTCTTTAATATAGTTTGATTGCAAGTGGTTGGTATGGTTGAATAGTTGTCGGCCAAAAGGAATAAATAAAAAAAAAACGCCTTATCCTCTTATCTACTCATTTTTATCATTATCTCCTTTAATTTCTGTTATCATTATCGTATACCATTAAAGCATGCAGCTGCAGTTCACGTGTTTGATTGAAACAGAAAGACAAAACTGTAGCAACCGAAGGAAGTGATTGTTGGTGGAGGTTTACGATGGTTTGAAGGTGATTGTGGTGATGAAAGGATAGCGATTGTGGTTTTGGTGGGTTCACGACTGTCAAAAATAGAAAACAAATGTGGGTTTGAGAGGTGGTTGTCTATACGTGCAGTAGCAAAACAATATCAACTATTATGGGTTCCATGATTTGAAAGGTGGTGGTTCATTCTCGGTTGTAACCGGGTTCGTGGTTATAGAGTTCGACTGTATCTAAAAAGGTATTCGCGTTTGAGGTGGCAACCAAGAATAGAAGCCTTAATAGTTGATGAAAATCGATTAGCAAACATATAGGGGTTAATGGTTGTGTGTGATGTAGAAAAACATAGATAGTAGTGGGTTTGATGAAATAAATAAGAGATTTTTGTGAAGGGTTTGTGGTTGTCTTGATGATGGTAGCCGGAAATGGTGTGTGTAGGTGGAAGGTAGTGGTGTCGGTTATAGTTGAAAGTGAAGCATAAACAAAAACGTTTGGCCAATAAGTTAATTGAAGTGGGTGAGTAGTGTTAATCTTTGATTAGCTTTCGTGGTGATGGTGGATTGAGGTTGAAGATGGTGTAGGTTCACGAAAAAGATAATAGAGAGAGATGATGTGAGGGATAATGATCACGAACAAGATGATGATTTATATCTCTAGCATATATATCTATGTGTAACACGGGTTAATTAGTTACATGTATATTTATAGAATCCATTTGTGGATATATCAAACAAAAGGACACATTATCAAACAAAATAACACTGTGCTCATTCAATTAATGGCATTCAATCACGGACATAAAGTTTAACTAAATGGAAACAGAAATATATATATATATATATATATATATATATATATATATATATATATATATATATATATATATATTAAATAGAATATAATATATAATAAAAATCAAAACACATGTTTAATAGGATAGCAGCCTGCCGACACTTATGATTGGGTGTAGTTCGTGCTCCGTGGTTAAACAATGGAGGATAAAAGTTCTCAGAAAAGTCCTAAAATTTTAAATTAAATAACTTTATTTATTTCAGTCTTTTAGGGTGTAAAATTGGCCATTAATTATATACAATTATTTAAATAAAAATTAAATTAATTATGAGCTCCTAACCCCAAGTAAAAATACTAAATGTTAAAATTAATCAAATAAATTCTAATTATATTTTTAACAAAGCTATAATTCGTATAACTTATTTTCGAATCACCGTTTATTTCAAAATTACATAAGTTAGAATTTAACTTGTTTAAATAATCACTGAATGATATGGAGTGCTTCTATCGTTTACTAAATGAATTCAAAACTATATAAATTTATTCAATATACTTTATTTATTTATATATATATATATATATTATATATATATATATATATATATATATATATATATATATATATATATATATATATATATATATAGATATGTTTCAAATAATAACTATTATATATTATTTTATTTTACATAACAAATTCTAATAATTGAATCATATAATATTTCAAATCATATCTCATAATATTATTATATATTCATATATTTAAATATATATGTACCTATTTACAAATAATGGTTCATGAATCGTCGAGAATGGTCGATGGTCAATTGACTATATGAAACAGTTCAAACTTTTATGAGACTAACCCTAACAGACTTGGCTTATCGTGTCAAAAATACTAAATCGTATCTAGAGTTTGGTTTAAAATTAGTCGAAATTTTCCGGGTCGTGACAAAGAACCCATCAAAACTCACCCAAAACAACAACCTTTTAGATCAATATTGCAGCTACTGCTGTTGTATTTTCTGTACAATTACTACGCGTATGTTTTCACATTCTAGTAACGACTTAAACCACCACTCTTGCTAATGTGACACCTGCTTGATATGAATTTCTGTTCAGTCCGAAAATACCCCACAACCATCACCCAAACCACCATCTTAATACTCGAATATTGTTGCTGCAATCGTTTTATTGTACCTGCTATTGCTCGTTATTCTCTCTTCTGTTTTAGCAGCCCATAACAACCCATCAAAAACCACCATAACCTGATACTTGTTCTTTGTGTTTTTTGTTCGAATCACCACCTTAAAACTGCAATCATAAACCACCCAATCATTTAACCTGCTACTTCTATCTCTTTTTGTTTTAAACAGCCAGAACCAGTTAAGAACCACCCCCATCGAGCTACAAAACTTCTGTTATTACTGCTATACTTGGACTGTTACTACTATTCGCTGTCTGCAGCTTCTGTTTCTTGTTTGCACTTGAACCAACCATCACAACCCATTAAAATTGTTAAGCTATTGCTTGCTTTTCCTTTTTGCCGACATCTACCAAACATAGAATACCCCACTTGCTAAAATTTTCGCAAGTGGGTTACATGGGTGGATATCAAATACAATGATGGAATGTACAAATAAATAAATCAAATGATAAAGTGACCAACCCAATAACTTGACACGATCCATTATTAAAACGCGATATTTTTCTTTTTTTTGATGGATCACGCTAATGAGAATAATGATAGATGTAAGATTATGATATATGGATGAACGTTTATGATGTGATGATTATGAGATGACAGGATATAGGATACGATGATGATGATGATGATGATGATGATGTCATGATGACGATTGAGTAACAAAAATACTATGATGATGAATCTGATTATAATAATTATAACATGATAAAGATAATGATACTTACGAGTATGATCATGAAAAGGTTAAATGGGTTTTATTTTTAGAAGAAGAAGAAAACAAAAAAAGACGGGTTAAAAGAAATTAAGATCGAAATAATATCAGAAAAAAATAGCTTGGATGGTTTGGGTGTGCATCGGTTTAGCAAGAGGTCTCGGGTTCGAGCCCGGGCATTGGCGTTTATTATTTTTACCTTGTTACTATAAGGTAGTATTCCTATTATTATTATTATTATTATTATTATTATTATTATTATTATTATTATTATTATTATTATTATTATTATTATTATTATTATTATTATTATTATTATTATTATTATTATTAGTATTATTATTATTATTATTATTATTATTATTATTATTATTATTATTATCATTATCATTATCATATCATTATTAGGAATATAAGTATTAGTATATTCATTATTATTAACTAAAATTGTCATTTTATTAAGATTAACATTATTTGTAAAATTATTATTTTTATCATTATTATCATAATTAGTATTATTATTACTCAGTATTAGTATTAAGTATTATTATCATTATTATTATTATTATTTTTAACATTAATATTATTATTTTTAACATTATTATTATTATTATTATCATTTTTTATTACTAGTATAATTATTATTATTTTTATTATAACTACTGATATTATTATAAAGATACTACGACTTTTCATTTATCAGTATTATTTTAACCAAACAAATATTAGTTACATAAAAATATATATAATACATATAATCTAACTCTATTATTATTTTTATAATAAGTAAGATATTTAAAATAAATATATTTAAGTTATTAATGAAAAGCATAAATCATTAAACTAACAGATATATCACTAATAATAATATATATTGTTCGATTACAATTATATGTATTAATATATATACCGAATATAGGTAAGTGAATCCGAGACCATGTAAGGCCCGTTTATTCGTACGATGTATATATGAAGAACACGTACAACGTACAACGAATATATATATATATATATATATATATATATATATATATATATATATATATATATATATATATATATATATATATATATATATATATATATATGTATCGAGTATGTATATATGTTGTATATATATAGTGTACAAGGGTTGAACGAAGGGTTGTATAATGGTATAAAGATGATTGTACGATGCGTGTAAGAAGTGTACCAAGCATGTGCGTGTTGCTTGTTCAAATGTCGAAGAAAACTGGAAGTTGTTTGAGTTACAAGATGTTTACGTACCTTTTTGACCCCAAATAAAGTTTGAGTTGATGTTTCAAAAGGTTACCATTAGAAAGAAAATCTTATTAAGTTTCCAACGATATTTGATTCATCGAAAACGGAGCTACGGTCAAAAGTTATGGCCAAAACAAGTTGCTGAAACCTGTTTTTCTCGGTTCCCAGCATCTGTATGCTGGATCGGCGCTCCACCCTTTGGAGCGGCACTCCGATTGTGTCTGATGTGTTTTTCAGCCTTTTAAAAGGGTTTAAATGAGGGGTATTATAGTCCTTTCGCATATGGACGGTTTGAGGACCTCAAAACGGATCTAAACCTTATCCAAACCTTATTTCACTTCCACCAAACACTCTCATCTTCAACCCTAGAGAGAGAGGAGAGAGTTTAGAGAGAGAGAGAGAGAGAGCTCCATTGGAGAAGAAGAATGGTGTTTCTGGTCAAACCTCAAGTGTAAAAGTTGTTCATCTCGTGAACGGCTACGTTTTGATAGTGTTGGTAAGTTCTAACTCCGAATTTAATTGTTAAGATTCTTGTTCATGTTTAATGTTTGTGCTAGTTAGGGTTCTAAACCCCATTTCTTGTGGAATTTGGGGGTTTTGGGTATTGTTAGTATATGTGAACCTAATTATTGGTGGGTTAGGGTTTGATGACGATTTTGATCATGGTTTTGGGTGTAAATCACTAGATTATAAATATATTAGTGTTTTGATGTTCTTAAGAACAAGTTTGCTAGTCAAAATGGGTGTTGACTTTGACTTAGTGTCAAACTAAGATTGAGTCAAGTTTTAGCGAATCAAGTATGTAAAAACTTGATTTAGTCGTTAATTGGTGTTTTGGAAATATAATAACTAGCCGTTAGTGATTTTGGGGCGTTTTATGACTTTGGTCAAAATGGATAAATTGAATTGGGTCAAAATTGAGGATAACACTATTTTGGATTAAATGGATGTTAAACGCTTTTGTTAAGTGTTAAATGATGTTTTAGGTGACCTTGGAATAGGTGCCTAGTCTTAGACTTATTGACAGTGGTGCGTTAATTGCGGGACTTGTAGGATTACGGGTCGGATTGAGATTTGTTAGTGCCTTAGAGTAGGTGACTAACTAGGACTTGTATTTGTCCAATGTGGGATTTTGTGGGGTCCTTATTTCGTGTGTAAATTAGTGCCTTAGATTGCTAGTGCCTAATGTAAGTAGGCAAAATTTGGACGTTGTTTTAGTGATAGTCACCTAGGTTGTAGGTTGACTTGTTGTTGTGGTGTACTTGTGTACGTTTATTATTATATTGTATATTGGCGTATATACAGGTATCTTTTGTTACGGTGTCCTAGAGACGAATCTATTGGAGAGATTCGCATGTTTGGCGGTTTGAGTGATCAAGTTCACTGTAAGGACTTTAGTCATTCGGGTACTAGGAGTATCACGTGTTATTTTGTGTGAATGTCGCGTCAGTCCGGGTAAAGTACTTTGCGTGACCATGCGAAAATGGTAATGTGATGACCCGAAAATTTTCAAACAAATTTAAACTTTATCTTTATATCATTAGATAAATATTTCAAACATATATATTACGTACAAATTTACGATTCTAAATAATAAAATATATATATATTTTAACTTAGTCATAAAACGTCATGATTTAAAATAATATATTTTGACAAATAACGAGTCACTGATTTATAGAAGCAAATGACCACAACGCTCAATTTTATAAGTTACATTTATTATAAGGTAATTTTTTTGATATGTAAGTCAAATTATTGATAAGGGAACACGTACAACGTACAACGAATATATATATATATATATATATATATATATATATATATATATGTATCGAGTATGTATATATGTTGTATATATATAGTGTACAAGGGTTGAACGAAGGGTTGTATAATGGTATAAAGATGATTGTACGATGCGTGTAAGAAGTGTACCAAGCATGTGCGTGTTGCTTGTTCAAATGTCGAAGAAAACTGGAAGTTGTTTGAGTTACAAGATGTTTACGTACCTTTTTGACCCCAAATAAAGTTTGAGTTGATGTTTCAAAAGGTTACCATTAGAAAGAAAATCTTATTAAGTTTCCAACGATATTTGATTCATCGAAAACGGAGCTACGGTCAAAAGTTATGGCCAAAACAAGTTGCTGAAACCTATTTTTCTCGGTTCCCAGCATCTGTATGCTGGATCGGCGCTCCACCCTTTGGAGCGGCACTCCGATTGTGTCTGATGTGTTTTTCAGCCTTTTAAAAGGGTTTAAATGAGGGGTATTATAGTCCTTTCGCATATGGACGGTTTGAGGACCTCAAAACTGATCTAAACCTTATCCAAACCTTATTTCACTTCCACCAAACACTCTCATCTTCAACCCTAGAGAGAGAGGAGAGAGTTTAGAGAGAGAGAGAGAGAGAGAGCTCCATTGGAGAAGAAGAATGGTGTTTCTGGTCAAACCTCAAGTGTAAAAGTTGTTCATCTCGTGAACGGCTACGTTTTGATAGTGTTGGTAAGTTCTAACTCCGAATTTAATTGTTAAGATTCTTGTTCATGTTTAATGTTTGTGCTAGTTAGGGTTCTAAACCCCATTTCTTGTGGAATTTGGGGGTTTTGGGTATTGTTAGTATATGTGAACCTAATTATTGGTGGGTTAGGGTTTGATGACGATTTTGATCATGGTTTTGGGTGTAAATCACTAGATTATAAATATATTAGTGTTTTGATGTTCTTAAGAACAAGTTTGCTAGTCAAAATGGGTGTTGACTTTGACTTAGTGTCAAACTAAGATTGAGTCAAGTTTTAGCGAATCAAGTATGTAAAAACTTGATTTAGTCGTTAATTGGTGTTTTGGAAATATAATAACTAGCCGTTAGTGATTTTGGGGCGTTTTATGACTTTGGTCAAAATGGATAAATTGAATTGGGTCAAAATTGAGGATAACACTATTTTGGATTAAATGGATGTTAAACGCTTTTGTTAAGTGTTAAATGATGTTTTAGGTGACCTTGGAATAGGTGCCTAGTCTTAGACTTATTGACAGTGGTGCGTTAATTGCGGGACTTGTAGGATTACGGGTCGGATTGAGATTTGTTAGTGCCTTAGAGTAGGTGACTAACTAGGACTTGTATTTGTCCAATGTGGGATTTTGTGGGGTCCTTATTTCGTGTGTAAATTAGTGCCTTAGATTGCTAGTGCCTAATGTAAGTAGGCAAATTTGGACGTTGTTTTAGTGATAGTCACCTAGGTTGTAGGTTGACTTGTTGTTGTGGTGTACTTGTGTACGTTTATTATTATATTGTATATTGGCGTATATACAGGTATCTTTTGCTACGGTGTCCTAGAGACGAATCTATTGGAGAGATTCGCATGTTTGGCGGTTTGAGTGATCAAGTTCACTGTAAGGACTTTAGTCATTCGGGTACTAGGAGTATCACGTGTTATTTTGTGTGAATGTCGCGTCAGTCCGGGTAAAGTACTTTGCGTGACCATGCGAAAATGGTAATGTGATGACCCGAAAATTTTCAAACAAATTTAAACTTTATCTTTATATCATTAGATAAATATTTCAAACATATATATTACGTACAAATTTACGATTCTAAATAATAAAATATATATATATTTTAACTTAGTCATAAAACGTCATGATTTAAAATAATATATTTTGACAAATAACGAGTCACTGATTTATAGAAGCAAATGACCACAACGCTCAATTTTATAAGTTACATTTATTATAAGGTAATTTTTTTGATATGTAAGTCAAATTATTGATAAGGGAACACGTACAACGTACAACGAATATATATATATATATATATATATATATATATATATATATATATATATATATATATATATATATATATATATATATATATATATGTATCGAGTATGTATATATGTTGTATATATATAGTGTACAAGGGTTGAACGAAGGGTTGTATAATGGTATAAAGATGATTGTACGATGCGTGTAAGAAGTGTACCAAGCATGTGCGTGTTGCTTGTTCAAATGTCGAAGAAAACTGGAAGTTGTTTGAGTTACAAGATGTTTACGTACCTTTTTGACCCCAAATAAAGTTTGAGTTGATGTTTCAAAAGGTTACCATTAGAAAGAAAATCTTATTAAGTTTCCAACGATATTTGATTCATCGAAAACGGAGCTACGGTCAAAAGTTATGGCCAAAACAAGTTGCTGAAACCTGTTTTTCTCGGTTCCCAGCATCTGTATGCTGGATCGGCGCTCCACCCTTTGGAGCGGCACTCCGATTGTGTCTGATGTGTTTTTCAGCCTTTTAAAAGGGTTTAAATGAGGGGTATTATAGTCCTTTCGCATATGGACGGTTTGAGGACCTCAAAACTGATCTAAACCTTATCCAAACCTTATTTCACTTCCACCAAACACTCTCATCTTCAACCCTAGAGAGAGAGGAGAGAGTTTAGAGAGAGAGAGAGAGAGAGATCTCCATTGGAGAAGAAGAATGGTGTTTCTGGTCAAACCTCAAGTGTAAAAGTTGTTCATCTCGTGAACGGCTACGTTTTGATAGTGTTGGTAAGTTCTAACTCCGAATTTAATTGTTAAGATTCTTGTTCATGTTTAATGTTTGTGCTAGTTAGGGTTCTAAACCCCATTTCTTGTGGAATTTGGGGGTTTTGGGTATTGTTAGTATATGTGAACCTAATTATTGGTGGGTTAGGGTTTGATGACGATTTTGATCATGGTTTTGGGTGTAAATCACTAGATTATAAATATATTAGTGTTTTGATGTTCTTAAGAACAAGTTTGCTAGTCAAAATGGGTGTTGACTTTGACTTAGTGTCAAACTAAGATTGAGTCAAGTTTTAGCGAATCAAGTATGTAAAAACTTGATTTAGTCGTTAATTGGTGTTTTGGAAATATAATAACTAGCCGTTAGTGATTTTGGGGCGTTTTATGACTTTGGTCAAAATGGATAAATTGAATTGGGTCAAAATTGAGGATAACACTATTTTGGATTAAATGGATGTTAAACGCTTTTGTTAAGTGTTAAATGATGTTTTAGGTGACCTTGGAATAGGTGCCTAGTCTTAGACTTATTGACAGTGGTGCGTTAATTGCGGGACTTGTAGGATTACGGGTCGGATTGAGATTTGTTAGTGCCTTAGAGTAGGTGACTAACTAGGACTTGTATTTGTCCAATGTGGGATTTTGTGGGGTCCTTATTTCGTGTGTAAATTAGTGCCTTAGATTGCTAGTGCCTAATGTAAGTAGGCAAATTTGGACGTTGTTTTAGTGATAGTCACCTAGGTTGTAGGTTGACTTGTTGTTGTGGTGTACTTGTGTACGTTTATTATTATATTGTATATTGGCGTATATACAGGTATCTTTTGTTACGGTGTCCTAGAGACGAATCTATTGGAGAGATTCGCATGTTTGGCGGTTTGAGTGATCAAGTTCACTGTAAGGACTTTAGTCATTCGGGTACTAGGAGTATCACGTGTTATTTTGTGTGAATGTCGCGTCAGTCCGGGTAAAGTACTTTGCGTGACCATGCGAAAATGGTAATGTGATGACCCGAAAATTTTCAAACAAATTTAAACTTTATCTTTATATCATTAGATAAATATTTCAAACATATATATTACGTACAAATTTACGATTCTAAATAATAAAATATATATATATTTTAACTTAGTCATAAAACGTCATGATTTAAAATAATATATTTTGACAAATAACGAGTCACTGATTTATAGAAGCAAATGACCACAACGCTCAATTTTATAAGTTACATTTATTATAAGGTAATTTTTTTGATATGTAAGTCAAATTATTGATAAGGGTACACGTCACATAACGTAAAAGGCTAGTTATCTAAACGTACGAACGAGCGCTCGAGAAACCGAAAGTGGTACTTGAGTCGAGTGACAACGTACGAGTCATTTGAACAAAAATTACATTTTTACCATGCACGAGAATATAATATAATATTTAATTAATTCTAAAGATTAAATATAATATATATATATATATATATGTAACACCCCAGCTTAACATGACCACAATATTGTCCGCTTTGCCCGCAGGCGCACGGCTTTTTATTGGCGACCACACACGAGAAGCACTTTCCCAGGAGGTCACCCATCCTGGTAGTGCTCTCGCCCGAGCACGCTTAACCACAACGTACTCGCACTTCTACTCAGCCTGTGATCCCAAAACGCGTTGTGTCATTTAAGCGTGAGTATTACCTTATAATCCCATGATCACTCATGTTCGTGGGCGATGCGGGATTTTCCTAGGGTGTTACATTCACCCCCCCTTAGGGACTCATCGTCCTCGATGAGGTTTGCCCCACCACCCCCAACGGCACATGAGTGGCTCTGATACCAACTGAAAGGACCCGTTCATATACATTATAAATGATTCACAATAGTTGATTACATTGCGAGGTATTTGACCTCTATATTATACATTTTACAAACATTGCATTCGTTTTTAAAAGACAATCTTTCTTTACATCGAAAATTGACAGGCATGCATACCATTTCATAATATCTACTATCCAACTATAAATTGATTTAATAATAATCTTTGATGAACTCAATGACTCGAATGCAACGTTCTTCGAAATATGCTATGAAAGACTCCAAGTAATATCTTTAAAATGAGCAAATGCACAGCGGAAGATTTCTTTAACACCTGAGAATAAACATGCTTTAAAGTGTCAACCAAAAGGTTGGTGAGTTCATTAGTTTATCATAATCATTTATTTCCATCATTTTAATAGACCACAAGAATTTCATTTCCAGTTCTCATAAATATACGTCCCATGCATAGAGACAAAAATAATCATTCATATGGTGAACACCTGGTAACCGACATTAACAATATGCATATAAGAATATCCCCTATCATTCCGGGATCCTCCTTCGGACATGATATAAATTTCGAAGTACTAAAGCATCCGGTACTTTGGATGGGGTTTGTTAGGCCCAATAGATCTATCTTTAGGATTCGCGTCAATTAGGGTGTCTGTTCCCTAATTCTTAGATTACCAGACTTTAATAAAAAGGGGCATATTCGATTTCGATAATTCAACCATAGAATGTAGTTTCAATTACTTGTGTCTATTTCGTCAAACATTTAAAAAAGCGCATGTATTCTCAGTTCCAAAAATATAAAGGGTAAAAAGGCAAATGAAACTCACGCATATAAATATTGCAAAAACAGTTATTTAAACATTGCATGTATTCTCAGCCCAAAAATGTAATGAGTAAAAAGGGAGCAAATGAAACTCACACATATAAATATTGTAAAACAGTTAATAAAGCATTTGCATGTATTCGCAGTTCAAAATTTATTTCAAAAGCATTTAATAAAGCAGTTGTAAAAATAGCGCATGTATTCTCAGTCCCAAAAATGTAAAGAGTAAAAGGGAATCAAATGAACTCACCATACTGTATTTCGTAGTAAAAATACATATAACGTCATTGAACAAGTGCAAGGTTGTCCTCGGATTCAAGAACCTATATTAATTATATATATTTATATGTTGGTCAATATTTGTATAGCAATTTAGGTCAGGTCATAGTGTAATCCTATCCTATAGCTCGAGTCTGACTCTACAGTATAGTAACATGTTATATTATCCATGCCCAATTAAGATTCTAGTAAAAGGTGACGTGTGAAACAACGTAACACAAATGGTTTCATAATCATAAAATAGTATTTTAGGTTTTTTTTTTTTTAGAGAAAATCAACACAAAAAGTTAACTGAAAAGTTAACAGGAAAAGTCAAAGTTCAAAGTCAAAAGTCAAAGGTTAAAGTCAAAAGTCAAAGGTCAAAGTAAAAATGAGGTCGCATGCAAATATATAATAACTTATACAAAAATGATTTTCGGTCAAACATGACTAAACGGGCCACTTCAGCTATTTTTAGAAAAATTATCGGAACTCCGATTGATAAACGGCCAAAGATAAAAGTTACACATTACCAAAAAGATTAAGCATAAATATTACAGAAGTAAACTAAACCTATACAACTCGTAGTTGCCAACGCGTTTTCGGCGTTTCAAAGTTAATTTTTCAGCTTTAATAAATTTACAAAAGTGACCGAGTAGCCTACTTTGGAGATTTTTAGAAAATTCCTCAAAACTCGTATTGACAAACGGTCAAAGCCTGCAAATTCTCGTTACCACAAAGATATAACATGATTTTTGGCAAGAGTAAACACATATCAGGCCGACCATGACAACTGATACAAAACTGACATTTTTAAATAAAAAAGTTTCAGCTCTTTTTAGAATTTTAAAATGTGACCAAACCGTCAACTTTGATGATTTTTAGAAAAATCGTCGAGACTCGAATTGACAAACGGCCAGAGTCGTTTGTTAGACCTTACAGCAAAGAATTCAGTGGTATTTTTTTATATATGAAACAACGCAGATCAGCGAGAATTTCAGTTCCTGTTTCGACATTTCATCAAAATTTGCAAAACTTCTTTTGTCCATAACTTGACAACCGTTCAACGAAACGAGACGTGCTTTATATGAAAATTCATCTACTCGACGAGTAGAATCCAAATAACCACTTTTTATAACCCAGAAAATTAGTTCACTAATTATCATCAGCAATTTTAATTACGAAATTAATTATGCAATTTGTTTATTTCATAACTTTCTAACCGTTACTTGGATTCAAGTGATTCTTAAACCAAAATTCAACTATTTTTCGCTAGCTTTCCAACGACATGCATATCTTATACCTTATCTCAATCGTATATGTAACTAATTCAGGAATCAACATAACCTATCTAATGGCAATATCAAAAGTACAAGCATGCATAATCCTATATACTCGAGCACTAGTCAGGGATACACTATTAGTATGTAAAAATTAAATTATGAGTACTCACATATCAATATTGAGATTCAATATTGCAGGAAATGTACGTAAACGCAACGGAGATGATAAACACTATATTGACCTCACGAGCATACCCATGAACCATACTCAATCACCTCCATAGCTATAACCCATAATTTCCTTAATCCTATCCCACTCGAAAAAACAACTTCGAACTCACTCGGACAGCACTCCGTCGTAATATTTTATGTATACTAATAATATCTTGAGATAATACGGAGTAAATATATATATATATGTAAATCGATTGAGAGAGTTTAGAGAAAACTATTTTCAAGTTTCTATGAAATAATGAAACCTATTGAATTCTATTTATAATAGATTTTTGAATTATTAAAGTGAATTATTAAAGTATGAATTATTAAAGTGAATTATTAAAGTATGAATTATTAAAGTGAATTATTAAAGTATGAATTATTAAAATGAATTATTAAAGTATGAATTATTAAAGTGAATTATTAAAGTATGAATTATTAAAGTTAAAGTAAAGTAAAAATAAAGTAAAGGTAAAGTTTAAGTATAGTAAAAGTATAAAACTATGTACGTATAATACGCGTATAAATATATATAATATTAATTTAAATCGTTATATATATTTAGTAAAATAAAATATAAATATCGTTATCTTTATCATACTAGTTAAGTAATGAGTTGTCAAAAGTGGTTCTAGATATTTATAAAAGTTATATACGTTTTAATAATAAAGTTCTTTTTAAACTAAAAACGTTTTTGTACGTTTGAAACTAAATAGATCAATCAAGTCTTTATGAGATTCAATCTTCCACTATCCTTTGTCTAGTTCTCAATGATTGATAATTTGTTCATATTTATAAATCACTTTACCATTTTCCGAATATTGTTAAAATGAAAAGATTTCTCAAATCAACGTGGGCCTTTCAACAGAGACTTGTAATCATAATTCAATATATCTAATAATTCAATCATTTGATCTTATCTTCTAATTCCATTGATAAACATTTTGAAACTGATACAATCATATAAAGTATTTAATCTAATATTTTGTTTACGTTTTAAGTTATAATATATATACACATATACATATATAATCATATTCGTTTAATGGTTCGTGAATCGTTGGAACTTGGTCGAGGTTGAATGAATGTATGAACATAGTTTAAAATTCTTGAAATTTAACTTAACAAATATTGCTTATCGTGTCGGAAACATATAAAGATTAAAGTTTAAATTTGGTTGGAAATTTCCGGGTTGTCACAATATATATATATATATATATATATATATATATATATATATATATATATATATATATATATATATATATATTAAATAATACATATGTAATAGAATATGAATATGAGTGTCGGCAGAAATATATCGTGCGAATGATTTGTCACCAGAGTGCTCATGCGTTCGCATGAGAATCACTCTCATAACCCATGCGATCGCATGAGGAGAGATGTCAGGAATTGTGTATAAAGCTCGACTCTTTTAGTACCGAATTCATTCCATCTTGCAATCTTTCAATCTCTCAAACTCTCGTATATATATATATATATATATATATATATATATATATATATATATATATATATATATATATATATATTATTAAGATTAATATTATTATTAATCTTATTATTACTAGTAGTATTAGTAATATTATAATTAGTATTACACATAAAATAATACGACGGGGTTCTGCTCAAATATTTTCCAAAACGAGTTTTCGAGTGGGATAGAGCTAAGGAAATTATGGGTTACAACTAAGGAGGTGATGGGTATGGTTCGGGGGTATTACTCGTGAGATCAAATAAATGTTTATCATCTCTGTTGTGTCTACGTACTTTCCTACAATATTGAATCTCAATATTGATACGTAAACACTCATATCTTATCTTTTATATATTAATAATGTATCCATGTCTAGTGCTCGAGTATATATGTTTATGCATGCTTGTATGCTAAATCTTGTCATTAAACAGTTTATGATGAATCACGAATTAAATACATATATTACTGATAAAAGGTATATGATATGCATGTTTTTGGAAAGCTGGCGAAAAATCAATAACTTTTCATTTAGAAATCGAGTAATTTCGGTGAACGAATCAAAAGAAATGATCAACTGAATTATGATTGACGTTAATTGGAATTGCTTTTGAATCTGCAATTAATATTTAAACAACTTGTTTGTAAGATTGATAATTTGGATTTTTGAATATTACCAACCGAGTAAATGAATCCTTATATAAGGCACGTCTCGTTTTGTTAACTATTGTCAAAATTGACTTTTTGAAATGACTTTGGATAACTTTTGTATGTCGATCTCGAGCATTAGGATTGTGATACACTATGACCTGACCTAGCTTGATAGACATTTATTGATCAACATATGTTCTCTAGGTTGAGATCTACTGTTATTTGGTAATCCGAGTTTCGGTCACATTTTGGTGAACGACTTTATATGCTGCTAAGGTGAGTTTATAAATCTCTTTTTAATTGCTTTTGCAATCTATATTTTTGGGCTGAGAATACATGCACTTTATTTTAAATGCAATGGACACAAGTACATACTAAATTCTACACTGAGTTTGAACCGAAAATCCCTTAGTTTTGGTAACTAGTAACTGCCGGTTATAAGAACTGGTGGGCGCGAGTAGTAGTATATGGATCCATAGGGCTTGATATCCCCGTCCGAGCTAGAGCATTAGCCTTTTAATGGATGTATGCTATTTGAGAAGTGTACACGTTGGTTTGCGTGTATTATTAAGATGATTATACAAAGGGTATAAATTATATACGTTAAGTTTAGTTACCAGGGTGCTCAATTTCGTAGAATATTTTGATAAACGTTTCTGGATGAAACAACTGAAAACTTGTGATTCACCTTTATATACAGATTATGCGCAACATTAAAACTATGAACTCACCAACCTTTGTGTTGACACTTTTATACATGTTTATTCTCAGGTTTCTAGAAGTCCTCCGCTGTTTGCTTATACGTTATACAAGCTATGTGCATGGAGTCATACATGCTTTATTCAAGAAAACTTTGCATTCACAAAATCATCACCATGTATCTTATTTTGACTGCATTATCAACGGATGTAGTATTATAAACTATTATATACAGTGATTGTCTATACGTAGAAATCATCAGACGTCAAAAACCTTGGATTTATATATATTCATTTATGGTGTGCTTTTTCAAAAGAATGCAATGTTTACAAAACGTATCATATAGAGGTCAAAACCTCACTATGAAATCGATGAATGATGTATTCGTCCAAATGGATTTGGACGAGTCGTCACAGTTGGTATCAGAGCTTGAGGTCATAGGGAACCAGAATTTGCATTAGTGTGTTTAACTGGTAATTGTTAGGATGCATTAGTGAGTCTGGACTATGACCGTATCTATTTTTATCGAGTTTTTCTTATCATTTCTTGTCAAAAATTACATGCTTATCATTCTTTAGTCTAGACACGTCTTACTGCAATTATTGCATAAATGGAAGTATATAGACAAATCATATCTTATCATATTTATCTCAGCAGACTTTGTCTGACACTTTTCCTAAATTTCCTCTGTAAATTATGGAATCTTTTTGCTATATATACGTATTCAAGGAGACGAAGATATCATTCAGTATTCAACACTCATCTCATATCAAAAACCCTTTATCCGATCATATAATATGGATTTCTACCTTGATTCCTCAAACTCCTCGAGCTCCGAAAGTAGTGTGACCGGAATAGAGCAACCAATTAGCCATCATCTATTCTGGATGAATTGGGGATGGGTTTGTAGCCTACTTAGTCATTGGAGACAAGAAGAAGGTGATCCCTTCCATCCACCACATTCCCCTCTTGGCAAAGAACCTGAAGCACTTACCGGCGAACCTGTTCATAATACGATTTTCTCTCTCATCTCCAGAGTATCTCGTCATGATTATATACTATCTCAAATTCTGGATCTTATTCATCCGCTCGTCCAAACCGCCAATCATCCCGGTGTAGTAGAAGAAGTCAACGAGTTCGCACTCGGGTTGTGGCTTTGGAGAATATGGTGCAAAGATTACAAGCACCAGCAGCATCACCGGCATCAACAGTACCACCATCATCAACACTGACAGTATCATTACCACCACAAACAACAACATCCGCTTCCCACACCTCAACATCACAATCTGTACCTCGAACATCAACGTCATACGCACCATAGATACCAAGGAATACCAACAACAACAAACGGTGAAGTATTGATTCATAACTTCATTGAAGAAATATTCTGCAGAGAATATGTAGTTTCTAAAAGTTTTAGAGATTACTTATTCTAGTTCTAATTATAAACCAAATGATTGAGCGAATAGAAATGATGAAATAAAACTCTGATCAGAATGGTGCATGATTTACAAGCTAGATCTGTTTTACCAGCAGCATCAACAGTACTGTCAGCATCATCAGCATCAGCAGCATATACAACATCACAAGCTCTGCCAGATCCATCATCACCGCAAACATCATCACTAATCAACAACGCGCATATCTTATCAACGATTTATGAAGTATTAACTCATTCCCTCTGAAGAAATTGTATGTATATTTTATATATATATATATATATATATATATATATATATATATATATATATATATATATATATATATATATATATATATATATATATATATATATATATATATATATATATATGAATTTTGAGATCAAAATAAATTTTTTTGTACTAAGCTATTACGTGTGAATCTTAACTACTCGGTTAGTTCATGTTATTAATATGCTATAATGTACATCCTTCCTTAATGACTTAACAATCGTTAACTATAATCTCTGCTTCAACTTAATAGATTCCAAATCAAGTGTATTATTCAAATACATGTTTGATTTTACACTTTCATTTTTGATGTCTTTCCAGAAAACATCATTCGTACCTTGCGAAGTTAGCAAGAGTTCCATAAGCACCAACATGATTCACTGAGGAAATATCAATAAAACTGAATAACGAAGTATTGATTATATTAGTGAAATACTCCGCGAAAATTATGTAATCTCTGATGGTTTAGAGATTATTCACTTCTAATTCCAGCCAAAAATCAAATAAGCTTAATATGATATTTACTCATTAAATCTGTATTACATCTGAAGAAAATATATACACATATATTTTCATAAAGACTGTAATGAAAATTCTTTTATACAAAATGTTACTTGTGAAACTTTTAACGGGTAGGTAAAACCCGAGAGATATATAAAGTCACAATTAATATGTTCGATTTTGATTCAGCAAATCATCAACTGTACCCACTACTTTCACAACGAGATACATTCTTTCATAGAAATCAAAACAACTATTCTACCCAAATTTGATTACATATTCTGATTTTGACAAATCAGAATCCAAGTTAAGATTTAACAGAAAACATCACTCTTAGATTCTTACATCTTTCAAAGTTATACTTTGACTTCAAAACTGTGCTAGAACATCATTTCTATTCATAAAACCTAGAAAAAATATTTGTATCAATCAAAATTCTAGAACATCATATGTATTTTGACAATTACAATCTTCATGCAAACCCTTCAAACTTTTGAAAACACCTCGGATTGATAACCGACGATTCGGTTATGATAACTTTGAAAGCTGATGAAGCAGCAAAAACTGTAAATGACTTTAACAGCCAAAAGTTTGATGATAAAAAATAGTGTGTTGGCAAAGCTCAGAAAAAGAGAAGGTTTGGAACTGGAAAATGGATTGAGCAAAGTATGAAGGAGGCTGTGGATAAATCATAAAGACTAAAATTGCATTCAAAGAATCCAAATGATTCAGTATCTGCTGAAGTCATTAATGATAACCTTACTCCTGAATCTAAACCTTTACGGAACAAAACTTCTTCATCATCTTTCAATATTAGAAATTCTAAGATATCATCGTATCTTTCATTATAAATATCCTCGATATTTCTGAAGATATTTTCATAACTATTCTTATCTGAAATCATTTATCTCTTCACAATATCAGTGTTACATCAGAAAGGAAACTGTTTTAGTTTCTAAAATCTGAAAAGTTTGAACTTAAATAGAAATATTTTTGAAGTAGTGTTGGGAACTGAAACATGAGTTAGTATAATATAATGACACTTGATCAACGTGATTATATTACAGTAATTCATGATGAGTTTCTAAATGCAATGTAATGATTCACAGATCATAACATCATCATGTGCCATGTTACACGACTCTTACATTCTACCCAATCTCCAAACATATTAAGAACATGTCTTTTTGATAGTTCTATCTTTCCGGATATTCTGGTAATTTGACAAATCAAGATCGTGCCATTACGATTACCTTCTCAGAACATTAACTATGTTCATCCAAAACTCCATACCTATGAATTCTGGACCATTATTTGCTTGACTTGAAGTCGGGAAGGAAACACGAAAGAATGGAGCTCCTAAATATAAGGGAAAAATATAAAGCCTGACAACAACACATATATTACAAACCATGTATATCAATGCGTATAGCAATATAAAGACACGGGAGAATGAAAAATACTATAACCCCAAGGTAGTGGTAGAAGAAAATAACTTCCTCTGGTGGTAGATGAAAAAGAAGAATGACAGATATGTAAGTTAGGAGTATATCAAGATTCAGAACTGGATGAAGCATTTTCACAATCTTTTGAAAGTATGAAATAAGGAAGAAGTTTATAGGAGTGGTGAAAACAAATGAAACGGAAGAGGTCAATTTATAGCGAAATAACAGACAAAGCAATCGAGGCAGATGACCGCATATAATTAAAGAAGATCTTAATCTCCTTAATTCCCGAAGAATCAAATCTTATTTAGATTATGAAGATTCTCTATTCCTTAAATTCCGGAAATCAATCGTTACTACGTCAAGAGTTAAAACGAATCTCGATTCCCTCATTTCACTCTTTTACGATAACTTCTCTCATACGCGTCGAGTAATCGGATTGTTTTATCCATATTATTTAACGGTGATAAAACTCTATTTATCAACACATATACGGCATGAAAATGTTTTTATTGTTAGCTATGACGACCTCACTCAAATTTCAGGACAAAATTTCTTTAACGGGTATGTACTGTGATGACCCGGAAATTTTCGAACAAATTTAAACTTTTTCTTTATATCATTAGATAAATATTTCAAACATATATATTATGTACAAATTTACGATTCTAAATAAAAATATATATATATTTTAACTTAGTCATAAAACGTCCTGATTTAAAATAATATATTTTGACAAATAACGAGTCACTGATTTATAGAAGCAAATGACCACAACGCTCAATTTTATAAGTTACATTTATTATAAGGTAATTTTTTTGATATGTAAGTCAAATTATTGATAAGGGTACACGTCACATAACATAAAAGGCTAGTTATCTAAACGTACGAACGAGCGCTCGAGAAACCGAAAGTGGTACATAAGTCAAGTGACAACGTACGAGTCATTTGAACAAAAATTACATTTTTACCATGCACGAGAATATAATATAATATTTAATTAATTCAAAAGATTAAATAATACATATGTAATAGAATATGAATATGAGTGTTGGCAGAAATATATCGTGCGAATGAGTTGTCACCAGAGTGCTCATGCGATCGCATGAGAATCACTCTCATAACCCATGCGATCGCATGAGGAGAGATGTCAGGAATTGTGTATAAAGCTCGACTCTTTTGGTACCGAATTCATTCCATCTTGCAATCTTTCAATCTCTCAAACTCTCGTATATATATATCCAAAACGAGTTTTCGAGTGGGATAGAGCTAAGAAAATTATGGGTTATAACTAAGGAGGTGATGGGTATGGTTCGGGGGTATTGCTCGTGAGATCAAATTAATGTTTATCATCTCTGTTGCGTCTACGTACTTTCCTACAATATTGAATCTCAATATTGATACGTAAGCACTCATATCTTATCTTTTATATATTAATAATGTATCCATGTCTAGTGCTCGAGTATATATGTTTATGCATGCTTGCATGCTAAAATTTGTCGTTAAACAGTTTATGATGAATCACGAATTAAATACATATATTACTGATAAAAGGTATATGATATGCATGTTTTTGGAAAGCTGGCGAAAAATCAATAACTTTTCATTTAGAAATCGAGTAATTTCGGTGAACGAATCAAAAGATATGATCAACTGAATTATGATTGACGTTAATTGAAATTGCTTTTGAATCTGCAATTAATATTTAAATAACTTGTTTGTAAGATTGATAAATTAGATTTTTGAATATTACCAACCGAGTAAATGAATCCTTATATAAGGTGCGTCTCGTTTTGTTAACTATTGTCAAAATTGACTTTTTGAAACGACTTTGGATAACTTTTGTATGTCGATCTCGAGCATTAGGATTGTGATACACTATGACCTGACCTAGCTTGATAGACATTTATTGATCAACATATGTTCTCTAGGTTAAGATCTACAGTTATTTGGTAATCCGAGTTTCGGTCACATTTTGGTGAACGACTTTATATGCTGCTAAGGTGAGTTTATAGATCCCTTTTTAATTGCTTTTGCAATCTATATTTTTGGGCTGAGAATACATGCACTTTATTTTAAATGCAATGGACACAAGTACATACTAAATTCTACACTGAGTTTGAACCGAAAATCCCTTAGCTTTGGTAACTAGTAACTGCCGGTTATAAGAACTGGTGGGCGCGAGTAGTAGTATATGGATCCATAGGGCTTGATATCCCCGTCTGAGCTAGAGCACTAGCCTTTTAACGGACGTATGCTATTTGAGAAGCGTACTCGTTGGTTTGCGTGTATTATTAAGATGATTATACAAAGGGTATAAATTATATACGTTAAGTTTAGTTACCAGGGTGCTCAATTTCGTACAATATTTTGATAAACATTTCTGGATGAAACAACTGAAAACTTGTGATTCACCTTTATATAATTATTATGCGCAACATTAAAACTATGAACTCTCCAACCTTTGTGTTGACACTTTTAAACATGTTTATTCTCAGGTTTCTAGAAGTCTTCCGCTGTTTGCTTATACGTTATACAAGCTATGTGCATGGAGTCATACATGCTTTATTCAAGAAAACTTTGCATTCACAAAATCATCACCATGTATCTTATTTTGACTGCGTTATCAACGGATGTAGTATTGTAAACTATTATATACAGTGATTTTCTATACGTAGAAATCATCAGACGTCAAAAACCTTGGATTTATATATATTCATTTATGGTGTGCCTTTTCAAAAGAATGCAATGTTTACAAAACGTATCATATAGAGGTCAAAACCTCACTATGAAATCGATGAATGATGTATTCGTCCAAATGGATTTGGACGGGTCGTCACATGTAAGGTACGCAATTGTAATAGTGACTGATCACCATTATTACAACTGCGTATCTTGACACCAAGCATGACATGACAAGTACCGAACGGAGGAAATGTGGCATGGTTGGGGTAGAACGGGATGAATTAGGAATCTTTTATTAGTTCCTAGGATATAATGGTCTCGAGTGATGTGCTTGTTGTCACATCGAGTTCTTTACGAGTCGGGAAGTGTTACGGTGGATTCGGTTAGCTAAGTCACCCTAAGTAGTGGGTGCACTGAAATGTCCCGTTCTTATTGATTAAAAACGTTCCATATTAATTGATTTCGTTGCGAGGTTTTGACCTCTATATGAGACGTTTTTCAAAGACTGCATTCATTTTAAAACAAACCATAACCTTTATTTCATCAATAAAGGTTTTAAAAGCTTTACGTAGATTATCAAATAATGATAATCTAAAATATCCTGTTTACACACGACCATTACATAATGGTTTACAATACAAATATGTTACAACAAAATAAGTTTCTTGAATGCAGTTTTTACACAATATCATACAAGCATGGACTCCAAATCTCGTCCTTATTTAAGTATGCGACAGTGGAAGCTCTTAATAATCACCTGAGAATAAACATGCTTAAAACGTCAACAAAAATGTTGGTGAGTTATAGGTTTAACCTATATATATCAAATCATAATAATAGACCACAAGATTTCATATTTCAATACACATCCCATACATAGAGATAAAAATCATTCATATGGTGAACACCTGGTAACCGACATTAACAAGATGCATATATAAGAATATCCCCATCATTCCGGGACACCCTTCGGATATGATATAAATTTCGAAGTACTAAAGCATCCGGTACTTTGGATGGGGTTTGTTAGGCCCAATAGATCTATCTTTAGGATTCGCGTCAATTAGGGTGTCTGTTCCCTAATTCTTAGATTACCAGACTTAATAAAAAAGTGCATATTCGATTTCGATAATTCAACCATAGAATGTAGTTTCACGTACTTGTGTCTATTTTGTAAATCATTTATAAAACCTGCATGTATTCTCATCCCAAAAATATTAGATTTTAAAAGTGGGACTATAACTCACTTTCACAGATTTTTACTTCGTCGGGAAGTAAGACTTGGCCACTGGTTGATTCACGAACCTATAACAATATATACATATATATCAAAGTATGTTTAAAATATATTTACAACACTTTTAATATATTTTGATGTTTTAAGTTTATTAAGTCAGCTGTCCTCGTTAGTAACCTACAACTAGTTGTCCACAGTTAGATGTACAGAAATAAATCGATAAATATTATCTTGAATCAATCCACGACTCAGTGTATACGTATCTCAGTATTGATCACAAATCAAACTATATATATTTTGGAATCAACCTCAACCCTGTATAGCTAACTCCAACATTCACATATAGAGTGTCTATGGTTGTTCCGAAATATATATAGATGTGTCGACATGATAGGTCGAAACATTGTATACGTGTCTATGGTATCTCAAGATTACATAATATACAATACAAGTTGATTAAGTTATGGTTGGAATAGATTTGTTACCAATTTTCACGTAGCTAAAATGAGAAAAATTATCCAATCTTGTTTTACCCATAACTTCTTCATTTTAAATCCGTTTTGAGTGAATCAAATTGCTATGGTTTCATTTTGAACTCTATTTTATGAATATAAACAGAAAAAGTATAGGTTTATAGTCAGAAAAATAAGTTACAAGTCGTTTTTGTAAAGGTAGTCATTTCAGTCGAAAGAACGACGTCTAGATGACCATTTTAGAAAACATACTTCCACTTTGAGTTTAACCATAATTTTTGGATATAGTTTCATGTTAATAATAAAAATCATTTTCTCAGAATAACAACTTTTAAATCAAAGTTTATCATAGTTTTTAATTAACTAACCCAAAACAGCCCGCGGTGTTACTACGACGGCGTAAATCCGGTTTTACGGTGTTTTTCGTGTTTCCAGGTTTTAAATCATTAAGTTAGCATATCATATAGATATAGAACATGTGTTTAGTTGATTTTAAAAGTCAAGTTAGAAGGATTAACTTTTGTTTGCGAACAAGTTTAGAATTAACTAAACTATGTTCTAGTGATTACAAGTTTAAACCTTCGAATAAGATAGCTTTATATGTATGAATTGAATGATGTTATGAACATCATTACTACCTTAATTTCCTTGGATAAACCTACTGGAAAAGGGAAAAATGGATCTAGCTTCAATGGATCCTTGGATGGCTCGAAGTTCTTGAAGCAGAATCATGACACGAAAACAAGTTCAAGTAAGATCATCACTTGAAATAAGATTGTTATAGTTATAGAAATTGAACCAAAGTTTGAATATGATTATTACCTTGTATTAGAATGATAACCTACTGTAAGAAACAAAGATTTGTTGAGGTTGGATGATCACCTTACAAGATTGGAAGTGAGCTAGCAAACTTGAAAGTATTCTTGATTTTATGAAACTAGAACTTTTGGAATTTATGAAGAACACTTAGAACTTGAAGATAGAACTTGAGAGAGATCAATTAGATGAAGAAAATTGAAGAATGAAAGTGTTTGTAGGTGTTTTTGGTCGTTTGTGTATGGATTAGATATAAAGGATATGTAATTTTGTTTTCATGTAAATAAGTCATGAATGATTACTCATATTTTTGTAATTTTATGAGATATTTCATGCTAGTTGCCAAATGATGGTTCCCACATGTGTTAGGTGACTCACATGGGCTGCTAAGAGCTGATCATTGGAGTGTATATACCAATATTACATACATCTAAAAGCTGTGTATTGTACGAGTACGAATACGGGTGCATACGAGTAGAATTGTTGATGAAACTGAACGAGGATGTAATTGTAAGCATTTTTGTTAAGTAGAAGTATTTTGATAAGTGTATTGAAGTCTTTCAAAAGTGTATAAATACATATTAAAACACTACATGTATATACATTTTAACTGAGTTGTTAAGTCATCGTTAGTCGTTACATGTAAATGTTGTTTTGAAACCTTTAGGTTAACGATCTTGTTAAATGTTGTTAACCCAATGTTTATAATATCAAAAGAGATTTTAAATTATTATATTATCATGATATTATGATGTACGAATATCTCTTAATATGATATATATACATTAAATGTCGTTACAACGATAATCGTTACATATATGTCTCGTTTCAAAATTATTAAGTTAGTAGTCTTGTTTTTACATATGTAGTTCATTGTTAATATACTTAATGATATGTTTAATTATCATAATATAATGTTAACTATATATATAACCATATATATGTCATCATATAGTTTTTACAAGTTTTAACGTTCGTGAATCACCGGTCAACTTGGGTGGTCAATTGTCTATATGAAACCTATTTCAATTAATCAAGTCTTAACAAGTTTGATTGCTTAACATGTTGGAAACATTTAATCATGTAAATATCAATCTCAATTAATATATATAAACATGGAAAAGTTCGGGTCACTACAGTACCTACCCGTTAAATAAATTTCGTCCCGAAATTTTAAGCTGTTGAAGGTGTTGACGAATCTTCTGGAAATAGATGCGGGTATTTCTTCTTCATCTGATCTTCACGCTCCCAGGTGAACTCGGGTCCTCTACGAGCATTCCATCGAACCTTAACAATTGGTATCTTGTTTTGCTTAAGTCTTTTAACCTCACGATCCATTATTTCGACGGGTTCTTCGATGAATTGGAGTTTTTCGTTGATTTGGATTTCATCTAACGGAATAGTGAGATCTTCTTTAGCAAAACATTTCTTCAAATTCGAGACGTGGAAAATGTTATGTACAGCCGCGAGTTGTTGAGGTAACTCAAGTCGGTAAGCTACTGGTCCGACACGATCAATAATCTTGAATGGTCCAATATACCTTGGATTTAATTTCCCTCGTTTACCAAATCGAACAACGCCTTTCCAAGGAGCAACTTTAAGCATGACCATCTCTCCAATTTCAAATTCTATATCTTTTCTTTTAATGTCAGCGTAGCTCTTTTGTCGACTTTGGGCGGTTTTCAACCGTTGTTGAATTTGGATGATCTTCTCGGTAGTTTCTTGTATAATCTCCGGACCCGTAATCTGTCTATCCCCCACTTCACTCCAACAAATCGGAGACCTGCACTTTCTACCATAAAGTGCTTCAAACGGCGCCATCTCAATGCTTGAATGGTAGCTGTTGTTGTAGGAAAATTCTGCTAATGGTAGATGTCGATCCCAACTGTTTCCGAAATCAATAACACATGCTCGTAGCATGTCTTCAAGCGTTTGTATCGTCCTTTCACTCTGCCCATCAGTTTGTGGATGATAGGCAGTACTCATGTCTAGACGAGTTCCTAATGCTTGCTGTAATGTCTGCCAGAATCTTGAAATAAATCTGCCATCCCTATCAGAGATAATAGAGATTGGTATTCCATGTCTGGAGACGACTTCCTTCAAATACAGTCGTGCTAACTTCTCCATCTTGTCATCTTCTCTTATTGGCAGGAAGTGTGCTGATTTGGTGAGACGATCAACTATTACCCAAATAGTATCAAAACCACTTGTAGTCCTTGGCAATTTAGTGATGAAATCCATGGTAATGTTTTCCCATTTCCATTCCGGGATTTCGGGTTGTTGAAGTAGACCTGATGGTTTCTGATGCTCAGCTTTGACCTTAGAACACGTCAAACATTCTCCTACGTATTTAGCAACATCGGCTTTCATACCCGGCCACCAAAAATATTTCCTGAGATCCTTGTACATCTTCCCCGTTCCAGGATGTATTGAGTATCTGGTTTTATGAGCTTCTCTAAGTACCATTTCTCTCATATCTCCAAATTTTGGTACCCAAATCCTTTCAGCCCTATACCGGGTTCCGTCTTCCCGAATATTAAGATGCTTCTCCGATCCTTTGGGTATTTCATCCTTTAAATTTCCCTCTTTTAAAACTCCTTGTTGCGCCTCCTTTATTTGAGTAGTAAGGTTATTATGAATCATTATATTCATAGATTTTACTCGAATGGGTTCTCTGTCCTTCCTGCTCAAGGCATCGGCTACCACATTTGCCTTCCCCGGGTGGTAACGAATCTCAAAGTCGTAATCATTCAATAATTCAATCCACCTACGCTGCCTCATATTCAGTTGTTTCTGATTAAATATGTGTTGAAGACTTTTGTGGTCGGTATATATAATACTTTTGACCCCATATAAGTAGTGCCTCCAAGTCTTTAATGCAAAAACAACCGCGCCTAATTCCAAATCATGCGTCATATAATTTTGTTCGTGAATCTTCAATTGTCTAGACGCATAAGCAATCACCTTCGTTCGTTGCATTAATACACAACCGAGACCTTGCTTTGATGCGTCACAATAAATCACAAAATCATCATTCCCTTCAGGCAATGACAATATAGGTGCCGTAGTTAGCTTTTTCTTCAATAACTGAAACGCTTTCTCTTGTTCATCATTCCATTCAAATTTCTTACCTTTATGCGTTAATGCAGTCAAGGGTTTTGCTATTCTGGAAAAGTCTTGGATGAACCTTCTGTAGTAACCAGCTAGTCCTAAAAACTGGCGTATGTGTTTCGGAGTTTTCGGGGTTTCCCACTTTTCAACAGTTTCTATCTTTGCCGGATCCACCTTAATACCTTCTTTGTTCACTATGTGACCTAGGAATTGAACTTCTTCCAACCAAAATGCACACTTTGAAAACTTAGCGTACAATTCTTCCTTCCTCAATACTTCTAACACCTTTCTCAAATGTTCACCGTGTTCTTGGTCATTCTTTGAGTAAATAAGTATGTCATCAATGAAAACAATGACAAACTTGTCAAGGTATGGTCCACACACTCGGTTCATAAGGTCCATGAACACAGCTGGTGCATTAGTTAAACCAAACGGCATGACCATAAACTCGTAATGACCGTAACGTGTTCTGAAAGCAGTCTTTGGAATATCATCTTCTTTCACCCGCATTTGATGATACCCGGAACGTAAGTCAATCTTTGAATAAACAGACGAGCCTTGTAGTTGATCAAATAAGTCGTCAATTCTCGGTAGTGGGTAGTGGTTCTTGATGGTAAGTTTGTTCAACTCTCGGTAGTCGATACACAACCTAAATGTACCATCTTTCTTCTTGACAAACAAAACAGGAGCTCCCCATGGTGATGTGCTTGGTCGAATGAAACCACGCTCTAAAAGTTCTTGTAATTGGCTTTGCATTTCTTTCATCTCGCTGGGTGCGAGTCTGTAAGGAGCACGAGCTATTGGTGCAGCTCCTGGTACAAGATCTATTTGAAATTCAACGGATCGATGTGGGGGTAATCCCGGTAATTCTTTCGGAAATACATCGGGAAATTCTTTTGCAATGGGAACATCATTGATGCTCTTTTCTTCAGTTTGTACTTTCTCGACGTGTGCTAGAACAGCATAGCAACCTTTTCTTATTAGTTTTTGTGCCTTCAAATTACTAATAAGATGTAGCTACGTGTTGCCCTTTTCTCCGTACACCATTAAGGGTTTTCCTTTTTCTCGTATAATGCGAATTGCATTTTTGTAACAGACGATCTCTGCTTTCACTTCTTTCAACCAGTCCATACCGATTATCACATCAAAACTCCCTAACTCTACTGGTATCAAATCAATCTTAAATGTTTCGCTAACCAGTTTAATTTCTCGATTCCGACATATATTATCTGCTGAAATTAATTTACCATTTGCTAATTCGAGTAAAAATTTACTATCCAAAGGCGTCAATGGACAACTTAATTTAGCACAAAAATCTCTACTCATATAGCTTCTATCCGCACCCGAATCAAATAAAACGTAAGCAGATTTATTGTCAATAAGAAACGTACCCGTAACAAGCTCCGGGTCTTCCTGTGCCTCTGCCGCATTAATATTGAAAACTCTTCCGCGGCCTTGTCCATTCGTGTTCTCCTGGTTCGGGCAATTTTTAATAATGTGGCCCGGTTTTCCACATTTATAACAAACTACATTGGCATAACTTGCTCCGACACTACTTGCTCCGCCATTACTCGTTCCGACACCATTTGTTCCTTTCGTTCTATTAACCCCTGGTCCGTAGACCTCACACTTCGCCGCGCTATGACCATTTCTTTTACACTTGTTGCAAAATTTAGTGCAGAACCCCGAGTGATACTTTTCACACCTTTGGCATAGCTGCTTCTGATTGTTGTTGTTGTTGCGGTTATTATTGTTGTTGAGATGATTGTTGTAGTTGCTGTTGTTGTTGTTGTTGTTGTTGTTGTTGTTGTTGTTGTTGGGCCGTTTGTTGTAGTTGCGATTGATGTTGCGATTGTTGGGATAATTGTTGCGATTATTGTTGTAATTGCTGTTGTTGTTGTATTGGTGATTCTTATCACCGTTTTCCTCCCACTTTCTTTTGACTTGCTTCACATTGTCCTCTTCAGCAGTCTGTTCTTTAATTCTTTCTTCAATCTGGTTCACTAGTTTGTGAGCCATTCTACATGCCTGTTGTATGGATGCGGGCTCGTGTGAACTTATATCTTCTTGGATTCTTTCCGGTAATCCTTTCACAAACGCGTCGATCTTCTCTTCCTCATCTTCGAATGCTCCCGGACACAATAGGCACAATTCTGTGAATCGTCTTTCGTACGTGGTAATATCAAATCCTTGGGTTCGTAACCCTCTAAGTTCTGTCTTGAGCTTATTGACCTCGGTTTTGGGACGGTACTTCTCGTTCATCAAGTGCTTGAATGCTGACCACGGTAGTGCGTACGCTTCAGCTTGTCCCACTTGCTCTAGATAGGTATTCCACCATGTTAACGCAGAACCTGTGAAGGTATGCGTAGCGTACTTCACTTTGTCCTCTTCAGTACACTTACTTATGGCAAACACCGATTCGACCTTCTCGGTCCACCGTTTCAATCCGATCGGTCCTTCGGTTCCATCAAATTCCAAAGGTTTGCAGGCAGTGAATTCTTTGTAGGTGCATCCTACACGATTTCCTGTACTGCTAGATCCAAGGTTATTGTTGGTATGTAGCGCAGCCTGTACTGCGTCTATGTTTGAAGCAAGAAAGGCACGAAATTCCTCTTCGCTCATATTCAAGGTGTGTCGAGTAGTTGGTGCCATTTCCTTCAAAATAGTCAAATGAAACAAGTTAATCATACAGAATATTAAGAGTAGTCAATAGTATCTCGTAGCATAATATGAACTCATTTATAAAAGCTTTTTCTTCATATTAGCATTTTATAAGTTTAAATTCGGGTAGTACCTACCCGTTAAGTTCATACTTAGTAGCTAATATACAATTCAACTACTACAATTCTATATGAAAAACTGATTGTAATAATATTTCGCGTTCAAACTTTTATACAATATTTTACAAACTTACAATACCGCTTATTTTACATAAAGCATGAAATATAGCACACAATAACTTTGATACAAGATAGTTGTGAAGATAATTCTAGCTAGTACACAAGTCGTTCAGCAAAGGCAATAAAAACACGTAATTCATACGTCCAGAAACAAGTCATGCATTCTGGTTTTACTAGAACTACTTCCCATCCTTGGTCTTGTGGAACATAACCGTTATGGCCGTTGATAATACAGCGTGTTGTAACGTCGTCAAAGGGACGAGGGTTACGTAATGTCCAACAGTCCCGTAACAATCTAAAAACCTCATTTCTTATCCCAATTACTGACTCCGTTACTTGTGGGAACGTTTTGTTTAATAGTTGTAGCCCGATGTTCTTGTTCTCACTTTGGTGAGAAGCGAACATTACTAACCCATAAGCATAACATGCTTCTTTATGTTGCATGTTAGCCGCTTTTTCTAAATCACGAAGTCCTATATTCGGATATACTGAGTCAAAATAATTTCTTAACCCGTTGCGTAAAATAGCATTTGGGTTCCCCGCAATATATGCGTCAAAGTAAACACATCGTAACTTATGGATTTCCCAATGTGATATCCCCCATCTTCCGAACGAAAGCCTTTTATAAACCAAGGCATTCTTGGAACGTTCTTCGAATGTCTTACAAACTGATCTCGCCTTAAATAGTTGTGCCGAGGAATTCTAACCGACTCTAGACAAGATTTCATCAATCATGTCTCCGGGTAGGTCTCTTAAAATATTGGGTTGTCTATCCATTTTGTGTTTTTATACTGTAAAATAGACAAGAGTTAGATTCATAAAAAAAAATACTTATTAATACAAGCAATTTTTACATATATCATAAAGCATAAGCACACTATATTACATATATTACACCACACGAATATAACTATCTTATTCCGACTCGCTCGTTTCTTCTTGTTAGGTTTTGGTTCGTTTTGCCAAGTTTCTAGGGATATATGATGTTCCCCTAATACGAGCCGTCGTTGTCCACATTGGTTTAGAAAAACCTGGTGGTTTAGAGGTTCCCGGGTCATTGTTACAACTTAAGGACTTCGGGGGTTGATGATACATATAAAGTTCATCGGGGTTGGAATTAGATTTCTCTATTTTTATGCCCTTTCCCTTATTATTTTCTTTTGCCTTTTTAAATTCAGTTGGGGTAATTTCTATAACATCATCGGAATTCTCGTCGGAATCCGATTCGTCGGAGAATTGGTAATCCTCCCAATATTTTGCTTCCTTGGAGGAAACACCATTGACCATAATTAACCTTGGTCGGTTGGTTGAGGATTCTCTTTTACTTAACCGTTTTATTATTTCCCCCACCGGTTCTATTTCTTCTTCCGGTTCCGATTCTTCTTCCGGTTCTGATTCTTCTTCCGGTTCCGACTCTTCTTCCGGTTCTTATTCTTCTTCCGGTTCCGACTCTTCTTCCGGTTCCTCTTCGGGAACTTGTGAATCAGTCCACGAATCATTCCAATTTACATTTGACTCTTCATTATTATTAGGTGAGTCAATGGGACTTGTTCTAGAGGTAGACATCTATCACATAATATCAAACACGTTAAGAGATTAATATATCACATAATATTCATATGTTAAAAATATATAGTTTCCAACAAAAATGTTAAGCAATCATTTTTAAAGAAAACACGGTCGAAGTCCAGACTCACTAATGCATCCTAACAAACTCGATAAGACACACTAATGCAAATTTTCTGGTTCTCTAAGACCAACGCTCGGATACCAACTGAAATGTCCCGTTCTTATTGATTAAAAACGTTCCATATTAATTGATTTCGTTGCGAGGTTTTGACCTCTATATGAGACGTTTTTCAAAGACTGCATTCATTTTAAAACAAACCATAACCTTTATTTCATCAATAAAGGTTTTAAAAGCTTTACGTAGATTATCAAATAATGATAATCTAAAATATCCTGTTTACACACGACCATTACATAATGGTTTACAATACAAATATGTTACAACAAAATAAGTTTCTTGAATGCAGTTTTTACACAATATCATACAAGCATGGACTCCAAATCTCGTCCTTATTTAAGTATGCAACAGCGGAAGCTCTTAATAATCACCTGAGAATAAACATGCTTAAAACGTCAACAAAAATGTTGGTGAGTTATAGGTTTAACCTATATATATCAAATCATAATAATAGACCACAAGATTTCATATTTCAATACACATCCCATACATAGAGATAAAAATCATTCATATGGTGAACACCTGGTAACCGACATTAACAAGATGCATATATAAGAATATCCCCATCATTCCGGGACACCCTTCGGATATGATATAAATTTCGAAGTACTAAAGCATCCGGTACTTTGGATGGGGTTTGTTAGGCCCAATAGATCTATCTTTAGGATTCGCGTCAATTAGGGTGTCTGTTCCCTAATTCTTAGATTACCAGACTTAATAAAAAAGGGCATATTCGATTTCGATAATTCAACCATAGAATGTAGTTTCACGTACTTGTGTCTATTTTGTAAATCATTTATAAAACCTGCATGTATTCTCATCCCAAAAATATTAGATTTTAAAAGTGGGACTATAACTCACTTTCACAGATTTTTACTTCGTCGGGAAGTAAGACTTGGCCACTGGTTGATTCACGAACCTATAATAATATATACATATATATCAAAGTATGTTTAAAATATATTTACAACACTTTTAATATATTTTGATGTTTTAAGTTTATTAAGTCAGCTGTCCTCGTTAGTAACCTACAACTAGTTGTCCACAGTTAGATGTACAGAAATAAATCGATAAATATTATCTTGAATCAATCCACGACCCAGTGTATACGTATCTCAGTATTGATCACAACTCAAACTATATATATTTTGGAATCAACCTCAACCCTGTATAGCTAACTCCAACATTCACATATAGAGTGTCTATGGTTGTTCCGAAATATATATAGATGTGTCGACATGATAGGTCGAAACATTGTATACGTGTCTATGGTATCTCAAGATTACATAATATACAATACAAGTTGATTAAGTTATGGTTGGAATAGATTTGTTACCAATTTTCACGTAGCTAAAATGAGAAAAATTATCCAATCTTGTTTTACCCATAACTTCTTCATTTTAAATCCGTTTTGAGTGAATCAAATTGCTATGGTTTCATATTGAACTCTATTTTATGAATCTAAACAGAAAAAGTATAGGTTTATAGTCAGAAAAATAAGTTACAAGTCGTTTTTGTAAAGGTAGTCATTTCAGTCGAAAGAACGACGTCTAGATGACCATTTTAGAAAACATACTTCCACTTTGAGTTTAACCATAATTTTTGGAAATAGTTTCATGTTCATAATAAAAATCATTTTCTCAGAATAACAACTTTTAAATCAAAGTTTATCATAGTTTTTAATTAACTAACCCAAAACAGCCCGCGGTGTTACTACGACGGCGTAAATCCGGTTTTACGGTGTTTTTCGTGTTTCCAGGTTTTAAATCATTAAGTTAGCATATCATATAGATATAGAACATGTGTTTAGTTGATTTTAAAAGTCAAGTTAGAAGGATTAACTTTTGTTTGCGAACAAGTTTAGAATTAACTAAACTATGTTCTAGTGATTACAAGTTTAAACCTTCGAATAAGATAGCTTTATATGTATGAATTGAATGATGTTATGAACATCATTACTACCTTAATTTCCTTGGATAAACCTACTGGAAAAGAGAAAAATGGATCTAGCTTCAATGGATCCTTGGATGGCTCGAAGTTCTTGAAGCAGAATCATGACACGAAAACAAGTTCAAGTAAGATCATCACTTGAAATAAGATTGTTATAGTTATAGAAATTGAACCAAAGTTTGAATATGATTATTACCTTGTATTAGAATGATAACCTACTGTAAGAAACAAAGATTTGTTGAGGTTGGATGATCACCTTACAAGATTGGAAGTGAGCTAGCAAACTTGAAAGTATTCTTGATTTTATGAAACTAGAACTTTTGGAATTTATGAAGAACACTTAGAACTTGAAGATAGAACTTGAGAGAGATCAATTAGATGAAGAAAATTGAAGAATGAAAGTGTTTGTAGGTGTTTTTGGTCGTTGGTGTATGGATTAGATATAAAGGATATGTAATTTTGTTTTCATGTAAATAAGTCATGAATGATTACTCATATTTTTGTAATTTTATGAGATATTTCATGCTAGTTGCCAAATGATGGTTCCCACATGTGTTAGGTGACTCACATGGGCTGCTAAGAGCTGATAATTGGAGTGTATATACCAATAGTACATACATCTAAAAGCTGTGTATTGTACGAGTACGAATACGGGTGCATACGAGTAGAATTGTTGATGAAACTGAACGAGGATGTAATTGTAAGCATTTTTGTTAAGTAGAAGTATTTTGATAAGTGTATTGAAGTCTTTCAAAAGTGTATAAATACATATTAAAAAACTACATGTATATACATTTTAACTGAGTCGTTAAGTCATCGTTAGTCGTTACATGTAAATGTTGTTTTGAAACCTTTAGGTTAACGATCTTGTTAAATGTTGTTAACCCAATGTTTATAATATCAAAAGAGATTTTAAATTATTATATTATCATGATATTATGATGTACGAATATCTCTTAATATGATATATATACATTAAATGTCGTTACAACGATAATCGTTACATATATGTCTCGTTTCAAAATTATTAAGTTAGTAGTCTTGTTTTTACATATGTAGTTCATTGTTAATATACTTAATGATATGTTTAATTATCATAATATAATGTTAACTATATATATAACCATATATATGTCATCATATAGTTTTTACAAGTTTTAACGTTCGTGAATCACCGGTCAACTTGGGTGGTCAATTGTCTGTATGAAACCTATTTCAATTAATCAAGTCTTAACAAGTTTGATTGCTTAACATGTTGGAAACATTTAATCATGTAAATATCAATCTCAATTAATATATATAAACATGGAAAAGTTCGGGTCACTACATGCACTATTGAGATTGTTATTGGTTTTAGTTACCTATCGTAACTAGGATGACCGATTTACGTGTGCGTGTTTGTGGTGAAGACTTAAATTCCGTAATGGAATGCAATAAGTCTAATGATTGTATTTTTGAGTTACACTCGGTAGAGTGTGTGGTTAGAGAATCGTGTTAGGATTCTTGTTGTGAGTCGCCTTGGAATTAGTGAAATCGAGGAGAATTCGGGTTGTTAAACTCATGGGAGTGAGACCCGTATAATGTTGATTGCGTTAGTGTGTTGTGGGTTATAGGGTAACATTCCTAACGGAATATCCCTTGTAGTAGTGATTTTATTGAGGTGTGGAAGGATGTAAGACTTGGTGTTGCCAAGCATCTCCTTAGTGTTGGATGAAAAGTTTCGTTAGGCTATATCGATTGTCCTTGTGGAAATTGTGGGTAGCGTGTGATTGCTTGGAACTTTCGATAAGATAATAAACCGTAAGGTTGTCGGGTAGGTATGACTTCGGGTCATTATTATAGAGAGATGGGTGACATCGGGTGTATAGAACCTAAAGATAGATTTTCTAAAATTCGATTGATTGTGGTGGGAGTCTACATGACACTGTGTCAGGTGCCTTTTTATACCTGCTAGTGTAATGTTCAACTCCGGTAGTGGTGTGATCACTTTATGCTTAGGGTGCCCGTGAGATACCCTTGGAAGCATCGGAGATTATAATAGTGATCGACGAGTGATAGTAATTCGACGATTGTGAAAGTCAAAGTTTAAGAGCATTGTGATGAATACTTCTTATGAAGTGACGGGTGAGCGAATCTTGTTTCTCTTAAGTGATAGACGGGTAAAGATGACCGGTGAGCCGGTGACGGACTTAATGGTCGGCTAGTCTGAAGGGTATGATGAAGTGTTCATATTACGGTCGACACAATTATTGTGTCGGATTGGTCACTCTTCTCCATGAGAGTGAGCAATTGCTGATAACGATTCGTTAAGAGGAAGATCGGGTGATCTCGACTGATAATCACGACTAAGTAAGCGGAGTGACATATGCCTAGGCTTAGAGGCATATGTAGGACTTTGGTGGAGTTCGCTTTGCGAACGATGAAGGGCTATTAGTTGTGATTTGTTGTATGAAGGTGAGATGTCGTCGCGTATGCGACATCTCTAGTGATTGTCTATGATGGCTCTGAGAGCTAAAGTAAATTTGCGGTGATTCCGTGATTATGATCAATGATGAGAATGATCATGTTTGTGTTGTCGAATGGTAATTCCGCGGGATGTAATCGTCTTGGCGGTGAGAATATGGAGCTGAATCCTAAGTGGGGGAGTTTTTACTACCACACAAGGAAGCTCTGGTGGTGTTATGTAAAGAGAAGTGGCGTAGTGTCCCGTGCTAGGCCTCAATAGGGATTTGGAGTTCCTAACGAGGAAGAGTGACAGGTTGCTAGTGTCGACTCAAGATCGTGCGTTACGATTGAGAGTTACAATTCCAGAATGTTATGTGTAGAATCGTGATGAAAGGATCGAATGGAGTGTAAGTCTTCGTAAGCAAAGTGGCCGTGTGGTACAAATGTGCGGTATGACACCAAATGTGAAGTTTGAGATCCCGGAGTCAGAGAATGAAACCATCACTGCGGGTGCTCTCGTGATGTAATATTGGGTTGGTACGAAACCCGAATAGTACTGTTGCGTAGGTACGAGTTCGATTTCGGTATGGATACTATATTTTCCCTTTCGGGAAACGTGATCGTGGAAATCGTCAGTGGATTATTCCATTTTATGGATGATTGTGAGGCACGGAGTTTCGGTTCTGATTGTCTCACATAGAGACGCGCAGATGTAGTTTGTTTGGGTGAGTGTGTTCCCTAGTGATGTGACCCGTTAGTTTCATCTATATGTCAAGGCCATCCTTAACGGACGGTCTAGGTAGGAGGATTCCCCAGGCGTGGTGGATATTATTGTGGGTCGTGCGGTAAATTGTAAATTTGATGTGATGATAATTCACTGTTGACGGGGTTCTAGTACACGAATAGTTTCCATACTAGTACTAGGGGGTCGTCTTGTGTGGTTGTGTTGTAGGGTTTGGAGGAGAAACCCTGTGTCGAGTATTGGTGAGTTGTTTGGCACGTGGTGTATTAGTGTCATCCTGGATTAATTTAGAGAGTGATGGTCGTGTGCGGATTAATTTATGGGAAAGTTTATGCCCCTAGTGTGATTAGTTGGCGATACCGAGATTTCTTCGTTGAAGGAATGTAGCTTGTTGCGAGTTGTAGCTAAGAGAACTTGAATGAAATGTCCCGTTCTTATTGATTAAAAACGTTCCATATTAATTGATTTGGTTGCGAGGTTTTGACCTTTATATGAGACGTTTTTCAAAGACTGCATTCATTTTAAAACAAACCATAACCTTTATTTCATCAATAAAGGTTTAAAAAGCTTTACGTAGATTATCAAATAATGATAATCCATAATATCCTGTTTACACACGACCATTACATAATGGTTTAAAATACAAATATGTTACAACGAAAAAAGTTTCTTGAATGCAGTTTTTACACAATATCATACAAGCATGGACTCCAAATCTCGTCCTTATTTAAGTATGCGACAGCGGAAGCTCTTAATAATCACCTGAGAATAAACATGCTTAAAACGTCAACAAAAATGTTGGTGAGTTATAGGTTTAACCTATATATTATCAAATCATAATAATAGACCACAAGATTTCATATTTCAATACATATCCCATACATAGAGATAAAAATCATTCATATGGTGAACACCTGATAACCGACATTAACAAGATGCATATATAAGAATATCCCCATCATTCTGGGACACCCTTCGGATATGATATAAATTTCGAAGTACTAAAGCATCCGGTACTTTGGATGGGGTTTGTTAGGACTAATAGATCTATCTTTAGGATTCGCATCAATTAGGGTGTCTGTTCCCTAATTCTTATATTACCAGACTTAATAAAAAGGGGCATATTCGATTTCGATAATTCAACCATAGAATGTAGTTTCACGTACTTGTGTCTATTTTGTAAATCATTTATAAAACCTGCATGTATTCTCATCCCAAAAATATTAGATTTTAAAAGTGGGACTATAACTCACTTTCACAGATTTTTTTTACTTCGTCGGGAAGTAAGACTTGGCCACTGGTCGCTTCACGAACCTTAAGTTTTGTGGATAAACCTACTGGAAAAGAGACAAATGGATCTAGCTTCAAAGGATCTTGGATGGCTTGAAAGTTCTTGTATTAGAAAGATATCTTACTGTAAATAAGAAAGATTTCTTGAGGTTGGATGATCACTCTACAAGATTGGAAGTAAGCTAGCAAACTTGGAAGTATTCTTGATTTTATGAAACTAGAACTTGTAGAATTTATGAAGAACACTTAGAACTTGAAGATAGAACTTGAGAGAGATCAATTAGATGAAGAAAATTGAAGAATGAAAGTGTTTGTAGGTGTTTTTAGTCGTTGGTGTATGGATTAGATATAAAAGATATGTAATTTTGGTTTCATGTAAATAAGTCATGAATGATTACTCATATTTTTGTAATTTTATGAGATATTTCATGCTAGTTGCCAAATGATGGTTCCCACATGTGTTAGGTGACTCACATGGGCTGCTAAGAGCTGATCATTGGAGTGTATATACCAATAGTACATACATCTAAAAGCTGTGTATTGTACGAGTACGAATACAGGTGCATACGAGTAGAATTGTTGATGAAACTGAACGAGGATGTAATTGTAAGCATTTTTGTTAAGTATAAGTATTTTGATAAGTGTCTTGAAGTCTTTCAAAAGTGTAAGAATACATATTAAAACAATACATGTATATACATTTTAACTGAGTCGTTAAGTCATCATTAGTCGTTACATGTAAGTGTTGTTTTGAAACCTTTAGGTTAACGATCTTGTTAAATGTTGTTAACCCAATGTTTATAATATTAATTGAGATTTTAAATTATTATATTATCATGATATTATGATGTATGAATATCTCTTAATATGATATATATACATTAAATGTCGTTACAACGATAATCATTACATATATGTCTCGTTTCAAAATCATTAAGTTAGTAGTCTTATTTTTACATATGTAGTTCATTGTTAATATAATTAATGATATGTTTACTTATCATAATATCATGTTAACTATATATATATCCATATATATGTCATCATATAGTTTTTACAAGTTTTAACGTTCGTGAATCACCGGTCAACTTGGGTGGTCAATTGTCTATATGAAACCTATTTCAATTAATCAAGTCTTAACAAGTTTGATTGCTTAACATGTTGGAAACACTTAATCATGTAAATAACAATTTCATTTAATATATATATAAACATGGAAAATTTTGGGTCACTACATTGAAGGAATATATGGTGTTTTCTGTATTTCCTAAGTGGGCAGTTAGAACGTTGAGCGCTTGAAATATCGCTTGTTGCGGTAATGCACGCTAGTGATTATTAGCGTATGGTGAAAACTTAGGATTAATAGAAATTGTTATTGGAATTGTTGAAGACATCGAGTTTGGATGTGTGTCGGAGGACTATAGATTGTGGGTTCGAATTTGGTTAAGTGACTAGGATCACGAGGACATGATCGAAATAAGTGGGGGAGATTTGTAAGACCCGTTTATTCGTACGATGTATATATGAAGAACACGTACAACGTACAATGAATATATATATATATATATATATATATATATATATATATATATATATATATATATATATATGTAAAGAATGTATATATATGTATCGAGTATGTATATATGTTGTATATATATATATATATATATATATATATATAGTGTACAAGGGTTGAATGAAGGGTTGTATAATGGTATAAAGATGATTGTACGATGCGTGTAAGAAGTGTACCAAGCATGTGCGTGTTGCTTGTTCGAATGTCGAAGAAAACTGGAAGTTGTTGAGTCACAAGGTGTGTACGTACCTTTTCTACCCCAAATAAAGTTTGAGTTGATGTTTCAAAATGTTACCATTAGAAATAAAATCTTATTCCGTTTTCAACGATATTTGATTCATCGAAAACGGAGCTACGGTCAAAAAGTTATGGCCAAAACAAGTTGCTGAAACCTGTTTTTCTCGGTTGCCAGCATCTGTATGC